>NC_137771.1:10347031-10990781 GCF_963455305.1 Plecotus auritus
CCCAGAATGCTGGCACTGGATGAACTCTTAAAGGCAAGCAGTACCCACCCTGGCATTTATTTTATAGGAGGGAACTGAGGCCCAGGGGTGAGAAGTGACTTGCCCAAGGCCACACAGCCATTTCGGCAGAGAGGAATTTTCTAGTCATCAACAGAGAGAGGCAGTTCAGCTCCTGGCCCATAGTTGGCACTTACTAGATTTAAGTTCATTTCCTTCTTTTTCTCAGCCACGGCCAAGGGAAGGAGGGGAGTTACAGTGATGAGAACTGAAGGGGACTCAGCGAGGTGGAGTGAGTCCCGGGTCACACAGCATCCTGGGTAGCAACCGGGTTGTACTGTCCCCCCTTTGCACACTCAAGTCCCTTCAATTCTGACCTTAGGCCTGCAGATGCAGGCTCAGGTGTGGAGCTGTCCTGGGGGTCAAGGGCAGCCTTCTGTACTCAGGGTTCCCAGCAGAACGCATGCAGCGTCCGGAGGCCGGGCCCTGCAGAGTCTGGGTGCCCAACACGACAGTCTCCTCTTCCATCTCACCTGCTCTCCCATCCATGCCTCACTCCAGACAGAAGGGCTAGAACAGACTCTAAGAGCCTTCAATGCTTCCTCATTGCTCACAGGCTAACCAGGGCCCCGCTTCCCCCTTGCCCTTGCCCTTAGCAGGGTGGCTGCCAGTCCCTCCCCATACGCCAGCTCTTTCCCGCCTCCTGCCCTTTCTCATGCTGTTCCCTCTGACTGGCACACGTTTCCCTTGCTCCCCACCCAATGCCCCCCTCTGGAGCACAGAAAAGGGTGCCTCTCCCTGGCATGCAGCCTGCTGCGTGCCCCTCTCCTGGGCTGGCTTCTCTTGGAGTGCCCATCACCTGAGCAGTGATGCCCTATTCCAAGTCCGTTTCCCGGACTGGACTGTGTCCATTCACCGCAGTAGCTCCAGGACCGGGCACACAGTAGGTGCTCTGTAAACACTAGTGTAACTGAATGGAGTTTGTGACCTGCCTTCCCCCCAACCTGCAGCTGTCCATGGGATGCGGGCATGGCTGCGCGTGCACGTGCGTGTGAGTGTGTGTTTTCGTGCACATTGGATCCCAGCTCTCTTTTGAAAAAGGCCCAGGAGTCATGGTTCGGGTCCGAGGGTCCTGAACTCTGAGCCCGGCTGCAGGGAGTGGCCCATGGGGCCTGGCCAGGGTCAGGGCCTGGTCCCCACGGCCTCTGTTCATCACACCTCTGAGCTCCCCATCCACCCCTAATGCGCCCCAGCATTGATATTCTTCCTTGGCCTGGCCAGGGGCCAGATTGATTCCTGTCTTAAAGGCACCAGCCTCCCTTCAGAGCCATCAAAGGGCATTCTGTGGAGGTGGCTATTTAAGAACACAGCACCTTTCATTTTGTTCTTGGCTCAGAAGCAGTGCGGGCTCTCCACGGACCGTGGGCGCAGGGCAGGTGCTGTGCTCCGTGCTCTGTGTGGATGATCTCATTTAATCTCTAGGTAATCATTTGAGGTGGGTTATTGTGATCCCCCTTCAGATGCAGACACGGAAGCTCAGGCTGGTGTGGTAACTCGCCTGGGGGGGTAGGGCCGAGACCGGAACCTCGTTTACTGGATGCTGGGTTCATATGTATAATAGGGACCTAACCCAGCTCCGGTGAAACCTGCCTGGCAGCCCCTGCCCATGCCCACTAAGTGTCCAGGGTTATGGTGCTACTGGCAGCGTCCGGCAGCCTCCACCCAGACTCCATTCCTCAGGAGAGGTCCCCCTCTCCTGTCCCTCACGAAGCCTCCCACCCACTTGATTGCAATTAAGGATGTGAACCACTGAATAGGGCTCTACTGGTGAATTAATAACCTGATCTCACCCCAGCCAACGCTGGGCTGCTGCACAGCTCGGGGTGCGGGGGAGGGGTGGAGCGGGGGGAAGTGCTGCTCTACCAGGCTGCAGGCAGCTCTGAGATTCTCCTCCTTGGACAAGAGGGCACAGTGAGCTTGTGTCTGCAGCTGCTTCCTGTCCCTGCCAGGGCTGTTCCCAAAGCCTGGGCTCCTCGTCCCCAATGTCCCCCGAGGTGCTGGTCTGATCCCAGGCTGTGCTTGGGTGGTGCTGGTGCGTGCTTGCAAGGGCCACTGCCAGGCTGTGAGCTCCCCCTGCAGAGACGGGGCCCTGCACGGGGCCCAGCACAGCACACGTGATCGAAGGGTGGGATGGAACCGCGCAGGGTCCTCTGCGGCTGGTTCATTCTCCTCCTAACCGTGGTGGCAACGCAGGTCTGCCTCAGGGTGTGGGGCACCGTGCCGTGGCGAAGGGAACCAGATTTTAGCCAGGGTGCTGGAGGGAGAGACACAGGTAAATCCTGTCACATGGGCTCAAACCTCACATGTTCTTCCAGGCGGCTCGATGCTGCAGGGAGAGCGTGGAGTCCAGAGTCAGACGGACCTTGTGGGCCCCGGCGCTGCCACTTGAAGCCGGTGTCTTTGCATGTGGGATCTGACTTTGTTGAGCCCATTTCCTGCTCCATGAACCGTGAGCTACAGCACCCCCATCTTCCCCAATCTCAGGGAAGTGGAGTGGAAAAGCAGGAAGGGATCCCCCAGGACACAGAGAGAAATACCCATTGGGAGAGATGCAGCCCAGCATCCCAAGGTGGTCAGGGGTCTGGCTGTGCCTGAGGGATGGACAGGCCAGCAGTGGAGAAAGGGAGAGAGAGAAACAGGAGACGAAGACAGTGAATAAAGGGAGACGCACACGACCAAAGAAGGAGCAGAACATGGCAGAGACCTGAGACAGGCTCTCAGACCCACCACCGTGGATCAGGCCCTGGGGACACCTGCTCTCATCTTCGCTGGAGGCAGGGGGATGGACCGGGTTACCCCACCTAATGGACCTCTCTTCTCGGGCCACGACCCCATTCTTTCGAAGAACATATCCCAAGCCTGGAGTTCATGACCCCTTGGGCACCTTGACTGGTTTCTCTCCCTCTGCCAGTGGATGCCAACCTCCCTCCCTGGCCAGGGCCATGCAGAGCAGGTGGTGGCGTCCTCAGGACTGGTTGGGGCAGCCACACTAGTTCATCTCCGACACATCCATTCAGCGAACATTTATTGTCTCTCTGTGGTGTTCAGGCACCGAGGTGAGAGAGAAATTAATCACATTCCATACCCTAAGGAGTCAAGTGAATAACATTCAAAGTGCCATCCATCTACCCTCTATTCTCTCATCATTCATGCATCCCTTTGTCTATTCGTCCACTCATCCAATGAATAGTGAATACCTACCAGGTCACAGGCACATAGGCCATCCCTGCCCTCAAAGTCACCTCTCAGTATGGAACACAGACGCGTAAATGGACAATGAAGGGGCTCTGAGCTCTGAGCTCTTGCCAGATTCTGGGTTTGGGCACCCAGACCTCTTTTTGCACTGATTTGCTGGTGGGCCAGGTGGGCTGTGCTGGGACAGTCACTGGTGCCCTCGGCCCAGGCCTGGGTCAGGGAAGGGGTGGGGCTGCCAGGATCCGTTCGGAGGGGCCTGTGGTCCTGACATGCTAAGAAGGCTCTCAGAACTGGGAGAAATATTTTCAAGGGTGGGGGTGGGAGTGCAGCCCAGAGCCTGCTGTAAAGTGTGCCCCTTAATACCTTGATGATGTCGTGCATAAGAATGCTAGCTGCCTGCCACGGGGAAGGGGAGGAAATCCATTTCCAAGCTAGGAAATTATTGAATATTTAGGACCCAGAGCAGATCGTTTGGAAGGGAAATGAATTTCTTCGGCTTCCTCTGGGCAAGATAAATCAGCCCAGATGCTCTTGTATTTTCATTTACCCCCGAGGAGGGTCTGGGTGGGTGTTTATGCAGCGTTAGCATAATCGTTCTTCCCGAAGTGGTAACAATTGCTCCCCAAGCCATCAGCTCCCTCTTAATGCTGGCGGGGTGGACCCCACCGCTCAGCCCCTGCAGCTCTGGGCCCTTGTGCCCAGGAAGGGGGGGCGGGGCAGTGGTCCACAGGGCCATTTCCCTCCCAATGGTGATTGTTTTGCTGGCTCATGGGGTGCTGAGCAAGAACCAAGAGCTCGGGGCTGGGCCATGGGTCTGAGCTGTGAGGCAAGAGGATTAACGGTGCTGGATTTAAGCGAGACTTAAGGAAGGACTTCCCCTGTGTTTGTGGTATTGCTCTCCCTAGGCGATGGGTCAGAACAAAGGAGCCCCTCATCTATGGGGAACAGAGGCAGGGGATGGATGAACGGCCTCCGAATCCTGAATGACCTAGGATTCTGTGATGCCCAGGTTACCAGCCCGTTAATGTATTAGAGACTCCTGCCTTGGCCCTGGGCACTGACTCATTTTCCCTGCACAAATGTATGCTCTTGCAGACCAGGCCAAGTGTTTCTGTAAGGAGCCAAATAGTACGTATTTTCATTTTGGCAGGCCATACAGTTTCTGTCACAACCACTGAACTCTAAGGTTAAGGGTAAAGGGGCTTTAGACAATATGTAAATGATGGACGTGTCTGTGTTCAATAAAGCTTTATTTGTAAAAGCAGGTGGCAGGCCGGATTTGGCCCCGTCACTGTTCACAGACTCCTATTCTAGATCTTGTTATCAAACGGAGACTGAGCCAGGGCTTTCTGGCTTTGGTCTGTTTTAGAAAAACACTATTATTTTTTCCTGATTAGAAAAATAATGTTTTCTTATAGTGAAAAATTAAAAGAATATAGAAATTAAAAGCCCTCTCCCTCCTCAAAGAACCACTGTGCACAGTTTGTATTTATTTTGGTCCTAACACTGTATCTTTTTAAAGGTCATCTTTCACAGACCATACTCACTGAAGCTGTTAGATTCCGAGTCCCAGGTTGAGTTGGGTTGAAAAGAAAACTGGAGATGGCCGCTGGGAAGTTGAGCCCAGGGTGAGAGGAGATGGACACGTGGACTTCTCTTTCCTGGGACTGTTCCCCGCCAGGGAGCTGCTGGCTGCCTTTGGCAATGATGCCTGCTGTGTGCTGAGCTGAGGCTGGGGAGCGGTGGGTGGAGGAGGCGGGGAAGAGGGCCAGGCAGCTCCTCCTGCCCGTGGAGGTCAGACCTCCCTGGGAAAACGTGCTGAACCCCGATGGGGGTGTTCCTGGCAGCGGGAGAGGAATGGGAGCTACACAGGTTCCAGTTGTTTGACTGCCCCGGGGTGTCCCAGCTCGGGCACTGGGGCTAATTCACCTGCCCCTCTCTGGAGGGGCAGGGAGGGCTTTTCCAGAAAAGCCCTAGAGTGCTGGGGAAGGTGTCCTTACCCACCCCTCCCCTTCACCCTGATTAAAAGTACATGGAAACAGTGGGAAAAGAGGGTACAAAGAAGGAGAGAGAATTCTAGTGATGACAAAGGGCTCCCACGACCCCCCCACCCCGTGGTCCCATGCTCCGTGGAAGTGGGGGGACGGAGAGCCTGACTCTCCGTGGGTCCTAACACCATCTTTGCCCTGAAACGGGAGCCCAAGTCCCCAAACAGTTGCTTTTCCTTAGCCTCAGTTCCACGGAGGAGAAAATGTCCTTTCCCAACCATGACAGGATGGAGAGGAAAGAAGGGGAGCGAAATGCCATCTGGGCCAGCTATGCGTCTCCATGGCAGCGGCGAGAGGCTGGGTGAGCACTGCCCCTGCCGAGGCCAGACTTGTGGCCACCGGTCCCTGATGCTGCCAGCACACACCTTGGCCCTCACCCCTCATTTCCGGTCATTGGCATTCTAGGATCATGCTCAGGTCTGACCCAGGCACAAAAAATGCCCCCAGTGCACCACACTATTCTGTGACAGGCGGAACAGCTGGGTAGTTATAAGAACAGGTTTAGAGAGCATTCAGGTCTGGGTTCAAGTCCCAGCTTTGTCACTTCCTTCTCACAGACAAGTTTTGTTCCCTTAAACCTCAGTTTTCTCATCTGTACAATGGGCATGTTAGCACCCTGCAGATCACAGGAGGTGATCCATGCCAAGTGCCTGCCCCGTGACAGCTATGGGAGTGATCTTTTATCCCTTCGGTAAAATGCAAGGAGGGACATGGACATAATTGGTACTAAATCTCAGGCTGATAGGAAGTCTGGAGAAAACTCTGTGAGCAGTCCCACCTTTTATTTTATTTTATTTATTTATTTTTTACCCTAGAATCTTACGATTCTCAATGACTCAGTTGGACAGCAAACTCCTGGGGCAAGAACCTTGACCATCTTGTTCATGGCGATATTTCGAATGCCTGGCCAGGGCCTGGAGACAAGGAGGGCTTTCTCCCATGGACAGGGTAAGAGGCAGAAGAGCTGAGCCGTGACCCCCAAGTCCCTGCCTCCCCTCTGGCCTCTCCCTCCCTGCAGGCCCAAGAGCCGATGGCCCAGTTTTCACGCCACGGTATTACACCACAAATTAATTTCAGGTTGGCTGGATTTAATTTGGTCCCCGAGTTAAAAAAGAAGAAGGTGTAATTAAAAAACAATAACAACAATGGAACAGAAGTTCAGCTCTCACGGATGATTTTTCACAGGAGCTGATGACGCGGACACTGGCACAGCCCTGCCAGGCTCTGGAGGCTGTGGGGGATGGAGCAGGCTGAGTGGGCCCTGCCTCCCAGACTGTGTGTGCAGTGCAGTTCTAGGAGGGACCCTAGGCTGGAGTCTCCCCCCATGCCCATGCTCCCCGACTCCTAGGACAGACCTTGCACCCCTCACGGCCAGGCTGACCTTTGCCCTTCTTTGTCTTCTTCTGCGATTCTGAATCTCCTGTCTGCCTTCTGCAGCCTTGTCCCGTGTGCTCGCTCTAGGACCCGCTGCACACTTACCCCCTACCCCTTTTCACCTTACCCCCACCTCCCTAGGGGAGCACAGAGCCAGCAGCTTGGAGCTCAAGGGTCTGAAGAGCATGGGCTCCAGCCCTTCGTGATAGTTCGTGACCGCAGCTGGCTGTTACTGTGCACCTACTATGTGCCTAGACCGCCTACTTCTCCTCATGACACTGTGAATGAGGTACTGTGGTGTCCCGACTTTTCCAGATGGAGAAACTGAGGCTTGGAGAGATGAAGTGTCTTCTCCAAGGATAACAGCCAGGAAGGGGTGAAGATGGGTAACACTGTGCTAAACTCTGTGCTAAACATTGTGCTTGCAACAGCTGGGAATACAAACAGGTAAGGGAGAGTCCTGGTTTCAAGGCATTCACAGTCAGGCCAGACCTTGAAGCAGACGGACTGGCTGGCTGGATGGATAAGTGGATGGGTGGATGGGTGGATGGGTGGATGGGTGGATGGATGGACAGACCAATAAATGAGTAGATGGATAGATGAACAAATGGATGAGAGTTAGACACAGGTAGCTTTTGTTTATGCCCATAAATATGGCTTTGTTTTCTTAGTTAGCAGCTAGCATGAAAACAAAACACCAGGATACTTTTCAGTTTCACTTGGAAAACGGAAAGGTTGGGCAACAGGGGTTGTCACTCCCACGTAGCAATGAAGAGCCCAGCTTTGCACCCAGCGCTGACGTTTTCTAGCTGTGAGTCTTTGGGGGGAGTTACTTCAACTCTTTGGACCTCAGTTTCTTCATCTATAAAATGGGGATAATGGCACTCACCCCAGAGGCTCATTGCGAGGATTACATGAAGTAATCCATGTAGAGCTTTAGAATAGTTCCTGGAACTCAGTGAGGGCTGTGGAAGTGCTGGATATGGTTACTATTATCCCTCTACCCCATGTATGTTAGTCTGTGCAGGGCTGTTATAACAAAATACCGCAGACGGGGGGCCTCAAACAACAGGCATTTATTTCCCCACAGTTCTGGAGCTGGAAGGCCAAGACCAAGGTGCCAGCAGGATTGGTTTCTCCTAAGGCCTCTCCGCTTGGCTTGCCAACAGCCACCTTCTTGCCATGTCATCAGAGGGGCTTTTCCCTCTGCATGTGCGTCCCTGGTGCTCCTCTCTCTCCTTGTAAGGGCACCTGTCCTATTACATTAGGGCTCCGCCCCCATGACCTCATGTAATCCTAACGGCCTTCAAACTCTCTCCAAATACCGTCCCATGGGGGTTAGGTTTTCAGTGTTTGGGTTCAGGCTATAACACCGCGTGGTAGCAATCCGCCGAGGTGAGTAACGGCTGCTCTCGCAGGACAGGATTTTTTTTTTTCTGTTTATGACAGTCCCCACTAAGGTGACCACCCTTCAGGGTTTCCTCAGGACAGAGGGGGACCCTGGGATGCCAGACTTTCAGTTTTAAAAGGAGGCAACCCCAGATGAGCCGGGCACTCGAGTCCCAATCACAGCCAGCTTCCTTCATTTACTTTACCTGCCCAGACCCTGGGTTTTGACCTTGGGTTGGAGTGACCCCTGGACCAGGAAGGCTGATGGGAGATGGGAAATATGTGCTCCTTGTGCTTCTGGAACCGGGCGAGCATCTTGGCCGAGGGAGGGAGAGCATGTAGCACGGGGGAGTCTGTGAGAGCCCCGGCTGCCCAGGGTTAAACCCAGCAAAATCATCCAGCAAACACCCAGGCAGGGAAGGAGCAAGAGCATTATCATGATTAATGTTATTTCAAAGACATAATTTCCCCCTCTTTCAGAAATGTTTGTGTGTCGCTGTGCTGAGTGCTGTCTCTTGATTCCGAATGTCCTTCCCCCGGAGTAGTTTGGAACGAGGTCACTGTTCACCAGGAGGGCCGCGTGGCCTCTGTCCTACCCACAAATAGCCCTGTGAGGGGCGTGGGCCGCAGGAGGCAGCACGAGGGAGGAGGCAAGGGGACCAGGCCTGGTGGTGGTGGTGAGGGTCCCAGGCCTGACGCTTTCAGGGCCGAGTCCTTGCTGGCTGCAACCTCACCTCCTCCAGGGCAGACAGAGTTCTAGCCCCAGAGGTAGGAGTGGCAGGGGTCTGGGGTGAGGATCAAGACCTTTATTCTCAGCCAACAAGGGTCTGAGTCTCAGTTTCTTCACCTGCAAAGTAGATACAGGAATGTTACTCCCGCCTGGCTGGGGATTCTTCCTTTCTTTCCTTCCTTCTTCCTTCCTTCCTTCCTTCCTTCCTTCCTTCCTTTTTTTCCTTCCTTCCTTCTTTCCTTCCTTTTTTTCCTTCCTTTCTTTCCTTCCTTCCTTTCCTTCCTTCCTTCCTTCCTTCCTTCCTTCCTTCCTTCCTTCCTTCTTTCCTTCCTTCCTTCCTTCTTTCCTTCCTTCCTTCCTTCCTTCCTTCCTTCCTTCCTTCCTTTCCTTCCTTTCCTCCCTCCCTTCCTTCCTTCCTTCCTTCCTTCTTTCTTTCTTTCTTTCTTTCTTCCTTTCTAAGAGATTCTTTAAAAAAATTTTTCTTTTATTGATTTCAGAAAGGAAGGGAGAGAGAGAGATAGAAATGTCAAAGGTGAGAGAGAATCATTGATCGGTTGCCTCTTGCACACCCGCACTGGGGATCAAACCCACATCGTTGGCATGTGCCCCTACTGGGAATTGAACCATGACCTTCTGGTTCATAGGTCCATACTCAACCACTGAGCCACGCCGACTGGGCAGGTTGTGTAATCTCTTGATTCTGAGAAGTTTGAGCAGCTCTCAGACTCAACTGTGCATGCCAATCCCCTGGGGTCGGGGAGAGAAACAGATTTGCTTTAATAATAAGTGCTTAGGCGATGTCAATGTACCGTATTTGAAATGGCAAAGCTCGTGAAGATGAAATGAAATGTAAGTTGTCAGCATCATAGGAAGTGCTCAAAGTACATAGTACTTGTCATCATCACCATCACTACTGTCCTCCTCCTCATCTAAACCACCACCACCGCCATCATCATCATCTTTATTTTATCCTCATCATTTATCACTGGCGGCATCATCATCATCATTATCATCATCATCGTCATCTTACAGAGAAGACATACAGTTAAAGGTATAGATGTTGAAGTTGGACAGTCCTGCATGGAAGTCTCTATTCCATCACTTGCTGGTTGTGTGACCTTGGGCAGGTCACTTCATCTCTGAGTCTCAGTTTAGTCATCTGTAAAATGGGGTGTGATAGCCAGTTTCCAAGATGGCCTCCTGGTATTTACACGCTTTGTCAGTCTCCTCTCTCCTTATACTGGGCTTGTTCTGTGTGATCAGTATAATATGGCAGAGGAAATGGTATTCACTTCCAACCCAAGGAGGCTGGGCTATAAAGGATTCAGTGGCTTCTGTCTTTGGTCTCTCTCTCTCTCTCTCTCTCTCTCTCTCTCTCTCTCATCACTCACTCCTCTATGGGAAGCCAGCTGTCATGTCCTGAGGCCACGCAGGCAGTCTGTGAAGAGTCCCATGTGTCAAGGAACTGAAATCTCTGTCCAACACAGCCAGTGAGGAGCTGAGGCCTATTAACAGCCACATGGATGAACTTGGACGTGGATTCTCCCGCTCTAGTTGGGCCTTGAGATGAGACCACAGCCCTCACCATCAGCCTGACCGCAACCTCATGGGAGGCCCAGGGTCATCCTGCTAAGCCGCTGCCAGACTCCTGACCCTCCAAAGCTGAATGAGATAATAAATGTCATTTAAGCTGCTAAGTTTGGGGGAAATTTGGTACATAGTAGGGGTAAATAACACATGGGGCTAATAATATCTACTTTTAAGTTTGTTGTGATGATGAAATTCATGAAAGCACTTTGCATAGTACATGATGCACGGTGAAGGCTGCATGAAATGTAACTACACGGTGACAGCATAACTCATAATTTCACTGACAACCTCCAGGGTTCACAGAGGGTGCGACAGCGTGATGATCCTACTTCCCAGATGCCCAGTTTTAACCATTTAAAAAAAAATCCTCACTGGAGGATATTTTTCCATTGATTTTTAGAGAGAGGGAAAGACAGAGAGAAATATGGATGTGAGAGAAACACATCAACTGGTTGCCTCCTGCACAAAGCCCCGACCAGGGCCTGGGCCGGGGAGGAGCCTGCAACCTTGGTTTGTGCCCAGGACCCTTCAGTCAGCAGGCCAACACTCCAGCCACTGAGCCAAACTGGCGAGGGCAGTTTTAACCATTTGTGCCTCCTCAGTCTTCCTGACCTTGGTGGGCGCCGAAGACTTCACCAGAAAGGACATGGCAGGGTCGAGTGTGGAGGGCAGGAGATGGGATGCTGGTGCTGACAGTCACTGGGCCTCTGGGACAGGGAGCAGCCACAGTGTGTGCTGAGGAGTGGAGGGCTGAGGCACAGGATTGGTGTGTGTATGTGTGTACTAATACGTATATGTGTATATGCATGCATGTGCGCATATATGTGCACATGTGTGTTCATGCATGTGCACACATGGGCATGTACATCATCTCTGAAGACCCTTCAGCCTAAGATTAGCTGATTATCTGATTCGCTGATTGTTTCTGGGCCTGCACTCTGTGAAAGACTCAGAAAAACCATGGCAACAAAGGGAAAGCTGATGAGCAGGGGCTGAGGAGGCCAGAAACCTGGGTATCTCTGAGGCCATGGAGAGAAGCTCAGGAGAAGGCCCCCTGGGGCTTGTCTCCCTGGCCATGAGGGGATGCTTTGGTCAGAGAGGTTAGAGAGGGGCAGCGTGGGAGACAAGCCCCTGGACCTCCAGCCCCAACATCCCGCAGCACGGGGCTCTCCGGGCCATCAGGCAGCTGCTTTGGGGTCATCTGCTCCACGGTTCTGGGCTGCTGAAATTGGATGCATTGTCCTTGGGGGGCTGTCTGTGGCCGCTCCCAGGGTCTCAGATAGGTCTGTGATACAAACCACGGAGACTTCTTAGGTATTATTTATGGTAGAGACAAGAGAAATGGAGGCACAGAGGGGTTAAGGGACCTGCCTCAGGTCACACTGCAGGCTATGGCAAAGTCAGGGCTGGAATCCAGGCCTCCTTGCTGAATACTCTGTCCCAGGGTGGGGCCTGCAGTGGGTGTCCTGGGACACTGGGGTCCAGAGAGCTCCTGTGCAGGGGCCCCTCTGGCTGACAGGGGAGCTGGCCCACCCCGGCCCCCTGATTGGACCAGATGGGCAGCCCTGTTAACCCTGTCTTCTCCAGCTTGAATTTTCCCAGGGAATAACTGGGGCAGAAAATTCTGGGGGAGCACATAGTCTGCCAAGTGTGGGCCTGGCACTAGCCCAGGCACCGCGATGCCAGGTGGGTTGGAGATGGATTGGTGAAGGGGGTCCCTGGGGAGCTGAACTGCTGGGAGCAACTTGGCCACAGCTTCCCCTGGATCCTGCCAGACCTTCTGTGCCAAGGATGCCTCCTCCCGCCAGATCCTTCCTGCCATGTGCCAGGAGCATCTGGAAGAGATTTTTTCTGGCTGGTTCCGGGTGCAGAAATGGGTCACAGGGGTTTCAGTCATGTACACAATCACACACATCTACTAAGGAAAGGGAACCGGGGTGTCTGGAGTGCCTACTAATGCCAGGTCCTGAGTAAGGACCCCACACATTGTCTGCTTCACTTCTCATCACTCCTATTTTACAGATGAGGAACTCTAGGTGACTCCCCAAGGTCGCCCAACTTTTGAGTGGCAGAGCTGAGATTTGAATCCAGGTCTGTCTGATTCCAAAGCCTGCCTTTTCCCATCTCTGAGTACCTCTCTGAGTGCCCTCTAAACCCAGGTTCTAATCTAGATTCTGAAGACATAAAGAGATGTTAGCGAGCTATGGGCCTTGCCTTCGAAGCACTCATAGTTTAGTGAGTGTATTAACTATTGTTATAATGCTAAGGCTGAGTAACAAATAGCCCCCGGTGGCTTATAACTATAGCCAGGGGTCCTCAAACTTTTTAAACAGGGGGCCAGTTCATTGTCCCTCAGACCATTGGAGGGCCGGACTATAGTTTTAAAAAAAAACTATGAACAAATTCCTATGCGCACTGCGGGCCCGGGTCAAGTCGGCTGCTAAGCAGGACAGGCAGTGGCACCCGGCGGCCTGTGAGCCGTAGTTTGAGGACGCCTGCATAGGCAATTATTCCTCTTGCTCACAGTGGGTCGGCTGGGGTGGCTGTGCAGCAGGCTGCAGGTTGGGTCCAGGGTCCGTTTTCCTGGTTGGGCAGAAACATACATGTGCTAAGGCCACATCTTGGAACTGGTGCACTGTCCTACTGCTTGCATTCCAAGGCAAGTTACATGGCCACGCCCAACATTGGTGGAGCGAGGACATTTTCTTCGCCCACTCTCGTCAAAGCAAAGTCACACGGAAAAGGCACGAATGTCTAACTCTCTAACAGGGAGGCAGGAAGAATAAGGAACAATAATCCAGTTATCTGCAGCAGGAGAGACAGGCTTGTGATGATAACACTGTAGTGCATTTTATCAAATCTAAGAAACCCTCAATTGTAAGACACACCATTAATCTACGTGCCTCAAAGAAAGAAAAGCAGCTGCCAACTAGAGTATGACACGGTGCTGTCTTAGCTCATCGTATTTTTATTCTTGTTGGAAGAGCTACCTGATACTTGCTTAGACATGGAAGTGACAGTGATAGGGGCCATTTCGGCCAGGTTTGCTCACGTAGAGGCAGTGACAACCATGTCACAACTGCCACTGTCCAAGGAGATTGTGAGATGCCGTTGATTGGCAGACACATTCTGATTCCAGAGATGTTAAAATGTGTGTGTCTTAGTATTGATGACATCCATTTTTTTAATATATGGTGATGAAGTGCCCTTGCTCTGAGATGGACACTGTGCTGAACATTCTATGTGGATAATAAGCTCACTTTTGCCTCATGGCAACCCAAGGGGAAAAATCTTATTATCCCCATTTTAGAGATGAGTAGAGCGAGGCTCAGCATGATCAGTGGTCTTGCCCCTGACCCACAGTTGGCAAGTGGAAGAGTTGGGATTTGAAACTAGGACAGTCTGACTCCAGAGACAAAGTGGTTAAGAGTGTGGACACTCTGAAAAACTGTACCTCAGTTGCCGCATCGGTAAAATGGGGATGCTAGAAGCAACTACTGCACAGGTTGCTGGGTATACTAGAGTTTTGAAAACAGTGTCAGGCATAGAGCACTCAGGCTGGTCCCTCTGGTAGTACTAGATACTTTTTGCTGCTCTGAAACTAACATCAGTGTAATAAAAGCAGTGACTGAGCTAAGAGCAGAGGGTTATGGGAGCCCAGAAAAGCAGGCCAATAGCTTAGTGATTTTCAGGGACTGTGATAAGTTTGATGTGAGGAAAGCAAAAAAGAGCGTGTGATTCGTGCATGCATTTATTTATTCAAAAATATTTGTTTACCACCCTGGCCAGTGTGGCTCAGTTGGTTGGGTGTCATCATGCATCAAAAGGTTGCAGGCCAAAACTGGTTTGGCTCAGTGGATAGAGCGTCAGCCTGCGGACTGAAGGGTCCCGGGTTCGATTCCGGTCAAGGGCATGTACCTTGGTTGCGGGCACATCCCCAGTGGGAGGTGTGCAGGAGGCAGCTGATCGATGTTTCTTTCTCATCGATATTTCTAGCTCTCTATCCCTCTCCCTTCCTCTCTGTAAAATATCAATAGAATATATTAAAAAAAAAAAAGGTTTCTGGTTGATTCCCACTTGGTGTACATGCCAAGGTTTCAGGCTTGAGTATGGGGGAGATAGCCGATAAATGTTTCTCTCTCATATATTGATGTTTCTCTTTCTCTCTCCCTTCCTCTCGCTCTACACATCAATAAAAATATTTTTAAAATATTTCTTTACTTACTGTGTGCAAGCAGTACAGAGTGACTGGATTTAAAACCCAAACTTACACGATGAAATTTAAAAATTGAGCTGTAATGCATCCACAACAAAATGCACCGATTTTAAATGTTCAGTTTGAAGGATTTTTTTAAAAAAATCCTCACCTGAGGATATTTTTCCATTGATTTTTAGAGAGAGTGGAAGAGAGAGGGAAAGATAGAGAGAAACATCAATGTGAGAGAAACACATCGATTGGTTACCTCCTGCATGAACCCTGACCAGGGCCCAGGCCAAGGAGGGGCCTACAACCGTGGTACCTGCCCTTGACTGGAATCAAACCCGGAACCCTTCGGCCTGCAGGCCAATACTCTATCCATTGAGCCAAACCAGCCAGGGCAGTTTGAAGGATTTTTACAAATGTGTACCCCTGCATTACCACCAGCCCAATCACAATAGAGAATGTTTCCATTATCCCCTGCTCCAAATTCATCCTTCTTGCCTGCGGGATGAAAATGGATCTGGGCCCTTTAAGTTTTCCCCAGGCGAGCTGGCCCGCTAAGCTTCGCCAGCAGAGGGCGCTGCGGGGCGCACGCGGGAGGGAAGCCCCACCTCCTGGCTGCCATGTGCTCACAGGCTCCTGCAGCCCTAGCAGCCTCAGTGCCGGCTCCCGCAGCGCAGGGGGTCGGTAGTGCACGGTCCATAGTGCAGGGTGGTCAGTGGCGCCCAGCGGCCAGCAGCTTCCTCAGCTCCCCTTTGCAGGCAGTTTTGTAGTGGGGTGCCCTGGTGAGACACCTTCTGGGAGCAGCTTTGGCTGTATCCTACCGGGAAGACTTCTGGTAAGTTCCACAGGTTGAATTTCTAGCAAGTTCTTGGCACCAGACCAGCATTTGGCCGCGCAGGGAGCCCCAGCCATGCCTATGACAAGGTCTGGACGGATGTCAGCCCTGGAGGGTGTGTGTGCATGTGTGGGGGGAGGGGATTTTCCTTGGGGGACCCTCCCTGGGGGCTCTGTCTCAGCCCGAGGACACTCTTTTTTGGGGACTTTACCTCAACCTGATGGGGAGTGTCTTTCTGGACGCTCTTCTTGGGGGATCTACTTTAGCCCTGGGGTGTGTGTGTGTGGGTTCTTTGGGCCTTTCTCTATCTCAGTTCTTGAGTGGGGGGCGCCATTCCTTGGGAGCCCTGCCTCCTCCTTGGGGGGCTTTTTCTTGGGATCTTTTTTTCACTTCTGGGGGGACCCATCCTTTGCGGGGGGCGGGGGGGCTACCAAACCCCTCAGGAGCCCTTCCCTGGAGACCCTCTCTTAGCCCGCGGGGAGGGCATTCTTAGGGGCTCTAGGCTCTGCTCCTTACATCAGTCCTCACATTAGCGTCAGTCCTCTGTTTTCTTTATTAGGCAGTACCTCGTTCATCCAGTCCTCTGTTATCAGCTCATAATTCTTCGCGAGAAACTCTCTCTGTTAAAATAATTACTGTGTGGTTTCTTTTTCTTTTTTATTTATTTATCAGTGAAAGGGAGAGAGAGAGAGAGGGAAACAGCGACTTGTTGTTCCACTCATTTATGCATTTATTGGTTGCTTCTTTTGTGTGCCCTGACTGGGGATCAAAACCACGACCTTGCCCTGGCTGGTTTGGCTCAGTGGCTAAAGTGTCGGCCTGCGGACTGAAGGGTCCTGGGTTCAATTCTGGTCAAGGGGACAGGCCCACAAGTTGCGGATTTGATCCCCGGTATGGGCTGTGCAGAAGGCAGTCGACCAGTGATTCTCTCTCATCATTGATGTTTCTATCTCTCTCTCCCTCTCTGAAATCAATAAAAATATATTAAAACAACAACAACAACAACAACAACAACAACACAGCACAACCTTGGCATGTCAGGATGATGCTCTACCCAACTGAGCCACCCAGCCAGGGCCTGGTTTCTTTTTCTTAAAAAGAAAAAAAGGTTTTTATTGATTTTTCGAGAGAGGAAGGGAGAGGGAGAGAGAACAGCCATGTGAGAGTGGAGCATCAATTGGCTGCCTCCTGCACTCCCACCCGGGATCCGGCCGGAAACCTTTCGGTGCACGGGAGGGCGCCCCGCCAACTGAGCCAGGGCTGGTTTCTTTTTCTTCGTGAGACCCAGACCGATACTGAATTGTTGTCAGGAGTGATGCTGGGAGACGGGCCCGCCGCGACAGGATTTGTGGCGGGTTTTCTCGTGCTTTTGGGCTTGAGCGTGGTGCTGAGCACCTTGGGAAACGAGATGCTAGCGACCTGAGACATGTAGTGGCCTTACAATTAATCGAACTGTCACCGCGGTTGATGGAGATGAAGTGCCACTGAGGCACCTCCCCTGGGAGCTGGAGTGAGGACTGTGGGCTGGGATGCACTCTTTCAGGGGCTCCCAGCATTTACCGAGAAGAAGCGACCAGGGCAGGCCAATCGCTCTTACTCAGGTCTGAGAGCCAGGGAGCCTCCAGGACAGCCTTCAAGATGGTATTTCTTACAGCCGCAGAGCTGACAGTGCTGAAAAGCAAACACAACATTTAATTTTGTTTTCATTGTGCTGGTTGCTGAATTACAACTACAGTTGAATTTACATGTTGACAGATTTCTCATGTGAAAACTAGGGCATTAATTGGGAGCGAAAGGGGTCCTGAAACGTGGAGTGGGGAACATCTGTTGGACCCGGATGAAATGCTCTTAAACCCCAAGTGACTCTGAGTCTCCCTTGTTGGTGCTGGAAGCTTGTCATCCAGTGTCCAACGAGACAATTCTTTCTGTTAAAAAATAGGCACAACAACCCCTTATCACCTCGGCGGGAGCAGCGGCCCTGAGAGGGGAGACCCATTCTTCTCAAGACTCACTGAGACCACCCCTGTCATCACCAACTCTCACTAGGATCAAATCTCAGGTTGCTCCCTGGTGACAGGGACACACCAAAAATCTTGCAAGACTTTGCTAATATACACTGAGTGGCCAGATTATTATGATTTCTGAATGCATAATAATCTGGCTACTCAGTGTATATCCTATATAATAAAAGGCTAATATGCAAATTGTCCCCTTGACCAGGAGTTCGACCAGCAGGCAGGCTGGCCAACTGCCCATGTCCCCTCCCCCTGGCCAGGCTGGCTGGACCCCACCCATGCACGAATTCATGCACCTGGCCTCTAATATATATACATACATAAACACATACACACACACTGAGTGGCCAGATTATTATGTGTTCAGAGATCATAATAATCTGGCCACTCAGTGTGTATCAACCTGGGAACATACGTGAGAGTGGGTGCCGAGCTGGCAGGAAATAACCCTAGATAATGCATCGTGTGGATGCATGTAGAGACATCCTGGATTTGTTTATTAGCGTGTGCAGCTGGAGGCGGCGCTAACAGCTTGCTTGATCGATTATCTAGAATTTGGACCCATCCGTGGCCCACGGTTAATGCAGTTGCGATGGTGTGAGATGGAGGAGGGACTCCGGAGGCTTGGGGAGACAGGATGGTTGAACTGGATTGTGCAATCTGCACGCTGCTGCTCCCGCAGCTGTATTCCACCAGGAGAAGGGGCAAGCATCACCCCTGAAGTGCTCTGTGGCTGCTCTCTTGTAGGTGGGATGTAAAGCAGAGGCTGCCTCCACTGAGATGGGCTCCCTGATTGCAGTGGGGATAAGAACATCCCAGAGGAGCAGAGACCAAGGGCGAGCACCTCACTGCCAAGGACAAAGGAGGCACAATCTACTGTAAGGCAGCAGGGATGCCAAGGCAATCAGAAAGCCTCGGCCTTAGGGATTTAGAGGACGGTTAATGGATCACAGTGTCCCCGGGAATGAAATAAGTGGGCAGCCCACAGGAGTATTGCTTGATATATATAACATAATAACTTCTGGGTCTGGTAGTCAAAACCTGACTTGCATCACCGCTAGATAGAGTCTTGGCCTCTCCTTCGGTTTGCAGACCTAAGTCAATTCCCAGGCCCAGAAGCCCTTGGGAGGCCAGGTGCCGGCGAAGAAGGAGCCTGCATCATCGCTGCAATAATTACCATAATCCTTCGTCCGTGCCTCCCCAACGGGGACCTGTGGCCATTTGCCAGAGTGATTGTGCACCGGGGAAAGGAAATACCCCCAGTTGGTTTTGGGATTCCTGACACTGGCCCTGAATAAGCACAAATCCCTAGGGACCCACAATGCCACTCTGGCCCATATGTCACAGTGAGAACTTGGGATAGTCAGGTGATAGAACGGGTCCCAGCTCCGGTCTGACTCACAGCCGCGCAGCGGGTGCATGGAATCACCCTGACGTTATTTCCCCAGTTCTGGAATGAATAATTAGAACATGCATACTTAGCAACTAATCCTTTTCTTCTCTCTCTTTCCATTTTTATTTTATATGCAAATGTTTGGAAGTTAATGTTACAATTTAATATTTAGGTGACAGACTATTCTGTGGAACTGTGACTGCATCGGAGGGTTAATAAATACAGTCAGCGATGACTTGTGGGACTGGTGGTTTCCCTAATGGAAAGGGTGAGAACTTTTGTAGGAATGATAGCTGTGGGTTCTTAGGTAGCAACACAGAGTTGTGTGGTTGCACAGGAGTTCAATAATGTGATCAGGGCTCCTAAGGAAGCTGAGTCATCAAAGGGACGGAGTTGCTGGCTATTGATGATTGCCTCTCAGCTCCAAATCCACCCTTCTTGCCCGCTGGGTGAAAATGGATCTGGGCCCTTTAAATTTTCCCCAGTTCAGCTGGCCCGCTAAGCTTCGCCAGCAGAGGGCGCTGTGGAGTCCACGCGGCGGGAAGCCCCCCACTTCCTGGCTCCCATGTGCTCGCCGGCTCCGCAGCCCGAGCAGCCTCAGTGCCGGCTCCTGCAGTGCGCGGTGGTCCGTAGCGCCCAGCGGCTGCCTCAGCACCCCTTTTCAGGCAGCTCTGTAGTGGGGTGTGTCTGGTGAGACACCTGTGAGCAGCTCTGGTGGCATCCTCCAAGGGCCGATTTCTGGTAAGTTCCACAGGTTGAATTTCTAGCGAGTTCCGTCCCTTTGGCACCAGACCAGCATTTGGCCGCGCAGTGAGCCCAGTGGTGTCTAAGGCAAGGTCTGGACATCACCCCTGGAGGGTGGGCGTGGGTGGGGGCACTTCCTTGGGGGTCCTACCTCAGCCTTGGGGGAGGTGGCTCTCCCGTGGGCATTCACTCAGTCTGGGGTACGGGGGGTGCTTCCTTGGGGCTCTATTCAGCCCACATTGGGGGCACCTGCTCTTCAGGGGCTGTATGTCAGCCCTGGGGAGATTCTTCCTTGAGAGCGTTCTCTCGAGCAGCGATTTTCAACCGGTGTGCTGCACGAATCCCTAACAGGGCAATGGCTGACTGTTGCGTCAGCGGCACTGGCCTCTTTTTCTTCCGATTGTCCAATAAAAAAAATGACAACAGCCACCACAACAATAGCCTTCCGGTGCGAACGCATCAAAATTATTTTTTGGTCAGATTTGCAAAGCATCTATTTTTTTGGTGTGCCACTGAATTTTAGCAACTAGCGTGTGTGCCATGAGATGAAAAAGGTTGAAAATCGCTGCACTAGGCTCTCCACTTCTTTCTAACCAGTCCCCTGTTAATTCTACTTTCTAACCAGTCCCCTGTTAATTCAGCCTCCTGTTAGAGTTAATAATTCTTTATGTGAAACCTCTCCTTTCAGATCACTCGGTGGTTCCTTCCCCCCATTGGTTGCGAAGTGATTCATGGTGAATGTATAGGTCAGTGGTCGGCAAACTCATTAGCCAACAGAGCCAAATATCAACAGTACAACGATTGAAATTTCTTTGGAGAGCCCAATTTTTTAAACTTAAACTTCTTCTAACGCCACTTCTTCAAAATAGACTCGCCCAGGCCGTGGTATTTGGTATTTTGTGGAAGAGCCACACTCAAGGGGCCCGAGAGCCGCATGTGGCTGGCGAGCCGCCGTTTGCCGACCACTGGTATAGATCATAACGTGTTTATCCATTTTATGTGGATAGCTCCAATTTGCGGCTGTTACGAATCATCTGCTATGATATTTCAAACGAAGAAGCCTTTGTGTGTACCATAATTTCATATATCTTGGAGAGATATTTCGATGGGGTTTCTTTGCACAGGCCTGGCTGAGGGGCTTTGACTTGTCTAGAGGGTGCTGAGGAGTTCCTGGGAGTTTCGTGGGTCTGTTTTTATGGGAGAGATGGGACTCCATGTGGGTCTTGAAGGGTCGCCTGGCCTCGTCAGTGGGTGTACAGACACCAGCTTGCATTTCCCCAGCTGAGGGTGGCAGCCTGGCCCGGTAACTCAGGGTGTGTGACTTCGCTCCACCAGCTATTTCGGAATCTGTGAAATGGGAATGTTCACGTGTGTCCATAGGATTATTGACAGGACCAAAAAGGAAAATGCCCGAGGGGAATGTGGCGTGGGCTGGCACCAAGCATGCTGTTATTACGAGGTGTTTAAGCCAGGTGTCTCCGTTTCTCCCTGGCACCAGCCATTATGTGTCTAGAGGGGTGGGAAGGGTCTCTTGCCCTGCCCAGAGGAACCTCTGGACCCAGGAAAGGTGGGGGGCACAGCTGCCCATGTTGCCTAGCACCTGGCGCGTTCCCATAGCTTCTCTCTGAGGAGTGGACCCTCGAGGTGGCCTTGAGTTCTCGGCTCCATGCCTGGCCCCCTGACAGTCACCTCCACGGGCCCTGAGCCACCGCACCCCAGCCTGTCAAACGGCTATGATTAGTCAAGTAAAATTTCCATCTGTTGAGGAATTGATGAGTTATTTCTGGCTATAAAACTGATCAGAGGAGAAGGGTGGATCCAAGGGGGTCAGAGCCTCTGACTGTGCGCAGCGGAGTTTTAAAGAAGGTGCAAATGTCCTTATCGGGGTGGGCCAGATCCCCAGCGCTGCCTGGGCCTGAGGTGGCTGGGCTGGTGGGGGCCCGTCCTTCCTCCCTGCAGAGGGAGGGAGAAGAGGGGCTGCTGTGCTCAAACCTTGGGGGTCACTGTGGCATTTAGAAAGGTCCTGGATGCCAAGGGCCTAGTGCCTGGCACACTGCAGGTGCTGAATGAATGCATGTTTCTGCTTTCTCTGTTTCCTTCCCTCCCTTACCCTGGGGCCCTGCCAGGCTCCTGGGCAGGGGCGGCAGTCTGTCTGGGCCAGGTTCTTGCTGTCAGACTCTGTGTGATCAGTCCACGCTGGGCCTCTGTGCCTTCATCTTTAAAATGGGACAATTCATTACCATGTGCTCATCCAAAAGGACACTGGCCCTTCTTGCTTCCTTCGCAGCAGCTGTAAATGTCTTGTTTCTTGCGAGTTCCCGATCATCTCTACTCCCTGGAGCATAGCCTCTGCCTCCTGGCAGGCAGAACGCAGGGAGGGCAGAGCCAGCTCATCCAGCTTTTGACACCTGTGTTCCCAGCCACTAGGCTTTCCTGCCTCTTGGCTTGATGTGAGTTCATTAAATGACATGAGTGTCATTTCCTGGGGACCCAGATGTGAGGTGGAGGTTCCTCCTGGAGCATCCCTCCCCCCACCCCGCAACACCCAACACCCAGGGAGTGAAATCTCACCCCAGGTTTTAGATCAGCTAAAGTTCATGCAGCCAGCCCTCCCACGGGTAATTACTGTAATTTCCTCTGCAAAACGCTCAGCTCTGGGGTGATATTGTGACCGAAGTGTAAGAAGCCTGCCCTTGTAATTGAGGCTTCGAGAGTGAGCCTGGTGCTCAGCGCATGTGTTGGAAGCGTCACCTTTGAACTCTGGCTTTGTGACTTTGTGGCTGTGCAAATGCAGTAATGACTAGTGGGTGGGATGCGTTCGTGCGCCGTTCCCCCAGGGTTGCGCACCCATCTCTGGTCCAATTTAGAGCCTCGTGGCAGCCCCCACCCCTGAGCTGGGAGGGGTGCTGGGCGCTGACTTGATCAGGCAGAGAAGTTGTGTGTTCCCCAAAATTGGTTCTTAGAAATCTCTCCTGCTGCCTTTCCTCACCCAGCTGACTTCTGAGCATCCTTCCCTCGTGGCTAAGGCCTTCCTCCACTCCGGTGGGGTGAGTTTGGCTTCTTTTATGCCCATGGCCCCTGGGGCTGCTCCTTTGTACCCACTGAGCTGGGTTGTCCATCAGTCCCTTGGCACATGGTAAACCGTGGCTCTTTGGGTATTGAATGAAGGTCTGTGCACACTTAGGTAGTACTCAACTTTTATTTTTGGCATCTACAGAAATACCTGCTTTATGTATAATCTGCTCAATTACACCTCACCGTTACATTTACTTATTTATTTACTTATTTATTTTTAAGCAAGAGGTGCCACCTGGTTTGGCTTCTCGGCTCAACTTGGGTTCCATTAGCTGACATGGGGGAAGAATTAAGCTGTGTTACTTAAGCAGTTGTCAGCTTAGCTTTTTCCCAGTGGCACGAGGTTCTCGGCCTCTATAGCTACACGGGAGTGGTGCTACGCGTCCCTCCGACAGGACTGGGTGTCTGTGGGTTTGGTTCTGGGAGTGGGGGAGCGGGTGTGAGCAGGTATGTGATTATGTGATGTGGGGTCTAGAGAATCAGGGCTTTTTGCAAACAACAGGCTCTGGCCAATCTATATCTGTATCTATATCTATATCTATATCTAAATCTATATCTATATCTATATATCTATCTATATATCTATATCTATATCTATATCTATATCTATCTATATCTATATCTATATCTATATCTATATCTATATCTATATATAAAAATAGAGAAATATGCTAATTAACTGGGATGCTGTAACGGGTCAACCGGACAGGAGGAGGTTGCACACGCAGTGTCGGGGGCGGGGTGGCAGGGGCTTCTGCAGGCCTGCGCTGGGGGAGGGCCTGATCAGCAGTGGCCGTGGCTACTCTAAGGGCTGGAGAGGGAGGCAGGGCTGGACCAGCAGTGGCCGCGGCTGCTGCAGGGCCTGGGGAGTGAGGCCGGGTTGGACCGGCCACTCAAGACTGTGCGGCACCGTTCGATTTCGGATCGCGTGCTGGGCTCCTAGTTTCCACAGAAAAGGAATGGCTCAGCTTGACGTCCACCTGAATGGCCTTGAAAAGTCTAGGAACACAAGCCCCCTGGGATCCCACCAGGATGGGTGAGCCCAGCCGCCTTTTAAGGATCTTGCAGGATGGAATTCTGTGTCCTGGGAGAGAGGGGATCGAATTGATGGGGCTTCGGCCATGTGACCAGTCCTGGCTTGGTGGAGATTAGGGCCTCATGATCAAATAGTCCTGCCAAGACTGAACTTGGGAGGGGAGGATCGGCCCTGGAAAGGAATTTGGGAGTGCTGGTACCGAAGGAAGAGGGGTTGGGCACTTAGCTGCTACAAACGCCTAATGTCCCCTAAAAGGATGTCCACGATGTGTGAGCTGTGTCCTGGACCTTCGGGATGCTAAGGGCAGGTGACATCAGCTACAGAATGTTAGCGAGCAGGTCCGAATTCCTGCGAGCAAGTGAAGGAGCTGAGTCCAGAGTGGACAGAGGTTCCTAGGCCTGGGGGAGGTTGTGGGAACTCCGGCTGGGCCTGGAGGGCTGGGTGGGCTTGAATAGAAGGGGAGGGTGGGAGTGGTGCTCAGAGTGAGGCTCACCGTTTGGGCAAAGTCACGGAGGCTGGGACGTGCCTGCTGGGCTTCGTGGAGGTGGAGAGACCAGCTGGCGCTTCACTGGTAGGGAATGGGGAGTGCAGCCAGAGCTGCAGGCTGGAGACGTCATTGAACACCAGGTGGAGGAGTGGGGCTGTCTGGCTAGGGTGGAGCAGTGCCGGGCTGGAAGCTGAGTTCAAGGAGTAATAGAATACACCGTATTGGTGGAGCACCTACTATGTGCCTGACCGTCTATGAAGGGCTTCACTGAGACCTTATCTAACCTACCCCATAGTGCTGCTACTATCCCTACTGCACGGATGAAGAGACGGGGCTCAGAGCGGTTAAGTGACTTGGCTAAGGTCACCCCGTGAGCAAATCGCAGAGTGGGGATTTGAACCCAGGTCTGGCCGACATTCTCCACTCATCTTTGTTACAGAATCATCAGCTGTGAAGTCAGGGGCAGCGGCTGACCTGTCCTGAGCATTTGCCCCATGCCCTCTCTTCCTTGGGTATTCCTAGGCTGTATTGAGCAGGGTCGTGGGTGGGAAGGGGGCGCGGAGAGCAGGAGGTTTGGAGCGGGCCCGAGGAGACTTCCTCCTTGTCCCTGCAGAGCTTTCCCTCCTCCCGCCCTCCTCCCTGCGAAGAGCTGGAACAAAGCTGGCAAAATCGGTGTCAGCAGAAAAATCTAATTTTCACCTTAGACACGTTCGCAGCTGACAGATAACCCAGCCTCTAGACATTCCTTCCAGGCGGGGCTGAGCTAAGTCCTGCCCTGGACTTTGGGAGATCAGCTCTGTCATGTTCACGGGCACATTTCCGGCAGACATTTCTCCTCCATAGGCCTCAGTGTTTCCCCCAGTAAAATGGGGGTGGTGGTGGCGCCTGGGATTGGGTGTCACAAATTCAGATGCCTCCAGGAGGCCTCCAGGAATGACAGGGGTGTGAAATGGACCAGGTGCAGGAGAGAAGAGGGCGTGGGGATGGAGGCCCCGGCAGGCATGTCCCCGGCCTCTGGGGCATCCCCTGGTCAGGGCCAACCAGCTGTTGCTCTGTAGGGCTGCCATTACCAGATCTTTGGATTGTGTTCAAGAAAAGCCAGCCATATTAATTGTGCTCTAAAATAGTTCAGATTTCAAATGTTAGCCATCTATTTAGAAACTAGAGGCCCAGTGCACGAAATTCATGCAAGGTGGGGTCCCTCGGCCTGGCAGGAGATCAGGGCCGATCAGGTTCCCTGCCTCCCCGCCTCCCCGCCTCCTCCTTCCCTCACCATCCACCTGGTTCCCTGTCCCAGCCTGGGGCCTGGCCCTGATCAGGAGATTGGGACCTGCCGGCCAGGGGGAGGGACTGGGGGAGGGAGCCGGCCCTCGGCCCCCCTGGGAAAGGGGCCACATCTGCTGCCACCCACCCCCAGTTCCTTGTCCCAGCCCGGGGGCCTGGCCCTGATCAGGCAATCGGGGCCTGCCAGCTGGAAGTGGGGGGGGTAGGGGAGGGGAGGGTCCGGGAGGTTGGCCAGCAGGCACCATCAGCATCGGGGCCTACGGGCTGGGGGCAGCTCCTGTGTTGAGCGTCTGCCCCCTGATGGCCAGTGTGGTAATTCCATCGGAACGGTTGCTTAGGCTTTTATATATATAGATTTTTGGAAGGACTGTATAGGCCAAGAACGCAGGTTCGTGGGCTGAAAAGGCCCGTGGGTCACCGGGATGCAATGCCTGGACTCGATTACTTGGGTTTCTTCCAGCCAGATGAGAGACAGCTACATTTAATATGCAAATAAATAAAAGTCAGATATTTGCCTTCTAGATATGGTATATTGATTTGTATCTATTGATGAGCCCTGCGGTTTCTAATGTGCATCTAAGCTCGGAGTTAATAATGGGCGGAAACCTCTTTGAGAAACTTCAGTCACAGATCAGGTGTCATGTACCTGCACCTCTCCCTCTGGATTCCTCCTGCCTCTAATGTCTCTCTGGAAGCCTTCCTGCTGCAGACATAGCTCGGCCTCATTTCTATGGTAACTGAGCATGCGACCTTCTCCCCTCATTGTTGGATGTTCAGAGAGAGAAAAACTGGGAGGGTGGCCTTGAGGTTTCCATGACCTGGACAGCAGTCCCGGGGACTTGGACTTTTCAGCTCTGCAAGATTGTGGACGGGATAGGTTTGTTTGGAGCCAGCGGGCAGCCCAAGAGCAAGATTTATTGGCTCTCGTATATTTTTAGAGAGTTCTGGCTAGAGCTACTGACTTTATCGCATCTGCTGCTGTTCCCAGTCTGGAGGGTGCTGTGGGTCGATTTCTGTAGGGTCCAGAGAGCAATGGGTTTATAGGTCCTTTTAAGGGTGGGACAATAGGGTTAGAAGACGATCTGGGGGTCACAGTGGCCAGGGAGCTGACCAGGTACTCTGGGTGATTCCCACCGCATACTGTGAAGCCAAGAGGGCCTATTAGCAGGGGAGGCAGGTGGCTCCCCGGGGGCTGTGGGGTGATAACTGTCAGCCCTGGGCTCTGACAGGAAGAACAGGGGCGTGGGCAAGACACAGGCATTGGAGTCACTGCCTGATTTCCAGTCGTGGCTCCATCACTAGGAGGCTGTGGGGCTTGGGCGATGTACCGAACATCTCTGAGCTCCTGCTTCCTTGTCCGCAAAGTGAAGATTATGGTAGTGCTCTCCTCGCAGGTTATTGTAAGGATTGTAAAGCACATAGGAGTCCCTAAACGCTTTCTGGAAAGGACCAGATCATTCACGTTTTAGGCTTTGTGTGCCGTAGAGTCTCTGCCAAACTCCTCAACTCCTCTGTCGTAACTTGAAAGCAGCCAGAGACAATATGTAAATGATGGATGGGTCTGTGTGCCAATAAAACTTTATTTATAGACACAGGAATTTGAACTTTCATGTGTCACAAAAAATTCTCATTTTTTCTGATTCCTCCCTCCCGCAACCATTTAAAAATGCATAAACGGTCCTTGGCTTGCAGACCATATAGAAACGGGCAGTGCACTGGATTCGGCCCATGGGCCATAGTTGGGTGACTCCCGATGTCGAATAATGCCTATTCTGTGTTCGGTAAACGTTTAAAATTGCCTTTGTCTTCATCCTCATTCTTTTCATCCTAGGAGGGTGGCTTGGGCCGAGGGAGGGAGGGTGCATAATAACTGCTATCAGAAGGGAAATTGGGGTTTGTCCTGTTACCCCAAATAGGGCCGGCCTCCGGCACTGGCAGGCAGCATTGGCGGGGAGATGGCTTTTGGCTCCGAGGCCTCTGGCAGCTAAAGTTGGAACAGACTGCCTTGGGCGTAGTGAGCGCCTGTCACTAGGAGTGCTCACGCAGAGGCCAGAGGCCCTGCCACCTGCTGTGACAGAGGCTGGCTCCCTGGTACATGGGTGCTTGGGCGCAGGGTTCCTGCAGCTGTGGGCGGCTGGGGGAAGGGGCCGGCATGCGTAGTAGGAGGTTGGTGGTCTGCACCCACTCTGGATGCTACGCTCCCTTCTGATCCTCCAGCCACACTGCCCTTGCCTCGCAGGGGGTTTATGTGTCGGAAGAACAGCCTCCTTCACTGTAACCCCACAGGTGTGAGCCTCAAAATCACCATGAAAACCCCAGGATTTATGGGAAAATGGGGTTGGGGCACAACAGCCAAGCTCTTTGTCAGCGACGCGTAAAAAAAAAAAGAGGAATGAAATAAAATGGCAGCCGAGTTTTATTCATGATTAATGGTTAAGAAATACATAAAGTGCCATCTTTATTTTAGTATTTATCTTGGAGGAAAACCTGAAGTTTGCTTGTGGGAGTGTGTGCCCGCTCTACCCGCTGGCTGCCCGCCCAGTTCCCACACCTGCCACTCTGTGTGCAAAAGGGGAGGACCCAAAGAAAGAGAAAGAGAGAAACAGACAGGAGGATGGGGAGAAAGAGTGCAAAATAGGCTGAGGGGAAGTAGAGGGAGGGTGTGAGCTTGCCCTGCGAAGTGGCAGAAGGAAGGCTCTGGGGCACCAGGTGGACAGATGCACGGATGGAGCCCAGCTGTGGATCGGCGGGCCTCGCCGTCCCTGGGAGGTGTGTGTGCCGTGCATTCCTAGCGGCTCCGGTGTGGTGTTCTGGTACCAAGTATTTCTCACGGTTGAATTCTTCCATCACACGAAAGCCGTGTGCTGGCTGGATTGTCCCCTGGTATACTGGCTGCCCGGGACCAGAGTCGCGTTTCCGGAGCAAGCACTGTAGCAGGATTCAAGGGCAGGAGTCCTGAGAGGTGGGAGTGCCTCTTTAACGGGCCTGCCGGTACGGTTCGCGTCGCCCAGAAGATGGGAGTGTACTCCGACATTCAGGGCCTACGATGGCCCCCTGAACTTGGGTGAGGTCGGCCCTCCCCTGACGTCTGTCCCCTCGCGGACTCCAGCAGCCGGGCTTTGGGACCTCAAGGCCTCTGATAAATCTCCACCCACCCATTTCTGGGGAGAGAGAAACAGTCTCTGAGCCCACAGACTTGCAAAGAAGTACTCATGTGGAATATTGCTTGACCTGGGAGAGGGGCCAGGAGGGGTGCGAGGAGGGGGTCCCTCTAGAGCAGGCGTCCTCAAACTACGGCCTGCGGGCCACATGCGGCCCACCGAGGACATTTATCCGGCCCACCGGGTGCCGCTGCCTGTCCTGCTTAGCAGCTGACGCGTCCCGGGCCCACAGTGCGCATAGGAATTTGTTCATAGTTTTTTTTTTTTTAAACATAGTCCAGCCCTCCAACGGTCTGAGGGACAGTGAACTGGCCCCCTATTTAAAAAGTTTGAGGACCCCTGCTCTAGAGTCTAGAGCAGCCTTGGGCAAATTATGGCCCGCAGGCCGGATCCGGCTGTTCTATCCGGTTCTCTTGCTCTCCCCTCCGCTCCTTTACTTTGAATTTATATTAGTTCACACAGACACTCCATCCATGCTTTTGTTCGGGCCCTCCGGTCCAGTTTAAGAACCCATTGTGGCCCTCGAGTCAAAAACTTTGCCCACCCCTGGTCTAGAGCGAGAGGAGAGCAGGAGTGGTGGCCACGCGTCACCAGCTCCCCGGAGCCTCTGCTCTTTGGCCAAGGGAGCGAGCGAGGGCCGAGGGAGGGGCCTTTCTCCGGTCAGGCCCAGGAGACCTAAGACTCTGCTTCTTTGCAGCAGAACCCACTGTGGGGCTGCATGTGGGTAATGAGGTCTTGTGTGTGGCTCCTCCTTGGAGCAAAGGGGGGTGAGAGGGGGGGGAGGAAGGGATTGCCCGGAATTTATTAGTCTAATTACATTTTCCTAATGCGGGTGACTCCCGCTCACAGCAGTGTGCTTATCAAAGCCACAATCACACCAGCGTTATTGGAGTTTTAATAAGAGTCAATTGGTTATTGTCCTTGCTGTGTCGGACCCTGTAGACGTAATTCCTGAAGCCCCTTGGGGAGGCAGGGAGCTTGCTTTCTTTGCTGGAATATTATTTACATTAATAGCCAGGATGAGGGACTTGTTCTACGTGTTTAGGAGAAGCAGGGAGATTCTTTGTTCAGGCCGCTTGCAGCCGCCAGCTGAGTGCCCACCGGTGCCCCTCTGAAGTCAGGGGCTCACCGCCCACTGCGCCTCGCGGTGTGAAATGAGAGGACACGGGTAATGCCAGTGAAATGAGAAGGCACGGGAAGCCCTTTCTTAGCTCATAGCAAGTGTTAATGAATGCTGGCTGTTTCAGAAATGGCCGGATAAAGGGGCAGTGGTAGCTAAGCCCCACCCCATGTAGATATGTATGGTGCTTTAGCGTCCAGCAGTTTCACATCTGGAGTGAGCTTTTCTGCCTTCTCATTGGCTGTGTGACTTTGGCACCATTCTTGACCTCTCTGTGCCCAAACTTCCCTGTCTGTAAAAGGAGATGATAAGGGGAGCTCTCTCCTCCGGCTAACGAGAGAGGATTAAAGGAGGTCATCCATGCAAAGTGTGTTGGGCGGTGCTTGGCCCGTGCAGGGCAGATGCTGGTTATTGTGAGGATTTCCAAGCTTCTGTTTTCTACTTTATAAAAGGGGGAGCTGGTGCTGCCTTTTCAGGGTCACCGAGGATGCGGTGGGATTGTGTTTGTGTTTATCGGGAGCGCTCAGAGATGGTGGCGTCACTGCCATGGTCTCTCGGACTCACAATGGCCTCTTCACTCTACAAGGACCATCAGCAGTGTACGCTGCAGACAGGCAATCGGGAGTTAAAGTCTGGGTTTCTCTTGCCCTCAGGGCTGGGAGTCGCTGTCATTATCTGCACCATGGCGATGCTGAGGCACCGGGAGGGGGGTCACTGGCAGGGACAGGATTTGCATTCCTTTAGCCTCTTCTTCCCAACCAAGAATCGTGTCCTGTCCCCGAGGGCCACAGGGAGCCACCGAAGACTTGAGAGCTGTGGGCAGCAGCTTGTGGTGGGGGCAGTGCAGAGGTCCTGTCCTCGCAGCCTGCAGCCTGCCCTTCCTCTGGCTCTGGCGAGAGCGAGCCCCTCTGAGAGGCACTGCTGGGCCCTGGAAGATGCTGGTGAAGATCATGGACTGGAACCAGCTCCCGCGCAGCCGCTCTGGGGCCTGCGGTGCCTGGAGCAGGCAGTGAGGGTTCTGTGTTGGCACCGAACGCGCCTGGCTCCTGTGGGGCCCTCCTGCTCCCTCCAGGTGCTTGGGCAGCGCCAGGTCTTGGGCGGGAGGCTCCCTGCAGCCTCCGGGGAGCGTGGTCAGCTGCTTTCTCGCAGTCCCGTCTCTCCAGACCAGACTCGGCTTCCCTTCCCTGCCGCCCCCTTCCCTGTCCCTGCCACATGTCCCCAGTGGCCTCATTTCCCCTCGCAGGCAGAGCGAATGCCATCTGCACGCTTGGCAGCCTCGCGCACGTTCTCTCGCCCAGCTCAGTGGCAAGGGTTTTAAATGAGACTGCTTTTAGCACCAGTCCCCGGGACAGCCTCACTTCTTACAGCTGGCCTTCCAGAGGGGACGCTTTGTCCCTGTTGTTAAGCCAGCGAGTCACCTACCCACAGCGGAACATCCCACCACCTGGAGGAGGCAGAGAATGTGCTTGGTGTGCTGCGTCCGAACTTCCAGGAGTTCCGAGAGTCCACGTCCCGGTCCTCGAGGAACCGCCTAGCCTCTCCAGAGGGCTCACTGGCTGTGTACGTCACGGAAATGCCACCTGCCCCCGCCAGTGCCTTCTGGTGCCCAGCCTCTCTTGATCGGCGGAGTGCCACTTGAAACTCTTTATCCCAGGGCCCCCGGCACATGTCAGGCCCACTTCTGAGTGTGTCCTGATTCTTTCACTCCTGCCACTGGATAAATGCGTGCCCAGAGGTGGACGGTGGCCCTCGTACCTGAGGTCCTGGCGGGTGATAGCAGGCGTGGGAAGTGGCTTCCATCTGGTGCCCAGCTCTGATGGGTGGAGTACAGGGTGGAGATTCCAAGTTGTGCTTCCGCTCAGTGGGAAGGAAGCTGGTGATTGATTAGTGATGTCTGCAGTGGCCGTGAGGGAGCAGAGTGGGGGTGTGTGTGCTAGAGCGTGCCATTTGGCTGGAGCCCTTTCCCCTCGCCTTTTCCTCCCTCGCCACCCGCTGTGCTCTGGAAGCTGGCATCGTGGGGAGAGGTTGGCTGCTTTGAGGGCTGAATGGGAGGCAAGTTAGCTCCAGCTGGTTTGGGATGCAGCTGGGAACTGCTGGTTCTTGAGACACCTGATTCTCCAAGGCTAGTGCTTTTCCAACAACAAGCCATGGGGTGCCCCCTAGGATGAGGTGAGCTGGGCACCTCTGGGGGACTGGGGTGAATAGGCAGGGTGCATCCAGGCACCAAGCCTCGAATTCTTCGAGCCTCGATGCCAAGGGCTTGTCCTTTCCTCAGGGGAGTCTCCCTGGGCAGAGGGTCTGCAAGGCTGAAGCCTGCCCTGGCCATGCCCCAGAATGCCTTTCGGGCCCCTGGGGGTTGGGGGCAGGGAGGAGCATGGGGACTAGGGTCTCCACCAGAACCCATGGAGGGGCCCAGGCTCAGCTGTTCCCACTGAGTCCCTGGGCATGCCTTCCCTTCCTTCCTGCTAAACACTCAAACGGATGCCTATCCAGCTGAAGGGGTATTGTCAGGCATGGCCAGTTAGGAAGCCCAGGACCCCAGGGTCCCAAGAAGCAGAGCAGTGAAAGAAGGAACAGCATGTTGGGGCCCAGTGTGCATTCTAGTCACAGAGCTGTGCTGTGGATTTGCTGTGTGGCTTTAGGCAAGTTGCCTTCCCACTCTGTGCCCATCTTTCTTCACTTACAACGAAGGGGGATGACTAGAGGTCTAAGAGCCTTTTCTGTTCTAACTGAGAAATGGGCTGTCCTGGGCACAGCTGCGTGTTGGGCGTTGGGGCCCAGCGGTGGTGGTGCACCCCTACGCAGACCCCGCAAAGCCTCCCGTGTCACCATCGAGGGGAGAACGGAGGTACAGAGAGGGCTGGGCTCTTATCTGAGGGGCCAGCAGCGGGCCCAGGTCTCCGTTGTGCCCTGCCCTTTCCTCCTTGTGGCTCTGGCCCTGGAGCCTGGAGCCCTGATGTCTCATCCTGCCATGCCATGCAGGTGGGGGCGGAAGCAGTGTCCCCGGGGCTCTGGTGACATTATTTTAAGACCTTGGAAAGCAAATTGGAATTTCAAACCAGCCAGCCCTTTTGAAAGCAGACCGGGGGCGTGTTAGCAGTAATTTAATTTTTACTTTGTTTTATGAATACCATGTGGGAGGTGAGAGGAGGGTGTGAATTGTGGCGAGGGTGCTGGCTTCAGAGCCGGGGTTGACGGAATCAGGAATGTTGGAGAAGAGCAGGGGTGGGGGTGCCATGAGGCTGACCAGACCGCCGAGAGTGCCCAGGGGGCTCTGGCCTGCAGACCCTGATTTGGGAACTGTCGGCTCATACCAAAGAGGGTCTGTACCGGGGCCTCCAGGCTCTCTGGGGCTGGGGTCTGCATCAGTGTCTCTGGGGCGCCCTAACAAATTCACAGACTTGCTGGCTTAAAACAACAGAAGGTTATTCTCTCACATCCTGGAGCCCCGAAGTCTGAAATAAGTACAGCTATACTGAAATGAAGGTGTCGGCGGACCCACACTCCCTCCAAAGGCTACGGGGAGGGTCTTTCCTGCCTTTTAGTTTCGGGAGCTCCCAGCGTTCCTTGGCTTGTGGCAGCATCTCTCCACTGTCCGCCTCCGTCCTCACATGGCCCGCTTCGCGCGTGTCCCCGTGTCTTCCCCTCTTCTTATCAGGACACCAGGAACTTATGAGTCATTGGATTTAGGGCCCAGCCGAAATCCAGGATGATTTCATCTCATGATCCTTAACTAATTACATCTACAAAGACCCAATTTCCAAATAGGGTCATCTTCTGAGTTCTGGGTGGACATGAATTTTAGGGGGACACTATTCAACCTACTACATGGGTGGCTTTAGGAGGGTGCAAAGCCCCTAAACCGATCCTAAACTTCAGGGTGGACATTGCCCCCAGGAAGACGTGTAGCTCCCTTTGACCTGCCAGAGGCCCTGAGATGCGCTACCAGCACTTTTCCGGGGCACATCTCTGGCAGGTGGCACTAGGACAGAGGTCCTGGGAAACACAGGGGTGGGGGATCTGTACAATGCACCACCGATGGAGGAGCCTGACGGAGCAAAGAGGAGACAGGTGCAGATGTGCTCTGGAGGGCCTGGGGTGCTGGGTCGTACCGCTCAGGTGTTTAAGAATATTAATTTTTCAGATTCTTCCCCCCAAAAATGTACACGTGCCTCTCCCACCAGTAAGCCATCCCTGGACCCTTAGAGACCCTGGTTAGGACCCCGCCAGATGGCGCAGACGGCTCAAGTTGGATTGGGCCATTAGGAGACCAGGGTGGCAAGTGTGGCATCTGCTTCTGGCTTTGAGGATGGAAAGTGGTGACACGGGTGACCGTGCCCCTGCTTTTAAAAGCAAGATTACTTATTTCGCTCTTTTTTTGTTAAGCTGTATAAAGCGCAATCTGTTCTTGGCAGGAAAAAGATGAGGCAACGCTGATGAACAGAGGGAGGAAAATTCCCTTGAGGTGACTGCCCACCGACAACCACGTGCCACGAGGCCTCTGGCCTTCTGAACCTTGTTCTCCATATTTAATTTGACACAGAAGGGATGATATTATATCTAAGAGTGAAGCTCCCATTTTTGCCTAAAGTAGTGAATGCCTTTTCATGTGAAGAAAGGCTCACAAAGCATCGTCATTGTCGATGTGGGATTCTGTTGTCTGGATGCATCAGAAATTAACCCATCTTCTGTTTGGGGACAAACTGCCCTATTTCCTTCTTTTCTTCAAAATATATTTTTTGTTGATTTCAGAGAGGAAGGGAGAGGGAGAGAGAGAAACATCAATGATGAGAGAGAACCATTAATTGGCTGCCTCCTGCACACCCCTCACTGGGATCGAGCCTGCAACCCAGGCATGTGCCCTGACTGGGCATCTAACCATGGCCTCCTGGTTCATAGTTCAACCCTTAACCACTGAGCAACACTGGCAGGGCTCCTTCCTTCTTTATAAACAATTCAGTAGTGAACATCCTTGCAGTTTCTTTTGTCTGTCTGCTTCTATGGGGGAAGGATGCTATAAACCCTAAGCCATAAAGCTGTAATGCACCCATTCCCATCCTTTGACCCTGGATCTGTGTGTAGGGCCTGAAGAAGGATGGGGCAGGCAGAGCACTTCCTGTGACCCAAGCTGGGTCCCTGTGTCAGACTGTGCCTGATGTCTCTATGAAGGTGGTGCTTGTTATTTAAAACATCCTATATAATAATCCTATATAATAAAGAGGTAATATGCAAATTGACCATCACTCCAACACACAAGATGGCCCCCCCCATGTGGTCAAAGATGGCCACCCCCATGTGGACACAAGATGGCCTCCACAAGATGGCTGGCAAGGCAGGGCAGTTGTGGGCGATCAGGCCAGCAGGAGAGAGCAGTTGGGAGGGACCAGGCCTGAAAGGGAGGGCAGTTGTGGGCGATCAGGCCTGCAGGGGAGGGCAGTTGGGGGGGAACCCAGGCCTGCAGGGGTGGGCAGTTGGGGGGAACCCAGGCCTGCAGGGGAGGGAAGTTGGGGGGGAACCCAGGCCTGCAGGGGTGGGCAGTTAGGGGGGACCAGGCCAGCAGTGGAGGGCAGTTAGGGGCAACCAGGCTGGCAAGGGAGGGCAGTTAGGGGCAACCAGGCTGGCAAGGGAGGGCAGTTAGGGGTGACCAGGCCTGCAGGGGAGGGCAGTTAGGGGCGGGTAGTTAGGGGCAACCAGGCTGGCAAGGGAGGGAAGTTAGGGGTGACCGGGTCAGCAGAGAAGGGCAGTTGGGGGCGACCAGGCCTGCATGGGAGGACAGTTAGGGGTGACCAGACTTGCAGGGGAGGGCAGTTAGGGGCAATCAAGCCAGCGGGGGAGCAGTTAGTGTTGATCAGGCTAGCAGGCAGAAGTGGTTAGGGGCATTCAGGCAGGCAGGCAGGTGAGCAGTTGGGAGCCAGCAGTCTGGATTGCAAGAGGGATGTCCCAGATTGGAGAGGGTGCAGGCTGGGCTGAGGGACACACTCCCCCTCCCGTGCATGGATTTTGTGCACCGGGCCTCTAGTCCTTTATAATAAAAGGCTAATATGCAAATTGATCAAATGGCGGAAATACTGGTCACTATGATGTGCACTGACCACCAGGGGGCAGATGCTCAACGCAGGAGCTGCTCCCAGGTGGTCATTGCGCTCCCACAGGGGGAGCCCTGCTCAGCCAGAAGCTGGGCTCACAGCTGGTGCGCGTAGCGGCAGTGGCGGGAGCCTCTCCCACCTCCACAGTAGTCGGATATCCCCCGAAGGGTCCTGGACTGTGAGAGGGTGCAGGCTGGGCTGAGGCCCCCCTCCCCCCCCCCCCCCCCCCGGTTCCAAGTGCATGAATTTCATGCACTGGGCCTCTAGTTCCTTATATAATGCTTGTGTCCTGGACTGAGTTGGCGTGGATAGAGGAAGAGGAGTCCCTATCCCACTGCCCTTTGGCTCTCTGTTGTTTGCAACTTTGGTCCCTGGTGTGTCCAGGAAATGAGGCCATGATCTCTTGTGAGGTGTGAAGGATCCAGCAGGCAGGGTTGTGCCATTCAGATGTCATGTCCAGGCCTCCTCTGCAGACAAATGTTCAGGCACAGGAGTGACGCCCTATTTCCTGGGGGATGCATCACTCGAGTCCTGCTGGCCTGGAGTTCCAGGGTGAGAACGAGCTCTGGGCCTGGGCTGGTACAAAGGGGCAGTCCTGGCCAGTCTGCTAGAAGCCTTTGAACTGCTCATCACTAGGAGCTTGGGGTGGCCCCTGTCACCCTCTGGGTCTAAACAGAGTCTGCCTTCCATCCTGCCTCTCTGTGCAGATCAGTCAAGATGCTCAACCATTTCAGTTGTCTTGTCTCTGATGTGAAAAAATGGCCCCTTCCTTGCAAGCCTCATAGGGATGTTAGAAAGCTAGTGCCATTCATTCCTGTGGGTCGTGTGCTTGCAAGAACGATTTGTAATAACCCATTTTCCCAGGAGTTGTTACTGTTCAGAAATGGAGCTCATTCTTTTTGTTGCCACTTTTTCTTGCGAGCAGCATAGAACATGAAGAAAGCGATTCAGTGCTTGCTCCCCACCAAGTGCTATACACGCACGAAGCCATTTTCTCCTCTGGTGCTTCCCATTTTACAGATGGAGGAGACTGAGGCCCAGCGAGGGGTGAGAGCGTGGCTGTGGAGTTAGATGAGAAACAGCACGGTCTTGGTGCCCAGCAGCTCCTGTTTGAATGCTCATTGTGCCCTTTGCTGGTTCTGTGACCTTTGAACCCCTGTCCTCACATCTGGAAAGGAAGTAGCACCTGTGCTGGTGGGTCTGTCAGTACCACTTCAGCACCTGGATCTGTGTGCTCAGCCACGCAGTGCTGCGTGCTCAGCGTGTTCTGACAAACATGTGGCCGTCACTTTCACTGGAAAGGTTTCTATCTCCAGCCTGCTACTGGTTCCGGAGGAGAGGACTTGGACTCTCCATTTCTGTTCCAAGGACAACTAGGTTGTTACAGTGATGGTTGAGAGTTCAAATGTTCGCTGCTCCCTTCATCTCCTCACCCCTTCCTGGTCCCTCCGGACTTAGATCTCCATCCCCTGCTGTGACAGATGCTTGCAGGGTCCTTTGCCCTAACTCACCACTGCCCCGAACAGCAGTTAGCTCATTTATACCTGTCATTCTTCATCTTAGTGGTCATTTCTGACAATTCTTAGTATATTTTTCTCAATTTTCCCTTTTATTTCTGAATTTGATGAGTGTGTGTGACAAATGACACAGATTCAGAGGTGGAAAACAACGCACGGGTGTCATCTCACAGTTTCTTGGGGCCAGGTGCCCGGGCACGGCTTAGCTGGGTCCTCTGCTCAGGGTCTGACAAGGCTGCAGTCACGGCGTGGACTGGGCTGTGTTCTCACTTGGAGGCTTGATTGGGGAAGGATCACTTCCAGTCTCATTCAGGCTGGTTGCATGGCCATGGGCCCCAGCTCTTTTCTGCTGTTGGCTGGGGCTGCCCTCAGGTTCTGCAGGCCACCCCCCGACTCTTCCATGTGGCCCCCCCAGGCACAGTTCACAGCATGACACTTGCTTCTAGGCCAGCAGGAGAGCATCTCTCACATTCTCCTGTGAAGACTGAGTCTTAGGTAATAAAACAGGGGTGACAGCCATCACCTTCCCAGCATCCTATTGGTTAGCAGATAGCCACAGGTCCTGCCCACATGCAAGGGGAGGGGATGACACAATAATGTGGTTCATTAGGGACCCCTGCAGGTCTGGCTGCCACAATGAGCTTCATAAGCTTATTACAGTTTTGTAAAATAAGAATAATTAGCTCAAAGCCCTTCGTCCAGAGTAAAGAACGTGTTATCCTTTTTGGCTATCGGATCTCTAGTTTGCTTTATAGTTCCAGGCTGTGTCCTGGAGAGTTAAGGGTGCCAGATAAACAAGGCATTTAGCTGCTTCTTCAGAATCTACTTGCTTTTCTTGTCTGAACTGTTTGAAACGAGAGGAAGAGTGAGGAAAACAGGGATGAAAGTGAGCATGAGCCCATGAGGGATAAAAGAGGGGCGGGACTTTCTTAACATACGTAAATGCCTTTTCATGGACAACTTTATCTAAACGCATAAATGGGACATGATGCACGTTAGTGTAATTTGCCTTTGTTTTACCTGTTCCCTAACCCTCCCTTAGTGACATCATGCCCCCGTACACCCACCCTGAAACCATGGTAATGACCTAGTATAGATCTTTTCATGTGTCTCCGTGTTCTTATAACCATATACAGACATGTATTAATGTTTTTACATCTGAATCATCCCCACTCAGCAGTGCCCCATGGAAACCCTTCTCCTCGGATGGCTATAGTGCTAGGGCACTCTTTTTAACGACTGCATACTATGCTAGAGTGTGGATGTCCTGTAATTTCACCAACCATTCCCCTATTGATTGTCATTCATTTCATGTTTGTTTTCTTAGTAAGAAGCGTGCAGATAAACTCCATGCACACACACATACATAGAATTGATCTCTCTGGGGCATACTCCCAGGCGTTGAATTGCTGGTCACAAGGTTGGTGTACCTTTAATTTTCATAGCGGCTGCCACTTGATTTCCCCAGAGGCTGTGGCACTTCCTATGGCCCCAGTAATTGGAGAGCCATCTTGCCCCTGTATCCCGCCAGCAGCCTTGCGATTGGTCTTGTTAGTTTTGACCAGGTTGAGAGGTATAAAGTGATATCTCACTGTTACTTTTAATTTGCATTCCACTGACTAGCAGAGAGTCTGAGCAGCGTTTCTTCTGCTTGGCCATTTGGACACTTTCACCTGCCAACTGCCCCTGCGAATCCTTTGCTTATTTCTCCACAGGGTCGACGGCCCCCTTCTTGTCAGCTTGTCAGCTCTGTAGAGGATAGATTTTAACCCTCTATTAGCCTCTGCACAGCAGTGATTTTGCCAGCGATGCTGAGCTGTCGGTTAACTTAGTTGTGTGTGTGTGTGTGTGTGTGTGCGCGCGCGCCATGCAAACGTTCTGAAGTGTTATATAGGCAGATACCTGCCGTTTCTCCCATGGCTTCTGGGTCTCCAGTGTTGGTTGAGAAGATTTCCTCACCCACACATGTTTGCTTTCTTTTCACATCAACGGTTCAGTGTAATAAACATCTGCCAAGTGTTCGATTTGTGCCAGACCGTGGGCCACACGCCACCAACATGGGATTAATAAGAGGTGGTCCTATCCTCAAGGGGCTCATTATCACATGGGTTTTTACAACCAATATGATGGAGCGTGGGTGGCTAGGGACTGGGCGGGGTGGGGGGGACTGCTCTCTGAGCAAAGAGACACGCAGTCAGAATATAGAGGTGTCAAGGCCTGATGCTCCCAGCACAGACAGGTGGGGCCTGGGTGGCCCAACCCCCCAGGAAAGTCACCACCTGCCATGGGTGGTCTCACCCATTCCCCCACACAGCAATCATTTCTCTGTGGCCCATGGCGTGAGGCTGCCTCAGCGGATGCTTTAGGGATGGTGGCTGAGTTAGCCAGGCGAGGAAGGAGGCTGGGGAGGGGGTGTCAGGAGGAAGGAACAGCAGGAGGTGTGGAAGAAGGGCTTGTCCTACTGAGAGCCCTGACTGGGACATAGGAAGAGGTAGGAGGGTGGGGAGGTGTGTCACCAGCCTACAGGTCGGATGCAAAACAGAGACCGAGAGCTGATGCCCACCACCAGGGGATATGACGCGGGAGAGAGTTGGGCTGGGGGGCTGGGGAACTTGAACCCTCTCTGATGCATCTGTATGGGAGGGCTGCCTCGGCTGTCTCTGGGGCTGCGGCTGCTCTTGATCTGTGGTCACCAAAGTGGGCTGTGTGGCTCCCGGGAGAGCGAGAAAAGCACCACAGAGTGCAGCAGGCAGAATTAGAACTTCATTTCTATTTATGTCCTCATCTCCTCTAAAGGTGTATTTTTATGTCTGTTTAATGATGTACATAAAATTAGGAAGGCATTGCATGCTGCTGATCATAAACAAATGCATGCTGGGACGTGTGCGCAATCCAGAGTGCGGGGACCATTGATCTTCGTGGGCTGAGCTACTTCGGCTCCCAGCCACCCTGAGGGCAAGGGGACCCATGTCATGGAAGGGAGGGACATTTGCATGGGTGGGTGGGGGGCTGGGAGAGTGATTACGGGGAAGGAAATAACTTTGTCCACGCTCCTAGGAAGGCTGGCTGTGTCTCATATATTACCTCCATGGAAAGGCCCCCTTCCACTCCCTTCTACATTTCATTGTAGCCTCCTTTTTTTTTTCCTTTAGAAAATATCTTGTAATTTGTAGTTACTTTAATTTTTTACCTATTTCTCCCCTAGACTGTAAGCTCCCTGAGAGGAAGGACTGAATGTCTCACTCTTTGGCGTATCCGCAGAGCCCAGCACAGTGCCCGGTGCGTAGTTGGTTCGCATATCTACCGACAGCACAGTGAATGGGTAGGTTAGCCCATATTAGGTGTGTTCCATGCCTATGAAGGTAGACATCACTGTCTCCATGTTGTAGGTGAGAAACTTGGTTTCAGAGAGGCTGAGTAATTTGCTCTAGGTCACACAGCTATTGGGGTATGGCGGTGGGAGGAAGGGAACTAACATCCCTGAGTGCCGACCAGATGTCTGGCTCTCGCTACTAGTATACCTTGGTGCTACCTCATTGACGATGAAGAGGCCTGTTCACAGGAGAGTAAACTGAGGCTCAGAGATGGGAAGTGGCTTGCCCAAGGCCACTCAGCTAGGCAGCAGAAGAGCTGGGATTTGAACCCAGGTCTGTTTGGGTCCCAAGCACATTTTCTTTCTACCATCTTGACAGTGATTCCTTTATTCTGAGTTAACTCAGGAGCCTGATGGTGACTCTGAGGTCCAAAGGGGGCATGTATGGGCACATGCTAAATGGCGGGCACCCTGGCTGACACCCTTGTGAGGAGGTGACTGGATGGGGCTGCCCCGATGGTGGGTGCTGGTCCACACGCACTGGCCCCCAAAGCTGGCTGATTTGCCTGCCTGACAAGGTGGATGATGTTTTATGCATGGTGCCTAATTTTGCCCTGGCAGTCTCTGGCTATATTTAACACCATTAATCATTATTGTTGGTTCCCAGGGGACGGATTCCTGATTAGTGTCAGAAACACATCACAGAAGGAATAGAGAGGGGAAAAAATAAGAGCTCACTCCCAAGCCTGTTTCTCCAAACTGGAGAGGAGACGAGACACATGTTCGCAGCGCCCTTCCCTCCGCCATCTGTGCGGCTCGTGACGCATGCTTCCTAAGGCTGGACTCCCGCCCCTTTGTTGCTGGGCTGCAGCCAGGGCCTGCCACCCCAAGGAACCCGTCTTGGTGCCTCAAGACCCCCTCTTCTCTGCATCAGAGCAGTGTGCAGCTCAGCCAAGAGGACAGCTGCCTCAGTCGGAACTCAAGAAAGGGCAAACCAAGCACATCTGCTGTAGGTAGATGTCCCCACCCAGTGCCTTCCCTACCTTATCCTCATCACCCTAACTCTCCTAGAGGCGACATTTTTATCTCTATATATAAAAGCCTAAGCAACCGGTCGACTGGTCGACCACTCTACTGCTTGACCGTTTGCTATGACACACACTGACCACCAGGGGGTAGACGCTCAATGCAGGAGCTGACCGGGTTGACCGGGCCTGGGATGAGTGGGAGCGCCTCCTCCCCGGATCCCCGCAGGCCATGCCGAGGGACCTCACCGGTGCACAAATCCGTGCACCAGGCCTCTAGTGTTTTTATATTTTATTGATTTCAGAGAGGAAGCAAGAGGGATAGAGAGATGGAAACATCAGTGATGAGAGAGAAACATGATCGGCTGCCTCTTGCAAGCCCTCTATTGAGGATTAAGCCTGCAACTCGGGCATGTGCTCTGACTGGGAATTGAACCATGACCTCCTGGTTCATAGGTTGATTGTGTTTCCTTCTTTGCTTTGGCTGCTAGGAAGCTCAGTCAAATTGCTGCAAATATATGGGCCTTCCTGGTCTCAACTTATTGTCATGCTTTTCTCTTTGCTGTAATTTCTTTCCCACGTCACTGTGTCTGATTTCCTACTGTATCGAAGTTGTATACCATTTTCTAAATTTCTATATGAGGCTCTGATGGTCACAAACGGATTTTGCCCTCAGAGGGGAAGTCGAGGGCAACGCAGAGACCCTAGAGCAGCCGTGGGCAAACTACGGCCCGCGGGCCAGATCTGGCTGTTCTATCCGGTTCTCTTGCTCTCCCCTCCGCTCCTTTACTTTGAATTTATATTAGTTCACACAAACACTCCATCCATGCTTTTGTTCCGGCCCTCCGGTCCAGTTTAAGAACCCATGGTGGCCCTCGAGTCAAAAAGTTTGCCCACCCCTGCCCTAGAGGGTTGCTCTTCCAGACAGTGCCTAATCTCTCCCCCTCGAAGCAGAGCATCTCTGGAAATCGGTCTGCTCTCATGCGCGTGTGTGGGTTAATAATGCTAGACATTCCCTCTAATCCTTTGAAATCTGAGGCAGTAGGACAATTTGCTGATAAAGTTCACAAAAGGAGGATTACCTGGTCGGTCCCGGTATCAGTGTAGGATCAATGTAGGACAAATGCAGTATTGGATTAACGCAGGAAAAACCCCAAATAAGAGGCTCAGACCATAGAGACGTTGATTTTGCTCTTGCATTCAGATAGTTTAGAGGTGGGTCCATCCTGGCGTGGCCTGGGGCCCCACAGTGTCGGGACCCAGTCTTCCTTTCTCTCTATTTGTGCTGTGGAATAGCTCCCATTCTCCAGTCGCTCATGTCCCAGGACGGTTACTGTCTGTGTTCCAGCCAGCAGAAGGGAGGTGCTAGGATGGGCACTTTCTCCCAGTAAGGACGCTTCCTACGAGTTGCACATAGAGCCCCTTTCCCCTTCGATAGCATGCAGGTGATGAGCTAACACAAAAGCCTACCAAAAACCCTGCATATTTTACATGGATGCACACGTACCTCAGGACAGATAACAAGCATGTGAGTTCCGCGGGGATGGGAATGAAAAGTTGGTAAAGAGCGAGACCAGAGAGGGGCCTTGACTGGACAAATGGTAGAATGACGTGGACTTGCCTCCCCTGGGGGGGGGGGGGCGGGGGGACAAAAGTGGAAGAATTCAAAAAATAAAAATAAAAAGCGAGTTTGGGCATTTGACAAGCATGTGGGATGAATCCAAGGCGGGAGAGGAAGCCTTCCTCCCGTGCAAACTTGGGCTCCTCCGAACCCATCTCCCCCCCACACATCCTCGCCACCTTGCAGGGCTTCTGGGAGGATTAACTAAGAATGTGGTACAAGAGAACAGGTGTTTCACAAATGCAAATTTACTTCTATTTTTAGTGTTCCCTTCCCTCTGTGACTTGCGGCTAAGAGGGAGAGACTTAGGAGCAGTGAAGAAAGAGCACTCTTTGAGAGGGAGTGCGGGGCTCACACCGGGACACTGGGTGAGCAGACACCCCTGGACTGCAACCGGTGAGGCCATACAACTGAAACTGAAAAGCAGGGCTGGTCCCTGTCCTTTGTCGATCACTAGAGGTTAGATATGTATAGAAATAGGGTGGGGACCCGATGACCTGGGAGGACCTCACCTGCCCTTTGACCCCCAAGCACGGCAGTGATTGTCTTACCTACGTGTGCCTGATATTTGCACGTTGGCTGTTTTTCAACCTAAGATGAGCTTGGGCAGTGGTCGGCAAACTGCGGCTCGCGAGCCGTGGTTTGCCGCTCTGTTGACTAATGAGTTTGCCAACCACTGAGCTTGGGCAATTCCAAGCCTGCCCACCAAGAACATTGGCAAGGGGTGCAGCAGCTCACTCCCCCGACATCTCCGTCCTGCCAGAGCTGAACCCCCAGGCACCCCTCTGGGGCCTTTAAAAGCTGAGACAGTGAGTGTGGGAGCCCAGCAGGCAGCTGGCTCTGCAGTGTGACGGCTGCTGGGAAGGCTGCTGTCCCCAGGTTCTCACCAGGTTGCATGGTGGTGAGGTCAGCATGGGGTGGCCTCATCAGCCCAGCTCTGCCTTCCCCCGTCTCATCCTCAGTTACACAGCGAAGATGTCGGCTCCCAGGGGGTGCCAACAGCTGTTTTTATTGCTGTAGCTCTGGGAGTGGCACAGGCCCTCAGGTCACTCCACAAACTCAGGCTGCCCTGGAGGTGCCAGGAACCAGAGCGGGGTGGGTTCACCGGTGGTGGAGCCGGGCAGAGCCTGTGCAGCCGGGGCGGGGTCCGCTAGGGCGGGGACCCTGGGGTCCTGGGAGGCAGGACCTGGGCGGCATGTGGAGGGGTGCTGTCTCTCAGAGGAAGACTAACGGCTCACCTAGTAGGTGCTTTAGCTAGAGGGAGAGGGGAAGAGGGAGAGACGGAGAGATTGAGATTGATTTCAAAGGCCTGTCGTTTTCTCAGAATTCTGGTTTCAGGGTTGCTTTGTGAGTCGTGCCCTCATTTCTACCACGAAGATTGAGACTCGTCGATTGCCTTGGATTCATTCCCCATGCTTGTCAAATGCCCAAACTCGCTTTTTATTTTTTTAATTCTTTCATTTTTGTCCCCCCGCCCCCTCAGATGAGGCAAGTTCACGTCATTCTACCATTTGTCCCGTCAAGGCCCGCCTCGGGTCTTGCTCTTTACAAACCTTCATTCCCAGTTTCTGCTCCTATACCACCCCCTCCCCCCCCCGTGGGAACACGTGCTTGTTGTCTGTCCTGAGGTACGTGTGCATCCATGTAAAATATGTAAGGTGTTTTCTTTGTAGGCTTTTGTGTTAGCTCATCACCTGCATGCTATTGAAGAGCTCCTTTTATATCTTAACTGTTTGTACGCAACACTATTTTTTTAGAGAGGGAGTGGAAGGGAGTGTGGGAGGAGGGAAGAGAGATAGAGAGAGAGAGAGGTAGAGAGAGAGAGAGAGAGAGAGAGAGAGAGAGGTAGAGAGAGAGAGAGAGAGAGAGAGAGAGAGAGAGAGAGAGAGAGAGAGAGATATCGATGTGAGAGAGACACATCGATTGGTTGCCTCCTGAACATCCCCTGCCCAGGGCTGGGGATCAAACCTGCAACCCAGGTATTCACCCTTGACCGCATGCTTGACCGGGAATCAAACTGGCAACCTTTGGGTGCACGGGTCGACCCCCTGAGCCACACCAGCCAGGGCTTCCCTTACCTTTATGGTTGTCCTTTGAAGAATTTAGGACTTGAGTCCATCTGGATGCGGGACTGTGTTCTCTGAATGGCCAGCGGGCAGTTTTATTTTTCTCCATCCTGCCAGTCCGTTCCAGCCCCTGCCCCTCACCCCACCTTCCTTCCTTTCTCCTCCGGTTTCAGGAGCCACCCTTATCACGCTTCCCCTTTCCACGCATGGAGGGTCTGTGTCTGGGCTCGCTCCTCTTCCATGTGTTTGTCTGTGTTTATCTGAGCATCACAGCTGTTTCTATGGCTGCCGCTCTGGGACATCTGTTAATCCCCCAGAGGCCTGAGGCTTCGCTCTTGTTTTTCAAGATTGGAGGGCCTTTTCTTCTTCCCGGTAATTTTAGGATTAGTGGATCAAATTCTTTAAAAGCCCAGCTATAATTTTTATTGAAATTCATTAAACTTTCCTTGGGGAGTTAACCTATTAACAACGTGAACATGACATTTAGGTTTCCTTCCCACCCCCATCATTTAATAACGTAATGTATTCCCTCAATAAGCCTTGAGTATTTAGATCAATTCTGAAATAGTTTATATATTTTAATTGATAATATGAATGGTACCGCAATTTCTGTTACATTGCTAGTGGGTGATTGCCCGTGTAGAAGAATGCTACGTTTTTAAGTTGATGGTTCTGAACATGTTCAGATTCTGTTGAGAGATTTTTTCTATAAATGCCGACGTTATCTTACATGTGACTGGTGATCATTTTCTCTCTCTTCTTCCCGTGATTCCATATTTTATTTCTTCTTGTCCTGCTGCCTGTGCCGGGGGCCTCCAGTGCAATGTTGAATCGCAGTGTGTGACAGAGTCTTGAAAAAGTTTAAGCTTCTCAGCTAAGGATGACATTTGCTGTAGGTTTTACTACATAGAGTTGATCCAATTAAGGAAATTCTCTTCAATTTCTTGTTTGAGTTAAAAAAAAAAAGATGTTAAATTTTATCAAATGCTTTTGTCAACCTATTGAAATGATTGTTGTACTTTTGTGCTAAATCCTGCCCTGTCTAAGAGTACTTACCAAGTTCTGTCTACATGCCAGACTGTGTCACAGGAGCTTTATAAATATTAACTCACTCAATCCTTGCGGCGGTTCTGTGAGCTCGGCACTATTTATTACCCCTTCTTAGATGAGACAGCGTAGGCACAGGAAGGCTAAGCAATTTGCCCAAAGTCACACAGCTTGTGAGGCCTGATTTGCAGGGCCAAGGGAAGTGTATAAATGGATACTTAATACACGAATATTCAAAGTTATAAACCGAGCTAACACACTGTTAAAATATGTTCTTTCCTCTTATCTGAGAAATAGACCTTGATAAAGATCAACTCTACAAGAGATCAAGATAGCCGAATTTAATTATTATTGCACATTTTGGTATTCTGTTGACAAGTCTGATGAGTAATCAGGTTAAACATAATTTGTAAATTATATATTTATCCCATAAAACTTGCTTTCCTTATCGCCAATTCAATAAATAACTAAATTTTGTTATAATCATGTGTTCTATTAATAGTGATATAAAAGATTAACAAAGATATCATAATTAGGTTAGAAGTCTACAAAATTAAACTTCTGTCAACCATCAGTTAAATTAATGTGAAAAATAATTTCTTAAGTGATCCAAATTTTTTATTTATAATTCAAAATGAGCTGCCAACATTAAAAGGCCAAATATGACTCAATATGCTTTTTAAATTCAAAATTCTTTAAAGCTTACGTTTATTTACTCTTTGAAAATATGATTCTGGCATTCACTGCCCATGTAGCTACCAATAGAAATAAATAATTGGAATCGTATTGTCACCCTCATTACATCTAGATCTAGGCACGTACAGGTCTAAGAGTCATATGAACTGTTCAGAGTTCACCATGTCCTGGAGCTGCCCTGTGCGGCTGCTGGGGACACCGTTCTAAACCAGCTCATTCACGGGGCCCCCCCATCCCCCAGACTGGAGCAGGAAGGGAAGCCAGGAAGCCAGTGTCCCACACGACCGGGGAAGGCTACTTCAGGTGCGAGAACCTGTGGCGTGAGACCTGCGAGGAAGCCTGGACAAGTGGGGCTAGTGTGTCTTTCTCTTACCGAAGTGCTTCTGCTGCTGCTCACGTCAAGCCGTGTCCTCCGGCGTCTACGGCACAGACAACGCGCTCCCACGGCACCTGGACGGAGGCTGCCTCCTGCGTCCAGGATCCGAGCAAGACCTGCAAAGCGTTTCTCGGGAGACTGGACGAGTTGGTCAGGAGAGTGGATGTTGAGTGAGGGGTTGTGTTGTGTTGGCACTGAGTGACAAGGATGGGTGTGTGCTGTGTGTGCATCCATGCTTACTGTAGGTGGCCCAGGGCCAGGTCCGTCTTACCCGAGTGTGAGGAAGTCACAACAGTGGGTACGGAGTGGAAGAATTGGGACTTGAACCCAGGCTGACTCAAGTCCATGCTCCTAACCATGACACTTTACTGCCTCTCAACCACATTGCTTTACATCGACTCTTACACTGGGTTCGCTGATCCTCTATTTTGGATTTTTGCAAATCTATATATATAAAAGCCTAAGTGACTGTCGCAACCGAAACAACCAAACGGTTGACTGAACACACTCTGTGGGGCAACCAGGCCGGCAGGGGGGTTAGTGAGGGATGACCAAATGACTGAATAGTAGGCTGCGTGGGGCAACCTAGCTGGCACGGGGGGGTGGGGCAGTTGGGGGTGACCAGGCTGGCAGGAGGGCAGTTAGGGGCAATCAGGCAATCGGGCAGGTGAGCAGTTAGAAGCCAGTGGTCCCAGATTGTGAGGGGGATGTCCGACTGCCGGTTTAGGCCCTATTCTGGGGATTGGGCCTAAACCGGCAGTCGGACTCCCTGAGGGGTCCCAGATTGGAGAGGGTGCAGGCTGGGTTGAGGGGACCACCCGCCCCCCTGCCTGCGCCCTCCTCCCTCCCAGCACTAATTTTGTGCACTGGGCCTCTAGTATGTTCATAAGTAAAATAGGCCTACGATCGCCTTTGCTTATACTACGCTTGTTCGATTGTGGTACTTTCCCTTTTTTCCTATTTTCTACAAGTGGGGGATAATCAACCAGGTGGGACTCACCCATACAACCATCGGGGGTCTGGCCCTTTGGGTGGGCTTATCTTTGATTATAATTTTAATTTATTTAATGGTTTGGTCCGCTCCATTTTTCTGTTCCTTCTTTTACCAATGTTGACATTTTGTATTTCTCTGGGAACTTTTGTCGGGTTTCAAATTTGGGACCTAGCCACGGGAGGTGGGGGTGGGGTGGGGAAAGGACGCAATGCTGTCCTCCGGCTGTCCCCTGTGGGCGGTGCCTGGCCATCTTCCCCTCCGGCCGGCCCAGCCACCGTCCAGTCCGTTCCCTGGTGGCTTCTCCTAGTTGGCAGCATCCGCGTCCGTCTTTTACGGCCGCAGCAGGACGGGATCCGGGAGAGGGCGGCTCGCGTTGGCCTGGGAGCCCTAGATCAGCAGCCCTGTTCGTTCTCAATCTTGTCAGGCCCTTGCTTCGTTACTATCTCATGTGGAAACTGCTAGTGACTGAAGTGTGAAGAGATTTCACAGTGCGTCGAGGCCCTGCAGGGAAGTCTTTCAAACGGTTAGTGATGTCTGTTAACGATGATGTCCGCAAAGCGTGGCGGGGCGGCAGTGTGTACTGCACCTGTTGTTCCCAAATTAAGTCGTCAGCTCAGCTGAAAATCCCTATAATTTTTGATGAGAGAGAGAGAGAGAGAGAGGGAGAGGAGAATGTGAGAGTATAAGCGTAAAGCTTTGCCAAATTCTAACAATATGTCATTGGGCAGTTTATTTTTTCTGAGCCTCAGTTGTCTTATCTGTAAACTGGAAAATTGGGTATACCTCCAAGGGTACTCGTAAGGCCTAAGAATTCCGTGTCCGTTAGGAATCTAACCTACCCAAATTGACTTGCACAAAACAAGGATACTGACCCACTTGAAGAGCTGGACACCCTAGAGCAGGCGTCCTCAAACTACAGCCCGCGGCCCGCCGAGGACATGTATCCGGCCCGCCGGGTGCTGCTGCCTGTCCTGCTTAGCAGCCGACTCGTCCCGGGCCCGCAGTGCGCATAGGAATTTGTTCATAGTTGTTTTTTTTTTTAAACTATAGTCCAGCCCTCCAACGGTCTGAGGGACAGTGAACTGGCCCCCTGTTTAAAAAGTTTGAGGACCCCTGCCCTAGAGGTAGGTCTGGCTTCAGGAGCAGTTGGATCCAGCAGTTCATGATGTCACACTCTAGTCCCGTTTCTCCGGGACATTCCTGGCTCTGCCCTTCCCCATGGGACTGCTTCCTCCTCTGGCTGTCGTCATTCACAGAAAGGGCTGTGGCCGGTTCAGACCTGCCATCCACGTGCTGAGCAAGAGAAAAGGGTTCTTTGAGGGCCTCCTGTGATCAGGGGGAAACGGTTCTTCACCAGAAGCTCGGAGGGAATGTTTCCTCACCCAGCTGGCTTACATTAGGCCACACGTTCCTCCCTGGATCAGTCACTGTGGTCGGGGAGTTGGGGTAAGCCTAGTCACCCCTGAGCTGAGAGCTGAGTAAGCTTCCTTGGGGCCACAGAACATGGGGAAAGGGCAATCCAAAGCAGGATCTGGGTGCTGTTGGCCGGGGAGGGTGGCGGGGCACAGGAGGCAACAACGGGCCGTCCTTGAGGTTGACAGCTGCCTCTCACTGGTCTTCCTGTGTCCTCACCTGAAAGGGATAGACCCCTCTCAGAAACGTTCAGTGGCACCATCTCTCTATGGGGTTGATGTTCTGACAAGGCCCGAGATGCACTGCATCCTGTGCTCTCCCCCTCTCCCCGCCCCCCGCCACAAAGAAACACTTCTCTGGGTCACTCCCTTCCAGCCACTAGGTACACTCACAACCCAGGACCTTTGCACATGCTAAGGCCTCTGCCTGGAACTCTCTTCCCCAAATAATTATATATGCTTTATGTCATAACTTCTTGTTGGTCTTGGTCAAATGGCACCTCCTCAGAGAGAGGCCTTTTCTGCTCAGTCCAACTAAAATAGGAAGTTTTTCTTCCCCCATAATGTTTTTATCCCTGCACCGTGCTTTATTTCCCTTTGTAGCCAGTGTTTTATAAAACAAATATGTGTTCAACCACTTGCCCCCCCCCCCAATGCACTAATGACAGGTCCACAGTTGTCTTGTTCACAGCTGCATCTGCAGAGCCTAGCACGCTGCCTGACACATAGTAAGTGGTCAATAAATATTTGTTGAAGGTTGTAGCTTAAAGCCTGCCACCACCTCCTAAAAGCCCAGTGAGGGCTCCCGTGCTCTCACTTGCCTTCCTTCCCTTGTCCCAGCGCAGGAGGTTCCGGAAGCCACATGTCACCAGCCCTGATGATCTGTGATGTATGGCTTGGACATTGGTGTGTCCACTCTGATTCTTGGGGGCAGCTGGTTAAAGGCGTTGCTTCCCCCTTCCTTGTCCTCCTCGCTCTCGGCTGCCAGGATCTTATTAGCCCTATTTACACGGCCGGGATGTCGAGCGATTAATTTTTAATGGCTTGGTTTATTGCATGTTTGAATGGTTTATTGAGTAATTCCCACATTTAAGTGATTAATTCCCCAGAGTTCAGAACGACTGGTTAGTTTTACATTAATCAGGGTTTCTGAATGCCAAGAGACAATCAATCAATCCTTCCTGCCAGGGAGAGTAATGTTAAAATACCTCAAGGTCCGCTGGGGTTAAGAAAAGGAGTAATTAAAGTCCTGTCTTCCCCTGATGCAGATTTGATGTCTCTCTGTTTCTCTTTCTCTCTAATTCTGCCTCCCAGCCCCTTCTGTAATAAAGGCACTCCCTGAACCCAGATGTTCCTTGGAATGATCTCCGCCTCTGTCCTTGGACGTCCCTGTAATGGGGTGCAGCCCATCTGCCCTGGGAAATGGGGTCTCAGGGAGGGGACTTGGAAGCCCAGGAGGCCTGTTGCCGAGTCCCTGGCTTCTGTCCTACCCGGCTGGGTTCCTGATTTGCAGGGAAGGTGGGCCATGCTTGGCTATGGGATAAAATGCCTAGTTTCACCTGAGACAAAGCTCAGTCTCCCCCACAGGGGACATGGGGAGGATGTTTGGGATGGAGGCTGGTCAGCTTTGAGCAGGAAGGACATGTGAGCTGATTTTGCTTTTGCATCTGTATGAGTCTCCTAATGCTGCTATGACAATGGACCACAAACCTTGTGCTTAATACAACACAGAGTTATTATCTTACAGTTCTGGACCCAGAAGCACAAAATCCATCTCACCGGGCTGACATCGAGGTGCTGTCAGGGACGTGTTCCCTTTGGAGGCTCCAGGGAGGGACCCATTTCTTTGCCTTCCCCAGCTTCTAGGCCAACCGCATCCCTTGGCTGGTGGCCCCTCCTCCATCTGCACAGTCATCCGTGTTGTTGCATCTTCGGTCTTTGTCTGATTCTGACCTCCTGCCTCCTCTTCCACATTTAAAGGAGCCTTGTGATGCCACTGGGATCACCTGGATGATCCAGGACACTCTCCCTACCCCAGCTCAGGAGATTAGTAACCTCACTCCCCTTTGCCAGGTAACCTAACGTGTTCACGGGTTGCAGGATTGGAAAGCAGACTGTCTTTGTGCTGAGCTGATAGGATGAGAGGCAAAGTGGCAGCCTGGTTAGAGGCACAGACTCTGGAGCCAGAGAATCCATTTAAATCCTAGCCCAGCCCCTCAGTAGCCGTGGGAAGCTGTGCCTCAGTTTCCTGACATCTACAACCAATGATGAGGCCTGCGGCCCGCCGAGGCTGTGCTGGTGAAGTGCAGACTGAAGAGCCGGCGTGGTACCTGGATGGTAGGAAGCACGCTCGGTGTTGTCAGCGGCAATAAAGTGCCGATACTTCCGAACTGGGATGAAAACCAGAATGACGTGACCTCCCTCATAGGAATTCACTGAGAATGGAGATAAAAGTGCTGAGTAAGGGGAAGGTTCCTTGCAAAATGTTTACAACCACAGGGTGATTCACAGGGGCCCCAGGTGGGGACTCACTGGACAGACCCAGGAGTGTCCCGTGTGTTCAAACACTGTGCACACCTCGAGGGGGAGTGACAGCTGGGAGGGAGAGGAGACCCCAGCGAGACAGTTAACAGGAGCCGACAGCAGCGAGGGGCTCCACGGCCTGATGAGCTAAAGGGTTACGGTTCTGCACCTCGTCTCCTTCAAATGACATTGCTAGTCCCCAGAGCATCCGTGAAAGGTAGTTGTTCTCCTCTCCAAACGGAGCCTTAGAGAACTGACTAACCTCAGGCCGCGTGGTTAAACTTGGTGGTGGCTACGAGCTTGGGCTCTGGAACCCACAGGCACGGGTTTGAACCCTGATTGCCCTGCTGACGGGCTGTCTTAGCGCCCATCCCTTCAGTCTCTAAGCTTGAATCGCTCCGTCCATACCCTGGAACTGGTACTGTCCCCTTGCCATTGGGCGGTGGTGCAGATTCAACGAGACGATCTGAGGGAAGCACCTGGCCCAGTGCCTGGCACACAGCAAGCACGCAGCAGGGGCTGTTCCGTGGCGGCCCATGGAGGAAGGCGCTCTCACACCAAAGTTAGCTGGTGGTAGGAGCTTCCTGGAGGAAAGCTTGGTTTGGGTCTTAAGGATCTGAAAAGTTTCACGGAAGGGAGCTTCGGGCAGAGGAGAGGTGGAGAAGACCCATTTCTCAAGCTGCCAATATTCCAGCATGGCTCTAGCTCAGCCGCGGGCAAACTATGGCCCGTTCGGCTGTTCTATCCGGCCCGCGGAGCCGAAAGAGCGGAGGGTTCTCTTGCTCTCCCCTCCGCTCCTTTACTTTGAATTTATATTAGTTCACACAAACACTCCATCCATGCTTTTGTTCCGGCCCTCCGGTCCAGTTTAAGAACCCATTGTGGCCCTCGAGTCAAAAAGTTTGCCCACCCCTGCTAGCTTCACGTGCGCGGAGAGGAGAGAAAGGTGAGGCTAGTCGGGGCTGGAGCCTGGCGCCTGCCCATGCCAAGCTGAGACGAGACTTTATTTTGTTTGCAGTGGGAGCTGGTGAAGGGTTTTGAGCAGGAACATAACCAGCAGCCTACGGAAGAAACGAATATTTTAGGGACACAGGCATGGAATCCATATGGAACCATCACGCTGCCAGCAAACCAATGTGTTTTCAAAAACTTATTCATTCAACACGGATTGATTTAACCAAACTATGCCGATTGTGTGATGGGAATGCGGGAGCAAAAGACAAACACGTGTCCACCTTGGAACCCACACTCAGACGGCCCTTGGAGGGAGGGGGACAAGAAGCCGGGAAACGCACACCGTGATGATGGACCGGGATTAGCGCTGAAAATAATGAAAGTAGTTGCTGTGATACTGGCTGGGGGTCCAGTGGGTGGCCAGGGAAGCTGATGGGGTGACACTGGAGCTGAGACTGGGAAGATGACAGAGGGTAAAGCGATGCCAGGTCCCCAGGAAGGAAGGAGTAGGCTGTGGTCCAGAGACAGAAAGGTCAGTGGGGCTGGAGGCCCTTGATCTTGGGGAGAGGGCAGGCAATTCGGGAGAAGCAAGAAAAGGTAATTGTGTAGAATCCAGGTTTAACTGTGATTTGCTCTGATTTTATTCAACTCTTTTCTCTGCTGGATTATTTCCATCAGCACAAAACCTTAACATATTTTTTCTCATCTTAAAAAAAAAACCCCTACCTTTCTGGGCTCCCAGATCTCTCCACATCGTTGGTTGTATTTCTGTGCTTTCTTTCATAGCAGAACTCATCAACATCGTTTATACAGACTCGCTGTCTCCCATTTCTCTGCTCCCACCCTCTCTTTTAAAAACCTTTTAATTTTAAGAACTATTCATACTTAGAGAAGGTGCAAACACAGCACCACCCACTCTCCTATAGGCAGTGGTTATTCTCTCGGACCACATTCGCTTTGAGACTTTGTCTATATGGCCATGCTTTTTTCCCCCTGATCTCTTTGAAAGTAAATTGCATGACATTTTACCTGTAAATACTTATTCAAGGATATTCTCTTTCAAATCCACAATGTGGTGATCAAATGCAGGAAATGTAACATTGAAAATATAACCCGTATTCAAATTTCACCAGTAGTTCCCGAAATGTTCTTTTAAAAAATTCACTTAAAATTTTGTATGCGGTGTGATGCACTCTTTCTGATGTGTCGTTCCAAGTTTTGACAAATGCATACAGTCATGTAATCACTATTATAATCAAGATGTAACACAGTTCCATCACCAGCCCCCCTCCCCTGAGTCCTCAGCCCTTCCCACCACCCCCAGCCTTGGCAGCCGCCGATCTGTTTCTGTCCTCAGCGTTCTGCCTTTACCAGAGTGTCACATAAATGGAAACACACACATGCAGGTCTGGCTTCTTTCACTTAGCGCACTGACTTCGGAACGCATTCATGTTATTGCCTGTTTCAATAGTTTTTCCTTTTCACTGCTGAGTAGTACACTGTCGTATGGATGGACCACAGTTTGTCCATTCATCATCTGAACATTTAGGTTGTTGCCAGTTTGGGGTAATTAATGGGTATAAAGTGATTTTTACATTGGTGGAAAGGCTTTTGTGTGAATATAAGTTTTAATTTCTCTTAAGGAGAGGATTGCTGGGTTGAATGGTAAGTGCATATTTAACTGTATAAGAAAATTCTAAGCTCTTTTCCTGATTACATCCTTTTCTGTTCCCATCAGTAGCGTATGAGAGTTCCAGTTCGTTCACATCATTCCCAGTTGTTGGCATAGTCCTTTTTCTTTCTTTTAAAAATTTTTTTTAGCCTTTCTAATAGGTATGTGGTAGTATTTTACTATGGTTTTACTAATGACTAATGATATGTTAGCATCTTTTCATGTGCTATTTTACCATCTTTCTAGCTTCTTGGATGAAGCGTCCAAATCCTTTGCTCATTTTTAACATGTTTGTTTTCTTACTGATTTTTGATAGTTCTTTATATGTCCTGAATACAAGCCTAAATCAGAAATGTGATTTGCAAATATTTTCTACCTACCAGTTTGTGGCGTATCTTTTTCATTCCCATAATAATAGTGTCTTCCAAAGAGCAAACATTTTTAATTTTGATGAAGTCCAGTATATACACTTTCCATTTTATGGATTGTACTTCGACTATTTTCCCTAAGAACACTTAGATATTCTTAGGTAAGGCCACAAAGATTTTCTTACATTTTCTTCTCTAAGTAATACAGATTTTTGTCTTAACGATTATAGTTTACAGGATCCATTTGGAGTTATTTTTTTTGTGTAAGAGGGGAGGAATGGGTTGCAGTTCATTTGTATGTTTTTTTCCCCCACAGAGAGGATTAAAATTCCCCCCCCCCCCAGCACCATTTGTTGAAAAGGCTATCCTTCTTCACAGAAATGTCTTTGCACCGCTGACCAAAGCCATTGGCTTTGTTTGTCTGAGCCTGCTCCTGGGTCCTGGTTTCCTCACTGGTCTATGTGGCTATCCTTCCACTCAATACCACATTGTCGTGATTACTGCAAGGGTATAGTATAGTGGGTCTTGAAATCAGGTCGTGTGAGTCTTTCAACTTGGTTCTTTTTCACAATTATTTTGGCAGTTCTAATTCCTTCGCCTTCCTATATAAATTTTAGAATCATCTTATTGACACTAAAAGAAAATCCCTTTGTTTGGGTTTAAACATATACATCAATTTAGGGAGAATTAACATCTCAATGATATTGAGTCTTATAATCCATGAACACTACTTAAGTATCCGTGTAACTACTTACTTAAGTATCTTTTGATTTCTTTAATCCAAATTTGTAGGTTTTAACATATTTTATAACATTTTGTTAGATTTACACGAAAGTATCTTATGGTTTTTGATGTTATTATGAATGGCACTGTTTTAAAAATCTTGATTTCCAGCGGTTTGTTGCTAGTATATAAAATAGAATTGATTTTGCCCAGCCAGCCTGGCTAAGTTCATTTAGTATCATCATGTGCACCAAAAGGTTGCCAGTTTGACTTTCAAGTCGGGGCACATTGCTGGGTTGCGGGTTTGATCCCAGGCTGGGGCACGTAGGAGAGGCAACTGATAGATATTTCTCTCTCACATGGATGTCTCTCTCTTCCTGCAAGCATGTCCTCAGAGGAGGATTAAATAAATAAATAAAATTTTAAAATAGAATTGACTTTTAAAATGTTGAGCTTGTATCATGTGAGTTGGCCAAGCTCACTTACTAGTTCTAGGATCTTTTTTGTATGTTTTTTTGGGGGGATTTTCTATACAGACAATGGTCTCTTCTGCAAGTAGGAATGGTTTTATTTCTTCCTTGCAAATTTCTGTGCCCTTTCTTTCTTTTTCTTGCCTTATTGAACTGGCTAGGACTTTGAGTTAATTGTTGAAAGGGGAGAGGTGACCTGCTTACCTTGCTCCTGATCTTAGCAGGAGAGCTTTCAGTCCTTCACCATTAGGTATGATCTTATCTGTGGGTTTTTTGTAGATGCCCTTTATCAGGTTAAGGGAATTCGCTTCTATTCCAAATTGTTGAGAATTTTTATTGTAAATACAGATTGAATTTTGTCCAGTGCTTTCTTTTCATCTATTGAGATGATCACATGCGTTTGGATTACATTGATTTAAAAATGTTGAGCCAGCCCAAACCGGTTTGGCTCAGTGGATAGAGCATCGGCCTGCAGACTGAAGGGTCCTGGGTTCGATTCTGGTCAAGGTCATATACCTTGGTTGCGGGCACATCCCCAGTGGGAGGTGTGCAGGAGGCAGCTGATCGATGTTTCTCTCTCATCGATATTTCTAGCTCTCTATCCCTCTCCCTTCCTCTCTGTAAAATATCAATAGAATATATTTAAAATAAATAAATAAATAAATAAAAATGTTGAGCCAGCCTTACATTTCTGGGATAAGTACCACTTAATGGATGTAATTTATACTTTTTTTTTTTTAATTGTCACCTAAGGATGTATTTACTAATTTTAGAGAGAGTTCAGGAAGGGGGTGGGGGGAGAGAGAGAGAGAGAGAGAGAAACACTGATGTCAGAAAGCAGCATTGATCAGTTACCTCCCATACTTGCCCTGACCAGGGATTGAATCCACAACCTAAGTATGTGCCCTGACGGGGAATGGAACCCACAACCTTTCGGTATGATGCTCCAACCCACTGAACCACACTCTCCTTTTTCTATATTGCCGAGTTTGCTGTGATTTTATTGATAATTTTTATATCTGTGTTGATGAGAGATTTTGGTTTATAGTTTTCTTTTGTGGTAGCGCCTTTGATTTTGGTATCCAGGTGATGCTGTCCTCACAGAATGAGTTGGGGTGTGTCCCCTCCTCTTCTGCTTTCTGGAAGGGATTGGGAACAATCAGTATCATTTCTTCCTTAGATGTTCGGTAGAGTTTACCAGTGACGCTATTTGGGCCTGAAGTTTTCTTTGTTGGAAGGTTTTTAACTAAACATCCAATCTTTTAATAGTTACAGGGTTACTCAGGTTATATATTTCTTCTTGAGTGAAGTTAGGTAGATTATGTCTTTGAAGGAATTTGTCCATTTCACCTAAGTTGTAAAATCAGTAGGCAAAAAGTTGTTCATAATATTTTCTTGCTATTCTTTTCATGTCTGTAGAGTCAAAGTAATGGCACCTCATTCCTGAAATCAATCCTTTCTGCCTCGTGTCTTTTTTCTTAGTCTGCCTAGAGGTTTATCAATGTATCGATCTTCTCCAAGAACCAGCTTTTGGTTTTATTGACTTTTCTCTGTTGGTTTCATTTCCAGTTTCATTTATTTTGTTCCTTATTATTTTCAGCTTCTGCTTGCTTTGTGTTTAATGTGTTCTTTTTCTACTTTCTTAAGGTGGAAGCTCAAGTTATTGACTTGAAACCTTCTTTTTCTAATACAAACCTTTAATGCTATAAATTCCCTCTGAGCACTGCTTTAGCTGCATCTCACAAATTTTGACAGGTTGTATTTTTATTTTCATTCAGTTCAAATTATTTGCTATTTTTTTTCCTTTAAGCCATGTGTGACTCGCATTAATTTCTAAATATTTGGAGATTTTCCCCAGCTATCATTTTGCTTTTGATTTCTAGCTTAATTCCTTTATGTTCAGAGAACATGTTTTATTTGATTTTAATTCTAAATTTGTCTAGATTTGGGTCGTGGCTTATAATGTGGCTTGTCTTTGAGAGCATGTCATGTGTTTGGGGAATGAATGTGTATTCTGTTGTTTGATGAAGTATTCTATAAATATCAGTTAGAAAATAGGCAAAGATATGGAATTTCTGAACAACCAAGTTGACTCATCTACCTTTTTCTATCGATTTCTGAAAAATGAATTGAAACCTGTGGGTAGAATGGTGGCATTTACTATTTCTGCAGAAAGGGTTTTGAATATCTGTTGTTAGATACATATGTCCTGTCCTTTCAGTAATGCACCATTTTATCATTATTCAGTGTCCGCCTTTGCTCCTGGTAACTTTACTGGTCCTGGAATCTACTTTGTCTCATGTGAAGGTAGCTGCTCCAGCTCCCATTGGACCCATTTTTGCATGGGGTATCTTTTCTCCTCCTTTTACTTTCAACCGCTCTTTATTGTTTTATTTAAAGCGGGTTTCCTCAGGACAGCCCGTAGTTAGGTCTTTCTGTTGTTATTCCAGGCCAACAATCTCTGTCTTCCCGTTGGCGTGTCTTGGGTCATTTATTTTAATGTGATTGTTGATATGGTTGGATGTAGGTCTACTGCTGTTGTGTCCCCGGTTTCTTCTGTTCTTCTCTCTTCCATCTTTCCTGCCACGTGTTAGATTATTTGAAGATTGTGTAGTATTCCATTGTAGTTGATCCGTTGGATAAATATTGTTCTTTCTGGTGATTTTTTTTTTTATTTTTGGATCCAGGATCAGAAGACGTACATTGTGTTGGTGGCCAGGCCTTGCACTTTTGAGCCTTCCTTACATTGTCTGTTTTGTGACTACTGATGTCCTTGGGCAGTAGGGCCAGTCTGGAGTCCGGGAGAGGCTACGGGGGACTTCTTTGTTGCCAAATCCAATGGATAGTCTTTTGTCTTCCCTCTTAATTTCACAGCACAACCGATTTCTCTCTTCTGTTTTTAAAAACATTTTTGAACATGTCTATGTTTCTTTTTCTTTTTTAAAAAAACCTTCTTTCTTTCTTTCTTTTTTTAATCCTCACCTAAGGATATTTTTTGCATTGATTTTTTTTTTTTAGAGAAAGTAGGGGCGTGGGAGACACACACACAGAGAGAGAGAGAGAGAAAGAGAGAGAGAGAGAGAAAGGGAGAGAGAGTCAAAGAGAGACACACAAAGAGAGACACACAAAGAGAGAAACATTGAGTGTGGCTCTTCTCAGCTTAATGCATTGAGATTTGCTCCCGTTATTGGTTCTTGAGTCTTTTTTATTGCTGAGTGTTGTGCCATTGAGTGGAGGTTTGCTCATCTGCTCCCGAGTTGAAGCATTTTAGGTTGTTTCTAGTTTTTGGTGCTCATGAATAAACTACTCTAAACATGTACATAAAGATTTTTGTGTGGATGTAAGTTTTCATCCAAACTGTTTCCCAGTGGCTGTGCCCCTTCCCACCCCAGGGTGTGAGGGTTCCAGTCCTGCCACCTCCTCGCCAGCACTTGGCACAGTCGGCCTTGAACTCCAGCCGTTCTCGTAGGTGTACGTTAGTATCTCGTTGTGGTTTTAATTTTCATTTTCCTAACAGCTGATGATGGTGAGCATCTTTCATGTGTTTGTCATCACGTGTCTTCTTTGCTGAAGTGTGTAAACCTCTTGCCCATTTAAAACAAGTGGAGTTGTTTTTCTTATTATTGGGTTTTGGGAGTTCTTTATGTTTTTGGGGATATAAGATCTTTATGAGATATATGATTTGTACATATTTCCTCCATGGCTCATCTTTTTCTTCTCTTCACGGTGTCTTTTGAAGAGCAAAAGGTCTCAAATTTGATGAACTCCAATCCATCAATTCGTTCTCTTATGTATCCAGCTATTGATGTTACATCTAAGAAAACTTTACCTTACCTAAGGTCATAATGATTTTCTCCTGTTCTTTTTTTAAAAAAGGTTTATAGTTTTAAGTTTTACAAACGGTCTGTTTTGACTTAATTATTTATAAGGTGTGAGGTATTCCATTCCTTAAAGTTCTTCTTCTTTTTTTTTTTTTTTTTTTTTGCATATGGATATCCAGTTGTTCCCACTAGTGGTTGTAAAGACTGTTTTTCCTTCATCTCATTGTTTTAGCACCTGGTCAAAGATCAAAGACCTTTCTTGTGTGGGCCGGTTTCTCCACCGATCTATGTCCCCAATACTGTAGTTTTACAGGAAGCCTGGAAATCAGGAAATGACCACACCTACTTTTTTGGCATGGAGGTTATTATTCTCCCCACGTTACATATATGAGGAAACTGACCACAATCCTAGTTAGATGTCTCACTCATAGCCTCCCTTATAAGTTAGCCACTCAGCTCATACTCAAAACCTGCATCTTCGGCCTCGCCCAGTGCTCAGGGTCTGATTTGGGTTCAGCTCTCAGCTCTGCTTTTATTAGTTGTGTGGCCCTGGGAAAGTAACTGTACCCTCCCCCCATGCCTCAGTTTCCCCATCTGTAAAGTGAGTGTAACAGTGGTACCTGCTTTAGAGATTGTGGTGAGGATTAAATTCAGAACACACGGAATTGCTGATATTTGACCATTTTTGACTGATACAAATGGCAACTTTTCCCAGTTCGACCTAATACGCCAGCTGTTCCTCCTAGTACTAGAGAGGGTGTGCACACAGAGATGGTAGCTGGAGCTGTCCTTGCTGTCACCATTGGTGTTGTCACGGTTACCACGGCTCCTGCTGCTGTTGCTGCTAAACCATTACCCGGGAGGGCGGTGGCCCCTCAGGCTGCTGGTTAGTGTTCTGTGTGTCCTCAAACCAGGCAGCCAACCACCACCAAGCGCTCCCTGGGTGACACACTTCTTGCCGACTCTGAGAGAGTCATAGGGCCCCACCTCCGCTCCCGTGGAGAGGCAGTGCCCGCCTGGTGTCACTGCCCCGTGTTCTCGGCCCGGGAGTTGGGGCGGGGGGGCCCTGTCGGATGATGGGAGTTTGGGATGGGAAGAACCTTCCAGGTGCAGGTGGCAGCTGGCGCAAAGGCTTGGACGCGGGAATGGACAGGCTTCGGGGAGCCTGAGGCTTGACGCTGCGTAGAGTGGGAGGCGGCCCACGGTGGCCAGAATGGGTTCACAGGAAACCCCCACCTTTCCCTCCACAGGTGGCCCGCCTTTGCCAGACACCCTCGAGGAGCCAAGTTCAGAAGAGGCCTCCCACCGGTTCCTCTGCCATGACCGAGAAAACGGTTATCATCGACCATGGGTCTGGCTACATGAAGTCCGGCTTCTCCGGCTGGAACGAGCCCCAGCTGGTCTTACCGAGCATCGTGAACTACAAGCCGTGCAGGGAGAACCCCGGCCCCAGCTCCGCCCGGCGGCACCTGGGTCTCGGCATCGACATCCTCCACCCTGACACCTTTAGCTACCCCATCCAGCGGGGCCGTGTCCTCAACTGGGAGGGCGTAGAACACATCTGGTCCTTTGTCCTGAAGAAGCACAGGATGAAACACGAGGACACCCCCGTATTGGTCACAGAGTCCCCCCTGAAGGATCCTATGGACCGAAAGAAGACCCTGGAGGTAAGGCCTTCTCGGGGCTGCTCTCCCCAGGAGCGGGGAGCAGCCTGCACTTGGTGTTTGGACAGGATTGGCCACCGGGAGCTCTTCTTTCTTAATCATTTGCCCCACGAATGTTTTCTGAGCTCTCACGTGTGCCCGGCGTTGGGCATGAGGGACTCACGGAATCTCTTCCCACAGAGAGAGACACGGCAGGAAAAATGCTCTAGAAGGGGTGTGACTGGGAGACACTGGACATTCGGTTATGTTCACAGATAAGATTCTGGCCCTCGAGGAGCTTACCTTCTGGGGGAGGACTTGACCATGAAGACGTTAACAAAATAGAATTCCAGAGAGTGATCAGTTCTAGAAACAAATTTAAGTGTGGTGAGAGTGGACTGGTGAGGATCGGGGAACTCCCTTTAAAGAGGGTGATCAGGGAGGGCTTCTCTGAGGAGGAGGTTTCAGCTAGTGAGGCTGGAGCCCAGCGAAGGGGGCAGGGGTGGGAGAGTGGCAAGAGGGAGATAGAAAGGTGAGGTTGGCAGGGGCCGGTGCTGGCAGGCTTGGTAAGCTACGGGAAGCACTTGAATTTTACTTTGAATCAAGGGTTGACAAACTACCGCTGGTGGGCCAAATCTGGCCCAGCATCTGTTTTGATAAAGTTTTATTGGCACATGCTCATGCCCACTCATTTACATATCATCTATGGCTGCTTTTATTACAACAGCAGAGTTGAGTAGTTGCATCAGAGACTGTGGATCCCATAAAATATTTACTACTGTAGGTTTGCTAGATAAAATATGCAATACCTAGTTAGATTGGGGTCTCAGATAAACAATGGCGAATGCTTTAGTATAACAAAGTATGCCCCAAATATTGCGCAGGACATACTTATACTGAATCATTCTTTGTTGTTTGCCTGAAATTCAAATTGAACTGGGCATCCTACATTTTTATTGGCTACATCCGGCAACCCCTCTAGCCCTTTACAGAAGATGCCTGCCAACCCCTGCTCTCACCGGACAGGAAGCTCCCGCGTTTTAAGTGGGGGAGTCACATTACCACAGCAGGAGCTCCAGGGTCCCTGCAGGGGTCTAGCGTTCTGGGGGGCAGCGGCTAGTCGCTTGAGGACATACGTCTGTGTGCTGACTTCATTTTTGGAGAGCTGGGCGTAGCCTGGTGCTGCGTAAAACAGAAGAGGGTCAGAGCCCTTCGTTCCAGGAAAACACCGCGTGTGTCTCTCTCCTCCCTCCTTGCAGATTATGTTTGAGTTACTGGACGTCCCGGCCCTCCTCCTGGCTGACCAGCTGGAGATGTCCCTGTACGCCTCGGGCTTCCTGACGGGCGTGGTGGTCGACTCCGGCTGCGGCCTGACCCGAGTCCAGCCTTTCCACTTGGGCCGCCCCATCCAGCCCACCGGTAAGACGCTGGAGTTCGCTGGCCAGGATCTCTCCGACTATCTCTTCAAGAGCCTCTTCAAGGAAGACAGCAAGGTGAACAAGCTGTTCCAGCTGCAAACCGTTGACGCCATTAAGATGAGAAAGTGCTACGTGCCGCAGAATCTGGCGGAGGCGCTGGACTACCGCCAGAACCTGCCCAGTGGCTACGATGATAATAACAGCTACCTGCTCCCAGACGGCACCTCCGTGGAGCTGACCCCCATGCAGCGGCTGGCCCCCGAGATGTTCTTCAGCCCACAGGTGTTCGACCAGGAGAGGCCCAGCGTCTCCCAGGCTGTGCTGGATTCCATCAAAGCCTGCGACGCTGCCCTGCAGCCCCAGCTCCTCTCGCACGTGATAGCCTGTGGGGGGAACACCCTGTACCCGGGCTTCACCCGGCGCCTGTTCATGGAGTTGGCCGCTCATTATTCCTCCTGCCCCGCCGCCGCCGTGTGTAGTAATAGCAAAAGAAACTTTAGCGTCTGGCTGGGAGCGTCTGTTGTGGCTCATCTGTCTACTTACAAGTCTGAGTGGATGACCAGGAAGGAGTACGATGAGAGATAGAAGCTGTGGCCTGTTGGCTTGCCCCCGGGGGGTGGTGGGGGGGGATGACCCGGCTCTCATCAGATGGGCACTGGTGAATTAATTTCAGTGAAAGGGACTGGGCCGGGGTGGGGTTAGCTGGCATTGGAATTCTGAGCTCGTGGGGGATGTTTTTAAGGAAGTTCTGGGGTTTTATCTTGCTTCAAAAATGGGATCCAACCCATGGGAGGACAGGCTGTCATCCCAGGAAGCCCTCCAGGGGCAGTTTCTCCAGGGGTGGGCTGTTACTAGGATGGGAGCGGCCAGCTGCCATCTCCATGCCTGATAGCCACTTATTGTTCACTGGTGGCTCCCTGGGTTGTCTGTTCTTTTAGTTGAGTAGGTTTTAACTGGGGCAAGAGAGAAGTATTTTGTAGTAGCGGGGCGGGAGGGTGAGGCTGGGGAGAGTGGAAGTTTCTAGTCCTTCACACTCTGGCCAGGAGGAGTGAGTGCCTTTCCCCGTGGCCTGGGTCTTGTTTTCTAAATGCAAATAAACCACTTGTTTGGAACCAGTGATAGCTTCTGTGATGAATGGGGGTCATGTGGGCAGTTCAGTGGGGAGACCTAGGGAGTAGGAGACTATGAGAACCAGGGTGGGGCCGGGGCAGCTGTTGGGGAACTCGGGGCCTGTGGCCAGTGGTTACCACTGAGCAGAATGGGCAAGAGCCTGGAGCCTCTTGTTCTTCCTCTGCCACGTTCTTTCTCTCCATTCATCCCAGATATTCCAATATTATTATTATTTTAAATGTATTTGTATTGATTTCAGAGAGGAAGAGAGATAGAAACATCAATGATGAGAGAATCATCGATTGGCTGCCTCCTGCATGTCCCACACTGGGGATCGAGCCCGCAACCAGGGCATGTGCCCTGACTGGGGATTGAACTCTGACCTCCTCATTAATAGGTTGACGCTCGACCACTGAGCCACGCCAGCCAGGTCCAGATGTTCCAATATTCTTTTTTAAAAATATATATATTTTATTGATTCTTTACAGAGAGGAAGGGAGAGGGATAGAAAGTTAGAAACATCGATCAGCTGCCTCCTGTACACCTCCTACTGGGGATGTGCCCGCAGTCAAGGTACATGCCCTTGACTGGAATCAAACCTGAGACCTTTCAGTCCACAGGCTGACGCTCTATCCACTGAGCCAAACAGGTTAGGGCCAGATGTTCCAATATTCTGTTAAAGCTGAGTTCCCAGGCCTGTAATAGTTGACAAGCAGCTGAGGATCTACAATTGCAGGTACTACGCTAGGCACTGGGGACTTGGAGGTGAAAGAGATGCATGAGGTTTGTGGTTTCAAGGAGATTACTGTATTTTTGAGGATAAAGAGTGAGATAAATCACGTGTAACAGTCATGTGGTCTGGATGTTGGAGGGATGCCTACTGTCGATGGGTTAGACTGAGATGGAGACCACTGGGGACTGTTGGGGCCTGTGCCCCAGCCCCCTTCCTTGGCATACTGTGAGGTTACACTTCCCAGGTCCCTGGCAGGTAGGTAGAGCCATGGGACCATACCATAAGTGCTGGCCAGTGTATGTATGCCTGACCCTTAACATAGCCCTCTCAGCCTATGGGATTCAGAGGATCCAATGGGGGGAGGGGACAGTAGAGCTGCAGATGGAAGGAGCCTGCATGACTGGGTGGGACCAAGCCCCTTCCCCAACCTGCACTGCACTGGGACATGAGGAAGAGTACTATAGTATGTTCAGCCACTGAGATGTGGGGGTTGCTTGTTACAGCAGCTGTCTTGCTCTGACTAATACAGAGAAAGGAGCCATAATGTACTATTTGGTTCTCTTCCTGGTGTATAATTAACAAATATTTTTTTCTGGTAAGTGGTGAAAGTGGGGTTCAAATCCAGTCTGGGCCTCAATTACCGTGTTGTCCGGTTGCTTCTAAAAGGGGCTCTCGGGTCCAATGTTGGGAACTGGGATAGAGTAACATGGGTGGAGGACCAAGGCCCAAGGAACCCTGATGTTTCAGGGACAGGGGGCGGAATTTGGAAGCCAGAGACTAGCTCACCTTGTCTTTGACATGTGAACTAGATTCTCTTGGCCACAAATTTATCCCCAAGCCAGCAGTGGTCCCCAGAAAATCAATAAGTATATCCTTGGGTAAGAAATTTTTTTAAAAAAGGAAGCAATAGGAGGAGGCACATGGATGTTGGGTGAGCTGAACCACCACATCTGTTTCGTGGAAGAGGAGAGATTTGAACCTAGGTCCATCCATATTTAAGTCCATATTGTTACCTACAGTGCTAGAGCCCCTTCCCAGTGTCCTGGACCCTGTTAGAATTGTTGGCCTGAGAGGCGAAACATGTGATTTTCTACACGCTAATGAAAGCTGCTTTTGGGCGGCAAGCAGGTGTGGATATAGAGAGCTGTAATCTTTGTGCTCCAAGCCGGTTTATTTGTGTACTCCCGAGCCTTAAACAGCAGAAGTGGGGAAGCACAGAAACGGGTCTGAGGGGGCAGAGGGAGCTGGGCAAGGGGTATTTTTTTCCTTATTTAGCTCTGGGCAACTGTCATCAGAACTCTCTTTCTCATTTCATTCTGAATGTAACATTTAACCTTTCAGTCCAAGCATCAAATCTGGCTTCCTGGTGTATAATTACGAACTTTTCTTCGCTTTCTCTCCCTCCTTCCCTACGCTGAAAGCTTTTAAAACTCTCTCACTGGGTATCATCTCTCTCCTTCCACTCTCCAATTAAATTAAAAATAGCAGCTCCATGGGGCTGTGCGGGGCCATCAACCTAAGGCGGAACTTCTGGCACGCCAGGCCTGGCAGCTGCTCAGAGCTGGGAGAAGCTTTTGCTCCATGAGGGGTCTGGGGCTGCCTGCCAGGGTCAGCCAGGTGCAGGGGGTGGGAGGCAGGGTCTTGGCAGCTGGGGATGGAGGGCTGGGTGGGGCTGACAGAGGGGACAAACGGAAGGGCCCTTAGCTAGGCCATTCCCAGTCCTGCCAGTTTCTGTTGCCAAGGTGGGGGCTTGGCACCCTTGTCTTTGTGTTTGGGTTGGCTTTGGATGCCCAAGTGCCCTGAGATAACTCTGGTAGAAGTGTTATGTTCTGCTGATGCAGAGAGCAAAGTCAACGTTAACACTGGAAGCCTCCTGGCTCTAGAAGAGACTTTCATCGCCTCTCCCACCATTAGCTCCCCTTTCCTAAGAGAGGCAGATGGTGAAGTGGACAAGGGCTGGGACTGAAGCCAGATTGTCTGGATAAGCATGCTTGCTGTGCTGCTTTCTGGCTCTGTTGCCTTGGGGGAGGCTACTTAATCTCCTGTGCCTCAGTTTTCCCATCTGTAAAATGGGCCTAATAAAGATGCCTATCTCTTGGTGGGTTTGATGATCATCATATGGCTTTGGTGAGCTAACATATATACAACACTTAGCAAGTGCCAGATACATAAGGGTCCGCTATTGTTATTTCTGTATACATCAGCCTCCGTTGAACAAGTTCTTAGGCAAAAACCTGGCTCTTCTGTTTATTTTTACCTGCTCACATGCAGATAGGTACTAGTGATTCAAAATGAATAAAACATCATGAAGTGCTAGCTTACTGTCCAGGACGAAGCATTGCAGGGTAATTTCTTTCCTTGTCTGAGTGATGGGGCCAAAGCACATTCTGTTTGCAGAGCTAGCACAGGGATGGAGAGTGACTGGCTGCAGGAGAGGTGGTCAGCCCGAGGTCTTCTTTAGGAAGTGATGCCTGAATGACCCAGGCCAGAGGACCAGGACTTCTCACATGCTGTTCCTTTTCTCTGAAATGCTTGTCCTTGCCACCAGCTCCACAGCTGCTTTTAACAACCCAATATGGGGGTGTTAAATAGATGGGGCATTTAGAATGTCTGGAGAGTGAGGGCAGTAGGGAGAGGGAACAGATGAAGGTGGAGGTAAGTAGGGCCAGTTCTGGAAGGACTTTGAGTGTCATGCCAAGAAGTGAAGACTTTATCCTGAAGGTGATGGGGAGGCCTCTTGGAATTGTAAGGAGAGTCATGACATCACTTGAAGAATTGGAGCTCTGGGCGTAGCTTGGAGAATGGCCCAGAGAGGGACCAGGCCAGAGCAATAACATAAATCATGAAAACATGCATTCCATTAGACTCCAGGCTAAATATTCTGCATTGTCCGGGACCTGTGCCTCTCTGACGCCTTAGACTGGAGATTTGGTGTTGGTGATACTGGGGGTTGTGGTGGGTTTGAGAGATAAAGAGATCTTCCTTTCTATCATCTAGCAGCTGTCTGGTAACTGTCAGTTTTAGATCACTTGGCCTGGGTGGTGGCAGGAGAGGCAGCTGGGAATGCGGGACTTGGGGAGAGGGGTCGCCAAGTGAGAGAGTGAAATGACTTGGTGGCAAGGGCAAGTCGTGCGCTGCTCCAGCTGGGAGTCTGTGCTCTTCCTTTCAGCACTGCAAATCCTGGACAGCTCCCGGGCTTCTCACTTCCTTCTGCCCAGTGCATGACCACCTGTTCCAGGAAGCCCATTCTGCTGAGAAAGGAGGAGCCATGGCTGACAGGACAGAGTTCTGGTGTCAGAATCAGACACCTGGGGGCTTGGACTCTGCTCCCCACTTTGCATGCTGTGTTGCATGGGGCAAAGAACCGCCCCTTTCTGGTTCTCTTGCCTCATCTGCAAAGTGTTAATTAATAGTACCTACCGACCTCCCACGGCTGATAAGGGGCTTAAAGTCACTTATCCATGCAGTGAATATTAGGTACCTACTCTGTGCTGAGCCCTTTTCCAGGCTCTGCTAAATTGAAGCATGTTTATAAAGTTGCTTAGCACCGCGTTTGCCATATAGTAGGTGCTCAATAAGGGTTAATATTCTCCCAGAGCCACTCTTTTGCAACAAGCCAGGATTAAAGACTCGAGCAATCAACCACACAGACTCACAAAGCACAGCCCCAAAGCTTTCACATACTGCCTGCAAAGATTCCTTTTCATCCTGCTCTTTTGATGAACTTTCCCACTAAGGTCTCAGCCTCTTGATATACAAGGTCTCTCGGGGGTTTTTGGTGTTTTAAAAAGGCCCTAATATCAGAGTGTGAGAGGTGGGTCTGACTCTTTAATTAAGATAGAGTTCACTGGGCTTGCCCACATTCAGGCCACTTCTCCTGATGTTCCAGAGAGAGGCCGATGCTGAACCCAGGAAGAATGACCTTGGGGGAAGACACAGATTCATTAGACAAGCATTCCTGAATCCTGCTGGGGGTGCGGTGCTGCCCGGGACTCAGAGGACAGACCTGAGTCTTGCTGACCAGGTTCAGTGAGGGAGTGGACTTGACCCCTGGGAGGTAGAGAGACAGCCTGGCCACCTCCCCCGTATTGTGGGGTCGTCATCTTCGTCCAGATCTCTGGGCCAGCAATCCAGGTTCCTGGAGGGTCCCAGGGAGCCCTGTGCACTGTTCCCGTTGGAGACATTCATCTGGGGGAGGGGGTTGGCTGTAATCCGTGTTTAATTTCTCCAGGGCCTCCATTATAAATTCTATAACTCTACCAGTCAAAACATGACTAATTCCGAGGACGGCTGCCCCCACCTGAGAGTAGAAAGCCCTGTGCATTTTTTGCTGCCTTTTATCACCACTAATAAAGGCTTGGCAGTTGGAATTCAGCTGCTGTGGGTGGTATTTTTGGGCATGTGGATTTCTCCCCTCCCCCCACAGGGTTGCCATAGAGTAAATGCTTGCTTGCTGGGCTGGTTTTCTGCCAGATTTGTAATATTCCCGGCCTGAAAAGCCGTGGGTTTGGGGGAAGTTTGCAGGGAAGGGGCCATGGAACTCAGGGTTAATTGGGCCTTTGATGATTCTGACAAGGGCGGGACGCTGTGTGATTCATGAGGAAAAAAAGAATGGGTTCATTGAAAGTAAATAGTGCAAAATTGCAGGTGTGGTGTTGAGCCTGCTGAAGGAAGTGGGATTCAGGGTGCGTTCTTTTACCCGGCCAGTGTAACTGTCGTTGGGAGAGTGGGCTGTGCAGGCAGTGAATCTATGTGTCAATCGTTACTTCCCCTTACTAGCTGTGCAGCCCTAGGCAATTTACTTAGCCTTTCTGCGCCTCAGTTTCCCCAGCAAAACGGTGCTGAGAAGCCTTTAGCCCTGTCTGTACTATAGGGTTTTGTGAGAGTGTGCACTTAGCAAAGGGCCTGGCCCATCAGGAGACCCTCCAGGGCTCGGGGGGTGGGGGTGGGGGGGCGGAAATACCCTATGGTCTCATCATTTTATCTACCATCGACGTCATTACATAGTCACAAAAAATGTTCCCTGAGGCCCTTGCTAAAAGTATTAGTCTATTGTCTTTGGAATAAGCAAGCAACTTGGCTTTCATCTCTAAAAATGAAAGAGGAGAAGTGGGGAGGGCAGTAGGTCTGCATGATGAGCCTGGGAGGGACCGTCCAGGGAATGGGACCTAGTCAGCAAGGAATTGTAAGGGCTGAAGGAACAGTTATGGAGACCTGAGTTCCTGTCTCTTTCTAGCTGTGTGGCCGCAGGATGATTATTTAGTATCTCCGAGCTTCAAACTCCTCATCTGTAAAATGGGACTATGGCTAGTACCTGTCTCATGGTGTGTAGAGGGTTACTCAAGCTAATGTACGCAAAATGCTTAGCACAGTTGCCAGCACTTAATCGATGCCCAATGAATGTTGGCTGCTATTATTGTGATTGTGGTAATTATTATTAATCTTTTCCGCTGGCCTGTTGGGGGGATTGTTGGCAACGACAGCCACAGTTGCTCTGGGGCTACTGGCGCCTCGCTGGAGGCTGAGTTTGCTGCAGCTAGAAGTATCTTGCCAGGCGTCGATGGACTCCTGGGGAAGGCCGGATGCCCCAAGAGTTGCCCAGCACATCTCCGACCGGGCTCAGTAGAGCTGGCCTTTGTTCTTGGGCACACACCTGCCCTGAGGTGGTTAACAGCTTCAATGTGGAAAGAAATTCCCTTCTTCTAGTTGCCAGTGGATTAGAGTCAAAAGAGAGGATGATGCCTGGCCGGCGTGGCTCAGTGGTTGAGCATCAACCTATGAATCAGGAGGTCATGGTTTGATTCCTGGTCAGGGCACATGCCCAGGTGCGGGCTTGATCCCCAGTGGGGGCGGGGGTGTGTGCAGGAGGCAGCAGATCAATGATTCTCATCACTGATGTTTCTGTCTCTCTCTCCCTCTCCATTCCTCTCTGAAATCAATAAAAATATATAATTAAAAAAAGAGAGAGAGAGGATGTCAATGTCAGCCAAGAATACCTCTCAACACAACTATTGACCTGGTGACCAAGACCTTGAAAGATTCACCTTGGATAAGCTGGAGTGGCAATAAATAATCCTCCTACTGTCTCTGACTTCAAAATATATCCAGTAACAGCCACATCTCACCCACTCCACAGCTACCACTGCAGGCCGTCAGCTCTCACCTGGGTTCCTGCAAGAAACTCCCACCTGCCCACAGGCTTCCAGCTTTGCCTCCCATGCAATTTATTCTCATTGCCCAGGCTGGCCTGTTAAAGGTGATGTCACATGACATGTAGCTTAGAAAGGCCCCTCATCTCACTCAGAGTAAAAGCTGAAGTCCCCAGTGCATCCTAGAAGGCCCTGCTTGGGGCTCCTGCCACACTCTGACCTCTCTCCCTCCCTCACTGCCCTCCCGCCCCACTGGCCTCCCAGGGGTCCCCCATCTTGCCAGGTGTGCTTGAGTCCAGGCCTTTGTCCTTGCTGTTCCCTCTGCCCCGGACACCTTCCTCAGACATCTGCAGGCTCACTCCCTTGATTCTTTGACTCTGCTTGAGTGCCACCTACTAGAGAGGACTTCCCTGACCCCACACTCCAGTTAAAAACGAACAGCCCACACCTCCTCTCTTCCCTCTCCCTGCTTCACTTTTTAAAATACCAGCTTGTCTCTTCACTGTGATGGAAGCTCCACGAAGACAAGACTTTGTGGTGTTCCCTGCTGTGTCCCCGGTGCCTAGAACAGTGCCAGCACATAGTGCCTGTTCAATCAGTGTTTGTTGAATGAATGAAGGATTGAATCTTCCTTCCCCGAGAGCACTGTAATTTACAGAGAAGGGCCAGCCAGCTCTTCCTTCTCTCCTGAGGACCGAGCAGAAGTGTATGGCTCCGGCATCCGGCAGGATGCATGTAGGTTAGCTGCCTGCAGGATTTTCTGGCATTGAGTGAGTGCGTTGGCATGGTCTTGTGAGCGCATTGATCGAACTGGCTTTCTTGGAGATTTGAGAGCCTCTCACCGGCAGGATTATGTATTAGGGAGCTGCCTGGTAGAACTTCCTGCCGTGGGCAGATGGGTCTGATTAAAGAGGTAACAAAGAAAGCCAGAGAAGTGACAGAGTACGCTCAAGGTCGCCCACTTATTAGTAGCAGAACAAGGTCCAGATCTGGTCCCCTTATTTGACAACCCTTGCTTCCATTTATTGAGCACCTACTATGTGTTGGGCAGTGGGTGGAGATTCACAGATGAATGGCTCCTATCCACGAGGGGCTCACTGTCGAGCTTCCCATCTCAGATCCCATTTTTTAAGGCTCGCACCCTTCCTTCCAAATGCTGGAATGTTCCAAACACAACCTCCATCTAAATGCCTCCACCACCTTCCTCCACCTCACACACCTTCTACTGCTCCATCTCTCTCCCTTCCTCTTCAGTCTGGCTCCAAACACCATCACCTGCCCAGCTCAATCTCGTTAGGCGGGAAACCGAGGTCCCACATCTGGGTTCACCGTGAGCCTCGGTGTTCCCATTCATCAGCGAGGATGAGGAGACACACCTCACCGTTACTGGGAAGACAGTGAGCGGTGCCCATCACACAGAGGCAGTAAAGGCCTGTCCTCTGGGGTCAGGGAGCCTGGGTTCGAATCCTAACTGTTGCCCTCCGGCACTGCGACCTTGGACGGGCCACTTGATCTTTCTCTGCCTTATCTGCAAACTGGAGCTAAGTCTGCCTGATGGGGCCGTGGGAAGTGTTTGGTGAGGGCCAAAGCACACGTGCCTTCTTGGAATAAACATGTTGTCTCACTCTTTCTATTTATAGAGAAAAGGGTGGAGCCTGGCCAGTTTGGCTCAGTGATTGAGCATGGATCTGTGAACCAGGAAGTCAGGCTTTGATTCCTGGTCAGGGCACATGCCCGGATTACAGGATGGATCCCCAGTAGGGGGCGTGCACTTCTCTCTCATAATTGATGTTTCTCTCTCCCCCTCTCCCTTCCTCTCTGAAATCAATAAAAATATATTAAGAAAAGAAAAAAAAAAGGGTAGAATGCCGTGGAAGGGACTAGGAGAGGCAACGTCTCTTCCGGCTCCCTCATTTACAGATGGGGAAACTGAGGCCCAGAGAGGCGGAGCAGAGACGTGTGTTGCTGACTCCCAGGCCTGCCTCTCTCCTCAGTTCCACTGTCACCGTGTCTCTTCTGTCCTCCAGGACGAGTGGCACAGCATGTGATGGCATCCTGCCTGCCTCGCGTGACACTCCTGTCGCTGACACGCCATTGTGATCTTCACTCGGGAGGAGAGTCAGACTCTGGTTCCATGAAGCCCAGTTCTTTCCCCCAAATGAGAAAAAATGCCCTCGATACGCCTTGTGCCACAACCACCCCTAATCTGCAAACCCTGTAATTCTCTGAAAGAGAGGAGAGGGGGAAATGCCTACGCAGTCTGGCCGACTCCTGGGCCAAGATTTAGTGATGGGAGGTGTAGCGAGGTCTCGCATTACTGAGCCTTCATTACTTTTACAAAATATGTTCTGGTGGGTTCACCCGCAGCTGTAAAGCGCCGTCGTAAATAATTAAACTCCACTTGTCAAGAGGACCGAGAGGGGGCTGGTGAGAGCATAACACCGTGCAGGGAGCACTGGGCTGGGAGATGGGGGTCTGGGGCCCCAGGGGCTTCTAACCTCTGTGACCGTGGCCAGCCCCTTCCCCTCCCTGGGCCTCAGCTTCCCCATGTGCAGAAGAGGAGGTTGGAGGAGCTGGTCTCCAAGGTCCCCACCAGCTCTCAGTCTGCAATGAGCTCCTGTGAGCGTGCATTTTGGGGAGGATGGTCTAGGCCTCCCCATATTCCTTCCTTCTATGCCTCCTTCCATGTACCCAGGTTCCAAGCGCTCTGTCATACCCTTGGGACACGGAAGGACACGGCACAGCCAGCCTCAGCTCTAGACTCTCACAGTTCAGGCGAGGAAACTGCGCATGACACTAGGGCAGCCCAGAGCCCTGTGGCAGCTGCTGGTCTGGAAAGGCTTCTTGGAGGAGGTGCTGTTGGGCTACTTTGGGAGGAAGGGTAGGGGTTAGACAAGGCCGGGCATTAAGGCAGAAGAAACGGCCTGTGCCAAGGTGCCAAGAAGAGCCCAGAGTTAGAAGGCTGGCTGGCAGTTCCATCAAGAATGGAAGCTGAGCCTGGCCAGCTTGGCTCAGTGGTTGAACATTGACCTATGAACCTGGAGGTCATGGTTTGATCCCAGGTCAGGGCATATACCCAGGTTGCGGGCTCGATCCCCAGTGTGGGGTGTGCAGGAGGCAGCTGATCAATGACCCTCTCTCATCACTGATGTTTCTATCTCTCTCCCCCTCTCCCTTCCTCTCTGAAATCAATAAATATATATGTATTTTTTTAAAAAAAAGAATGGAAAGTTCCCAGGAAGTGGGTGGGTGATGGGACTGAATCTGGGACCCTGAATGCCTGGCTGAGGAGGGTGCCTTTGTCTCCAGGTGATGGAGCGCCCATGGTTCTGAGCCTCAGCCTGGGCATCCAACCTGGGCACAGAGGCGTGGAGTTTAGGAACGTTTGCCCCTTGCCCTGGCCCGCTACGCCCCTTAGTCTTCCTTCCTGGAACTTGGTAGAGTGTCTGAGTCAAACACCACAGACTGGGGGGCTTAGGCAACACACCTTTATTCTCTCATAGTCTGGAGGCTAGAGGTCCAAGACCAAGGTGTTCGCAGGTTGCTTTCCTCTGAGGCCTCTCTCCTTGGCTTGCAGGTGGCGCCTTCTCCCTGTCCTCACCTGGTCCTTCCTCTGTGCCTGCCCCCTGGTGTCTCTGTGTGTCCTAATCTCCTCTTCTTATAAGGACACCAGTCAGATTGGATTAGGGTCCCGCCCCCACCCCCAGGACCTCGTGTTAGCTTAATCACCCCCACCTGCAGCTCCCTTGGCTCCTCATGGGGTCCTCCACCTTGGACATTCATCTCTAGCTGCTTTGTAATTATTAGGTTTGATCAAATAATTGAATTGATACCCCTCCCTGGGGAACTGATCTTTAGGCCACATCACAACGGACATTCCCTTTCGCTTAGACCACATTCCATCTCCCCTCCGGACTTGCCCAGAATCCAGACCCACCCAGAGAGCTCCCCACCGAGAAAGGCCCGCTCAGAGTCCTTTAAACCCTCTGACTCCCCATCCCTGGGTCCTGATGCCATTTCGGGGCTGAGCCCATCTGGTTTGCAGATGATCTCATGCTATATAATAAAAGCCTAATATGCTAAGTGTCTGGTCGTCCATTCAACCAATCAAAGCATAATATGCTAATGATATGCTAAGGCCACTCGACCCCTAGCTATGATGTGTACTGACCACCAGGGGTCAGATGCTCCAACCGATAGGTTAGCTTGCTGCTGGGGTCCGGCCGATCGGCACTGGGCATGATGGGCCAGACATGCCCTGGAGCCCTCCTGTGTCCTTCCCTGGCCCCTGCTGTGCACTGGTGGGGTCCTTCAGTCTGTCCTGCACCCTCTTGCAATCCGGGACCCCTCGGGGGATGTCAGAGAGCCAGTTTCCGCCCGATCCGATCCCTCAGGCCAGGCCAAGGGACTGCACTGGTGCACGAATTCATGCACTGGGCCTCTAGTAGATTCATAATCTCGTGCATTCCTCCTTTGGCAACCCTAACAGTGATGAGGTCTCGCGTCACTGTTGTGCCCCTACTGCCCAAGCTCCCAGGGAACGCATATCTAGCTCTCCTAGTGGTCTTGCTGCAACCCCCGTCCCTGGGCTTGAGGGAAGGGCAGCCCCCCCTTCTCTCTTGCTAGAAGGGTCTCAGAATTCCATCAGCCCTCCTCCAAACTCCCTTCTTCATCTCCAGCCCCCTCTTGGCCTTTCTAACCCCTTTTAAGCGTGATAAGCTAAGGGCTATAATCCTTACAACATCTTTTGCAAATCCTGTTTGGAGCAGTCTCACACCTCATCTTGGCATACAGGCAAGCTTGGAATCTATTGTCTTTGAGGCTCATCCCAAATTGAGACCAAAATTGCTCCATTTTAACATCCAGTTACTCAAACATACCTCAAGCAGCCCCACCTCAGGACCTTTGCACATGCTGCTCCCTCTAGTGACTAAATATGAGTCCCCAGATTCCTGCTTACCTGAGGCCTCATATAATGACCTCAGCTATGTCACCTTGTCACGTACTTTCCACCCCCCAACTAGTTGCACTGTCAAATCATCCTGCTCTTTCCCCCTCTATAGACTACCTACCAAGACCTGAGGTGACGTTCATTTGCTTGTTTATCATCTGTCTCCACTCCCACACTCCTTCTCCACTGACCTTAGCACCTCAGCTCCGCTACACTAGGTCTGCTTTGTTCACTGTTACCCAGGGACAGTGTGCCTGGCACAAAGCTGATCCTCAGTGAGGATGCCTTGGCTGACCTTCCCAGTCCCTCTGATCAGTCAGTGCAAAGGGGCCCACGGTGGAGCTTGTAAGATTAGATCGAGGCATTGGGACATCTCCAAGGGGCCGGGGTAACGGGCTCAGAGCTCTGTCCATGTCTGAGGAGGGTGGCAAAGGTGTGTCACTCACTGGTCAGAGTGGCATGAGCCAGCCTGCTCGGCTTCCCCTGGGTCCTCTGGTACACTGATGAGTTGAGTGTGAAACCCAGATGCTCCGACCCCAGCTGGGAACTTGAGGGCCAGGGGAGGTGGCTGTGAATGTTGAAATAGGAAGAAGCAGGGTGGTGACTTGGGCAGGTGCCAGTGAATTGCTGACCGCTCTCCTGCCCAGCTAGAGACCACACAGGGTCCCTGAGATTGCCTAGGAGTGAGAGGAGGCTCAGGTGTAGGAGGGGAGGTGGGGGTGGTCCGGTGGGGGGAAGAAGTGGAGCCTCACCCAGGGAGAACCAGCTGCCTCTGTAGGCTGGACTACGGGGGAGGCTGATCAGACTAGAGATGGGGTAGCAGGGAGGGAGGTGGTGCAGACAGACCCCCAGGGCTGGTGGGAGGTGGGGCAGAGGGAGCCGGTCTAGACACAGAAGAAGGGGCTGGAGACATATTTCATTCAGGGGCCAGGGCCCTGGTCTCCACTTCCCTTGGCTGGCTAGGCTACAACCCATGTGGAGGATGGTGGCCTCGTGAGTGACCTGGGACACACTCAGAACCCAACCTCAAACTCAGACATTTCCCTTTTGTCCTAATCTTAATGAGATCAAAACTTTAAATGAGGCCATTTACAGGGTGGGGAATGGGGCAGCTCTGCAGCTGTTCATTGAACAGCTACTATGTGCTAGGTGCTGCATCAGCCACCACCTTGCAGGGAGGTGAGGCGGGTGTGGGGGGAGGTGCCTGCAGACACTCCCAGGCACACTGCAGCCCTGCCTGAGCACAGGCCACCCGATGTGCCCAGCGGTCAGTGCTCCAGGAGTGACCTTCAGCCAGCAGGGACAGGGACGGTGGGCCTCCGTCATAACTGACCTGTACCCGAATTCTGGTCTTGGAGGGGAACTAAGAAAGGTGGCTGGGAGAAAGGAGAAGATTCTCCAAGAGGCAGGATTTAGAAGAGCCCTCACTGACCCCAAATCCAGGGCTCGGCCCCCCTCAGGGGCTGAGTGGTTAACACCATGTGTATTAAAGGGGAGAGAGTCAAGGAAGGAGGTGTCTGGCCAGGCGGAGGGCAGTGGGCCCAGCAGCTGTGGGATGAGAGTGGGAGGGCCGCACAGCAAGAGCCCTGCGGGTGGGGATGTGGAGTTAAAAGCCCGATTGCCGGGGAAGAGCCTGGAGCCCGGCCCAGCCCAGCCCTCCCGGCACAGATGCTGCAATTAGAGGATTGGACAGCGTCTCTGCAGAGATGACGCTACTTGAGGAAAGGAAGCGGTTCTGTGGGGGGCCTTTCTGGAGTCTAAAAGCAGTCAGCAGTGTGTAATTCCTCCAAGTAAACTGTATATTTAAGTGAGTAGGGTGCGGATGCAGCAGGTGCCTGCTTACATGTGCAAATTAGGAAGATGCTGGGCCCTCGTATCTGGAGCACCTGTTGGGGTGGGGAAGGGTCTCAGGTCCCCCACCCCCACCCCGGGAATGTGGGGACAGATGGCATTCCCTATATGACCTGAGGCAAGACAGGGTCTGCCCCTTGCCCTCCCCTGAGATGGTGGTACCTGACCCCAAAGACCAGCTCAGGGTGGAGTGATCAAGGGCTGGTGTTTCATGCCCCCCGCCCCCCCCCCCCCACTCCCCAGCAGGGGAGCACCTCCCAAGTCTCCTGGGGGCTCTGGCTCCTCACTAACCCCATGTTTCCAGGGAACAGCAGGCTCCCCAAGCATTTGTGGGACTCTATGAGGGCAAGGACCCCATCTAGCTTCTTCATGAGATATACAGCAGGCGCTCAATAAGTGTGAGTTGAATGAATACACTACGATAGTGGTCGGCAAACTCATTAGTCAACAGAGCCAAATATCAACAGTACAACGATTGATATTTCTTTTGAGAGCCAAATTTTTAAAATTAAACTTCTTCTAACGCCACTTCTTCAAAATAGACTCGCCCAGGCTGTGGTATTTTGTGGAAGAGCCACACTCAAGGGGCCAAAGAGCCGCATGTGGCTCGCGAGCCGCAGTTTGCCCACCACAGCACTAGGAGAAGGGGAGCAGTAAGGCCCAGCTGTAATGTGAGCTCCCTGGCCTTTTGGGGACATGTTATTTAAATGTTCGGCCCCCTGGTTTCCTTTCTTTGTATGTGGAATGGAGAGGCTAGTGCTCACATAGGGGATTTTGAAGGAGACACGGAGGTGGTACCCATAGACTACTGGGCCAGCCCTCGGCACATAGTAGGTCTTCAGGAGATGGTAGGTCCTGTGTCCCCTTGATTCTCTTAGCCCTGCTTCAGCCATATAGCCTCTGGGTCAGGGTGGTGAACTGGTCACATTCTGGCCCTTGGGGACCACAGGGTGGGGTCATAGTGCTCTCCCTGTGGGCTAGGCTTCTTCCCTGCACCCTAACCCCCACCCCCAACTCCTAGGTCAGGTTCAGACTCCACCTGCAGGTGGAGGAGGCAGGAGCCCAACTGCAGAGGAGGGAGGAGCTGGTCCCATGTCCCCAGACCTGCTCCCTGTTAGAAACGGACAGGGATGGGGGTGAGAAGTTCGAAGACCTCCCACTCTTGTCCCTTTCAAGGATGCAAACATGTCATTCTCTCCCAGAGCCTGGGGTGGATAGGAGAGAGGATGGATGCAGGGACCGTCATCAAGCGGACTCCCTGTGGAAATACAGACCTCAGAGCAAATGTCACCTCCTCTGAGCTTCACCCATTGCACGCCAGAAGCATCAGACCTTCCCCACATACCACGTGCATCTATAAAAAAAAAAATAAGTTTTCCCTAACTGGCAGTCCTGACCAACTTTAAAATCATTTTTCGTGAGAATTTTCAGTTGAAAACATTCAAGAACACCCTAATTGTGAGTAATATATTTATTTTTATAATGTTCATTGCAAATTGATTTTTTAAATTAAATTCAAAATATTGTGGCGTATGGGGATGGTTTCCGTTTTGGACGCATGGCAGTTAACTGGTTAAAAGCCTTTTCTGGACAGTCTCCCAATTGTGCTCGCTAGATCTCATTTTATTTTCTTCTGAGCACTGATACTCTTTGAATTTACTTATTCATTTGTTTACTTGCCCATCTGTCTATCCATATGTCCATCCACTCATCTACCTGTCCGTCCGTCCATCCATCCATTCATCTATCCATCCACCTACCCAACCATCCATCCATCCATCCATCCACCCATCCATCCATCCACCCACCCACCCACCCACCCACCCACCCACCCATCCACCCATTCATCCATCTATTTATCCATCCATCCATCCATCCATCCATCCATCCATCCATCCACCCACCCACCCACCCACCCACCAGGGTCTAACTCTCTCTTCTAGAATTTAAGCCCCATCAGGGAATCATTTTGTCTGTCTTGATCACTAACATGACCCTACCATCAAGAATCATGGCAGGCAGTGGGCATGGCAAATGCTCAGAAATGTAACCTGCTTGTCCCAGGTCACAGAGAGGCCATGTGGCCAGGGGAGGGCTGAGGGGAGGGCACAGGGTACCTCTCCAGGGATTTCTCCCACCTCTGAGGCTGCAGTGCCCTCTTCTCTTCCTGCTGCAAAGCTCTTTGCCAACGTCTGCAGCGCCCCGTCCTCCTCCGAAGGGAGAGAAGCTTCAAGAATGAAGAGCCTCTGTGTGCGCACTGCTGGCGAGTCAGGCCCCGCTCCGGAGACCGGAGTGATGTGGAAGCACTTGAAGATGAAGTGTCTCCATGCACGCGTTTAATTATCCGATTATAGGACAGCGGCTGGGCATTAGGATACTCAATAATTATTAACACAGTATTAAACAATGAATTATCATGAAAAATTAAAATTAATTACATTTCTTGGAGTCAATTAAATTATTCCTTTAATAGGACAAGTGGCTAAGCAAACATAAAAATTAAGAACCAGTAACAAAAGTCTGTAGGAATACGGTGTAGCGACAGAGAGTGCTTTTCTGCCTCCAGCCACGGGGGAAGGGCCTGGCGAACAGGCTGGGACCGTGGGAATCTCAGTTTTCCGAGAGGAGGATGGGCTGACAGGGTGTGTGGACCCAGGCTGCCTGCTCAGAATCCTGCCCGAATCCCCACCCATCAGGCCTGGGTCAAAGCCTGTCTCCCTCCTCCACCTTCTTTCCTTTCCTTCCTTCCTCTTAAACCTTTCCTTCTCTTTTTACTGTGGGCCCAGCATGACCTGGGCACTTGATACACAGGGATAATTCAGTTAAAACCCCATCTGTCTGGGGTTCATGGCCAAGGAGAGAGACCTAGCATTGTATGAATCATGGATAAGAGTCAGACAGCTGGGGTTCAGCTTTGGACTCTGCTGCTTCACAGCTGTGTGACCTTGGGCAAATCATGTTCTCGGAGCCTCAGTGTCCTCGTCTGTAAGACAGCATCTACCTCATGGAACAGTTGGGAGACCAAATGAGTTATTACATAAAAGCCTTTAATATAGTATCTGGAATATAGTAAATGCTCAATAAATGTTAGTTACTATCATTATCACTAGTGGCCATTTATTTTATTTATTTATTTTTAAAAAATATTTTATTGATTTTTTACAGAGAGGAAGGGTGAGTGATAGAGAGTTAGAAACATCGATGAGAGAGAAACATGGAACAGCTGCTTCCTGCACACACCACACTGGGGATGCGCCCGCAACCAAGGTACATGCCCTTCACCGGAATCAAACCTGGGACCCTTCAGTCCGCAGGCTGATGCTCTATCCACTGAGCCAAACCGGTTAGGGCACTAGTGGCCATTTAATTGCTATGACAGTTGCATAAGCAAAGGAAAGATACCTAAGCTGGCCTAGAAAGGTCAGACAAGCTTTCTGGAAATCCAGTAATTATCTGAGTCTTTAAACATGGATACACCTTGGCTAGGCTGAGATGTGAGGGAAGAGCATTCTAGGCAGAGGGAACAGCATGTGCAAAGGCACAGAGGCATGCGTGGGCTGCCGGGAACTGTAGTCGTTCTGCGTTCCAGGAGTGTTGCCTGAAACCGTAGAGTGGGGAAAGATGGGGCTTGGAGGGATGTGGGAGCCAGATTCCAAAATGGTGTAACACCCTTGTGTAGTCGCCTTTCCCAGTGTCAGAGTTGGTCTGGGCGACGGATGGGAAACGGCAGAAGTGATGGCATGTCACTCTGAGGCCAGGTCCTACAGCACTATGGCTCTTGCATCAGTGGCTTTGGGGGAAGCAAGCTGCCACGCCCAGCAGCCCTGGGGAGGCCCATGTGGCAAGGTGCCCTGACAGCAGTCCCTGGTACTGGTGAGTGGAGGCCAGAGATGCTGCTAAACATCCGACGACGCACAGAACAACCCCACCTCAGAGAATGAGCCAGCTGAGTGTGACAGTAACCAAGCTGAGAGACCCGGGCGGGGATCGCTCCGAATGGCCGGGGACAGCCCCGGGGCTCTGAATGGATGTGTGCTCGCCTAGTCCTGCCCCTGGCGCAGGCCCTGGGGATGGAAGCTGCTCCGATCTGTGGTGACAACTCCGACGTGGGGAAAGACAGACGGCCGGGAGCAGGGATCCCCCTGTGGCCTGGTGTTGCCAGAACCTCTGTGAGGGGCAAGAGGGAGGCTGAGTGGGTGAGGCTTTGGGGCCACTCTACACCCAGTAATTCTGTGTATTATTTTCAAATCTGGGGGCTGTGCATATCGTGAGTATACATTTTCAAGCCACATAAACACCCTGGTGTGCCAAATACCAACTTTATCTTCCTCTCACTGAACCGGATTTCGGTCCCCAGCTCCCTTCTGCCGGAGGGCAGAAAATGTAATCGTGGGCAGTTCCAGGTCATCTCGGTCATTTTGGCCTTAAGCTCAGCAGACTCAGCGCTGCCCTCCCTTCTGGAGCCTCAGAGCACCACCTAAGCTCCGGGGCCACCATAGACTCACCAGACCTAGTCCAGCGCCTCAGCTTCAGCATCTGTGTACGTGAGTCTCCAGTGTCCACCCTGGTGCTGGGCAGGGTCACTGCTCCCAGAAGGCGCCCCTGGGTGTCCACATTCCTACCTGATCTCCAGGAAGTGGGTGTTTCTCTGGCTCTCCAGCGAGAGGACATGGAGGAGGGTGTCTCCTCTCTTTTCTCCTCCTCTCCTTTCTCCTCTCTCCTCCCTCCTCCTACTTTCATCTTCCTCCTCTTCCTATTCTTTCCTCTCTGCCTTCCTTCCTTAGTGAAATCCAGCAAATCTCTAAGCTCCTCCACGAAGGAGCCCAGAATTTAACCCCAATCCCCGGGGGCAGCAGCGCGCAGGCTGTGTTTGCACAGCACTTCTGGCTTCGTCTGCTGCTGTCAGAAGTCTCAGGTGAGCTTTACGGGGCAGCGCTCGGAGCTTCCGCGTAATGTTGACTCAAGAACTCTGTCCTCTCCCTCCCTCATGCACCATCCTCAGCTCCCGGAGAGCCTGCCCACGCCTGAGTCAGGCCGGCAGGTACACGGGGGGAAGGCAGCCACACGGGGTGCACCAGACTGAGGAGGTCATCAGGAGACATCTGCTTTCACCTGGTGGGGCCACATGAGGTCGGAGAGGGATGGGCATTTGTCTAGGTCAGTGGTTGGCAAACTGCGGCTCGCGAGCCACATGTGGCTCTTTGGCCCCTTGAGTGTGGCTCTTCCACAAAATACCACGGCCTGGGCGAGTCTCTTTTGAAGAAGTGGCGTTAGAAGAAGTTTAAGTTTAAAAAATGTGGCTCTCAAAAGAAATTTCAATTGTTGTACTGTTGATATTTGGCTCTGTTGACTAATGAGTTTGCCGACCACTGGTCTAGTTCGTTGGGCAGCAAAAATGATGGAGGCTGGCTTAGCATTCCCTATGCCAGTGGTCGGCAAACTCATTAGTTAACAGAGCCAAATATCAACAGTACAACGATTGAAATTTCTTTTGAGAGACAGATTTTTTAAACTTAAACTTCTTCTAACGCCACTTCTTCAACATAGACTGGCCCAGGCCATGGTATTTTGTGGAAGAGCCACACTCAAGGGGCCAAAGAGCCGCATGTGGCTCGCGAGCCGCGGTTTGCCGACGACTGCCCTATGCTAAGCGGAAGGCAGGGAGGGTGGGTAGTATCTGTGGAGGGGAATGAAGGCAGAATCATCCCCACATAAAAATGATTGCCCCAGGGGAGCTGGGGCACTGGTTACAGGGGCGTGACCTCTCTTTCTCCCCTCCCCCCTCCCACTCCAGGGAAATGAACTTACTCTGTGCCATGGTCTCTTCAATCCACACAGTGAGTCTGCAGCCAGACATTGCTATTTCCATTTTACAGATGAAGAAACTGAGGCTCAGTGAAGTGACATATCCAAATCCTACTGCACATCAGTAACAGAGATGGGAGTTTTAAAAATTGCTGTTGCTTTATGTTTTAAATATATGCTCATTCACACAATTTGAACAATATACTAAAGTACATAAAATATGATTAGGCTTTCTCAACCTTCTTTCATTTCCTGTCCCCTGCATTGCCTCCCGCCAAGGTAACCAATATCCTCCCATATTCTGCGTGGAGGCATTGGGGGAGATGTGGGGGCTCTATCCATGCCACTCCCTAACTTTGTTTTTCTTTACTGTATGTTTTCCTTAGCAATATAATTTTTGCTTGGCAATATATTCTGTGCATCTCGGGTCAATACGACAGACGTAAGTTATTTCTCTTAGAGTTTTCTGGTAGCCGATAGGATGGATCACCATCGCGCCTTCAACCAGCCCCCTGTGATGGCCGCCCCCCGTTCCTCAAGGTTTCTGCGCTTACAACAGCGAGAGCCACTCTCGGGTGGATGTCCCTCGGTAATGGCGCTTTTTATGTCCGAGGATCGATTCTAGGAGCGGGCCTGCGGGTCAGGGGTTTTAAACACTTGATGTTTTCATAGATACCAGAGGCAGGGTTTGGATCTCAATATGTCTCCCTCCAAAACACAAGAAAGGTCCCACCCGGGTGCGTCCTGGCCTCCAAGGCTCCTGTCCCCCTGGCCTGGAGCGTCCTGCCTGGGTGCAGGGGTGCCGGCATCCCAGCCTGGCAGGTGCCTCTGGCCACGGGCTGCAGCCCTAACCAGCCCCTCTGGACACGGAGACTCCAGAAGCTCAGCTGATCCCTCCTCAGGCGGGTTGTCATCCCATTCTGCAGATGGGGAAACTCACGGAGCAGCAGGGCCAGGGCCAGGCTGGGGCAGAGATTGCTGAGCTGACGCAGGGAGGAGACGTACTGAAGCCGGGCAGCTGGTAAGTTAGATGTGGGAGAATCCCAGGCAGGGCTTTTGGATCAGTATTTGTGTGTGGGGGGGCGGGGAGCGGGGAGGGGGGAGGGAGGAGCTCCCTCTCTCTCTCTCTCTCTCTGCGCTCTCTTATGAGTGGAACTGGAGACAGACAAACCCTCCTACACTCCGCCCATGGCCTGGCCCAGATGTGGGCTTGGAGAAGCCATGGGAGGGAGGACTGGGCTCACTGCCCCTCTGCCCGCCCCTCCCGGCGCACACAGGCGTGCAGAGTCCCGTCTCTCCAGCTGTCGGTGGGAGAGGCTGGGGCACAGCGCCTGTGAGTGCACAGCGCCCGTTAGTGAGATGATCGATGTGCTCTTTGCCTCAAAGAGAAGGAAGCACCGGAGGGGACCCTGGGAAGGGACAGCGCTGGGGCCATATGCTGGGAGGGGAAGTTGGTGCCCCGCTGCCTCCCTCATCCAGTAGCTAACTGATGGAGGGCAGAGGAAGGCAGGCCGAGCAGGGGCGGGGTGGAGGGGTGGGAGGGAGGTGGGAGAGCTGGTACTCCTAGTCCGAGGGAGGAGACACAGTTCCCATCCACAGAACTACTGCTCTTCCAGGAGAGGCACCGCTTCCACCCACAAGGAGACCCCGGTCTAGTGAGGCAGTGACATCCTGGCCCTTGGAACCTCCTGCTGTTATGGAGAAGATGGTAGAAAAAGATTAGAAAGCCTTGACATCGTTTTCAGTCACTGAGCAACTGCTTAAACCTCTGAGACACATGATGGGCAGTGTGGCTCAGTGGGAAGAGCACGGGCTTCAGAGTCACATGGACTTGGTTGGAATTCCTGCCCCACCGCCACCAAGCTATGTGACCTCTCGGAGCCTTTTTTAGGGCTAAACAAAGGGATATTATTTAAGTGTGTTAAAGTACAGTACTTGGCTGTGAGCACCCAAATCATGGTAGCTACTCTGACTAATCTTATTTGGGCAGGTTTAAATCATGGAGGACTTCCTGTAGGAGGAGAGCCTTGAGGCTGAATGTTGAGGTCTTGGCTTCCCTCCTAAGTTCCCTGGAGGCTCTCAGCCCCTGGGCTGTCCTCAGACTTTGTTGGTGTCCCTCCTTCTCCTCGCACCTCTTCCGGGCAGCTGAGCCTAACAGCTCAGGAGTGATGGTGTGTGGAAAGCAAGGGGACAGGTTTAAAGGCTGTAATGGAAAGGTGTAATGAAGATAAAGGAGAGAGAAGATGCCCGCTGGAGGGCTTAGCTTCAATGGAAAAGCCATCCAGTTTGAGTGCCCCCCTGTGCTCCCCAGTCATGAATACTCCTCGTAATCGCCACATCAGTCTCGCCCATTCACCTGGCATGGCCATGTGCAATGCGGACAAACTGGAAGCTGGAGTCAGGCCAGGCTGGCGGAGGTTGGAGTGTTAGCAAAATCCATGGGCAGGTGAGGAGGCAACAAACAGGGATTGAGGCAGGCAGGAAGGACTGGGAAGCTCTGAGGACAGGAAAGCAAACTGCTGGGAGCGCCTCCTTTGTGAATGGGGCATCAGGCTTACGGGCTGGACCCTGCCTGCCGCATCTCCCTCAGCTGGCTTCCCTGGCCTTGACCTCCAGACTGCCTGGCCCCAGTGGCTCAGCATTCCCTCCTGTCTAAACTCCCAGCCCCCACCACGTGTGTTTTGGGTCCCAAGGCGGAGCTGATGGGTGTTGCTGATACTGGAACAGGTGGAGCCCAATGGGAGCCAATGAGAAGTTGGAGGATCGAAGCCCAGGGTCTGGTGTGGCAGGAGAGGCGTTTGGACGGTGATCAGTGGTGGGAGGGCACTGGGCGTACTGTTCCTCCCGTTTCCATTTGTTGAGCAGTTGCTAGCCTTGGCCACTATGCTAATTAGGAGCGTGATTGCATCCAATCCTCTGGACCACCCTAATGCTGTGGGTGCAGCAGTTTTCTCCACTTTACAGGTAAGGAAACCGAGGTTCAGAGAGGTTAAGTCACTTTTCCCAGATCACACAGCTACTCTGCGATGTCGCCAGGATTCAGATGCGATGCCGCCAGGATTCAAAGTCCATGTTCCGCCGAAACCGGTTTGGCTCAGTGGATAGAGCGTTGGCCTGTGGACTGAAGGGTCCCAGGTTCGATTCCGGTCAAGGGCATGTACCTTGGTTGTGGGCACATCCCCAGTGGGAGGTGTGCAGGAGGCAGCTGATCGATGTTTCTCTCTCATCGATGTTTCTAGCTCTCTATCCCTCTCCCTTCCTCTCTGTAAAATATCAATAAAATATATAAAAAACAAAAAAAAACAAAAAACAACAACAACCAAGTCCATGTTCCAAGCAGGCCAGTCCTAGAGAGAGAGAGTGCACAGGGAGGCTGGGGCCAGACCTCCTAGGAGACAGGGGGAGCTAGAGTTCTCTCCTTGGGTAAGGCTTGTCTGCCCCTTCACCCCTGCTGCAGACCAAGATCCGCCTCTATGATGGGGCTCGTCTGGAGGGTGTGGCTCTTCGGTCCCCAAGGAAGTGTCCCTTCCTGGTCAGGTTCATTCAAGTCGCCTTCACCTTGGCCCTGTGCCTTGCAGTGCTCTAGACACCCCTCCCCCCACAACGAGGCTCCTCACCTTGGACTTGCCTCCTGGTTCCCTGTCTTGGATCTGACCTTGGCCTTTTCCCTAGACTGCACAGCTCTTGCCTTTGGCTGTAGCCTCCTCTCCGACCTCTACCTACTCCCAGCCACTCAGAACTTGTATCCTGCCCAACATGGTACGAGGGTCCTTGCCTGGGCCCACTGGCTCCTCATGGCTCTGGAGGTGCCTGGCCACCGGCTGGAGGGGTCGCTTGTCATAGTTTTTGAATTCCATGGTGACTAGAGCAGTGATGGGAAGGGTTAAGGCAGGCATGGTGCATGGGAGGAGGAGGAGGAGGAAGAAGAAGAGGAAGAGGAGGGGGAGGGGGAGGGGAAGGGGGAGGAGGAGAAGAAAACAGCTCAGCAGATTGCTCTGTCCAAATCCCTGCTCCCCAGGACAGGGCTTCTCACAGATAAATGGGCAAAATAGCGCGAAGGTGCGTAATGACACGGAGTTATTTCAAAGCGATTATCTGGGATAACAGTAATTATGTCCAAGAACAGAGAAGGTCAAAGCAACTGGTCCCACTGCTCAACTCCAGCGAGCCTCTTGACAAGAGAAGGTTGCTGTGTGTGGAAGGAGGAGGAGGGAGAGGCGGGAGGCAGGAAGTGGGAGGTGGGAGGAGGAGAGGTGGAGGAAGCTGAGCTCTTGACCAGGGACACAGAGGGGCTGCCAAGGGCTGAGCTCCTGCAGAAAGCTGAGCTGCCAGTGCCTGGTGCCACCCAGGAAGCCCGTCTGTGGTTGGTTCTTGGACGGGGGCAAGGGTGCTCTTTCTCCACGGTCCTTAGGGTGCGCCTCTGTAGCACGCACGGCTGGGATGAGTCCTTCCCTCTTGTCCTTCCCCTCATTTCTTCTCTCTTCCGTCCCTTCCTTCTCTCAGTGTTTCCATCCTTATACTGTCACATGCCCGCGCACCTGCTCTGCCACCTAATCACCTCACCATCGACTAGCCAAACCCTTTCCCTCTCTTTCCCACTCCTACCCACCCAATCACCCCTTCCTCTCCATCCACGTTCACTTTCCATCCTCCACCTTCCCACATGTTCATCTTCCACTGTCCACATGGCCGTCCATCACCCTTCCACATGCGCGTATTCATGCTCATCCACACGGCCAGTTCCACCTGCCCACGTTTCACTGTCTACTTTTCTCCCCATCCACCCACCCTTTACTAGCCACCCTTCCACCTAGCCACCTACTACCTGCCAGTTTGCCCTTCACCCATCTCTCCTCTCCTCTCCTCTCCTCTCCTCTCCTCTCCTCTCCTCTCCTCTCCTCTCCTCTCCTCTCCTCTCCTCTCCTCTCCTCTCCTCTCCTCTCCTCTCCTCTCCCCTTCCCTTCCCTATCCTTTCCTTTTCTTCCTTTTTGCTTATCCGTTCATCTTCTCCTTCTCCTGTCCACCCACCACCATTCACTGTCCACCCACTCACCCATCACCCTTCCACCCATCTACCGTCCACTATTCACCCTCCACCCTTCCATCCCTCCGCTCACCCAAACTGCATGCTCACCCTTGCCCCTAGCCATCTATGCACCCACCCTCCCACCCTCTTCTTAGCACCTCGCTCTTCGTTCGCACATCCTTCTATCCACATGAATTCATTCCTCTCCCATGGGAACCTACAGCCTGTTTAATGCTCTCTCACGGCCCCATCATTTCCTGCTCCCCTGCGTTTGTCTATGCTCCCCCCAAGCCTCCAGAGTCCCCTCCTCAGCTCTGATTGCTGAAGCCATACCCAGTCCTCAGGCTTTATACTGGGCATCTATTTCAGCAAGTGCAGCGCAGTAAAAACATGAGAATCTGTACCCGGAGACGTAAGTGCTGTAATTCTGGCGTGGCCAGTCACTGGCGGCTGGACCTTGGGAAGGGCTCTCACGCAGCGCGAGGCTGGGTTTCTTCATACGTAAAAGGGTGGGTGATATCTACTCCGTAAAGCTGGGAAAGTGTTAAATCAGATCATCTCTCAGGTGCCCAGCAACAGACATGGCACCCAGGGGGCTTCTCCACAATTGTCCCACTTTACTAGGAGGGAATGCAGAACTAATTAAGGATCCTCCCGACTCTCGAGGTATGTAAATGAGATGGCTAGCTGGGACAGCCATGCTACCTGAGGCGGACTTCCCCGCTTCTCTGCCTTTCATGGTCTCCACTCTAACCATGGAGACACCCACCAGAGGTGTGAAAAGCAGAGACAAAGGGTGGGCAGTGTGGACAGCAGGGTATGGTTAAATCAACTTCATCTCAGCAGGGGGCCAGGATGAATCCATGGGCGTCATGCCAACTGCTCATTAGAGACAGGGGACCGGCTCTGACATGCATGGCAATGACTGCACAGGGCTCAGGTTTGATAGTTCCAAAGGGAGCTGGGTGTCTGTGGGAAAGCCACTTAACTGAGCCCTGTGGTCATGGAGGCCCCTGCTCAGATGGGCTGGACCCCACAGGGAACGTGCCCTGAATTTTTTACCTCTCACAGGGACGCTTCCTCAGAGAGGCTCAGAAAGTCTAAAGCTGGATCTGTGTGTGTGTGTGTGTTTTAATATTTTATTGATTTCAGAGAGGAAGGGAGAGAATCATTGATCAGTTACCTCCTGCACGCCCCCTACTGGGGATCCAGCCCACACTTGGGCGTGTGCCTCAACCAGGAATCAAACCGTGACCTCCTGGTTCATAGATCAACGCTCAACCACTGAGCCACAACGGCTGGGCCAAGCTGGTGCTGTTTTTTTGAAGTGAGATGTCTTTTTTGAGTGAAGCTGGCTTTCTCTTAATTATCCAGAGGTGTAGTGGAGAATCATAAAACCATTCTGGATGATTTGTGACCATATCCTAGGTTGTAATCCAGCCACAGTATGCTGGTAAATGTTTCATATGCTGGTAAATGTTTTATTCTGGGTCATTCATACAGAAACAAGACCTGGTTCACAGCATTTGCCAATTTCTCTAGTCTGATTCCAAGCTAACAACCATGACTGATTCCAAGCTACCAACGTGACATTGAATGTGGAGCTGGGAAGAGATGGGGGGACACCATCAGAGTATTTTCATCATAGAGACACCAGAAGCATAAATTACTTTAAGAGCATAGATGGCACAAGGCAGTAAAATAATTATGAAGTGAGGAATTTGGAGTATTTATTATCTTTGTTTTTAGTGTAATTTATTTAACGGTAAGTTCATATACTTTGTAATTTTATTTTTAGTAATGGCTGTGTTAACAACTGACTCATAACATTCCTGAAAATGTAGCAGTGGCTCTCATGAGCCGTCGTGATCCGGCCCCACTTATTTCAGCCCAGATGAGTTTGTTTTCCCCAGCATGCTCCACTTCAAGGGGGTGGGAGAGCACCATGCAAAGTATGAGCTGGAGAAGTGTGAAACCACCTTGGCTGTGAACTCTTGCTGGGGTCCTCTCCAGGGTGAGTAATCTACAGGGTTGACCCGGTGCTGTATTCATGAAGGACAGATGGGGAAATGTTATTTTCTGCATCATTCACTTGAGAGGCAGGGGATGGAACAGGCTGTGGCCTCCACTAGACCTGGGTTTAAAATCAGGTTTTACCATTCAATAGCAATGCGACTTTGGGCAAGTTACTCAACCTCTCTGAGCCTCTTGAGTATATTAAATTGTTTATTAATTCAACAAGTACTTATTGAGCACCTAATATATGCCAGGCACTAGAAATAGAGCAGTCAACAATCAGACAAAAATCCCTCTGTGCTTACAGTTTATATTCTTTTAAAATATATATATATATTATTGATTTCATAGAGGAAGGGAGAGGAATAGGGAGATAAAAACATCAATGATGACAGCGAATCATTGATTGGCTGCCTCTGCACACCCCCTACTGGGGATCGAGCACACAACCTTGACCGGAATTGAACCCGGGACCCTTTAGTTTGCAGGCTGATGCTCTACCCACTGAGCCAAACAGGCTAGGGCTATAGTTTATATTCTTACTGGACATAGTATTAAATTGTCTGCCATACACTAGATACATGGATTTTATTACTTATATACTATTGATATTATTTAGATTTATTATTTAGATACTAGAGGCCCGGTGCACAAAATTTGTGTATGGGGGAGAGGGGGTGTCCCTCACTCGGGCCTGCGCCCTCTCACCATCCAGTACCCCTTGGGGGATGTCCGACTGCCGGTTTAGGCCCAATCCAGGATGCTGCATGCACCAGTGACCATACTTTTCATACAGGTGAAAAGCATCTTGCTGTTGTATGGGCAGCTACGTTTTTTTGCCCTGATTATAAAATGTAGTACATAACATGATCCTTCTGAGGCAGGAGTAGCATTTTCCCCATCTTATGGGTGGAGAAACTGAAGCAGAGAGAAGTTTAGTAATTGGCTTTGTCACATAGCTGTAAGTGTCAGAATCAGGGCTGACCACAAAATGTGCAAGCCAGAGTCCATGCATGTCATCGCTGCATCATCCTGTGTTTTCAGTGTTAGAGTAGCTTTACCAGGTTTTAATTTTTAAATCTAAGAGACTGTTCCCAATATATAGGGTAGGGTCCCTAGGCCTGGCTGGTGATCAGGGCCCATCTGTGGGGCGACTGGTGGGCATGGTGATTGGGGGGCCCCCTGCTGGCACCTGCCTTGGCTGGTGGCCTGGTGCTGCCCACTGGCCGGCCCCGCCCCCTGCCGCCGCTGGTCACCTCCCTCTGGGGATGGGGAGGTGCGCGTCATAGCGGCCAGTAGTTCTGCTGTTCAGTCAATTTTGCATATTAGGGTTTTATTATATAGGATTGCTGTTCCCTCCGACCGCAAAGTTTGGATGAAGTGACAGTGGATGGAATTTTGCTTTTGTTTTTCAAAACAAGGACCTATTGCTATCAAAAGCACAATATTCTCTTCCAAAGGGGTTTGACATTTGTAGAAAAATAGAATTGACTCCCTGCTCTGGTGTGGTATGTCTTACCTGGATTTCACATCATCTGTTCATTAATCATCCATTGATCCATCCATCCGTCTATCCAGGAGGGATGTTATCTCCAATTCCAATATTTCCTTCCAGGTGCAGGTAGTTCAATGAGTGTAAATCTTGTCCTCTCCCCATTGTGTTCCAGGGGAGGTAGAGTGATGTATCTGATCAGTGGATTTGGCTCATGGGGCATAGTCCTTCCTTGGGGAGTAGCAATAATTCCCACATCCTCGGAGCCCTCACTTCCCAATATGGCAGCCACATACCACATGGGCTATTAGCATTTGAAATGTGGCCACTCTGAATTGAGACGTGCTCTTAGTGGAAAACACACTCTGGAATTTGAAGAATTAGTATGAAAAGAAAAGAATACAAAATATCTCAAAAGTTTTTTAAATTACTTATATCATATTTTGGAAATAGTGGGTTGAATAAAATACATTATTAAGTGAATCTCACTTGTTTCTTTTTATTTTAAAACTAGAGGCCTGGTGCATGAAACTCGTGCACGGAGGGGGGGGGGGGTGGTCCCTCAGCCCAGCCTGCACCCTCTCCAATCTGGGACCCCTTGAGGGATGTCTGACCGTCCATTTAGGCCCGATCCAACCGGGATCAGGCCTAAATGGGCAGTTGGACATCCCTCTCACAATCCAGGACTGCTGGCTCCCAACCACTCAACTGCCTCTGCCTGATTGCCCCTAACTGCTTCTGTCTGCCAGCCTGATCACCCCTAACCACTCTACTGCCAGCCTGATTGACACCTAACTGCTCCCTGGCCAGCCCAATTGCCCCTAACTGCCCTCCCCTGCCAGCCTGGTCACCCCTAACTGCCCTCCCCTACCAGTCTGGTTGCCCCCAACTGCCCTCCCCTGCTGCCCTGGTCACCCCTAACTGCCCTCCCCTGCAGGCCTGGCCCCCCCAACTGCTCTCCCCTGCAGGCCTGCCCCCTGCCCCAACTGCCCTCCTCTTCTAGCCTGGTCTCCTCCAACTGCCCTCCTCTGCTGGCCCGGTCACCCTTAACTGCCCTCCCTGCTTGCCTGATAGCCCACAACTGCCCTCCCCTGCATGCCTGATCCCCCCGAACTGCCCTCCCCTGCAGGCCTGGTCCTCCCCAAATGCCCTCCCCTGCAGGCCTGGTCCCCCCGAACTGTCCTCCCTTGCAGGCCTGGTCCCCCCCCAACTGCTCTCCCCTGCAGGCCTGGTCCCCAACAACTGTCCTCCCCTGCAGGCCTGCCCCCCCCAGTGCCCTCCCCTGCAGTCCTGTTCCCCCCAACTGCCCTCCCCTGCTGCCCTGGTCTCCCCAACTGCCCTTCTCTGCTGGCCCGGTCACCCATAACTGCCCTCCCTGCTTGCCTGATCTCCCACAACTTCCCTCCCCTGCAGGCCTGGTCCCCCCCAACTGCCCTTCCCTGCAGGCCTGGTTCCCCCACCTGCCCTCCTCTGCCAGCCTGGTCACCCCCAACTGCCCACAACTGCCCTTCCCTGCCGGCCATCTTGTGGTAGCCATCTTGTGTCCACATGGGGGCAGCCATCTGTGACCACATGGGGGCGGCCATCTTGTGTCTTGGAGTGACTGTCAATTTGCATATTACTCTTTTATTAGATAGGACTAGAGGCCCAATGCACAAAATTCGTGCACTGGGCCGGCGGGGGGGGGGGGTCCCTCAGCCCGGCCTGTGCCTTCTCGCAATCCGGGACCCCTTGTTCCTTACCACCCTCCCACTTGCTGTTCCTTACCGCTTGGCTTGCTGCTCCTTAGTGCTGCTGCACTAAGGTGGGAGAGGCTCCCGCCACCACGCTGCGCTCGCCAGCCGTGAGCCTGGCTTCTGGCTGAGCAGCTCTCCCCCTGTGGGAGAGCACTGACCACCAGGGGGCAGCTCCTGTATTGAGCATCTGCCCCCTGGTGGTCAGTGCGCATCATAGCGACCGGTTGTTCTGGTTGTTCCGCTGTAACGGTCACTTAGGCTTTTATTATATAGATACTAGTGGCCCGGTGCATGAAATTCATGCACATTAAAAGGGAATTAATTAGAGGAAATATTTTAATATTGCTATTTGCACTTTCTCTATAATAGAAGTGTCAGAGATGAAAGAAAATTAGTAAAATGTATATGAAAATCTCCCTCCTGTCAGAGTCTGGGGCATGCTGCCAAACCCAGAGTCAAGCCCCCGCCCATCCACGTGCACCTTGAAATTGTGTGAGACCCAGACCCAGCTGGCCCCACCCCCATCAAGCCCCGCAGGGCGAGGGGCGCAGCCTCAGGTCCCCATCAAGCCCTGCCGGGTGGGGGGGTGCAGCCTCAGGTCCCTTGGCACCAGGGCGTGATGACCATTTGCATATTAGCTCTTTATTATATAGGATGGCTACTAAATTGAGGATTGTGTTTGTGGTTTGTGTTATACATATCTCTATTGGACAGTGCTAGGCTGGCTATGGGCTTTGCACCTGTGATGGGGGCTGGGAAGGGGGAGGCCTGACTCACCCAGAGTTTCTGTGACAAGGTGGGTTGGTCTGCTTAATCCTGGGGTTCATCAAACAGGCCCATTTGGCTTTCACACAGAGCTGTGTTCTGTCCTACAAATTAGCCCTTCTCTGCCAAAGGTGACATGTTGGCCTCTGTCTGCTGCTCCTTGGTCTTGTTTCCCACTGTGTTCAGAACTTGGGTGGAGAAGAGAACTATTTTGGGTCTCGTTAAGGACCCCTTGCCATTCATCCACACAGTATGTACCAAGCGTCACTGTGTGTGCCATGCCCCATGCTGGGTACTGAGCCTAAAACAGACCAACAATTTAACATCTTGTCTGGCCTCAAAACTGGACCAAGACTTATCATGCTGGACAAATTCAGATCCCAAATTCTGCTTCTGATCTCAGGGAGCTGCCTGGATTTCTGGATGGACACCGTGGGCCTTCTCAGGGCCCTCGAACCCTGATTAAACACCCTTCTTTAGGGTAGGGTCTTTCAACCCCAGTACAATTGACATTTTGGGTTGGATAAGCCTTTATTGTAGGGCCATTGAGCGCATGGTAGGACGTTTTAGCAGCATCCCTGGCTTCATTCGATGGCAGGAGCGTGCCCTGACAATTCATGACAACCAACAACCCCCCCGGGCATTGCCAAATGTCCCCTGAGGGGTAAAATCACCCGGCTGAGAACCACTGGGCTGGAGGGGCTGCGGCTGGCTGGACTCTGACACGGACACTGTGGGATTGTCCTCTTTCCAAACAGGCTCAGGCCATGCCCCATTCATCCTGGGCCCCCAGAGTCTGGCCTGGTCCCTCCTTGTCCCACCGGGCACAGGACAGTTTTCTTGAACGAAACTGAAGAAAAGGATAGAGGGTCCTTGGTTTCCCCCTTCCCTTTGGCATGCAAAGCCCACTTCCAGGACCCAGGCCTGCATTTCCCACTGGGTCCTGAAAGGCGTGCTGTCCTTAATCATTGTAACCTCGCCCTGTGCTGAGACACCTCTCTCACTTTGCCAGTAGAAATGACTGCTTCTGAGCAAGCGAGGAAAAATGTTTCTCAAGAGCCTCGATCCGCCTGTTCCCGGTCTGCTGGCCTCTGTCTCCCTCTCCCGTTGCCAGCGGCTGCGAGTCTGAAGGACGCACGTGGGCGGCATACGGACATCCTGCCCATTCCCCTCTGACCTCTTCTCCTGGCCCCGTGGCGGTTCTGTTTCCTTCAGACCCAGAATCAGGGACTTTCAGGGCCTCCAGAGAGCGCCTCCCGGGGTTCTCCTGGCTGACGCAGGAGCTGGGCAAGAGCTGGCTGGCGGTCGAATGAATGAAAATACAGTGGGGCCACAGAGAGAACAAGCTGGGTGTCAGAGCTGCTTTGCATCCCGGATTCCGCACTATATCTGCGAGGCGATGTGATCATACTGAAGGGCTTTATACTTCTCCAGACCCCACTCTCTCATTTGGGAAGTGGGAATGTGGGTTGATGGCTCTGAGATCCTTCCTGCACTGACATTTGAGGGTTATTTTTAGTCCATGCGGCTGCCATTGGCGCTGCTCCTGTTCCTTTGTCCTGGCGAATTCACTTTCTGTTGCACAGCGACCGGGGCAAACATTTCCAGCTCAGCCTGAATGGCTGTATTTTGAGGTTTTCACTCCAGGCTGCTTCTCCCTCCTGCGCCCTCTCAGTTTTAATTTCCAGGCTCAGCAAAGACCTGAGCGATGGTAGTTATTTTGCAATTGAGTATCTTATTTCACCCTCATTTGGCCTCCCCGTGCCTCAGTTTCCCCAAATGCACAAAGGACATAATAGATAGTTCCCACCTAATGGAGTAGGAAGAGTCATCATTATTTTCCCTTTGTCGATGAGGCCACCGAAGTATAGAGAGGCACACGCCTTGCCCAAGGTTACATAACAGCGAATGGGAGAGCGGGGAGTAAGCCCAGGTGTGCTGGGGCCAGAGTTTAGCTTCCTACCCATCTGCGGACATGGTCTTGCAAACGGGAGAACATTCTTTCCCAGACCCCTGGGAGGAGCTAATTGTGGATTTGCCCCGAGGGCACACGTGTGTGCAAGCCTGTAGGGGTGCCCACCGGCAGGCATGTCAGTGTGCTCCTGCGCACGGAAGCCCTCCCGAGTTCACTCACCACAGGTTCGTTGAGCACCTAGGCTGGGTTGGGCACCATATGGGCACAAAAGCACTGCCTCGTGGGCTGACAATCTAGCAGGAGGAGGCGGATGATACTCACAATAATGCATGCATTACAGAGCATGCGAAGGTGAGCGGTCCAGGGGTGGGGGATGAACAGAGCAGAGTAAAGACCAGGAGTGAGGAACAGGGAAGGGCCATTTTAAATAGGGATGGCAGCGTAGGTCCAACCAAGGAGTATTATTTTTGCAAACCCTTGGAGGTCTTTAGCAAAGACCGTGTGGATATTTGGGAGAAGAATGTTCCAGGCAGAGGGAACAGCTCAGGCAAAGGCCCCGAGGCAGGCATGTGCTTGGTGTGTTGAGAGAATAACGAGGAGATGAGTGCGGCTGGAGTAGAATGAGCAAGAGTTTTAGAGGTCAGAGGAGCGATGAGAGTGAGATTGTGCAGGGCTGTGTGGGTCAGGGAAGGAACCTGGGCCTTGGCTCTGAAGGAGGTGGGAGCCATCGAGGGTTCTGCATCGTCAGAGCAACCCACCCAGGGGCCCATCTCAGACAAAGGAGCTGCAGGACTCCTCCCCAGGGGTCCCCTGTGGAGAGATCTGGTGCAGGGGTGTGGGACCCCTGTAGTCACCTCTCCAGGAAGCCCCAGAAGCATCTGGAACCCAGCACTCAAGCCCAAGGCTCTGCTTGCCGGGGTCCAGCTGCCCAACCCGAGCTTCCTGGACACACAGCTCCTGGAGACAGAGTCTCCCCTCCTCCTTCCCACCAGCCTGGAGCTTTTCATCTCATGCTTTGTCCCCCGGGCAATTATTTATTATTTCCTTCTCCAAAGTGTTTCTGAGACACGGCTTTCATGAAAGATGCTACACTGAATGAAGGGGGATGGCATCATAATTTACCCTGGTTCCAGTTGAAATATTTGAACGACAACACATTACTGTCCAATTTCGCTGCTCTGCGCTTTGAGGGAGAGGCAGGGACCCCCCACTCGGGGTGCTCTGAGCTCTTTGCAGAATTGAATGAAATGGGTTTGGCAGCTGTGGTGCTGAATGGAACACCATGAGGAGCCACAGGATGAGGGACAGCCACTGAACATAGATAAGAGGGCCTGCTGCTGCCCTGCCTCCCCCACCTGACTGGGAGGTCCTGCAGGGCAGGGATCTGACTCTTTCTCCCTCCTTGGTGTCTCCCATGGTGCCTTGCTCAGGTTGCTAAGTGTGGTGTTGTGGTTGAATGCATCTCTGGAGTCAGGCTGGCCTGGTTTAAATCCTAGCCCTACCTCTTGGAAGCTACATAACCTTGGGCCAGACCCTTGAGCCTCAGTCTCTGTACCTCTGTCATGGGGATAATGTTGTCTACCCAAAACTTGGCTCTAAGGATTCCCATGAGATCATGTGCATTAGTTAGTTATGGCTGTGTAACAAATGATCCCCAAAGTTAGCAGTTTAAAACAACAAACAATTATTATTTCACACAGTTTCTGATGGCAGGTGCTCTGGGAGCAGCTTAGCTGGGTGATTCTGGCTCAAGGTCCCTCATGAGGTTTCTTTCAGTCATGATGTCAGCTGGGCCTGTGGTCATCTGAAGGCTCACCTGGGGCTGGAGGACCTGCTTCCATGAAGCACATGCAAGTGTAGATCCACCCAGGATGCATCCTGTCCTTATGACATGAACCTTTTCAGAGGCTCATGACATGGAGTGGGCTGCCGATGAGCCAAACAGCCACCCCAGTGGATGCCACAGTGTCTCTCCCCCACAATGGCGTAATGACTCTGCAGAGCTGTGCAGGCATCGCCACAATCCAGTTTTAGAACATTTCCATCCTCCCTCAAAGTTACCTTATGCTCATTTACACTTAATTTCTGTTCGCTCTCTTAGCCCTAGGCAACCACGATTCTGCTTTCTGATTATATAAATGTGCATCTCATACAAATAGGAGCACAGAAAATGTGGTGTTTTCTGTCTGGATTCTTTCACCTAACAAAATGTTTTTAAGGATCATCCATGCTGCCGAGTGGATTAAGAATTCACTCCCTGTTATTGTTGAGGAGAATTCCATTGTATGGATATACCACATTTTGTTTATCTGTTTATCCATTCAGATATGGATAGACATTTGGATTGTGTCCAGTTTTTGCCTGTGATGAAGAATTTGCATACATGTCTTTGTGTGGATATATGTTTTCTTTCCTCTTGGGTAGATTCCTAGGAGTGGAATTGCTGAGTCACAATAAGTTTATGATTATCTTTTATAAGAACTGCCAAACTGTTTTCTAAGGTGGCTGTACCATTTTCAATTCTCACCAGTAATACACACGGGTTCCAATTCCTCAGCATCCTTGTCCACACTTGATATTATCTGTCTTTTTGATTAAAGCTATGCTGGTGAATATGTAGTGGTATCTCACTGTGGTTTTCATTTGCATTTCCCTAGTGGTTAATTGTGTTGAGTATCTCCTCATGAACTTGTTAGAAGATTCATATATCTTCTTTGATGAAATGTCTAGTCTAGTCTTCTGACTGATGGGCCTTTGTCTTAGGCTAAGTTCTAAAAGTTCTTTATATATTCTGAATGCAAGTCCATTATCAGATATATGATTTGCAAAAGTTTGCTCCCAGTATGTGGTTTGTCTAATTATGATGAAACTCAAATTACCATTTTTTCCTTTTTTGATCATGCTGTTACTGTCATATATAAGAACGCTTTCTTTAACCCGAAGTCATGAAGATTTTCTTCTGTATCTTTTTCTGAAAGTCTTATAGTTTGGGTTCCTGCATTTAGATCTATGATCCATTTTGAGTTAATTTTTCTGTATGGTGTAAAGTATAAGTCAAATTGATTTTTTATTTTTATTTTTTTTGCGTGTGGTTATCCAACTGTCTTAGCAACAATTGCTGCAAAGATAATTGTTTCTCCATTGGCATCTTAGGACCTTTGTTGAAAATCAGTTGACCATGAATGTAAGGATTCATTTCTGGACTCTTAATTCTGTTCTGCTCATCTATCTGCCTGTCTTTGTGCCGAGAGCACACTGTCTTGTTAACCGTGGCCCTAAAGTAAGTTTGGAAGCTGGGTAGTGTAAGTCCTTCAATTCTGTGCTTCATTTTCAGAATTGTTTTCTTTTTTCTAGTTCCTTTGCATTTCCATATAAATGTTGGGACGTGTTTGTCAATTTCCACAAAAAGGCCTGCTAGGACCTAAATCGGAATGACAATGTCTTTTATAGCCTGCTCTCCGAAGTGTCATGCCATGAATTCTGTCATGTTTGTTAGGTTACACAGACCAGCCCTGGCACAGTGTGGGAGGGAACCACACATGGGCCTCAGTCCCAAGAGGTGAGAATATTGGGCCCATCTGCAGCCTGAATTCTACCGAATGGACATGAATGTTCACTGGAGATGGGGAGGGCTTGGGCCATGGGGAAGCACTTCACCACTGACCCTCCAAGCCACCCATCCGTGTCCTCAAGTTCTTCTTTCTGATGTTATGGACATAGAAGTGGAGGTTCAGGGGGCCGGGTGGGGGTGCACTAGAACTGGAAAAGGACAGGAAGCCAGAATGTCATAGAAGTTCAAGTTCGCTTGGTGGGCCTGGACATTTTAAAGGGGTCTCCGTCCTCTCCCACCAGACTGGGAACTTCTTATGAGCAATTGTTTGGCATCTCAAAAGGATGGTCAGGGAAAGCCTTGCCTTCAGCAGTGGGGGTGTGGCTCACGGGGTGTGTCAATCAGGGGGGGTGCCATAGTGACTTGCTACTGATAAATATAGCCCCCTTTTATCCACAGGGAAGACGTTCCAAGACTCGCAGTGGATGCCTGAAATCATGATAGTTCCAAACCCCTTATACACTCTGTTTTTCCTACACATATCCCTATGATAAGGTTTAATTCACAAATGAGGTCCAGTAAGAGACTAAGAACAACAATCATAAAATAGAATAATTATAACAAAATAATGTAACAGAAGTTATGTGAATGTGGTCTCTCTCTCTCTCTCTCTCTCTCTCTCTCTCTCTCTCTCTTTCTTTCTCTGTCATAACCTAGCTGGCTATAAAGTGACTATTGGGCAGGTAGGGTGTACAGTGTGGATACCATGGACAAAGGGTGATTCACATCCTGGGCAGATGGAGCGGGATGCCATGAGATTTCATCACTTGACTCAGAACAGCATGTAATTTCAACCTTATGAATAGTTTATTTCTGGATTTTTCCATTTAATATATTTGGACCACTGTTGACCACGGATAACTGATATCATATCTTGGAAAGCAAAACGGAATAAGGGAGGACTACTGCAATAAGGTACCAGCTATTGCTACAATAGGCCCACATAACAAATCATCCAAGAAATTGGTTGTATTGCAACTACAAGCGTTCCTTCTCAGACTCCCAGGGCTGTGGTTCAGGTGATTCGGATGGGTCGGTCCAATGGCTCCGTTTCTGCCTGCAGGTCAGGTGGGCTGGGCTCCAGGCTGCAAGCTGGGCTCAGGTCTGCCCACGTGTGCTTCCTGGGGCTCAGGCAAGGGCAGCCACTGCCAGGCGGGACCCCCGGAGTGCAAGGGAGCCAGGAGAAACACGTGGTGTGACTGAGGCTTCGTCCTGCAGCTGCCACACTAGGGCTCCTGTCCACATCACATCAGCCAGGTCAAGTCACATGGCCACAGCCGATACCCAGGGGGAGGGAGCCCACAGCTCTTTCTGTGGGCGGTTCTGAAGGAGCACCTGACCAAGGCTGTGGAGGCACACTTTTAACAGGGGAAGGCATGGAGGATTGTGAATAATGTGCAATTCACGACAGGTACCAAAGTGTGGAAATGATTTGTCTTAAAAATAAAAAGAGCGAGGCCAGGCTGCCCCTTGACGGGCAAGGTCAGCAGCTACCTGCACTGCGGAGGCCAGCTTGTATCTGATGCACTCTTGGGCATCACCTGTAAGCCCACATGGTCTTCCCTGAGCTGCAGATCTAGGCTGGGCATTACACGTGTGAGCACCCCGTGCTCTAGGTGCCAGCGCAGGGAGAGGGGGAGAAGCATGATGCATAATCGTCACGGCTGTGATAACTTCATCAAGTCGCCTACCACGTGGCCAACACTGTGCTCAGTGACCAGCCTGATGAGTCCTCACGGCAGCCCGGGGAGGTGGGCTGAATTATCATCTCCATTCCAGACAAGGAAACCAAGACAGGAGCGACGAGGTCCCTTCAGGTCTCCCGGCTGGGGCCGGAGCACAGAGCTGCCTGACTGTGAGCTGCCCACAAGATGCTCCTGGGTCTCCTGGTGGGCAGAGGTTTCACTAAAGTTGATTTGAGCAAACTTGGTAAATTGTGGGGCTGTCCGGCAATGGAATGGATGTTCTCCTCTGGCTGATCAAGGGCAGTGAGCTCTCTACCTCTGGAGGTATGACCTAGAAGCTGGAAGGTCATCTTTCAGGGATGCTGGGGAGGGGTTGAGACGCTGAACCAGGTCATACCAGGAATTCCTTCCAGCACGGAGCCCAAGGTCACTTGGTCTGTCGATGCCAGGGCCACAATTTGAATCCAGGCCTCCGGACTCCCACGTTTTATAACCATGGGCTATCTGTCACTTCCAAGCCCTCACTGTGGGGCCTGGGATCCTTCTGCCTCGCAACACCAGGGACCCCGGGGCCAGGAGGGAGTTAACAAGGTAAGTAACTAAGTGGCAGCCACACTCAGCAGCACTGCTTGTTTAGAAATGCAAATGCCTTGCAAGGCCATGCTCAATGCTTTGGATTTTAGGACACACACAGATTGCTCTTTTTTTCCTCTCCCTCTAAGACTTGTCTGTGATTGTTTGTACTACAAAAACCAGAGGGAATTGAGCTATTGGCTGGAACAATCCTGCAGAAACCAGCCTCTGGGGTGAGGCCTGCCTCAGCAATGGGGGCCCTCTCCCCTCCCCTCCTTCCTCCTGCTGGCTGGGATGGAGGATGGACCATGGGGGCACAGCCTCCTGCCCTCTGTCTTCCTCCTCCAGAGGCCTGAGGGGGGCTGGAGGGCAAGGCTGTCCCAGGAAGGGCACCATGCTGGTGCTGGTTCCATTACACAGGTGGGAAGATGGAGGCAGGGGTCTCCAGGTCCCAAGTCTCTCTCTCGCTTTAGGAAACCAAGTATTGATCTCAAGTTTCCAACAGGGGAGCAAACTTCTCACTTTCATTCTCTAAGTCCTACTGGCTTTAGGTCCTTATGCTGTCGGCAAGTCATTCAATGATCAAGGACCATCCTGTGTGCTCCGAGGCAGCCCACTTGTGCAGTGCAAAGCCACTTTGGTTATCGGTTTAATCCCCACAATGGGGGTCATTACCTCCAGTTCACAAAAAAGGGAAACTGAGACTCAGAGATTGAAAGATCCAGTTGAACTATATGAAGTTGTCATTTTTATATATTCAAAAGTGGTTGTGTATTGGCTACTTCCTATGATTCAACTTAATCATTTGCCCTAGGTCAGATAACGTACCCTTTGTCTAATGGCAATAAACCCGTCTACCATGTTGTAACCCTCTTACCGGTAATTTACTTTTAGCTGAATCATCAGCTTCTGTTTTGATGAGGGACATGAATATTTATGTCAGCCTTCATATCCATAAGTCTTACACTTCGCAGCAATTACCGAGGCTCAGCCAACATATATCCATGGGCTCTTGACTGTCCTCAAAGCAGAAAGCCTTACTGTCCCCTTGCTTAGCCGTAATAGTTATCTATTGCTGTGTAACAAATGACCCCAAAACCTAGTGACTTAAGGCAACAAACATTGATTATCTCTCAGTTTTTATGCGTCAGGGATTCAGCAGCAGCTTGGCTGGGTGGTCCCGGCTCAGGGTCTCTCATGGAGTTGCAATCAAGATGTCAGACAAGTTTGTCATCATCCGATGGCTCGACTGGGGCTGGGGATCTGCTTCCAAGAAGGTGCACTTACACGGCTGTTGGCAGGAGGCCTCTGTTCCTCACCATGTGGATCTCTTCCCAGGGCTGCTTGAGTTTCCTCCAGAGCAGTGACCCCGAGGAGGAAAGGTGGAAACCGTGGTGCCTTTCATAATCTTCCCCCGGAAGCCACACACTGTTGTTTTCTCTGCATTTTGCACATTGGAAGCCAGCCACTGAGTGCAGCCCCCGCTCAGGGGAAGGAGGGACGTTAAAGAATGTGTGGACCTATTTTAATGCTGCCATTCAGGCCTGGCCTAGATGCTGGGAGTACACCAGTGGGAGAAGCTGCCAGGTGCTTTCTTCTGGAGTTTTGTCCTTATGCTGGCCACCTTTAACATTTCTCTTTGGGCAAGTATTCTTTCACTACAAAAAATAAAAGTCTATTGATCCTCCTCCTATGTGCCTCCCTACGTGGGGACACAGTGGAGGACATGACAGTCTCCAGGCAGACCAGCCCCCTTCTTCCTTGGGGGTGACTGTTTTATTAGCTGACTAGAGGCCCAATGCACAAGATTCATGCAAGAGTAGGCCTTCCTTCTCCCAGCTGCTGGCACCAGCTTCCTGCTGGCCCCCAGGACCCAGGCTGGCTTCCCTCTAGCCCTTGCTTCATCTGGAAGGACGTTTGGAAGGACATCCGGTCTAATTAGCATATTACCCTTTTATTATTATAGATTCCCTAGGGCATGGCCAGGCCATGGAACTGTGGGGAGGGGAGGTTATAAGGTATTGTGGGATAGACACTGGACTGGGGAAAGGAAGGACTGAGTTTTGTTTTGATCTGCACAAATAGGCCGTAGGACTCGATTAAATAGTCAGAACTCACCCTAGCTGGATTGGCTTAGCCCAAGGACTGAAGGGTCACAGGTTCAATTACCTTCCCGGTCAAGGGCACATACCTCGGTTGCAGGCTCAATCTCTGGCTGGGGGCCAGGTTAGGGTGTATGCAGGAGGCAACCAATTGATGTGTCTCTCTCACATTGATGTTTTTCTCTCTCTCTCTCCTTCCCTTTCACTCTCTCCAAAAACCTATGGGGGAAAAAATATCCTTGGGTGAAGATTAACAATAACAAAAATAGTCAGAACTCTCTGAACCTTAATAGCATAAAATCCAGCCCGAACTGGCTTATGCAGAAATAGGAAATTTAGTAGCATATACAAGTGAAAAAGATCCAGGGCAGATCAGGCCTCAGGAGCCACATGATATGGAGGTGGAGGAGGCCATCTGGTCACCAAAGTTCAGCTTCTTCTCTTAGTGCAGACTTGTGGCTGAGAAGCTTGCCCTTCCAGATAAGAACTACACTTCCCAGGATCCCTTGCATTCAGCTGTGGCCACAAGACTGATTCCCACCAATGAAATAGGTTCTAAGTTGTATGAGTTTCTTAAACACATTAGTTGCTTAAGAAACAGATATGCTTCAAATTCCCCCAAGGGCTGAGGGCAGAGAACTCCAAGGCGCGAGGGGAGGGTGTTGCACAAGGTAGAAAGATGTTGGATCCTGAATCACCAGAAAGACCCCCTTCAGAGTATGAACTACATTTTCATTGGACTAAGCCATTGAGATTTGGGGGCTTATTTGTTTCAGCAGCTTCATTTCCCTAACTAATAGATATCATCAGAACTTCTACGCTCTCTGCTTTCTTCTTTGTTTGCTTCACCCTTAGGCTCCATGGAGTGGCAATATGGCACCAGCGAGTCTAGACCTCCACATCCCAGTTTCAAGGCTCTCTTAATAGTTTGAACAAAGTTTCAGGCCTTGTATCTCCTTGCTTACATCTGTGTGAGCTTATCCCAGAATGAATTATGGTACCCAGGAGGTTGCAGGGCTTGGGTTAGCAGCCTAGTGCATGTCCATTCCTGAAGTGAACTGGACATGGGCTGAAATTGGGGGAGGGGACTGGATGCTGGGCATTTATCTGTCACCATGAACTTGGGCAGTGCTCCTAAACTCCTTGGACTTGAGTGTCCTTTTCTAGTCAATGAAGGTGCTGGACATAGGAGTGTTATGGAAGGATTATTGGGCTGGAATGACCTTGGAGTGTAATCCTAGCCTTGAAATGTATAACTTGGTGATGCTCAAGTTTCCTCCCAGTTGGAACATTGTGGAATTGGCTCATTTGAGTTGTGGGTTGATTGGCTCAACTGAATATTTTCTGTCTCCTCCATCCTTTTGTTCTTCCTCACATCCACACGGGGCACTTTCTGGAAGGACATCAATGTCTGGGCCCAAAGTGTGCGGTTTTGAACATCACTCACTCAGTCTAGCCCGCTGCCAGCATTCCAGTTGGTTTTGTTGCCAGACCCAACCCTTTGATCAGAAAGGATTGATCAGAGCCCGTTTCTCCCCATCAGAGGCAGCGGTTTTCAAATCTCGAGGCAGTATTTTCATGTCCTCGCCCTCTTTGCTTGCCCAGGCTCGCCTAATGGGAACATGGTCCGTGAGGCACGTTGTGTGGCAGATAATGAGGTGGATGGCTCTTTTCAAACACCTCCTCCCAGAGGCCCTCCAGACTGCCCATCCACGCAGCGCTCTCTGAACTCCTGAGCGACTTCTGCTCTGGCGCCTAATTGTAGTTTGTCCTTTAAATGAACAGTTTCCTACTTTTTCATCTTGTGTGTAGTCCTTTAGGACAAGAATATATTCTCTCCTCTTGTGTGCCCCATGGGTCCTTGGCAGAACTGAGCAGAGAGTCAAGGAAAGGAGAGAAGATTAAGATGACATTTATTTAACATGGACTCACTGTCAGACACCCCACTGGGCGTGTTTGGTCATTTGCTTTTCTCGACACCCTGTGAATTGGTTATTCAGACAGATATTTTTACACATGGAGAAACTGACACTTAAGACAGACTGTGTCACATGTCCAAGGTCACAGAAAGAGTAAGAGAAGGGATGATGATTCAAAGACAGGGCACTGGCATTCATTCAGTGTTTATGTCTCTGTGGGGCATGCTCTGGCCAGACTCATGGGGGGAAATAATGAGCTGAACAGAATTCTCTATAATTTAGAGGTTAAGGTGGGGGGTCTCTGAAGTTGGGCTTTGTGGGTTCAAATCCTGCCATGGATGAGGCACGTCCTCTCCCCAGTCCCAGGGATCTGTGTGTGGGGACAGTGTAGGATGTCCAGGGCCTCCATTTATCCCTCTGCTCCACACCACTTCATTTACCAACCCCTCACACAGCACTTATTTAGCACTTACTGTATACCTGAGATGATTTTAAGTGCATTGCAAGTATTAATGCATCTGGTGCTCATACAGCCCTAGGAGGTAATGCTATTATTATCATCGCTATTTTACAAAGGAGGAAACTGAGGCTCAGAGCGGCTCAGGGACTGGTCCAAGCATTAGAGCTGGATTTAAACCCGGTCCGCCTGGCTCCAGTGGCCCTGCTCTTAGCCTCTGGGCTCAGCTGTCTGTTTACTTAATAAATAGGGTTGAGTTGGATTGAATTAAATCACCAGAATGATTTTTGCCAGTCTTGCTTGGGGGTGAGTTTTTGTGAGTCCCAGTGGGGCCGAGTCAACCACATCCATCTTTCTCTGGAACTCTGATTTGGGGAATGAAGTCACACTCCCACAAGGGAGGCCCTGGCCAGGTTCCAAGCAGACAGGGCAGCCAGGGTGGCCCCTCAAAGTTGCCCTGGAGACCACCCTGGAGGCTGGGCTGCCGGGTGTGGTCCAGGGCTCCTAAGTGTGATGCTCTGCTTAGACCTGGGCTGGTGGGTCCAGCTGCTGCCAAGCCCTCTGCAGACCGGACCCCCATCCCCCTCCCCCAGCCCCCCATTCTCTCCATCCTCCCAGAATCGGCAAGGAAAACGCTCCCACCTCGAGGCAACCCGCAGGCTCGCCCTCTGGTGCCTGCACACCAAGGCTTTCCTTGCACAGAGCGGTTTTGATCATGTGGGTCTCTTTCCCCCTCTACTTGACTGGCAACAATCAGACGCCGCCTCTGACAAATCTCAGGATTACTGCACAGTCCCTGGCACGGCTGGTGCTGGCAGCCCAGGAGGAGGGACGGAAATTGGCCAACTGGCGGCTGGGGTGTGGTGTCAGGGTTTGGGGACTGACGCAACTGCACCTTCTTCCCTCGCCGGGCCTTTTATTTATTTATTTTTAAAATATATTTTTATTGATTTCAGGGAGGAAGGGAGAGGAAGAGAGAAATGGAAACATCAATGATGAGAGGGAATCACTGATTGACTGCCTCCTGCACGCCCCTATTGGGGATCAAGCCTGAAACCTGGGCATGTGCCCTTGACCGGAATTGAACCTGGAACCCTTCAGTCCACAGGCTGACGCTCTATCCCCTGAGCCAAACCCGCTAGGGCCCTCGCTGGGCCTTTTCTTTTCTTTGTGGCTCTGACTTTGCGATTGGAGCTGCCCTTTGAAGAAGACTCTGCTCCCCAAGGACACTGGCGCCTGAGGACACAGATCCAGGGCAGAACCTCGCTGCCCGGTGTCCTCCGTGGCTACAGTCTCTTTCTTTCTCTTTTGGATCGAGTGTGAAATATTTCCACACCCAGAAAGGCGGGAAGGAGAATATTAACCAGCCCCTGTTGACTAACCACTGGGTGTTCATCTCCTGTTTCAAAGGTGCAGGTACGTGAGTGTACGCTCAGGCATGACACCCCGTGCTCCCTCCACCCCAACAACAGCACTGCCCATCCTGCAGCCAGACACATTCCTTACCTAACTGGAAGGAGGCAAGTTGGTATAAGTACCCCCATCCTACAGATGGAGAAACTGAGGTTCAGAGAGGTGGGCTGTGACCTGCCTTTGGTCACAAAGTCAGGAAGTGACGGGGCCAAAAGAGCAAGATTTGTCCACATCCTCTGCCCTTCCTTGCTCCCCACCAGAAGCCAAAGCAACCAGGATGTGCGTTGTCATTGTCTGTGAGTCCCTTGAGTGGGGGCCTGTGTCTCCTCTATGTCCTCTGTGCCCAGCACCCCCTGGCTCTTGGTAAATACTTGACCGTGACAATGAGAGGGAATCGCTCTCATATTCCACATGAGGCCCTTGGGACTGCCATAACCAAGCACCACAAGCTGGGTGGCTTGAAACAACAGGAAGTGATGCTCTTGCCATTCGGAGTCTAGGAGTTCGAAACCAAGGTGTGTTTGTGTGTGTGTGTGTGTGTGTGTAGCGGGGGGAGGGGGGGACACGCATCCTCTGAAGGCTTTGGAGAAGGACCTTTTTTTATTTATTAATATATTTTTATTGATTTCAGAGAGGAAGGGAGAGGGAGATAGAAACATCGATGATGAGAGAGAATCATTGATCAGCTGCCTCCTGCACGCCCCACACTGGGGATCGAGCCCACAATCCAGGCATGTACCCTGACCGTGACCTCCTGGTTCATAGGTCAATGCTTCATCAGTGAGCCAGAAGGATCTTCCTTGTCTCCTCCTAGGATGCTTCCTGGGTTGCTTCTTTGGTTGTGGCATCACCCCCACCTCCACCTGTGTCATCACAGGGCTGTGTTCCCCCAGCAGCTCCTCCTTGTCCCTCCGTGTCCTGCATGTCTGCGCATCCTTACAAGAATTAGTCATTGGATTTAGGGCCCACCCCAATCCAGTAGGATCTGATCTGAACTAATTACACCTGCAAAGACCCTGTTAGCAGGTATGAAAGTCACATTCTGAGGTTCTGGGCAGACATGAATTTGGGGGGACCCTGTAGCGTTTCTAATGCATCATTACCAGCTGTGTGTCCTTGGGAAAGCTTACCTTGTGGGAGCCAAAATGTTCTCATTTGCAAGTATGAGGCCAACAGGGTGTACTCGTGCGGGAATTGTGAAATTAAGTGTAGCGATGGCACCAGTGCACCTGGCATCTGCAGACACCAAACACGGCGGCGTTTCTTCGTGTTACTATTATTTCTATTATTAAATGAAATGAGAAGGGGATGTGGAAGAGAGTCCGTGTTTATATTTAGAAGGGGATATATTTAGAAGGTGATGAATTCTAAAAACAATGAACAAAAGCTGTTTATTTATTTAGGTGTTTATCATTACTGGGGTTTAAGCAAGGACAGCAAATAATACTTCGCTCTGTGCCCAAGTTTGGAACCAACTGTGAAACAGATGCCTAAGTCAGACAGAAGGTCAGATGTCACCCTGATTGCTGAGGGAGCTGTCTGGGGGATGTGTCTTGGTCTCCAGTCTGCTTCCTATTGCTCAGCCCACTGGCAGAGCTGCCCAGGCCCTGGCAGAGCAAGCAGCTCCAGTCCTACCCTTTTGCCGAGGCCTGAGAGCGCCCTCTGCAGGGAGGGTGGAAGAGAAGGGTGGAGGTATCACGCATGCTCAGTGCCTGCTCCCAGACCCACCAATCAGAGGGCTGGGGGTGGGGAGCAACCGGGAGGTGGGGAAGGGGAAGGGGAGATGGGGACAGAGGGAGCGAGGCATTAACAGAAGACAGGAAACCAGGGAAGCACATTCCCCAACAGGTATATAACAGTAACCCCGGCGCTGAAACCTTCCAGCTGGGAGACCTTTAGTAAGAAACTCAGCCACTCTGAGCCTCTGTTTTCTCTTCTGCAGCTCGTGAGAGATTCTCAAGCTTAGGCCTGTGTGTGAATGAAATGATTGAATGCCTGTGGAGTACTTGGAACAGTGCCTCTCGAAGCAAGAGCTTAATTAATATGGGCTTCTACTTTTATTACCCTCCTCATCACGTCGGTGCAATCTCAGGATCAGTGGAAGGGCACGGGAATCTAAATATTATGCCGATGCTTCTGGGTTCAGCCTGATTGGGGAGGGGGTGGACATAGTCACCCCACCCCACCCTCAAGCTTCTTGAGTGACTGCACCTGGCAGTGAGTGACAGCTGGCAGAGTGCCATCCGAGGTGAAGGGATCTCTGGCGTTATTGTGAGCGCTGTTGGCAGAGCCCCCTCTCCTGTCTCCATGCTCACAAAATACTGGAGCAGAGGCCTTCGCCTGGCATCTGACTGGGCTTTGGGTAGGGTCATGGGAGGGCAGGCTGTGGACCTGGAGGAGATAAGACTGGGGATACGGAACACTGGGCAGGAGGATGACATCACCTGGGAAGGACTCTCCCCATCTCTCTCCAGCCAAGAGGGTGAGGGTGAGACAGCGAAGGAGAAAGTCCTGGCTGGCTGGCTGGGAGGTTTGCTTCTCCTGTGAGAATCCATCACACTGCAGAGGTGTTGGCTCCTGCCTGGCATTGACCCCCACGCAGCTGAGTGCCTCCTGGCGCCACTGTGTAAAGCCAAATGTGGGCCCCTGGTACATGGTTCTGCAGGTCAACTGGCCTGGTGCTGCCCCTGAGCCCAGGGGTGGTATAAAGGTAGGGGAGGCAGATGAAAACCCAGATTCTGGTCCCAAAGGTTTCCATCCTGGGATGTGGTGGCCTAGGCTGTACTGGAGTCCATGGGAATTAGTGGCCCTCTGCGTGGTTGACCTCTCAAGACCTTCTAAAGTCAAACCGAACTAGTGTTGTGTTATGAGGGCTTTTGGATTGGCCACGTGATGGACAATCCAAAACAGCTTGAATTGGAATCCTTGAGTAAGTTACTGAACCCCTTTGAGCCTCAGTCTCTTCATCCATACAATGGAGATAATAGTGGAACACCCTCTCCCATTGGGGATGTTATGAGGATTAGTGAAGAAAATCATGTGATACCTGAGCACATTGCCTGGCACATAGTAAGTGCTTAGTGAATGTTAGTGATGGCAGGTCTGGTAGTGGTGATGGTGGTGATTGTGTTGATGATAGTGATGATGGTGGAGATAATGGTGATAATGGTGAAGATGACGGTAATGGTGGTGGTGGTGATGATGTTGGTGTAGTGATGGTGGTGTCCTGATGGTGGTGGTGATGATGGAGATGATGGTGGTGGTGGAGATAATGGTGGTGGTAGAGATGGTGGTGGTGGTGATGGTTGTGGTGGTGATAGGATGTAGTTCTAGGCCTGGAGTTCCAGTTTTTTTAAAAAAGGTAGGAAAGATAAATACATAATTGGTAATTACCATATTTTGTGTTAACAGGGAAGTCACAGAAGACTGTCAAACTGAAGTGGTCAACTCTTTAAGAAAATGCTTTTAAAAAAATCAATTATTTACCATCTTCTTAAGGAAGCAGAAGACAATGCCTAGAGGGGAAGCCGTATGTGCAATGGCTTGAAAGCATGAAATGGCAGGGTGCTCCCCGCTGGAGCGTAAAGCCTGGGCATGGGCTGGAGAGGTAGGCAGGGCATTGAATACCAAGCCAAGGAGTTTGGCTGGTTCTTACAGTGATGGTGAGGTACTGACAACACAGCACAATCAGATCCGGTGGGGTTAGGTCTTCTAGAGACAGCTCTTGGTATCAGCCCTTGGGTGTGTGGGGTGGTGGTGGTGGTGGTGGTAGTGATGATGGTGGTGAGAGGGTTAGATGGGCCAGAGACCCAAGAAGAATGGGTATTGTCCTGTGATGGATCTTCAGGGGCTGGAATGTTGATGGAGCTGGTGTAGGACCTGAGACCTGTAGTACTTGGGACCGGGGAACCTAAGAAGGTGGCTTGATCACCAATTTGGTCCTTTGGTTTCTGTTCAGTTCCTTGACCCTGATACTTGTACAGAAAGGCTTCAACACTCTTTCCAGACTGATTTGTCCCTGGACACAGACAGACTGTCTCTGATCCAGGGCCCCAGCTATCCAGTGCAGATTAACTTTCATTCATTCATTCATTCATTCATTCACTCATTGTCTACTTCTTGAACACCAGGCACTGTTCTGTGCACTGGGGATTACAGTGGAAAACAGGACAGATGGTGTTTGGTCCTGGGAGCTTCTATTTTACTGGGCATCCCCCATTTGACTGACCCCAACCCTGACCACGGCCTGACCCCCAGTCTTGGTCATAGGTGAGACCTGCAGAATGATCCTCCGTAGAAGTCTGTCCAATGCAGGTCATTCATGGCCTTGCCTTCACCAACTGTATGGCACCACTACTGCTATTAGCAGGTGAAGAGAGGAGTGAGGAAGTCTGGGTGCCTCACTATCGTCCATGCCCACTGCTGGAGGAACCACCCTCCATGTCTGTTTCCACAGCCTCGAGCAAGAGTTTGAAGGGGATCACCTCTTGGTGATCGCTTTGCCCTCTGACCTCCCCAAAGCGCTAAGGGGGCAACCCCTGGTGTGCACATATGTGTGTCTGTCCTAATGGTGTGTGGGAGGGAAGCTTCCCGGAGACAGCGGGTCCTAAGCCCCTGTTTCCCAGGCTTAATGTCTCCTCTAGAATGTGCCCTCCCAGCGCAGGACATGGGAGGTTCCAGGGGCTTCATTACTGAATGAATAAATGTATGAATGAATGTGCCGAAGTGAGGCCCTGGGCAGACCGGCTGCTTCCCCCAATTCCTTCTCCTTGCTTGGAGTCAGCACCTGGTTCTCCCCTCTGGTTACTGGAGGCCCAGGCAGCAAACCCTGCGGAAATATAGTGTTATCTAAATGCTAAATAGCAGCAGTAACAGCCGGGATGAACTCCATGAACAATGCGCAGGCTTATGGGCCATCTCCTGCCTCCCTCCTCCTGCTCCCAATGCTGTTCTTGTTCTAGAAGGCCTGTCGGCCCGTTAGTGGTCACACTCTGTCAGAGCCGAAGCTGCCCAAATAGGGAGGCTGAGTGGGGGGGGGGGGGGGGGCGCTGAGCAGCTGCAGTCCTTCCAGGGAGCGTGGGGGATGGGGGGTTAGGTGGCCAATGACCGGTGAAGGGGCAGGGGGAGTGTTGCTGCTGCCAGCCTTTATGTGACCTTGCAAATGACTGACAGCCCAGCACATCCTCAGGTTCCTCATTTGGAAATAAAAATAATTTTGTGAATGTCACGGAAAGCCTACTATGCACCGGGAGCCTTCCTGACATGGTTTCAGATTCTCAGAACAAACTGGAGAGTTTTCCATTTTAGAAACTGGGGCTCAGAGAGGGAAAGAGAGCCCCCCCCCCCACCCCCCGCCAACCCCACCCCGCAGCCCGGCTCTTGCGTTTTGTAAATAAGATTTAGCCTGAGGCCGCTGCCTGCAAACTTGTGCTGGCTGCCAGAACACAGGTGCCGGGCTGGATCAGAGGTTTGCAAAATGTTTGTAGTGGAGAGGAGCTTTGTTCAAACAAAACCTTACAGGGACACTCTCCATGGAAAACAGATAAGAGCAGAGTGGATCTGATTGAAGCTGGAGTGGGGCGGGTGGGCAGGGGGTCCGTGGGGTCTTCCCCACTCCTCTCCCTCCCACCCAGCAGGCAGGGCTCTGTGGGGAGTCAGCTGGGATCAGGGCTCATCTTGCGGGATACAGGGGTGGCTACTTGAGGTCACTCAGAGGGTTGTGGTGACCTGCATGTTCAAGGGCCCATCCCCCCTGAGCTGGAGGGGACCCGGGCCCCACAGGTTTTCCCAGGCAGGACCAGAACGAGGCCACACATGAGTGTCACCGCCTGCCTCTCCATATCTAACCCAGGGCCTGTGGGTTATTGAGACTGGGCCCCCTCCAGCCACCTCCTCTAGAGGGACCATGCAGAGGCAGCTTGGAGTTACTGCCTGGCCTCCGACCCTCTGGTGGATGTCACGCAGAGTCTGTGGCAGCTGAGTGAGCTGGGCTGGGCTGGGGAGTGGCAGGGAGGCTGGGGCGTGGCCTGGAGGTGTAGGGCCCAGAGCTGGGCAGAAACAGGGCTGGGAATCTGGCCTAGGGAGGGGCTAACACCTCCCAGGCCTGGGGGTTTTCACCCTCTGTCCCCTGGGCTGTCACTGTAGTCCATGTCACTTGGTCCTGCAGATGGGGGACGCATCCCAGAATAGAGCCCAAGGACTCAGTGAAGAGTCTGGCCTCTGAGCGGGCAGGGGTCTCACTTCGGCCATCGGAGCGGCGGGCTCAGTCAGGGGTGGGGTTAGAGAGGTGCTGCAGGTTACAGTCCCTTCAAGGGCTCAGGTTGCTCTGAGAAAGGTCATTTTGGAGGGCGATCCAGATCCCCCCTAAAGTGGGATCAGCAGTCCTTCCTCCTGTGATAAATGCTTGAGCCCCGAGTTTCAGTTTCCCCACTGGGACCCCTTTTACCTCTCCTTCCGCCTGCCCAGTGGTCTCTGGCTCATCAAAACATCACTGCCCTCCCCAGACCCCAGGCCTTACCCACACCCAGCCTGAGACCTGGGGGTCCCGGCAATGCGCTGCCTCAGTTTCCTCGCCTGTACATTGAGGGTGTTGGGAGGGGCCTTGGGGTGGGAAAGGCCCGGAGGCTGTGACTGGAAGTCTGTGCCCTACACTCCCCCTGCCTTGGGCTCAGTAGGAAGGAGGCCGCGAAGCCGCCAGGATTCTCCTGCCTTCTCCATCCGTCACTCTCGGTGGACTCAGAAACGTCCATTTGGTTTATTAACACAAACACTCTTGGCATGAGCCCGGGAACGGCAAATTGGATGGGAGTTCACGGAAGTCAGGGGATGTGTTTATCACCTCCTCCGCCATCGCCTGTCCCTGCCGCTGGCAGCTCTGGGGCTGGTGGAGGCTGGCCTTGGCGGGGGTGGCGAGGGTTGGGGGGGCGGGGAGGAGCAAATGAAATCACCTTCAGACAACCACTCCTGCCTGGCTGCGGGCTGCCCTCTGCCCAGTGAACAAGGACCTGCTTTCCGATCTCAGTTCTACAGCCACTGCGCATGACTGTGCATGACCTCGGCCAAGGTCCTTCTCCTGTCTTGGCCTCCATGTCTCCATCTGTAAGTGGGGCCATGGGCCACTGCAGAAGCAGCCTGGACTTCACCGTACGGCTGGTGGCCTGCTGAGAGGCCACAGACAAATGCCCTGCGTGGCACTCCAGGCCCTGCTTTCTGCTCTTGAATCACTTTATGCTTCTTGCATCCTGGCTGGACCATCTGGCATCATTGAAATCACTCCTTGGGTTCAGGTTCTCCCCCAACTCTCCTAGCAGAGTTTCCTAGAACACCCCAAAAGTCAATACTGGAAGTTCACTTCATGAAACAGAAACGGACTTCTTGTGCCCAAGAGAGAAATGTATCTTTTCGGTTCCCAGCCCCAAGTTGAAGCTCAATCCAGAGTCAGAGCCAGCAAATGAGGTGCCCTTCCTGCCTGGGTGAACCCAGCTTCCCTGGTGCAATGCTAGGACCCAGAACCCCCAGATGGCCTTGAGGAGCTCCAGCCCCAGATGCTCACCCCCCAACTCAGGTGCTATTGGCCTGAGCCCCAGGTTTAGGTCCAGGCTTATCTGATACACCTCGGCACCTCCAGATGACACCCACAAAAAGCTGATTGAAGTCTGCCTAGAACTGTCACCACGGCAGTGGCTGGAGTAAGAAAGAGAGGGGGCCGAGTGGGTGTGAACTGGGTGCCCGAGAGGAGTCGGATACATTGAACAGGCCAGTGCAGAAATGAGCAACTGAGGGCAGATGGAGTCAGCGAGCAGGGAGTGAATAGATGAACAGGTCCACATTGGCGCTGATCACCCACCTGCAAACAGTGCAGGAGTCACCCTCCTGGTCCGCTAGAGCAGTTCTGGCAGCCCAGGCACCATTGGGGGAGACAGATGCACTGCGGGCCTCGTTCCAAGTCCTTGCAGGGGCCCCTCTGAGTGAGCGGCCCCTCACTCGGCTCCACTCCATCATCTTGGCCCCACTCCGAAGGAGGAGAGGAAGCATTGAGAGAGAGAGAGAGAGAGAGAGAGAGAGAGAGAGAGAGAGAGAGCTGTCCGCAGCACCTCTGGCTGGCTCGCTCCTGGCACATGTCAGAGTTGGGGGCAGAGGGAGAGACCAGATGCCTTTTCTTCCTGGCAGCGTCTTGCTAGACAAATAACCCCGTCCCCTGGAGTCTGGCAGGAAAATCATACACCTTGAAGGGGTTTCGCCGCATGGAAACTGGACCGGACACCCTCTCTCTGGGCTGGAAATACCGCGCTGGGTTTCTGAGAAGAGCATCTTAGATCTGTGGCCACATGACTTAAGCATCTCCTCCTCCCCTTCCTTACACACACACAAAAAAAGGTCACAAATGTCAACTCTCACACATTCCTTATGTCATAAACCTGATCAAGATTGTCCCTATTTTACAGATGGAGGAAATGAGGCCCAGGGAGAGAAAGTGACTCGCCCGAGGTCATGGAGCTGCATGCTTGTTTCCGTTCACACCCGGAGAGAGAGGCTCTACGATGATGGGTTCCGTGGGAAAACGAGCTGCCCGAGCCCTCAGTCAGAACCTGAGAGCAGCTGTGAACCAGGCTCTGGCCCTGGGCTCCTGCGAAAGTAACCCCTCACTCTGCATCTTGGCTTTCCCTATGGAGAGGGGTACAGGGGGTGGACTGTCTGTCCTTCTGCAGTGCAGTGACTGCCTCGCTTTTATTAAGCACCTACTATGTGCTTTGCACCAGGCAAGCCAAGCAGCACACAGACTTGTTTGCACCCATGCCTCTGCACGGCTCGCACGACGAAAGTCTGCTTTACAAACGAAGAAACAGAGGCTCTGAGAGGTTAGCGGTGAGCTAACTCGCCCAGACACAGAGCTGCTAAGGTGTGGACGCAAGACTTGAACCCAGATCCCTCCTCTAGCCACCAACCCACACAGTGTCCTAAGGAAAACCATTTAGTTCTCTTGCTGTTGCCGCTGCTGCTGCTAATAAACCTCACAACTGCCATTCTGGGGCATCTACTGCTTGTCAAGTATTATCCCCAGAGATTTTATGTGCAATAAAAGTGTCTGTATCAGTGAAGACCTTTTTATTTGCAAGTGAAGAAATCCCACTCAAACTGGCTTAGGTAAAATGGTATTTATTGACTCACAAAATAGGCGAGTCTGGGCTGGATATCTGCCGGACCTGGGGGCTAAATGCGATCTCCTATTTTCCCCATTCCTCTCTGCTCAATTCCATCCTCCTACCGGCACAGCAGCATTCTCTCCTGCTGGAGAGGGGCTTACTCCATGTGGCTCCCCCACCCCCGCCGCATCCCCATTCTCCAGGCTTAATCACCCCAGTGGAACAGAGACCATTTCTCACTCGGTATGTGTATAGTCATTCCAGGGCAGGTCTTTGATTGGCTCTCCTCTGTAGCATAAGCCCACCCCCTGGGCAGTAAGTATTTCCAGAGTAATGGGATCTGTACACACCACGTGTTACAGACCCCTCTCCCCTGAGGGCATGATGGGGGCAGTCCCACTGGAATTATTAATGCTGTGCAAAGAAAAGACTTCATATGCCCAGGTCAGTCCAACTGCCTCTCCCACAACCCCATGAGAAAGGTATAAGGACACTCTGCATTTTATAGATGAGGACATGAAGGGTCAGAAAGGATGAATGACTGTCCAGGTGGCCATGGGCAGCTCATTTAGACCCACTCTACTGAGTATCGAGAGGACTAGGACTCAGTTAAGTTGAATGGATGAAATATTATTGAGCACCTACTGTGTGCAAGGCTTCAAAGAGAAGTAGGAGACCTAGCCCCGACCATCGGGGCCTGTACAATCTACCTGGAGAAACCAGAGTTAAAAAACAACAATGGGTTTGAACAATAGGTGCGGGCAGCTGGAGGAGGGCTGTCAGGAGGCTGGGGGTGATTAATTGCTAAATGAGTGGTACAGACAGTAATTGCTGGAGGAGTTCAGAGGAGAGAGCAAACCCTGGGCTGCAGTCAGGAAAGCGTTTCTGAAAGAGAGAGACTCTGAACTGGGGCTTGAAGGACAGGAGGCTTTGTAGAGGCAGAGAGGAAGGGCAGGGGCCTCCCGCCTGGGTCCAAGGGCACTCCCCAGGCACGCGGGGCTCTGCCATTCTGTGGCTTAGAAAAGCTCCCCAGAACCTCACAAGAGCTCCCATGGCCTGGTTCAAATCCCAGCTCTGCCGCCGGTGAGCTGTGTGACCTTGGGCGAGGCGCTTCACCGCTCTGAACTCAGGGTTTCCATCCACAAACTGGGAGACAGGATTGCTGCTCTGCCTACTCACCCGATTGCTGTGAGGATGGAATGAAATTATGTGCGTGGAAGTGCCTTGGGGAACCATAAAGCGCTTTGTAAATATGAGCGATGATTACATGGATGGCTCCCATGCATTTATTCTTAGCCTCGGGCCTCCCGACAATGTGTCAAGGAAGGCTTGTTGCTTTCCCCTCCCCTCTCTCGAGCCCCGTGCTTTATTCTAGGATGGCACAGAGAGGGAAATGATTTGAAGCCCCAAATCACCTGCTTCCCAGACCTGGCACAGCCTTAGGAGACGTATCCCTCCGAAGCCCCGGTGTGAGAGTTGGTACAGTGCCTGGCCCAGAGGTCAACTTATTTCAAATACTGTTTCTCTTTGAGGGTGCCCTTCTCAAAGCACTGATTTGATGTTCAGAAGCAAACTAGGGCCTGGAAAGTAGAACATGCTGATTGGCCAGACTTGGGTCACATGACCTTCTGGCCCTGGAGGGAGGAGGGGGCCATACTCCAGCCTTTTGGGGAGAGTGGGTGGGGGTGTGTGCACACTTACCAGTTATCCCAGGGGTCAGCAGCTACTGCTCATAGCCACAGCTGGCCCATGGCTCGTTTCCGAGCTACCCACAAGCTCAGAATAGTATTTACATTTTTCAAGGGTCTAATTAAAAAACTAAAATAAAAGACTATGCTATCGAGATCATGTGGCCTACGAAGCCCAACGTATTACTCTCTGGCTTTTCACAGGCAACGTTGGCTGAACCCTGATCCATTTTGTTGTGAACACAATGAACCAGCTTATGCTTCCGAAATCCAACATTTCATGAGTCTAATGAGCGGGCTCTTTATGGAGCAACGTCGGATTGCTTCTGACCCAATAAAGATTTGGGGAGTCCACCAGCCAGGTTGTGGCCCAGAAACCTGGAACTGCTCTAAGCATTTACAACGGGAGGAGTGGCCTCCACAGAAGGAATCGGCATTCACAGGTGATGAAAGAGCTGAAAAATCAAACGGGAGACTGCCACCACGCCCTGGCCGGAGGGGAGAGAGGCGGGGTGACTGCAGCCCGGGGTCCCGGTCCAGGGGTATCTGGAGCCTGCAGCCCTATGCAGTGCAGTCTGAGCAGGCGTCTGAGGAGAGGCAGCCACTGCCTGGGGAGTCCCTTGAGCAGGAAGCAAGAGGAGAAACACCTGGGCTTCTCTCTCCCTCTGTCCTTTCATTTTGCAACAGTGCCTCCTCTTGGCCAAACCCAGCCAGAAGCCAGTTCCCACGGGCGTCTCTAAAACTCAGCCTGCAGTGCTTGGCCCTCTGCTGTCTGGACTTGAACCTGGGCACAGTGAGGAAATGAGAGTAGGGCGAATGGGTCACATGGGCCAGGAGGTAGGAGTAGGGTCTGCCAGGTCAGTCCCTCTGATGGCCGATGACCAGGCTAAAGACCTGGGGCCATGAAAGCATGCCTGCCTCAGGGGATGAGACCTGGCACAGCGTCCACGTTCATTGTCATGCCCACCTTGGTGGCATATATCCTGCGAGACCTGTGTCTACAGGCATTGCCACTTGTTTGTAATTTGCATTCGGCTTCTATTGAATTAGTCCTAAGTGGTTAATCCTTTCTCAATTCGATATTTCCTCTTCTTTGTGGTCATAGAGGCGTAGACGGTTTCCCAGCTTCAGACATTCCCCAAGCCCCTTTCTCGATGTTTCCATACCTGGGGTTCCCTTGAAACTCCCCTCCTGACTCTCGCCATGTCCCCGTACTGCTTGCACCATTGTTTTCCCCTTTCCGCTCTATTTTGGAACACATTAATACATCTAGTTATGAAGAAAACTTCATATCACAGCTGTAAATAGAATCTCGGCACCGTGGGCCATCAATATAAATAAATACCATAAAACAAAATCAGTGTTAATTACATTCTGGCGAGATCCTCTCGCCTTGGCAGAGGCCTGGTGCATGAGGCTCTTTGTTAAGACGGGAAATGTTAAAAGGAAGGAGAGGCGTGGAAGAGGAGCACCAAGGGGCGGCTTTCTCCTCGTTGTCACCACAGGGTGACGTAGATTGGAAAGGGGTGAGCTCTCACCTGTGTGATTTGGTGTGACCAGTATCACCAATGTTGTTTCTCTTTCCACCTGAAACCTCACTAACACTGTCACCCCAGAGAGATGGCAGGCAGCACGCTGGGGGACCCACGATAAGGGCTTCCTTTTCCCCTGCTCTGTTAATCTCTCTAAAGTTTTGTCAGCATTCTTCCACGCTTACTGGGTTCTTAGGTACCATTCGGCCATTGTTTACACTTCTTAAAGCTTTGTGATCTCCCATGAAGTAAGTGAATGCTCAAAGATACTCTGCCTTCTTTGATTAATTAAACCAACATCCCAGAAACGAGTGAGTCCTATACCTACTTTATTCATTGAATAAGGGCAGAGATAGCTCATGTTTGTTGGCTTATGTTGTTCAATAGATCCCACGTATAAGTGAAATCATATGGTATTTGTCTTTCTCTGACTGGCTCATTTCATTGAGCATAATCCTCTCCAGGTCCATCCAGGCCATCAGAAAAGGTAAGATTTCCTTCTTTTTATGGCCGAGTAGTATTCCATTGTGTAACTGTACCATAGCATTCTTGCCCACTCATCTACTGATGGGCACATGGGCTTCCTCCAAGTTTTGACTGTTGTGAATAATACTGCAAGGAACAAAGGGGTGCATATATTCTTTCGAATCAGCATTTCGGGTTTCTTTGGATATATTCCCAGAAGTGGACTCACTGTGTCATAAGGAAACTTCATACTGTTTTCCACAATGGCTGCACCAATCTGCATTCCCAACAGAGCACAAGGGTTCTCTTTTCTCCACACCCTTGCCAACACTTGTTGTTTGTTGATTTATTGATGGTATCATTCTGACAGGTGTGGGATGATACCTCATTGTGGTTTTAATTTGCATCTCTCTGATGATCAGTGACTTTGAGCTGAAGTTTGTTTTTTAAAAACATCATTTTGATGATTAAGTTACGAACAGTTACTTATAAATAGTTACAACTTACCTCTCATCTGTGTCAACATTGATGACTTAATGACATGGTTTTCCTGCTGTTACTGAGGTTTGTGAATATTTGTCTACTTGATGCCACATTTGGCTGAATTTTGGGGACATATGCTTCAGTTGTGTGTGTACAATGTTATATCTTGCATATGTCATATTATATATTATATATAGTATTTCTTAAGTATTTACTAAATGTTAGACTCTAAAGTGCTTTACATGACCTTAATCCTCACAACAATCCCATGTGATAGTCCTTGTATAAACCTCATTTTTCCAGAAAGAAACTGAGGCTCAGAGAGGTCAAGTCCCTTCCTCAAGGTCCTGGGCTCCTGAGCATCACACCTGGGATGGAACTTAGGCTTGTCTGACCCCTGAGCCAGCAGTCAAAACCCCGGCACTTCGTTGCTTCCCTCATCTGGTTCCAATCCCTCTATGGGGAAACTGAGGCCAGAGAAGGGACCAGCTTTGGTGGTGACTGCCTGAGTCTGTGGGTAAGCCAGCTCTCCGCCTCTCACTGCCCTTTCCCGGGCACCTCTGACCCCTGCGTTTCCCAGCGGGGAGCCCTGCCTCTGTCGTCTGCCTGGTCAACCGCTCGGATCAACTGAAAATATCGCCGTGATTCCTTCTAATTCTCCTGCCTTTTCTTCTGAAGAGAGCACAGAGCTTTTATTCCTCCCTGCAGGTCCTAATGTGATTATTTGTGAAGCAGACAAACATACAAATGCACATGACTTTGAATTATGGGGAGTAGCGGGACAGGCTGTATTTAAAACAACGACTCCATTACTCAGAGCTGAGGAGACTGGAGCAGCATTCTTAGGAGGCCTTCTGCCCAAGCTGCCGTGGGAGTCCACGGACTGACGTTGATTTTCCCTTCGTCAGGCTCCACTCATCACTAGCATTAGACCTAGTAAGTGCAAAGCCCAAAGCTGGGTGGGGGTGGGGTGGGCACGAAGAGAAATAAAACTTCTGGTCTTGAGAGACCTCCTGCCTTCCTTCCTCGCTCTCTTTCCCTCCCTTTCTCCTTCCCTCCCACCTTCCTTCCCCTCTAATCATTTTTTCTTTTCTGTCCTCCCCCATTCCCTGCCTCCCTTATTCCAATGGCTTTGGGGGTCCCATTATGTTCTGGGTACTCTGCTAAGGCATCCACACAAAAGATAAACACAATCCCTTTCATGGAGGAGCTAACAATTCGCTAGAGTTGAAGGTGCCTGGGCTGGAAGGGTCCTTTAAGGTCATGCCAACATCTTGTTTTCAAGTTGGATAAGCGGAGTAACCAGAGAGGTGAGTTGCCTTCCCCAGGGTCACACAGCTGGAGAAGGCAGCTCTCGAGTTAGTGCTCATCTCTCTGCTGTTCTTGCTATCACCGCGGGGGAATGCTGTTAGGACCTGTACGATATTGGGGATGACAGGGATGTCCCGTCCTTTGAAAGACCCGCCATGGCGGATAGGAGACAAAGGAGGCAATTGAGGGGCCAGCCAGGAGAAGCCACTGTGTTCAGCCACCAGGCATCCAGATGGCCGGGGAGGGAAGCGCTCAGCCTTCTGTGGGCAGCTGGCAGGTCCTACTTCTTCCCCGGGTCACAATGGCCACTCTGGCTTTAAATAAAGCTTCTGGCTGGACGCTCTGAGGCGGTATGTCAAAGCCCCAGGAAATCGCCCCTAAAAGGGGCCTCCACTTTGACCCTTTTGCTTGCCCTGCCTTCTCTTAGGTACATGGCTCATTCATGGCCTATGACCTTGGCACAGAGCCCACTTTCTACTCTGCCCTTAAACAGGGCATGAACCCCGTAGTGTCAGGCCCAGGCGAGCCTCCCCTGCTGAGAACACCTGGGTTCAAACTCCACAGCCGGGCCATGTGGGTCCACAGCAGTGCCTCAGATTCAGCTAGGTCCTCCTTAGAGACGCCTTGGTGCAGCCGCCCACGGTTAACCTGGGGGGAGTCCTAAACAGGAACCCCTGAGAACCGCTGGTCACTGACTCCCCACCTTGCTACTCCCACTGGCCCCAGTCATGGTCCCCTAGCCCTTCAATAAATGTGCTCCTCCACATTTGTGGGATACAGTCCCCTCTACTACTCCTCCAGCGACTCAGCCAGGCCCAGCGAGTGGGCAGGAGGTGCGCTGAGCCAGCCTGGTCTTGAGCAAGTGACGTGTTCCCTGTGCCTCAGATTCCTCCCCTGAAAAATGGGATCATAGGGGACCACCTCGCAGCACTTCTGGGGGGATTCAGTGTCTCTGTCAAGTCCCTCCCTGTGGTTGGGGTGAAGGCCGTCCTCCAGGATCTCCAGATGTGCCCTCTCTCAAACGGAAGAGCTTTCCAAACAGGCCTCTCTTTAGGTCCTGACCGTGACCCTGGCCCTGACCCTGACCCCTGACCCCTCCTGCTGCTTCTTGAGGTCACTCCTTCCAGGATGCTATGTCATTCTCCTGGGACTCACTTGTCCTCTCTTTCTCAGCACGCTATGGTGGATGCCTCCACAGGTGCATACATTCATCAGAACCCACACGGGGCCAGCGTGGCTCTCTGGCTGGGGGTCTCCAGACACAGAGGAATGGGGAGGGCTTTGCCATCTCATAAAGCAGTTTGCTGACGAGTGTCTCAGTAACCCAAGCTCTGTAAGTGAGTCCTCTACAATGGAATTCCTTGGCCAAAAGACTCAGGGAAACCCCGCATCTTGAGAAATGCCCAGGTAAGCAAACTGATATAATTTTGTTGAATCCAACATTCTCCAAATATACATGTGTGTTTTTTTGGTTTGTTTGTTTTGCAACTTAGTTAAAATCCCAAAGACACTTTAGGGAAAACCTTGATGTGGAACAGTTCAGTAGCCACACCCAGTCTCACCTGGTCAAATCACCCCACCTTTGCCTAAGAATTCAACTCACCCTTCAGGCCCCATTGGATGCCACCCCTCCCAGGAAGTCGTTTTCCATTCCTTCTGCTAGAAACCATCTCTCCCTTCTAGGAATCTCCATGTCAGGGATGTGGCGAGTGAGCCTGGAGCAGGCACTGGTGTCATGGTGCTTGAAATGAACTTTGAGCCGGATGCAAGTTTGAGTCCTGGTCCCACCTATGAACTGGGGGACCTTGAACTTCTCTGAGCCCCATGTGTATCAGCCTCCTCACCTGCAGTGTGGGACAACAGTACACCTGTGTGCAGTGTTTTCACATGAACGCTCAGCAGAGTGCATGGCACATAGTAGGCATTTAATGAGTGGTGATTGCCACTGTTACTGTTGCTACCAGTATTAGCACCATGAGGGATGTCGAAGTCTATTTGTCAAATTGAGTTGTAGTTTGTGCCAGGACAGAGGGGCCACTTGGAGTGTGTCCCCTGCCATAGAGGTTAACTTGAAGGTCATCAACAATGACCTCACTTAAATCCTTCTCCCTCTGCTCCCCCTTATGCCCTGGCAGGTACATACATAGTGAATGGGGTGTCTCATGCCCTGAGTCAGCTCCAAGAAAGAGGCTCTGTTTGGAGGCTGGGCTCCCTCCATGTGAGAGCACGGAGTTCCAAGGACTCCCTCTAGCCATGCTGTGGAAGGGGAGCCTGGAGGCTGGTGTGGGGTTAATGAGTCTCTCTCTCCCTGTAATAATCTGATAGATGACTCCTCCCTGCCCTGCTCCTCTCTGCAACCTCTAGGTCCTTTCTTTGGCTGCTTCCTGCCTAGTGGAGACCTCTGAGTAAGCCATTATTGCTTAATTACTGGCTAAATGGTCTCATTTGTTCTGCATTTGTCAGTGGTGAGTCTGGGCCAGGGCAGCCAAGAGAATTTTGAAAGTCCTCATGGAGCTCCAGCCTTGGGAAGTAGAGGCACCTGGGTCTCCTTCCCCTCTGTCCAGCAAGGCTGGGCATGGAGGCAGCGGAGTGGCTCCGGGAGCTGGGGCTGGGGTCCTCCTCACCAGCTGGTTGCTGCCTCCACTCTCCTCCTTGCTTTTCTCTTTCGTCTTTCCCTGACTTTGACTTTGCCTCTGCCTGGTGTGGTAGAATGAACTTGGACTTTGCCACCCTGAAACCCAGATTTGAAACCCAGTATGTGTAGCCTTGGCCAATTGGGTGACTGAATGTCCATATCTTTATATGCAAAATGGTGTAATAGCAGCGCAGGCCTCAGCACAGCACAGTGAGTGTGTGTACGAGTGAATTTCCATTGTCAACTACTGTTGTATGATTATTCATTTTAATTATATTTTTGTCACATACATGATCCGTCTCATGCCTTTGTGCCACTTTCCTAGGAACCTTCCGTGAAGATGGGAGCATTTGGCTTAGACCGCCCTCTCAAGCTGCCGCTACCGTCTGCTTCTACCCACCCACTCATCTCCTTTCCCCTCTGCCGTGTTCCACGTGGGCGACGTGGGCCCCAGAGGGCAAACTCTTGCCTTTCCAATAATGCTGTTGAAAAACCTTTTCTATGCTCTTTTTCCAACATGAAAAACCACCTTATTAATAAGTAGATGATTTAAAGTGCACGCAGATAGGTGGCTAATAGAGGAGCTGGCTGGGCATCTGTGTCCTGTGACGCTGCATGTCCAGGCTGTTGCAGGTTGGGTCCTGTGGGAAGCTGACTCCAAGACAGGGGTTGCAGGATGTTTATTAGGAAGTGCTCATGGGACCAGCACCCATGGGGAAGACAGAAAGGAAGCAGGACTGGGAAGAGGGAGAATCTGAGGTGGGACACAGTCCCGGAAAAGGGCTGGAGTGGCTTTTCAGAGTATGTCAAGTTGGAGGTGATTGGCTGGACCTTCATACCCTTGGGCCAATCAGTCACTTGATGCAGGCTGCCCTGGGAAGGGGCAAGAGTTGGGAGAGGTGACGCTTCAGCTGAGGCCATCCCTAAAGGGGACTGCCCATCAAGGTTGGTCAGTGGGTAGCCTACCTAGCAGCTGGGACACCGAGCCCTTTGTTCCTTCCTGAAGGACTATCTGGAAGGCTCCCAGAATGTCTCCTGTAGTCTAGCCCTGACCTGTCCATCATGGGCCTTCCAGGCCCAACTTCTTGTTTGCTTTATCTTTTGTCCCCTGATTGCTCACCTCAGATTCAAACTGGCAACCAGAAGTAGCTTCTAAGTTCTCAGGGTTTTCCTGCCTTAGCCTCTGGGCTTTACCTTGACCTCAGCGAATAATCGTTCTTAAAGGAAGGACGTAAGCCCCTTTCTTCATCAGCCAGCTCCTGGATTTTTGCACTTATGGAAAGGAGCCATGTCACCAATCATGCAAAATAGCAGATAATGCACTATCATTTACATCCGTCCTTCAGTTGCATTATGTGGTGACAAGGGGATGGGAAAGGTGTGATGGAATGAAGTGTGTGCACTCTGGATTCGGGCCACCTGAGTGTACATCTCAGTCCTGCCACTTGCTCGCTGTCCAACCCCTGAGAAAGGTACTCAACCCTTCTGTGCCTCAGTTTCCTGATTGGTAACAAGGAAGACTTAAAAATGCTACCGAGCTCATAAAACTGTTGTCAGCGTTGGATGCATTTACACTCCACGCCCTTAGAACAGTGCCTGGTAAGAAGTAATTCACCTTGATGGCGATGTTTGGTAAGAGAGTTTTGTTAAAACGTATTTGTTACCTAGCGTCAGCCTCACCTAATTGGGGTTAGCCCGGAAGAGCTGCCATCACAGGAGAAGGTGTCCTGACTTTATTATTATTTTTATTTTTAAAATACATTTTATTGATTTTTTACAGAGAGGAAGGGAGAGGGATAGAGAGTTAGAAATATGCCCTTGACCGGAATCGAACCTGGGACCCTTGAGTCCGCAGGCCAACGCTCTATCCAATGAGCCAAACCAGTTAGAGTGATGTCCTGACTTTAAAGGGTGGCCATGGATGTCCCGCTAGGCAGATCACCTCCAGACAGTAGTCAGTAGACAGGCATCGAAGAAAGGGAGTCAGCACCAGGGACAGCTCCCACCATCCCCATCACCACAATCCATCTTTTCCTCCAAAGGACAACAAACCACACACACTCTGTCCACTGCTCACCTCCCAGGCCTCCCGGGAAGCTAAGGACCCTAAATGCTCATAGACCAATGGTGCTCGCGTTATCTGTCTTGGTTCCCACGGACAGTAGAAAAAGGACTGAAGGAGCCAGCGAGAGGGACATTCGAGTCTTGAGTCTACCTTCAACAGCTGCATGTACAGAGAGAGTAGGGCCTTCCTCGCTGGTCAGGGACACTCTTTTCTCATCTGTAAAGCAATTGGGTGACTTGCTGGACTCTGGCCAACTTTGGGGCCTTGCTGGGCCTCTGGGGGTGGAGGCATGGATCCCAGGGGCCAGCAGATGGCAGCCTCTGTCCTGTGTCCATCCTCGAGGCGAAGTTTCCCAGCTGGCACTGCCATAGGACATTGCTGAGATTCTCTAAGTCTGCCAGAGTGAGCAGAATCCTCGAACCCTGGGTATCTCTGCTCTCGCCATTACCCGTTGTTACCTCCCTCTCTCTCTAATCCCTGGCTCTCCGGCTCCCATCACGACAGCGGGCTGAGACCATGCCTCTGAGGTGGAAGTCTGCCTGTTTTTCTGTCTGGTTCCCTGCTATTGCCTGGTTCTGGGGCATCTCAATACTCACTTCGTCCCCCTAGGGGTCTGCACTGCAGGGCTGGGCAACAACCCCCCAGTCTCCTCCTCCTTCCTCACCACCCCTCGAGGCTCCCACCTCAGGGCGCTCGCAGCTGGCACGCAGAGCAAGCCAGGCTCAGGGTAGGAGGGGAAACATGTCGCAGCCTGGATTCTCTCATGGAGGGGCTCGTGTTTGCTGGGATCGGGAGTGATGCTCTTTGAATCCTGGGAGATGAAGGAATGGATAGACGCCCCGAACGGCGAGGGGGGTGGGTAACTTCATAATTATTATTAAGCACCTGCTCGGTGCCAAGCACACTTCCAACCTGCAGCATTGATACAGACACCATCTTTATGAGGAAGTCGATAGTCAGAGGTTAAAGCATTCACTGAAGGTCATGCAGCCAAGACGTGGCAAAACCAAGTGTCACAGTGTCTGACTTTGGAGGTAAATTAGACGATGTGGGAGGAGCCTCGAGCAGGAGTCAGTCAACTGAGTTCTGTTTCGACTCTGCCCTTGTGTGACCTTCAAGAAGCTTTCTCTCCCTGGACCTCAGTTTCCCCATTTGAAAATGGAAAGGTTGGAGTAGGATGCTCTCTAAGGATCCTCCAGCTTTAAGAACCTATTAATAAACTCTCGGGGGGACCAACACTTTTTAAAAACAGTTCGCAAGAACCCACACATGTACGCGCCCAGCCTTATGCATCAGTGGAGTGGGCGGCAGCCGGTATGGTGTGAGTGAAGGCTGTGAGAAGGGCCCCTGCCCAAAATATCCCAGCCACTCATCCCGCTGCCAAAGTGCCTGGAGTCTCACCAGCCTAGACTCTGCCTTCCGAGGCCCCCTTTCAGAACGGCAGTCTCCGGGGAGGCGAGCAGGCTCAGTCCTTTCCTTGGAGGAGGGGAACCTGTCTTTTGATGGATATTGAAACCAGTTTGCATTTCCTGACTTCAAAACCATCGTCCTTCCAGTGAGAACTGCTTCCCACTGGGAGAGGGAGGCCTTCTTTCCATGAAGCAGGGCGGAGGGGAGGCAGGCAGATGCTGGCTGCTTCCTGAAGCACCAGGCTTTGGGTCCAGGCTGACCTGGGTTTGAAGTCAGGCAACTGTGTAGCCTTCTGGGATATGCTTTGACCTCCTCCGTCCCCGAGCCCTGCCTCCTCTGGGACTCAGCACCCACAGGCTGTGAAATATGTTCTCCTGGAGGAGGTGGGATCAGCCCGGCATTAGCCCCGCCAAGTGGGCGTCTTCCCAGGAGAGACAGGAGGCTGGTGCCTGGGGAATGCCACCCTCGCCCCTGGCTCCTCCTGGCAAGCCCAATGCTGCACCCCTTCCTCCCCTTTCAGCAGCCTGTCAGAGACCGATGAAGGGGATGCTGTCATCTTCCTCACCACCCCGACCTCGCTTCCACGCCCCTGCCCTGCTCCCTCCCGGCTCAGGAAGCTGGGAGCTATTCCCATGAGGGGCACTAGGGCCATCTGCAAACAGGATTACAGGAGCCCCCACCTCACACGGCTCCACTGGACAGGTGGGAGGATACGGGAGGAGCCCAGTGCATGATGGGGTGCTTGATGAATGTTGGTGACACCCCAACTAAGGTATGGAGACCTTTCTGTCTTTAAGGTCCCTGTATCTGTGAGCTAAAGAGGAGCATGGGGGTCACAGCCATACGGTGAGTTGTGCCTGAGTCCTGGCTACCTCCATGCTCTTGTAACCTAAGGGTCCAGTTAGCTCTGGAGAACTCAACAGGGGACAGCTGCCACAGAATCACAAAATGACAAGGCTGTGGGGGCACCATATGGGACCAGCACATAGTAGGTGCTCAGCTGGTCGTGCCATGCTCAGCGCTGTTCCTGTGGCCTTCCTGGCCAGCCACTTGTCCTCTTGCTCATCCATCTTCCCACCACGTGGGCCCGTCCTGGAGGGCACCAGGCGTTGAGCCCTCATTGCTCCTCGTTCTGAAATAGCTTTCCCGATATCTGTGTGGCTTGCTCCCTCACCCCTTCAAATCTCTCCAAGTATCACCTCTGCAGAGAAGCCCTACCTGACTACCCCAGCGAAAACAGCACCCCGGCACCCCATTCTTTTTAAAGTACATTTTTATTGATTTCAGAAAGGAATGGAGAGGTAGAGAGAGATAGAAACACCAATGATGAGAGAGAGTCATTGATCGGCTGCCTCCTGCACACCCCACACTGGGGATCGAGTCCACAACCTGGACATGTGCCCCGACCGGGAATCGAACCATGACCTCCTGATTCATAGGTCAACGCTCAACTATTGAGCCATGCCGGCTGGGCAGCACCCCATACTTCACTGTATTGACCTCTCCCCGAATTGCCTTAGGTAGTCCTTTGTTCCTCTTCCTATTGTGAGAGTCCAGTTGCGTAGACTAGTTGCAATTTTCACCACATAGCCCTGTTTATTGCTGTACCCCCTGCACCGAGAACAGTGCCTGGCACATAGTAGGTGTTCAGTAAACATTTGTTGGATGCATGAATGGATTAAGCCATGAATACACGTTGGGTCAGATCATTTGTTCATTGTTTCCTGACCCAGGTGCCCCAATCTGTCGAGGGGGCCAACGGCTGGCTGCCCAGGATCCTAGGGCTTCCTCCCCTGTTCAGAAAGAGGACCAGGGGTCCAGTACTTACCGGGAATTAAAACCACATTGACTGCAGCGCAATAAATGAGGTTCATTCTGTGATAATTCACTCACCTGACACTTATTGAGCACCTATTATATGCCAGGCACACTGCCCGGCCTTAGGACTGTGCTGCTGAGAGAGACACACCTGTTCACGCTACTTTGGAGCTCACAATATGGGGAGATGACACTTTTCACAAAGCGGGGTCCTGGGTGCCTGGACTGACAGCTTCTCTGAGTCATTTCTAGATGGTGAGCAAATTCACCTTCTACAGATTTCCCCCCTCATCCTGCTCCATCCAGCTTCTGTCTTGCTCTGTGAGACCTCTACACCACTCTCCAGCTCCCATGCCCTGGGGTTTACTGAAGAGCTGAGGCCGGCAGAGGTGTTGGGTGCCCCTGATCTTGGGGGAGGTTGGGACACCGAGGGACAGCTAAACTGAACCCCAGGCTCGGAGAACGGCTTCTCCCGGCTGTGTGGGGAGATGGTTCTTTTCCTTCGTCAGCATCCCAGCCCAGTGTGCACGGAGCTGCCTCCCTGGGGTGGTGAAAGCCAGGCTGTGTGCCAACTCGTTAGGAATAGCTTCCCAGCTTCCTGGAGCCAGGAGGGGCAGGGCGGGGGACGTGGGAGTGATGTGGGATGGGGGAGAGGGTGACAGCTTCCCGTCCCTCAGCTGCTGACAGGCTGCTGAAAGGGAAGGGAGGGGTGCAGAACTGGGCTTGCCAGGAGGAGCCAGGGCGGGGGTGGCACTTCCCAGGCACCAGCTTCTGGGCCTCTCCTAGGAACATGCCAACCAGTGGGGCTGCTGCCGGCTGGATCCCACCTCCCACACCCCACAGCCTGTGCGCGCTGAGTCCCAAAGTGAGGGATTTGGCTTAGGGAGGGAAGAAGTCAGAGCAAAGCACAAAGGAAAACTTTTACAGGAAGGGTGGTGTCGGGATCTGTAGAGCTCCCCACCCCCCTGAAAGTGCAGGAGGCATTTAAGTTCCTTACCAAGAAGAACATCCTGACCTGGCCAGCTGACAAACAGGGAATTGTATTATCAGAGAGGAGTGTGGATACCTGCATGAAGATCGCTATTTCTGACTTTAGAATCATCCGTATGAATTCTCATCCATCCATCCATCCATCCATCCATCCATTCATTCATTCATTCATTCAACCTGACTTACCTTACTTTGTGCCTGGCTGAGACCTGGGAGAGTGGTGATAAGTAAGACTAAGTCCCTGCCCTGAAGGAGTCCATGAACCCAGCCTCTATAATACACTGAAGCTGGTGTTGCCATCATACAGGGACCACCGACGGGCAGCAGGAGTCAGAGGAGAGAGAGAAAAGCTGACACTTGGGACCAGGAGGATCACAGAGGGCTTCCTGTAGGAGGTGGTATCTGAACTGGGCCTTATGGTTTCTCAAGCTACCCAGGAGGAGAGGACAGTGTGGACACAGACCCAGAGGTGGGAGAGGAAGTGGAGACCACCATTTGGCTGAGGCACGTGGCTGGGGCAGGGGCACTGAGGCAGATGTGCTTGTCCAAGAAGGCAGGGCCACCTCACCCACATCTGTCCGGTCAAGGGGGTCCATTCTCCTGGCTACGTGATTGGTTCCAGAGTGGCATGGGATCCAAGGTGGCCCGTGGAAGTCAGCACCGGGACTTCTGCTGAAATCACCCTCGCAGCTCCTGGCACTTATAACCAAGGACGTTTGTCTCCGTCGGCGCAGGCTGCTCTAACAGGAGACTGTAGACTGCGGGCTTAGACAGCGGGAACTTACTTCTCACGGTTCTGGAGGCTGGAATTCCTAGATCAGGGCACAGACATGGCTGGGTTCTGAGAGCCCCCGTCCTGTCTGCAGATGGCTGTCCCCTTGTGGTGTCCTCACATGGCGGAGAGCAGAGAAAGCTCTGGTCCCTTCATCCCCTTATGAAGGCACCCGCCCCACCATGGGGGCTCCACCTCCATGACCTCATCCAAATCCATCTACCTCTCAAAGCCACACCTCCAAATAGCATCACATTAGAGATGCGGGCTGCGACATTTGGGAGGACACAAACATCCGGTCCATAGCAGAGTTACCGTATGCACACTCTCTAGGGGAGAAGGGGACACGAGGAGCCCCGGGATGTGGGTTTGAACTCCCGCTCTGTCCCACACAAGATGTAGTCCTGGGCACATTTCTGCCTTCCTCTCAGGCGGCCTGAGTTTCCATGTAGAAGAAGGAGCTCAAACTAGATGAACTTTGAGGCCCTACCAGCTCATCCACTCTGCATTTCCACATCTGTTACGCCCACCTCCTCCCAGCCCTGGTGCCACCGTCTCGTGTGGGTGTGGATGGGGGTGTGGGTGTGTTCTGCTGAATATCTGAGCACATGACCATGAAAAAAACATAACCATGATTATGTGCAATTTCTTGGCTCATCCTGTACCTCTGCCTCCCTCCCTGAACAAGATTGGGGGTGGGGGGGTTTGATGGGATTTTGCATCTTGAAAGGAGCTGAAACCCTGCCTGGCCTCACCCTCCCTGTTCCAGGGAGGCTAGGGGGTGGCGGGCAGTCTGTCCATCGCTCGGCGCGGCCCAGCTGGAGCCCAGGACATGAAGGCTGGAGGGCTCTGTCTCCCTGGCTTCTCCCCCATCTCTGTTCTCCGTGAGACTGGGAAGTTCATTATTTCCCCGACTGGCTTTGCTAGCGAGACTCAAATTAATTTTCCATCTCTCCCCTTCTCCCAAGCCTCGCAATCATTAAATGCCAGGGAAAGTTAAATAAACAGCTGATTTACAGAAGCATTTTCTTTCTTCCTTTCTGTTCTTTCTAGAGCAGGAACCTCTATTAATCAGTTGTGCTGAGAGCAGTCTGATTAAGCAGTTGGCGCCCCTTCAGATGAGGAGCGGTCAGAGGGCTTGGAGATGGGCAAGAGGCTCCTAATCAGAGACTAAAAATAACTCCAGCTTCTGCCCCGCCTCCCCCCCTCCCAGGTCCAGACTGGGCCTTTCCTGCAGGCAGGGGTGAAGCCAGGCACCTGCCCCGCCACCCTGGGTCTCTCCACCATTCTCAGCTGAAAGGCTTTCCCCCAATAATTTCACTCAACCGCATGATAGTGCAGAGACTCAGAGAGGGGAAGGGACCTGCCCAGGGTCACACAGCAAGGATGTGGCTGCTGGGACTTAGAATCCCGAATCCCAGCTAGGGCCTAAGGGATAAAGAGGTTTCCAGGTTTGAACAATTTGACAAAAAAAAAAAAAAAAAAAAAAAGGAATGGTGGCACATCTACCGGCACACGCACAGATGTGCTCTTTCCACGTTCACACGCAGAGCCACCCCTGCACGCGCAGCTGCCCCGACCTGCTTCTGTGTTTCCTGCCTGGAGAGCAGGGATTTACCAACTGCCCCGCCCAATCCTCCTCCTGGATTCTCTTGGCTGCATGGAGGACTTCACCCATGTACCCCTGTGCCCCCAGGGCCCTTGAACTGTTCCGCAGCCTCACGGGGATGCCAGCACAGCAGGGAGCTTTGTGGGCCATGACAACAACCGGGTACAGTCCTTCCTCTCCCCTCAATGGCTGGTGACCTGGGCCCCTTGAGACCCACCAAGGGCGGTCAATCCTCCTGTAAAATGGGGACAGAAGTACTTACTTCCCAAGGCCAAGGTGGAGAGTAACTGAGAGGGATTCTAAAGCACCTGCCACGGGCCCAGGGCCCCAGGGGCACTCCATCTCGTATCTCCCTGCCTTGGCACATAGTCGATGCTCAGCAAGTGGAAGTGACTGTCACATCATCCCCACCGGGCATTTACTGAGCAATCACCCTGACCTCTGCCCAGCTCAGAGGCAAAGAGCTAACATGGCCAGGTTTCTCCACGGAGGAGCGCCCAGGATGGTGGGTGAGACAGACGCATAGGGAAATCATTCCAAACGATGCAAAAAAAAAAAAAATGCTATAAAAGATGAAACAATGGTCTCAACAATACTTAGAGTTCACATAGCTGGGTACTACTCTGTGCCCGGGGGGTGTGCACTAAGTGCTTTGCCTCTTTCCGCAATATATTCTCAGCAACCCTATGAGGTGAGCACTGTTATCACTTTATTTTATCGATGAGGAAACTGGGCACAGAGAGGGTTAGTAACTAGCCCAAGGTCACACAGCTGTTAGATGGCGAAAAGGTCAGTGGAAGCCCAGAGGAAGGGTTGATATCAAAGGGGGAATCAGGGTGGGAAGCATCTCTGAAAGGGAGACTTTGGGGTGGGCCTTGAGTCCTGAGACCCCATCCCTTCTTTCCTGACCCTCCAACCCCCAGACAGCCCACTGCTTGGCCCTGAAGGGGCAGTCATGTGATCCATCTCCCCAAGCTTTGGCTGATTGGATGAGGATGGGCACCTGACCAATGAGATGGACCAATCAGACTGGTGCTCACAAGAATTTCAACCTACATTACTAGAGAATGGGAGCCGGAGGGTGGAAGCCTGGGAGGTCGTGGAAGGAAGGCGATTAGAGCAGATCCAGAAACAAGCAGAGCTAAGAAGCTATGGTAGTGGCCGGGGGTGAGTGGGCGAGGGCGGGAATGAACCTGGTTCGGATCCGGTTCTCTCCTATTTCTGAGTCCTGGAGGCCCAGCCGGTCTTCCAGCTTCTGGGGCTCCCGGTCACCCTGGTTGCCTCATAATGAATTCCTCTTTACTTAAGTGAAGCTAGGAGCTTCAGTTTCTGCCACCGAACAATGATGGCTGAAGACAGATGAGCGAATGTGTCCGTGCAGGCCAAGGAAGACAGGGGAGGGACAGGGGCCGAGGCAGGGAGCAGGGCCACTCTGGAAACCTGCAGCCTGGTGAAGGGTGGGCAGGCGAGTGGGCGCCGTGGGCAGTGGGTACTGAGAAAGACAGCACGGAGCCGTGGGCCTGCCTCAGCGTTCACACGCAGATGTCCATGGGCTGCTCCGTTTGCCAGGCTGCTGGGCCTCCGCCCTGTAACAGAGGCCCCGGGCGCCCGGTAGCTCATTTTCAATCGGGGCCTGGCCCCAGCACAGAGGCAGAGTTAATTAAACACGGCCTTCCCTTCAGCCAGGGTTTGAAAAGCAACCTCCTCATAGAACAATTAATATTGACAGCCCCGCCCCCTCTCTTCCTTCCTCCCTCCTCTTAATGCCTCGCCTCCATCATCTCCTTCTCTGCCTGCTGCCCATAAATTAGTATTAAGAAGCCAGGCAGCCAGGAGGAGGAGAGGGACGGATGGCCCTTTTATTCCTCTCTGGGACAGGGAGACCGTCCCTGTCAGCAAAGGTTAGGGTTAGCCGTGCCACTGGGGAGCGAGTGTGTGCTGGGGTGGACAGCCAGGCCACTGAGTTGCTTGGAGCAGGTGTCTTAACCTCTCTGTTTTCTCACCCAGATCACAGGGGTCATGCGGGCTACCTCATAAGACTGTTGTCCGGTTGAAATGAGATCCGTGTAACGAAAGTGCCAGGCACTCCCAAGGTGGTGGGACTAGGGACCTCTAGTCTAAAGCCAGTGGGGCCATAGCCTTGCTGTGTGACATCAGGCTGCTGACTTGGCTTCTCTGGGCCTCTGCGGAAAGGAAGGCTGTGGAGAACTGGAGGGCAGGCAGTATGGCACAGTTAAAGGCCGGTGCTCTTGCATCCCATCCTCCCTGGCTCTACTGTGTCCTGGCTGTACCAACTCAAGCAAGTGGTTAACTGCCTGTGCCTCAGTTTCCTTGACTGTGAAACGGGCTGATACCTCCCCTCCTTGAGGGCTCGAAGGTGTTAGGATGTTTGAAGCATTCAAAACAGTGCTTAGTACACGACTGGCGCTTGGTAGGTGCCAGCTCTCTGTATTTTCATTTTTTATCTGGGTCAGCCCCTGCCCTCAGACAAGACTGAAGCCAAACAGTGATGCTGTCCTTAGAGGATGAGTCTGGAGTTTCTATCAAAAGCAACTCCAGAGAGGTGGCCACCACCTTGGCCAGCTGTTCCCATGTCCAAGATGGTGAAGGGGTGGCTGAGGTTTTTGGTGCCTCCATTTCATCTTTTTTAAAAATATATATATATTTTATTGATATTTCACAGAGAGGAAGGGAGAGGAATAGAGAGTTAGAAACATCGATGAGAGAGAAACATCAATCCGCTGCCTCCTGCACACCCCCTACTGGGAATGTGCCCACAACCAAGGTACATGCCCTTGACCAGAATCGAACCTGGGACCCTTCAGTCCACAGGCCGACGCTCTATCCACTGAGCCAAACCGGTTAGGGCCATTTTATCTTTCTTAAAACAGCTAGTTACGCTTCACAGGCAGGGCTGGCAGGAGGAGGGAAGTAGGATTACGCTGCAGAGTTCTCAGCATGTGGTTCTCTGTCCACCCACTGCACCCTCTACTGATGGGCACTGCGACCCTGGAGGTCTCCAGCCAGAAGCACTTACTGAGCACCTGCTGCATGCGAGCATCATGCCAGGTGCTGGGATGGAGACAGAAGACAGACCTGGAGCTGCCTGCTCTCAGAGCAGAGGTCCAAACCCGACGTGCATCATCCTAAACAGTGGCTTCGGGCTCTAGGATATGACGGAGCCTTCCCGGGGAGCAATACATCCAGAGCAGAGTGGTTGGGGACAGACAGGCGGGCCAGGGGGTTGGAAGACAAGAGAGGAGCTTCTGAGAAGTGGATGGCTCAGGGTTGGCCCTGCCCCAGCCGTTTAGACGGGGAAGTGCTCTCTGGGGTCTAACCCAAATCCTTCCATCATCCCAATAAGGGATCTTGCAAGCTCGAGGCCATCTGGGCAAATGTAAGGTCAGACTGGCAGCGAATGAGATGGATTTCCTTGTGGGACTCAGACATAGCTCGGGAGGCCTTTCCCAAAGCAGATCCAGCCACGTCTGGAGCCCTGCAGCCTGGAGCCTGGAGCCTGGAGCCTGGAGCCTGGAGCCTTCCATGATGAGGACTTGGCAGGGGCCACGTGGATGGTGGTGGGTCAGCACCACCTGGACTGGGCAGCTGGGCTGTGGGTGCTGAGATCAACCTGCTTTACACCTTGGAGGTGGGCAATTTCGAGGTGTAAATGGGTCCTTATTGTTATTATCATCTCGATCTCTTTATGTGCTGGGCGCTTAGTAGGTGCCAACAAAGCAATCAGTGTGTACTCTCTTGCCCTATTTGACAGTCAAGGCTCTCATTTTGTTGCCGGTTGCTGCTGTGAGCGCGAGCACAGTGAGGATTTGAAGTCGCCTGTTTCTGCTGACCTGGCAAGTTTCCTCTCCAGGGTGTAGCTCCCCCTCTGGTGATGGTCAGAATTGCGCTTCTTGTCAGATAAATATTGACCAGAGGAAAATCCCATCAAACAGGTGTGCCGTGTCCTCCCACACTTCTCACCTCAGCGTGTCCTTCTCTGTCTCCACATGACAGGAGAGCGCGTCAGAGAGCACCAGAGAGGTCTGGTGAGTTGTCTGGGATCACACAGCGTGCGATCCAACCAACGCTTCCAGCCTCTGGTTAAGTGCTCAGCGTGCCAGGCCACTGTCAACCACCAGCGCTACCATTACCTTCGCCGTCTGTACGTTACGGTCTTCCAGGCATTGCTACAACCACCATCTCACGTGACCCTCTCCACAGCCCCGTGAGCTGGGCAGGACAGGATCTGTCGGACAGTATTGTCATTTTCCAAGGGGAAACCTGAGGCTCAGAGGAGGCTTCCACTGCCCAAGTCACATGGAGCAGGGCAGCCCTCCATGATGGCAGGGCCCGGCTTCTTTGTGACACCCCCTCCCCATCCCCCAGCTGCTCTGCACCCCCCAGCTGCCCTGCACCCCCAGCTGCCCTCCCAGCCCAACTCAGACTCCTCAGCTGAGAGCGCTTGAAGCAGTGGGCACCTCTTGCAGGACACCCCAGAAACGGTTGTATGGGCCTGAGACCCCCGGACACATGGGGTGTTTCCTTTTCTTAAAGAGCAGAGAGGGTCAGAAGTTCGGCTATTCACTCTGCTCAGCCAAGTTGGACAAAAGCAACAGGCGTCGCTTCCAGGGGCTCAGGCGGTGTCTCCGCCACAGGAGAGGGAGCCCGGCGCCTTGCAGCTTCCCGGGAAAGTTCCTTCTTGCTTGGACATCACCGTGGGGGTCTTGAAAAATGGACTCACGGGAGAATGAGGCAAAGCTTGTCACTGGGAGTTTCCAGCGAGTTAAAGGAGCTGGGATTCCGGGTCCTTCTGGCCCCACCGTTTCTCCCCTGAGCTTACACTGCAAACCTGTGGGGAGCCCCGCCTTGGCTAATGGGAACCCCCAGCTCCGGGGCCTGGATCCTGCCCAGCGTCTATGAGGATGAAATGAGTCGGTGCAGGTGAAGCTCCTGGAACAGTGCCAGCACCTAGCAGACTCCAGGTAAATGCAGCCCGTTACGATTACTATTCATAGTGTCCGGGTAACCTCAGGCGGGGCTGGGGTGGGGGGGCTGTATGTTATACACCAACATTTCCGTTTGGTAGTGGGACTAAAAGGAGAGGAACCCTATTTCGGCCTCGGCTGCTCAGTGTGCTGAAACGTGCATCTCATCGCCTTTAAAAAGAAAAACAACAGTAACAACAAAACAAAGAACAAGCCTCCCCCGGCGGGCAGGTGCTAAGCCAGCAGTCCAGGGAGGAAAGGCCCGGAGGTGCGGCCGTGGCGGCGGCAACACCGTTCCACAAACCAGCTGTTTCACTGGCTGCGAGATGTCGTGGGTCCCTGGGCACCGGCCCTGGAGCCACTGTGGGCTGTGGTGCTGGGAGCAGCACCGGCCTGTGCTTGAGCATCATGAGATGTGACAGGCATGTGCTCAGGGAGCTGAGGGTTTGGACGCGTTCAGGGGTGTCCTCTCTGAGTGTGGGGCCCTTGGTCTGGCATCGAAAGAAGGCTGAGGGCTGAGCCTCTGGTTAGCACCATCAGTGGCTCCTTCTCTGACTTGGAGGGGAAATGGCTGCAGCCCCGGCAGGGATCAGAGCCACCTGCCTCTCACCCCTGCGCCTGCTGTGGTCTGCTCTCGACTCACCCAGAGATGGTCTAGGAGAGCCCCCGAGGGGGTGAGGGCTGCAGGTCCACTCCAGGATTTTGTACTCCGTGGACCCCTTCCCACCATCCCAGCCAGCACTGGTATCTGGAGATTCAGAGTGCACTTCGTTCTAGATCAGAGGGTCCTGGGCAGGAGGCTGGGCACAGCAATGACAACGGTCATTCGAGCCACATTCATATGCGCTGGGCACCAAGATGCAGTATTTCTTTTCATTCACCCAGTCGGCCTGTGCGGGAGGTGTGACAACCCCCATTGTACAGACGAGAAAGCCGAGGCTCAGAGAGAAAACACAGTTGCTCCCAAGTCGTACTTTGAGAGACTGTGTGCTTCCATTCTTCATCCCGGCACTGCCACTTGCTCTACACAGTGGAAATATTTAGTTTCCGTTAATAAATCCACACCATCCGTTATTTAAAAAAAATGGATTTCCTATTTTCTCCAACCATTTGTTTATTTGGTGCTGAGAGAAGGGGAATGAATGGCCTTCCCATTTCAGTGATGAGGACACGGAGGCCCAGAGCTGTGAAGTGACTGGCAGTGCGCGGCACCAGGAGCCCCGATCTCCCGCCTCCTCTCCCCAGAACCCCGGGTTAGAGGCGGCTGTGTGTCTGGGAGAAGCCTTCTGCCAACAGAAGGAATGATTAGCATACACTCATTTCCCAAAGTATCAGTTCCCTCTTTTCGGAGATTGGATTTCAGTCGGTAACAAGGGCCGTAGTCCCCAGCCTTCCATCCCGCCTCCAGTTTTTGAGCTCCCTCCCTTTGCTGTAATTTAACCAAGTTATTCATTAACTGCCATGTGCCCAGAAGGTACTTCTATCAACTGCGCTTTGGGAAATTCAGCTGCATTTGAAGTGTGGTAACAAGCTGAGGGCCTGCTTGGGGGTCAGGCGGGACCTGGGAAACTTGCTCTGGCCGGCTTCACCTCTCCATGACCGTGACTGTGCAGAATGGCAACCGGCAGCCGTGAGGGAGGCCGGGCATTGACCGATGTGAGTAACGTCATTCCCTTGCTTAAACCCTTTCAGTGCTCCTCACCATCCAGCCAGCTTTCTCATTTCTTCTATCCTGTCTTGCAAACATCCATCTATCCATCATCCACCCATCCATCCACCACCCATCCATTCACCATCCATCCACCATCCATCCATCTACCATCCATCCATCCATCCATCCATCCATCCATCCATCTACCACCCATCCATTCACCATCCATCCATCCATCCACCATCCATCCATCTACCATCCATCCATCCATCCATCCATCCATCCATCCACCACCCATCCATTCACCACCCATCCATCCACCACCCATCCATTCACCATCCATCCATCCATCCACATTAATTTCTTCATTACTTTATGAATTCATTTAATGACATTGTACCTTATCCTATTCTGCTTTTCCTGTTCTCTGAAGCATTTATCACCTTATAACACACTCAGTTTATCTATCTATCTATCTATCTATCTATCTATCTATCTAAAACCATTATTGTTTATTGCGTTTCTCCACCACCATTTCTCCCTGCTCACTAGAACAAAAGATCCACAAGGGCAAGCATCTTGGTTATAGTTATTGATATTCTAAAGGCTGTTCAGTAGGCACTTAATAAGCATTTGTTAAATAAGTGAATGAACATGGATATAATATTGAAGAAGATACTAATTTATGGGAATTAAGATAAAACTGGAGACTTTGAAGTACATAAATAAATGCCAGTGTCTAGACCCCTACAGGCAAGATTTCCTTCCATCTGCCTACGGTGCTTCTCATTAGGGCAAGTTTGAGATTACGGGCCAGTAGGAGGAATTCAAGCACCTCACCTGGCATTGGGCTCTCCAGCATCTGACCCCTGCCCTCCTCTTCTGTTACTCTCCATCAGGCCATTGGTGAGCTGGAATTGCTTGCACTTTGCAAACACACTTTGAGCTACCTTTTCCTACCCCAGGGCCTTTGCACATACTCTTTCTCCACCAGGAATCTCTTTACCCATTTGGCCATCTGGAAAACCTCCTCATACTATTCGGAACTATATTCAGATTACACCTTCTTTGGGAAAACTTTGTAGTTTTTTTTTTCTCCCTATTTGGGGCAAAATTAGATTTACCCTCTCCCCCTTCTGACTCCTTCTACTGAATAATGTTTCAGATGGTAAATTAGCTTAATTTAAAAAAATATATTTTTATTGATTTGAGAGAGGAAGGGAGAGGGGGCGAGAGAGATAGAGACATCAATGATGAGAGAGAATCATTGATCAGCTGCTTCCTGCACACATCACACTGGGGTTGCCCACAACCTGGCCGTGTGTCCTGACTGGGAATCAAACCGTGACCTCCTGGTTTATGGCTCAATGCTCAGCCACTGAACTATACTGGCCAGGCAGAATTTGCTTATTTTTGTCTGTCTCCTTCATGACATGGGAACTCTTTAGGCCAGAAACTATTTCCTCAGTACCTAGGAGAGAGAGGTATTTGGGGAATTACTGTAATAATAACTATTTGTGGAATTATTATAATTATAGCAGCTACTGATTATTGGGGACTTGCCAGGTACGGTCTCAGTAACAATGTAAGGCAGGAGCTGCTATTTTCCCTGTTTATATTGAGGAAATAGATGCAGAGAGATTATGGTGATTTACCTGAGATTACACTTTAATAACTGGCGGAGCCAGAGCAGAACCTGGGCCAGCTGACTCTGCACCCCAGGCTGCCTCTGTGACCTTGGAGAAGACCTTTCGCATGTCAAGGTCTCAGTGTTTCTCTCTATACAATGAACTGTTAGGGTCAGAGACTAATATTTCAGGACTCTCTCTCATTGTCCTTGTTGTTGTAGAGCTAATGAAATCTCATTCCCTCTGTTCATCGAAATGCTGCCACAGAACATGCCTGGCCACAGCCTCCAGGGAGAGAGGGTCTGAGTGGGCCAGGCCTGTCCCCTCTGTCCCTCCTGGTATATTTAATCTGGAGCTAGGACCTCCGTGGTCGGAAACCAGGGTCTGGGGGAGTTTGGTGCGGACTTCCTGAGAGAGTAAGCAATGAGAGAAGATGTCACGGGAGAAAGTTCGCTATGTGCTCTCCTCCCAGCTCCCCGAATTCGTCCTGTGGGTGTGGGTGGCTCCTGCGGTGTGCTGAGAGGAAAAGGGAAATGGTAAGAAGGAAGTTGGCAAGTTGTGGTCATTTTGGAGCCTCCACGGTCTTTGTGGATGTCTTGTTCCTGGCCAGGCTTGGCTTGGGCATTGCCTGGCTCCCCTGATGTGGCACCTGCCAATGACATCACCTAAGATCTGCCCGCCTGTGTTCCCAGTTCTCATGACTCAGCCCTAGGACCCCAGGGCCATGGCTTCAGTGGCGAGTGGGTTCTGGAGGTCACACACCCAGACACGTTGTCCCGTTGGACCCGTATTAGTGTCCTAATGCTGCTGCGTGAGTGTCCATAAACTTAGTGGCTGAAGATGGCACACGAATTCCCGACATTTCTGGAGGTCAGAGGTCTGAAAGCAGTCTCCGGGCCTCTGTCACAATGTCACTGGAGAATGTGCTTCTGTGTCTTTTTTTAGCTTCTGGAAGCCACCTGCCTGCTTGTCTTGTGACCCTTTCCTCCCGGCATGTCAGCCTCTTGGTTTTGTCATCGTCCGCTGCTATGGACTGATCTTCTGTCTCCCTTAACATGGCATTGGGCCACCTGGATAACCCAGGGTAATCTTCCCATCTCAAGACCTGCAAAGTCCCTTTTGCCATGTAAGGTGACATAGTCACCGGTTCTAGGGAAGAGGATGGGGAACCTGTTTGCTGCCAAGGGCCATTTGGATATTTATAACATCATTTGCAGGCCATTCAAAATTATCAACTTAAACATTAGCTTGCTATATTTGGTCACACATTTAATTAACTCACCCCTAATGCCTTGGCAGGGCCAGACCCAATGATGAGCTGGAACTCATGTGTTCTCACCATCTTCAAGCTTCCGACCTGCAGAAGCAGCTGGCACGCTTCACCCTGGGGCTGCACAGCATGCAGCCTGGGATCTGGAGATGCTGGAGGAGATGGAGCAGAAGCTGGGGCTGCTGTGGTCCAGGTATTGCCCCACCCCAACAGGGTGAGCTGTGTGCAAGAGGTACCACTGTCCTTGATTCTGCACTGACCTTGTGAATGCAGACATGGCTGCTGCTTCACTTCACTTCCCCCCCAGATTACTTCCAACCAAACTCAGCACCAGCAAGGGGAAGGAATTCTGGGAAATGTAGTCCTAGCTTAGTTTACTCAGTACAAAACTACCATAGATTACTCATGTCAATGTGGCATATTTACATACTTCTTTTAACTTCCAAATTAAGATCATAGCACAGTCTTGCTTCCTCCTAACATAAGGCAGCTCTGACAAATGAAAACACACAAACTTTCCTTCCAAAAGAGATACACATCGCTTTATCCATCTTTGGGTGATGTCAAACCTTTTCTAGCTGAGTCATACTCCTTCTTAGACATCCTATCACCTAAACGTGGATGATAAATTAGCGACTGTTCTCAAATCTTATGTTAGATGGTAACAGGAGTGAGAGAGGGGAAAATAATTAACATATACACAAATGTTTTTATACAAAATCAAGAAGAAATACTCAAATCTATTATCCTCATTTCCTCAACTGGTCAAGCATGTGATTGTAGCTGGTATTTATACTTCCTTTTTTTCTGCTACCCATGTTGTTTTCTGTTTTCCCTTAGCAAGAACCTTGGCCTATCACAGTCCCTTGCCTGACTGGGTAGCTCAACCGTCATTCTTTAAGGGTCTGGGTCATTAGTGTCTTACCTACAACATTTTTTAAAATATATATTTTTATTTATTTCAGAGAGAGAGAGAGAGAGAGAGAGAGAAACATCAATGATGAGAGAGAATCATTGATTGGCTGCCCCCTGCAGGCCCCACACTGGGGATCAAACCTGCAACCGGGGCATGTGCCCTGACCAGGAATCGAACTGTGACCTCCTGGTTCTTGGGTCTGCACTCAACCCCTGAGCTATGCCTGCTGGGCATGGGTCATTTTTTTTTTTTATTGACTTTTATACCAGGACATGGGAATAAAAGGGGGTTTCTTGAATTCAGGACATCTTCCTGTTTTATCCCATTGTATACTAGTAGCAGTAACCCAGTTTCCCTTTGATATTCAGGATTAATCACTCTAGTGCCAGGGGTGGGCAAACTTTTTGACTCGAGGGCCACAATAGGTTCTTAAACTGGACCGGAGGGCCGGAACAAAAGCATGGATGGAGTGTTTGTGTGAACTAATATAAATTCAAAGTAAAGGAGCGGAGGGGAGAGCAAGAGGACCCTCCACTCTTTCGGCTCCGCGGGTCTGATAGAACAGCCCAACGGGCCGGATCCGGCCCGCGGGCCATAGTTTGCCCACGGCTGCTCTAGCCACTATGGAGACCCATTTCTATGCCTATTGATTCATTGGCACGGGGGGCCCCAAGTAGTCCAGTCTCAACTCCAGTTTAATGGGACCATTGTTCTGTCTCCTGATAGAAGCATTCCTCCTTTGGGAACTAAGACATCCAGCCCAACAGAACCTAAAGTCATGGGAGCACAAAGCAACATTTTTGCTAGGGAATTACATAGGCTAACAGCGAGAGAAGACACTCCCATTTCTACCCCTTGATTCCCAGACCTGGGAATCTGATCTACGGGATGAATAGCACCATAGAGCGGTGGCTGATTTCAGAGCATGGCCTGCCTCCTGGAGGCTATCGCCCAGCCCTGCAAGGTGCTGTCACCAGGCTGGTGCCAAAACGGAGCCTTTGCAGGGCCATCCCACCATTTTGTCAGACCAGCTGCTCCCGGGTGATGGAGATCATGGTAATCCCAGGGAATTAACGGAACATGGACCCATTGCCACACTTTCCGTGCTGTAAACCATCAGAAGCAAAACTGTGTGGAATGCTCTGATAGCAAATCAGGCATCTGTAAGTCCACAGATGGCGGTTCTGGCAGAAGCACTGCGGGCAGGGAAGGCAAATCCATACCCAGAGTAAATAAAGGTCTGGCCGAGTGAATGAGAGCAAATCCTGGTGCCATGTTGGGGGCCCACTGTTGGACTCAGCAGTTGGTACTTGGGCACTTAGCCCTGAGTGTAGCCAGATCAGCCTTCATGAGCGAACGTCTAATTGGCTGAACCCAGGCATAACGTCCCTCCTTCTCACCATGGCCATTTTGTTCATGAGCCCCCGGGGTGATGATAAACTCTTGCAAAGAGTTGACTGAAATCCACAGAACGGACCATTTTGCCCATCCACTTAGTAAGACCCTCCTCTCCCGAGGTCACTCTTTGATGACTGTTTATATGACCTGCCAATTCAGAAAGTTCCAGCCATATAGTTCTCCTCAAGCCCTCCTTTCACCAATTGTCCAATTATGTTCCTTTTGAGTGTCTGATTATTCAGCCAAACCATTAGCCACAGCCCATGAATCAATGTAGATGCATACCTCTGGCCATCTCCCCTTCCAGGCTAAGTAAATAATCACGCTGGCAGCTCAAAGTACTGCCACCGGAGGAGCTTCCATCATCACTGTCCCAAAGAGGGTGCTGCGGGGCTGTAGGGTAATGAGCCTTGGGTGCAGAGCCATCTATAAAGCCCAGTCAACTTGCCAGGGAATTCCCCTTGAGGCCCTAGGTGTGGGCTGAGGGAGAGGGAGTGATGCAGCATGAGTAGAGGAGGGGCATTTGCAGTGTTTGCTCAGGAGACTGACTCACGCCTTCCTGACCAGCTTGAGCTGATGTTTCATGTGTCATTTCCATTTTATGATAAAATTACTGTTGCGGATGTCCAATTGTACGGTCTGCTTGCTCAGACAACACAGTTCAGGATGGGCAGCTCAGAAGGCGTAGTCACTGCTGGCCTGTGGTCGAGCTTCCGGTTCCTAAAAGGGGCAGTAGCGATGCAGAGCTCTTTCTCAGGAGAATCATTGTCTTCGGAGGATGGCAGCACTTTTCTCCAAAATCTTAAGAGTCTGTGCCATGAGGCACCTACTATCTATAGTCTGCTTAAGTCTTCACACAGCATCTCTGTGTGTCTCAGACCCTCCAAGCATCATCAAATCTTTGGGATCACACACCCAACTGGCAGGGCGGCTTACATGGCAGCCTGCACCTGTTGGGGGTGGATGTGCATGATAAATCCCGTTCGGCATCCCAGTATCGCTAAGCGTTTGGATACCTTCTTTGGCAGTCTACCAGGAAAGTGCTTGGCATTAGAACTTCATCTATTGTAAGCTGCCCCTGTATCCAGGTTTTAGTCAACCAACCAAGCCAACTGTTAGAACTCGCCCCAGCTGCTTGAGCTAATGCATTGAATCGGAATCTCTGCTTAATGCACCCATGTCCCTGAATTGGGCCTGATCTGACACTATATTTTCTTCCACTCTGATCCAACATCCTTAGGGTTCATTGCCAGAACTACAGAGAAGGGAATGCTGGGAAATGTAGTTCTAGCTTAACTAAGTTGACAGTACAGAGCATTGCAGGCAGACACCATATTACTGTACCATATTGCCTCTCTTAGTTTCTAAACCAAATATCCCCATGAAGAGAAATTTGTGTCTTTTTAGAGCTACGGGGTGGGGGGGGGAGGGTAAATGTAATAAACATTCTCTCCCCGGGTTGAGACCCAAGATCACTCTCTCTTAAGCCTCTAGGTCACACTCATTCTCTATTGAGCCTGTCTGTCTCTTTGTAATAATCATAGCTACCCTCAGCACTTGGCACAGATCATCTCACCTAATTCTGACAACCTCAGGGTGAAGGGATTACTGGCCCCATTTTACAGATGTGGAAACTGAAGCCAAGGTTGTACAAATGGCAAGGGATGGAACTGGAATTCAGATGCAGTTCCCCACTTCTTCAGCCAGGTCTTACTGTAGAGGTTTTCTCCCTTTGTCTCTTACCCATGTGAGTTAAAACCTGTACCAGGTTATTGTGATGGATTAGGTATGGAATCTCAGAGCCACCGACTGACCTTGCTAGATGGGGTCCTGAAGAACACTTTAGAGTGGAGGAAATTGAAGCCCAAAAGAGTGAGGCAATTTGTCCAAGTCAACCCAGTGGGTCATTATCAGGGCTTGGGCCAGAAGGCAACAGCCAGAGGTATAACCAGGGGGATGAGGATTGAGAGGTTAAATGAGCTTGCCATTCTAAACAAGCCCGATGCTGGGTCCATGGCAGCCTGAGACCAAAATGGTGCCTGCTTGGGGAGCCACATCTTCTTGTCATGCCTCTGGTCCCAGGAGCCAGGGCAGCTGGCCAGCGTGGCTCGAACCAGCTTCATCAACTGCCCGCCTCCTTAGCCCCACATCCTCAGAGAGAGTCCCTTTTTGCTGAGACTCAGGTGCCACCTAGATTTCTCTGGCCTCCTTTGGTGCAAAGGGAGTGGGGCTCTCTCTTCTCTGTTAGTTCCAGGAGCTGGACAAGGAGGGCTGTGACCAATTCCTTGAGGACTGGCCCGATTTGTGTGCTCAAATCAAAAGACACAAGCAATATGCTCTTACTCTGAGCTCATCCAGGCCCGGCGAGTGTGAAAATTCCTGTGCAGGTGCCAGCAGCTACATGTGAGTGGGGACGTTCTCTAGGGCTTCCAGAAAAAGTGTGATTTCCTTGACGCGTGGGCCCTTCAGCTCTCCATCTGCACCCAGAGCCCGAGGACATAGCAGGCACTGGACAAGGAAGGCTGGGGCTGGACTCCTGCATCCATTCAACAAATATCCCCGAGCACCTGCCATGGGCTGGTGCTGCTGGAGGGGCTGGGGCATGCCAGCGACAAACAAACAATAATAGCTTGCCCTGTAGTCTAGTGCAGAAAGGTGGGAAATTAAATAAAGATAATAAATAGCCGGATGATATTGTGTGGTAACGGTAACAGGCCATATGGGAAAAGGAAAAGGTAGAGCGGAGTAGGACGGAGCAGGAGTGAGGGGCAAGAAGGCAAGTTGCAGAATTACAGGGGTGGTGAGGAAGGGCCTCAGAGGGAAGTTGAAATCTGAGCGAAGATTTGCAGGAGGCGAGGGAGTCAGCCTTGTGGATGTCTGGGGAGGAGCATGCCAGGCAGAGGGAGCCACCAGTGCAAAGGCCCTGGGGCAAGGGGCGCCGGTGTGTTCCAGGAACAGGGGCTGGAGAGATGGGAGGGGTGGAGGCAGATTCTGTTGGCATTTCAGCCGGTCGTAAGGACCTGCCTTTTATCCTCATTGCAGGCAGAGGAGCGGTAGCATAACTAAATTATACAGCGAGGCAGCCTGTTTGTGAGGGTGCCTCGGGCTGCTGCGCAGAGAACAGATTGCAGGGGAGGCAGGGAGGGGGCCGCTGTAGTAACCGGTGAGAGATGATGGAGGCTCAGACCAGGATGGTTTCGGGGTGGCGGGGGGATGGGGGTGAGCAGCCATTAGATTTGTGAAGGTATTTTAAAGAGTTAGGTGTGAGACATGAGAGAGAGAGGGGGTCCAAGGTGACACGCAGCTCCTGGGCTACTGGGTGGGTGGATATAAAGTAGAACTTCCTGCCTGGCACTGCCACTGACTGGACAAGTGAGTTACTTAACAGACTCTGTGCCTCCGTTTCCTCAGTTGTAAATTCAAGAGGATAATGTTCTCAACCTCCTAAAGTTATTGTGAGATCTGACCTGGTACATAGTAAGCACTCAGTAAACATTAGCAGACATTCTTCTTGATGCTAAGTTATTATTGGTGCAGAACCTAGCCAGGCGTCCTCAAACTATGGCCCGCGGGCCACATGCGGCCCGCCGAGGACATTTATCCGGCCCGCCAGGTGCCGCTGCCTGTCCTGCTTAGCAGCCGACTTGTCCCGGGCCCGCAGTGCGCATAGGAATTTGTTCATAGTTTTTTTTTTAAACTATAGTCTGGCCCTCCAACTGTCTGAGGGACAGTGAACTGGCCCCCTGTTTAAAAAGTTTGAGGACCCCAGACTAGACGATGTGTCAGCAGACCACAGCCTGTGGGGCCCGGCTGGTGAAGAAAGAATGATGGGGGTGGGGGGGGCGCCACACAGCCACACCTCCTTTGCATGTCATCTGCTGGGACTTTCCGGTTACCAAGGCAGAGTTGAACCATTGCAACAGACACTGTATGATTGCAAAGCCAAAAACAGTTACTGCCTGGCCCTTTACAGAAAGTTTGCTGAGCTCTGCTCTCGACCAAATTGGCCCTTCTTCAGGGTGTGTTTCAGCAAAGATTTCTCCTGCTTTTCTGAGGTGGAGGTCAGCCTGATCCTGCACCAGGATGGGGTGTGTGTGTGTGCAGAGGAGATCTCTGTGTCCCCCGCCATCCCCGACACTCTGACACCACCTTCCCCGGGCCCGTGGCTCAGCCTGATGCCGGCTCTGGGCTCTGGGAGAGCTGTCGGGGCTGCTGTTGTTTGTCATAATCACGTGCCCATCACAACACTTGGGCGACGTGATGCTATAGAATCACACGGCCGAGTGAAGGGATTAATAGCTGATGGAGTGCACGGCCCTGGATCTCCCAGCAGCTGAGGCGCCTACCCGCGCCCCGTCTCTGCCTCCCGTCACCCTCTCCGGCTCTTCGGGCAAAGCTGTCCATCAGCAATGGATTTGGAAACAAGAGGGACCAGCGTGGGAGGCATCCAGCCGGGTCTGATGCAGCTGTGCCCCTCACTGGCTGTGTGACGCGGGGCCAGGCACCCAGCCTCTCAGAGCCTGGCTCCTCTCATGTGTAAAAGACGTGTGGTTTGTGTGCCTGGCCCAGAGCGGAAACTCATTTTCTCAGGGACCTGGGCTGCCTTTGACCCAGCATCAGGCCCTAATCACAGCGCTTGGCACATGCTAGGTGCTCAGAACACATTTGCCGAGTGAAGAAAGGAGTGGAGAGTGGGCGCCCGTCACTGTGGTTATGGATGACAATAATTTTGCTACGAGATTTGCCAGTGTCTCTGCCTCCCTGTGAACAGCCGGCAGGGCCAGTGCTGGTTCCCAGACACGGGCGGGGTTGTCCCGGCTGCGGGAGGAAGGAAAGGGCCTGAGAGGCTGCAGACACGTTTGGATTCTGTGGGAAGGTGGGCGAGGGAGGGAGGGCTGTGGGCAGCTCTGACACACAGAGAGACAGGTGATAGATGAAAAGACAGACAGAAAGATAGGCAGATAAATAAATAGAAGACCCAAGAAAAGGCAGGCAGGCAGGTTGCCAGGCACGCAGATAAATAGGTAAGTGACGGCTGCTGTACCGAGCGCCCAGGCGCCCTCCCCCCACTTCCACCTCCCCGCCTCCCTTTCTGTCACACTCTTTTAGTGGAAAGGCCAAGACTAGTATTGACTTGGTGCCTGGGGCAAAATTCCGGGGCCAGCAGGGCCACCTCACCTGTGTCTGCCCCCATGGGCAGATGCTGCTCAAAGGGACCAGTGGGGACAAAGGAAGGCAGAGTGGCAGGGGTTTGGCGGGAGAGCCTGGACGGGATAGGAATCTTGGGCTAGACCTCTGCTCCCACTTGCTGACTGAGTGACCTTGAACAAGCCCCTGAGTCTCAGGTCCTCCCCTCATCCCTGCCCTGAGAGCCAGAGGCGGCATGCCGGGATGTCTCTGAGATGGAGAGGTGTCGGGAAGCTGTAAGTGGCGATGATGACTCATGGGCGCCCATCTGACACCCGGCTGGGGAGCTGAGTGACAGGATGCACAGCTATGATGAAGTGAGGATGTGGGCATATGCTGGCCCGCCTGAAGGAGGGTCTGTCGGCTTGTGCGGGGCAGGAGCTTGACAAGGAAACCTGAAACTGGGATGGATGTCACAGCCATTGGCATGTCAGCCAGGCTGCCCGCCTCGAGGGGGTGGGGGTGGGGGTGGGGCTCAGCTCCCTGGCTTCAGAGCCACGGTGGGCTGGGCCACTGGGTGCAGGGCACACGTTGCTATCCCCAAATCACAAATCCCTCCGCAAAGCTGTCTTGTTATCTGGAGGCAGAAGTAGCTACTTGATTTGCAGAACCCAGTGAAAATGAAAAGGTAGGGCCCCTTGTTCAAAAATCATTGAACATTTCAGGACAACAACAGCAGAGCAGTAAACCAAACCCCATGTGCCTGCATAGGCTTTGCGCCCGCAAAGCTGGCCGTCTTGGGCACTCAGTCCCTGACTCGTGTGTGGGGAGGGGAGTTGGCGGGAGCGGGGGGCAGAGTTGTCAAGGACAGGGGCTACTGAGCTGTGCAGCCCTCAGTTTATACCTCTGTTCTACCACCCACTATAATCTGTGACCTTGAACAGGTCACTTAATTGCTTGGTGCCTCCGTTTCCTCATTTGGAAAGTGGGAGTAATACTAACACCTATGTCTATGCTTGTGCCAAGGAGATGAATACATCCACCTCAGTCGCTGGACTGGGCCTGGCACAAGTACTCAGTCAGTGTCAGCTCTTGTCATCATCCTGGTGACCACGTTCCGGAGCTAGGTGATGACCGAGTCCCGCGTTGGGACCGGAGCTGTCTAGTTCAAAGCCTCTCACTCACCCCCATGCAGTCCGGTCCAGGGTCAGATGGTGCAGTTGGCCTCCCCCAGGCCCTCAGGGTTTGCTTGTTTCTTAAAGGAGTTCATGACATGTGTCCTTGGTAGCAAACGTACCACCTGCTGACACTGGCTATGATGCCCCTCACCCCACTCCTGCATCTCTCAGAGCCTGTTCCTGGTGTCCTCCTCCTCTTCCTTCCCCGTGAAGGTGCCCTTGACGCTCACTTTTATTGATCTCACCTGAGTCTGAAGACATGGGCTGAAGAGGGGGAGTCTCAGGGACATGTGAGGGCTAAAGACGGGTGTCCTCAGGGACATAGGTGGTGAAGGAGGGACACTCAAGAAGGGGGCAGGGCAGGGGCTGAAGGAGCAGGTAAGTACCCAGCACAGGGCAGAGGAGACAGGGAGAGGGGCAGAGCCATAGAAAAGTGGAGCTGGAGAGGGAGGTGAAGTTAGGAGGAAGAGACAGGAATGCAAAAGTGCTAGGCCAGGGATGGGGAGACAACTTTAGGAAAGGGGGGGCCATTGGCCTGGTTGGTGATGCCCCTGGTTCACCGGCCTTGGCTTCCTTAGAGCCACAGGGCCTGGGTCCAGGAGACACGGTCTGGTCACCAGGTCAGGGCCTTGGGCTGCTGCGGCCCTGAGCTCTCTCGGCAAATGCATTGGTTCCCTCGCTCAGGTTGGCAGGTGAGGACAGTGCAGAGAAAGTGGTCGTCGATGTCACGGTCCTGGTTCTTGGTTTTGACCCAATGCATCGCATGCAGGCTTCCCGCCTCATCTTGCCGTTCCTTCTGGATGTTGGGGTGCTCTGGGGATAAGGCACCCGTCTTCCCAGCGCTCAGTGCCAGCGGGTGGCCAGCCCTCCTGCTGCTCCGCCTGGACTATATTAAACCCAGGGGCTGGGGGGTTAGGTCTTCAAAGGCTGCTGGGGTCTGAGCAGAGGATGTCTCGGCTGATGGTGTGGTTTAGGAGGGTCCAGAGCTTGAAACACCGCCCCCCGCTGCTGTGACATGGTCGGGTGCAAAGCTTCTATATCCTGATGTGCTTGAAGAAACATTCCCCTGAGCTGTGGTGCTCTGAACTCTGACTACTTTGAACAGGACCCATGCAGGTCAGCCTCGGAGAGACCGGGACAGTGGGAGGAGCCTTTGGGTGGCTGCTGGCATTGCTTTGGCACCATTGAAGCCCAGTCTGGAGGCAGCTTCCCAGAGCATCTTGGCTCCTTCTCTCTCCTGCAGCCGGGCTGGCCACAGCCTCCCTTCTGGACAGCCCCGCCCCGGCATCCATGAGAGGAAGGGGGAGGGGAGGCAGTATTGGTCCAGCTCCCACAGAGCCTGGGCTGGAAACTCTCCCCAAAAAGGGGTGGGTACGAGCAGGATCTGAAGCCATATTGCTTGGGCTGGAACACTGGCTCTGCTCTGAATAGCTATATCCCCTTGAGCCAGTATCTTAACCTCTCTGTGTCTGCTTCCAAGGGTTGTCATAGGGATTAAGTAAAGCATACTGTGAGTGCCGGCAACTATTAGCTGTATAGCGTTCTCTCTCTTTGGACTTCCCCCCAATCCCATAAGGTGGGTCCTATCAGGTCCCCCATGTTATAGATGAAGAAAGCAAGGGCCCCTGCCAAAACCGGTTTGGCTCAGTGGATAGAGCGTCAGCCTGCGGACTGAAGGGTCCCAGGTTTGATTCCGGTCAAGGGCATGTAGCTTGGTTGCGGGCACATCCCCAGTGGGAGGTGTGCAGGAGGCAGCTGATCGATGTTTCTCTCTCATCGATGTTTCTAACTCTATCCCTCTCCCTTCCTCTCTGTAAAAAATCAATAAAATATATTTTAAAAAAATTCTTAAAAAAAGAAAGAAAGCAAGGGCCCCAACAGAGACATGACTTGCCCAAAGCCATAGAGCTGAGGAAGGGGCCGCGGGGGCATATACCCGGCCTGTCTCATGCGCAGCCTGTGCCCTTTCCGCTGCCCATACCTGCAGTCGGGTGTCGCCTAAGGAGGCAGAGAGAAGGAGGAGGAAGTGAAAGATGTTTGGAGGCTCCCCAATCTGTCCCCTTGTCCCCAAAGTCTCTTTTCTGAGGCAGTCGAGTGGCACTTCCCAAACTCACGCTGACAGCCCTGTCTCTTGATCTCCTGCTGGGCCAGCTGGGCAGGGGAGCAGCCCTCCTCCTTGCCTCCCAGACTGTCAGGTCCACTGCGGCTCAGACCGAGAAAGCAGCTGGCATGAGGCTGCCCCAACCACCGCTTAGGGGAGCCTCTGCTCTGCTTTAGACAGGCTGCCCCCTTTCCCCCCGACTGCCAGGCTCAGGGGCCGGGATGACGATACCAGATTATGGATGGTGGGACCCGAGGGGAGGCTGATGGCTGCGAGTGGGCAGCCCACGGACCCACAGACAAGCTTTCTGCCTTGAATCCGGATCAGCTCCGATGGCCCAGCCTGACGGACTTGGCTCTGGAATCCATTGGAAAGTCTCTAAGAATGGGCCAAAGAGAAGGGACCAGACTGTAAGAATGGAACTTACAGGTGCTGCCGTGTTAGGGTGGGAGGCTAAACACACTTGTGGAGCTCAGTTTCCTTCACTGTACCAGGAATTTCAACCATGGACTCCCCAGAACTTAGAGCTGGGGGTGGAAGTTAGGGATTGCTTGGTACACTTGCTTCGTTTTCCAGATGGGGAAACTAAGGCTTGGAGATACACGAGTTACTTACCAAAGGCAACACAGCACACCTTACATGACTGAGCTGGACCTAGAGCCTACATTTCTCGAGTCACTGACCAATGTGCCTTCAGAGAACTTTCCAATCCCCACCAGAGTCAGGTCTCTGCGCATCCAGCTTCCCTTACCCCATCTCGACCCTGCCATGCGGATCACAGTAGCTAACATTTATTGAGCAATTACTATACGCCGGGCACTCTTCCGAATGCTTTACAAGTATGAACTTATTTCATCTCACCTCTTAGGAAGTTGTTGATAGCAGTATCCTCGTTTCACACACGGGGAAATGGAGCCACAGGATAATTTGCCCAAAGCCATCCTGCTGGGAAATGGCAGCGTCAGGGTTTGAACCCAGATCCTTGGGCTCCAGAGTCCAAAGTGTCTCAAAGCTTAGAAAAATACAGCATCATGGGAGCCAGAGCCCACTGTCCGCAAGCAGTCTTTCGCTGGCAGTCTAATGGCATTGGTGTGCCACTGAATTCCACAAAAAATTTCATAAAAATCTTTACCGTGTCAGAAGCAGACTAGATTTGAAGTGATCTCATGAAATATGGTATAGAAAAATGGTATGAGTCTGTGGGAAAATCCTACAGCTAAGGGGGAAAGATCAGAGCAGAGGCCTGGAGCGGACCATTGTCTGGTGTCTGGCTTGGGACAGGAGGCAGGACAAGGAATTCTAATACCCAGTTGGCCTCTCCTTGGTGTCACCTTGGTCTCTGGAGCCCTTCTCTGGGCCCCCGAGCCCATCTGTAAAGGGGGAACTTGATTTAAGAAGTGTTCTCTCTAAAGACCCTTCCAGCTCTGACCTCTGAGGATCTGACGAGCAGCTCTTGGTAATTTCTCTATTTCCCGACAGATTTGCATGCAAATGGCTCCCCTAAGAATTCCCTGACTTTTCCACAGGTATCTGCTCTCAGGTGCGTTTCTCCCACCCACCCTGGAGCTGTTGGGAAGGTCTTCCTTAGGTATAATGGAGAGCCCTCACTCCCATCCTACCTCCCTTCTTCAAGAATCCTTGGTGTCTTTTTCTTAATGCCAGACTAACTCAGAACATGATCCCAGGCTCAGATTTGCCTTCATGCATTCGGGCGTGTCCAGGCCTGTCCAGGATGCCACTGGTGACTTCATTAGGCTGCTGCCGAGCAAATTGAACTGTGGAGGGGAGAGAATGTGCTACTTCCTCCACCCCAACCTGAGCCTGCAGGCGAGGAGGAACCTCTCAAGTCAGACAGAGCCTTCATGGGGCAGGATTAGAGGAGTAACAAAAGCCACGTGCAACAGCGTGCGCCCCTCAGCTCAACTCACCCCATGACCTGGCTGAGATGGTCAGCCCCCTCAGGGGAGAGGGGAATCGGGGTCACTGACCTTGCTCTGTGGTCCAGCATCTGAGCACAGCTTGAGATGCATCTCCTCCCAGTCTGTTTGCACATTCACCCAATTCACTCACCATTCATTCATTCATTCATTGATTCAATAATTTAACATTTACTGGGCCTCTGATGAGTGTCATACTCTAGGATGGTGGCTGGCCTCTCAGGATCTTAGGAACGGGCAAAAAAAAAAAAAAGGGGGGGGGGGAGGGGGAAGGGCATGGAGTCTAGATTCAAATGGATCTGGGTTCAAGTTCTGGCTCTTGCACTAATGTACTACTTAGGCCTTCCGATCCTCTATGTCCTCAACAGGTAAAGTCATATCGGCCTTCTGGCTGTGAGGACCTCCTCTATCTGGTGCCTGGCATGGTGCTGAATAAAAGTTAATTCCCTTTTACCACTCGTTCCACCCTTGCCTTTACCCTCTCTCATCTGTCAGGACTTTTGCAAATATGTCTCCCAAGATGCTTCTCCTCTTCCATATGTAGTGTACTTGTTAGGAAGTGGTCACCAGCTAGACTACGTTTCCCAGGTCCCTTTGCAACTTAGTAGGTCAGGTGACTGAGTTCTGACCAGTGAATGATGGGTAAAGGTGATGTACACCATGTCCAGTCTTGGCTTACAAACATGTCCTGTGTGGTTCTCCATTCTCTTGGTCTCCCTCTTTTGGATGTGTCTTTGGGAGCCCTACATGGAAGATGAGGTACTCTGCCCTCAGCCACTGGTTAATCTTTATGCAGGAGAGAAATAAGCTTTTACTTTAAGGTTTGAGGGGGCATGGTGGTTCCACTACACATTGCGGTTACATTATACTTGTGCATCGTGTGTCCCTACCACCTAGAGCATAAACGCGAGGAGGGCAGAGACAACATCTGACTTGCTCGCCATTGTACCCCAGCCCTAACTGGACACCCGGCATGGGGAACATTCAATAAACAACTGGTGAATACATTAGTGTGTAGATATTTCTTTCTTTCTTTGCTGGGTTATCTGGATCATGCTTTATCCTCAGGCTAAGCTATGATGGCTTGGTTGTCATGCTCAGCAGCGTGGTTGTTATGAACAGTATTTTATTCTCCCAAATTCATATGTTGAAACCCTGCCTCACAATGTGATGGGAGGTGTGGTTTTGGGGAGGCATTTAGGATTAGATGAGGTCATGAGGGTGAAGCCCCCATTCATGGGATTAGTGCCCCTATAAGAACCACGGGATGGCTTGCTTCCCCTCTCTGCTCTCTCCCTCTGAGGACAGAATGGGAAGTCACCAGTCTGCAGCCCAAAAGAGGGTCCTCACCATGGATGCTAACCATGCCAGCATCCTTGTCTCAGACTCCCAGCCTCCAGAACTGCGGGGAATAGGTCTGTGCTGTTTCTAAGGCCCCCAGTCTATGCCACTTTGTTGTAGCAGCCAGAAGAGAGTAATACATGGTGAAGCTGAAATGCAAACACGCCTGTCTCCCTGGAGAGGTGGGCGCGGGAGAGTCCAGCTTCCACGTCCTTTCTTTTCGCTGGCCTGCTTTTAATGACTGGTGTTTTTTAGGTCTTTTTCACCCCCTTTTAGGTAGAGGCGGGTTAGGCGGGTGGCAGCTTCATTCTAGTCAGAAGCTAAAAGGCTCGTTGATTTTTTCTGATATCCTTTGAATGGGCCCCTTCTCCACAGACAGCTCCTCGCAGCTGTTAGGACTTCAAATTCCTCGCGCATTGAGGTGGGCAGAGAAAGGATATGAAAGGCTCTTTGGCGGACACAAAAGAGGGGGAAAACGGGATAAAAAACGACAATGTAGTTAATACATAAAATGGTGAAATTTCTGGCTCTCTGTATCCTTAATCTGTCTAAAGTGGCTTTGATCTCTCCTGCTTTAATTAACTTGTAATTATAACATGATGATTTCTGCAGTGGGCAGGGCCTGGGAGCTGGGCCCTGCAAGCACTCAGCCTCTGAGTGGCATCAGAAAGCAGGGTTTGCAGCATCTGCCTCTCAGAGATGTGCTTTCACATCTGTGCTTGCGCGCTGATGGGACACACACACACACACACACACACACACACACACACACACACCAGGCTTCCCCATCACAGGCTGCCATGGGCTGGTAGCTATGTCTGAGTTGCTGGTTACCTGGGAAGGGTCTCCTCAGGGTAAACTTGGTAGGAAACAGATGGTATCATTTAGGAACATCGTTGCATTCTCATGACCACCCTGGTAGATGGGTATAATTAGTCCCATTTTCTGGATGAGGCCACTGAGGCTCGGAGAGTTTCATCCACTTGAAGGTTGTTGTAATAGAGTGGCTTGTTGTTCTCAACTCTTCACCCTCGCCCCCCCCTTGCCATGGCCTCATTGTGAGAGAGCGGACTTCACTCTTGACTCTCGATTTGGCCATGAAACTTGTTTTGGTCGATGGCATGTTGGTGAGAATGACAGGATAGGTTCAGTCTCACCTGTGGCTGGACTAGAGGAGGAGGACTAGAGGCGGGTGGAGCAGAGTCAGCCCTGTGGAGGTCAACCAAGATCAGCCGACACCCAGCAGACCTGTGAGTGCCTGAGGGGTAATAGATAATTTTGCTGTAAGTCCCTGAGTTTTGAGGTAGCAGCAGTTAACCAATATATTGGTGGGATTGGGGTTCAAGCCTGGGCCCAGAGGTCCCTCTGTCTCTAAGGCCCATGTGCTTTGCTTTCCCCAGTGCCATGTGCCCCAGAACTGAGGGCCCTCCAGGCAGTCGATCCAGCATTTCTCAGACTGGTGAGGGTAGAGGAGGGAAGGGTAAGCTTCAGAGCTCTGCCCCCGCCACCCCTGCCTCAGCCAGAGCTGCCTTGCTTCCATCTGTCTTATAGTGGCCTGTTCTGTAATATTGCACTGAAAGAATGTGTTCTGCTGCTTAAACGATATTTGAAAACCAGGTATCTACTCCAATCTCCTCATTTTAAAAGTGAGGAAACAGAGGCTCCAGGAGGGTCGGTGGCTTAGCCAAGACCACAGCTGGTTAGGGGCAGAGCCAAGATTATAGCCCAAGCTCTCCAGGCCCCTTAGTGAGAAAATTACAGCAAATGGCAGTTATGCCAAGGGTTTCTGTGCATCTCCTTTGCCCAAGTGTGCCCTTTACTTCAAGTTTCTCAGTTTCTCTTCCTTCACCAGGCCTCTATCTCTCACCCACTCACTCACTCCATCTCTGTCTTATCAGTTCACTCACTCATTCTGTCAATCATGCATGTACCCACTCATCCAGGCTCTTCCTGGCACACCTACACCCCATGTTGGGCAGTGGGCACAATATCAAGCCTAGAAGCGAAGCTAGGATTTCCAGAGGTAGGATCCCAGTTGCATTGTGGGAGGAAGAGAGGAAAAAGGCCCATCCCACCAGGCCTGGACCAGACAGGTGTTTCTTCCTCAGGGGTGGTCAGCCCAAGCACAGGGGGGCAGAAGGTGAGAGGACAGGGGCACAGAGAGCAATTTTGGGAGCAGGAAATGAGAACTATGCAAATGAGATGCAAATATATGCGAACCACGAACCTTCAGTTTCTATCCTAGGCTATACCAATATTGCATGTCCCCCAACTCTCAGGCCCACCTTAGAGGGGAAGGTCACATTGTGTTGGAACAGTTGTACTCAGTACAGATAAAATTGGGGGCGCCTCATGAGCCGGGCAAAGTGGGGTGCAAGAGGAAGCAACAGCATTCTGACCAGTGTGAGGTGGGGAGGTTTCTGGGTGGAGATAAGATTTGAGAGGAAAATGTGAGTCTGAATATCAGCCACTGAGTAGGGAGGGGCACACTCATCAGTTTGCACACTGTGTGGGCAAAAGAGTGAGTGATCAAGGGGCTCTGGGATTTAGGCTGCACACGTGTAGGGGCCGGAGAGAGAAGTCTGAGAAGGTAAGTAGGACTGGTCTGAAGGCGTTTGGTCTAGAGCTGGAGTGGGAAACCCAAATGCCTCCGGGGGCTGGTATTAATGAGAGAAACTGGCTATTGTTTGCATTTTAAATACATGGAAATATGCATCATTTCCACAAAGGAACACACTCTCCTTGTTTCCCTTGAATCCTGGGGTCTCAGGTCTACTTTTTGTTTTGCCAACTTTGACAGAGACCTGTACAGAGAAACGTCTCTAAAATAAGAAAACCGAGAGCCTCAGGTAGATGGTGGCTGGTGTCAGGCTCAGCGTTGGGGAAACAGGGGAGGACTATGGTCAAAGCATGGGACTGCACATGCCCAGTGGAATGGGGCAGCCGCTTCTCAGGCTCCCATGGTCCGTATCACATGGGAAGGCAGGGCCCAGGATCTTCTGATTTTTCAAAAGGAGGATTTCTAAGTGTGAAGGCTTCTGATATTTAAATGTTGGTTCAAACTCTTTTTTGTTTTTCCTTTTAAACACACTGTGTGAGCAAAAAGAAAAAGGGAAAAAAGAACAATGACAAAGAAAAGTCTGGGGGCCATGAGCCGCCAGTTGGGGCCTCTGTGGCAGAGGAGGGATGAAGAAAGGAGAGAAGACTGGAGAAGGGGAGGTCTGTTTCATGGTGGCTGCAATTGTCCCAAGGAGAGAGCCTTGGCATGGCTGTGAGAATAACAAGGAGGAAATGAGTGGGAGACGAACGTATGAGTTATCGACTGCCATCGTATAACAAACAACCACAAAACCTCAGTGGCATACTGTTGTAAACATGGATGTGATGTTTGCTCCAGGTCAGCTGTGTGCTTCTGCTGAAACAGTGGGCCTGGTCAGGGCACACTCTGGGGTTTGGTCAGCTGCAGGTCAGCTAGGTGGCTTTGCTGATCTTGGCTGGGCTCTCTCACATGTCTGGAGCCTGGCTGAGACAACTGAGTTGGTTTATCCCTCCAGCAACTAAGTCAGGAATGTTGTTAGCAAAGGTAGAAAAGCAAGGGGGAGACCCCAAATGCATAAGACTCTGAGACAGAGGCTTCAAACTGTTGTATCAGCATTTCCACTACGGTTGGTCAAGCAAGTCATGGGCCACGTCCAGATTTTAGGAGGAGGAAATAGGTTCCTTCTTGTGGTGGATAGAGCTATAGTCACCTTGCAAAGGGCATGGATACAAGGATGGGTGGAAAAATAGGGCTATTTTTGCAATTAATGTATAGCTTTGGGTAAGCCACCTGCTCTGTCTGGACCAGCTTTGTCATCTCTAAAAGGAGGAGGTTGCATGAGATGATTCTTCCAGTTCAGCCACCGTGAGGGTCCACCTCATCTCAGGCCTCCAGGGCCCAGCTGGATTCTAGCTGATAACAGTGAGAAGGGTTTTACTCCTGTCCCTCCTCTGCTGGGCCCAGGAAGTGCCTGCCCTGGGATCCCAGGCATCAGCCATCAGGGATCGAAAGCTCTTCACCTTCCTTCCCTAATGGGCTCCCTGATGGTCTATGGCTGCACCAGAGCCATGGGCACAGATGCATTAGCCCCTCTGTATCCCCAAGGGGTATTCATCCTTAATGGATGGAAGGACCATGTTGACCCAGTCTCATTATTTGAGATATTAATGAGGCTTTTATGGCTGGCACCTTGCTGGGGAGGGTGACACAAAAGATAGGACCATCTCACAGGTCTAGTTTCCATGAGTTGAAATCTGCAGAAACCTGCTTACAAGAAATTTATCCCATCCATCCATCCATCCATCCATCCATCCATCCATCCATCCATCCACAGTCTTCTTAATACCTCCTATGTGCCAGGACAGACAGACAATACAGTGATGATTAAAACTCGGCTGCAGCCCTCAAGGGCGAAGCAGACAAGTAAACAATCCGTGGACATTCTGAGTGTTGGATGCAGGTGAGCCTGGAGGAAGGACCCAAGAGGGAACCGTATTCAGGCTGAGCATCGAGGGAAAAGATGTGGCTGCCTCTTTGAAGGGTTAAAGGCCCAAACTGTCCTGATGGTGCGGCCCTAACCCCAGCCAGAGTGAGGATCAGAACCTGGCTCCTTGTGCTCCTGCCTTTAAAAAGCTGACCCTTGAGAGTCCGTGTGAGAGAGCACCATGGTGATGGGTGGGCTGTGTACACACGAGACCCCTGCGCTGACCCCCAGGCCTGCTGTCTAAAGCACCTGATCAGATGCAAACAAACATCCTGAACTCGCTTGCTTTGTGCGTATCCCTGAGAAAGGTGCTGGCAGATAGCAGGATGAGTTACCCACATCAGCATTCCAGAGGGCTTTTCCCTGAGAGTAACTGGTCCAACGGAGAGATCCAGGTAAGAGGCTGTGTGGACAAACCTCTGGCTCTGGGCTCCATCCACACCTAACTTCCTGCCAGGGTGAGGGGAGGTGGGGCCAGGAAGGACCATATAAAGGGAAGACTCTCTTCCTCAGCAGGACAGGGCCCACCCAGATGCCCACATAGATGCTGAACCACCTTTTGCAGCTATAGAGAGATATATAAGTACTCACAATTAGGCATGTGATTTTAGGGAGACCCCTAAAGTCTCACGATAAGAACCCCAACTTTATGACATAGGTTACTTTTCTGTAATTAGTCTTCCAGCTCAAACCAAAAAAACTTCCTGGTATCATTAGAGAGAGCTGATACCCAGCCCCCACCATGATGGGAGGGGGTTTTGAGACATTGCCTCAAAGTTACAACTGTGGTTCTCTGCTTTGAGGGGTGTAACCGCCCAGGAGATGAAGGGGAGCGGCCTCTCCTATCGTCAGATCCAGGAGATGCCAGGCAAGAGGCAGATTTCACACCCAACGTGTGTCTCTTACTGTGGAAAACCTCAGTATCGATTCATCACTTATTGTTTCTCCAGTTCCAAAGATGGATTGTGCAGATATGTAAAATAAGTGTAACAAATAAAGGAAATACATTTAAAATGTACAAGAATTGGCCCATTTTTCCATATTTCACCTCAATTTTATATGCTGTCAAATATACTTGAAATACATGTGCGCTAAGCATGACAAATATATAGAAACTAAAGCTCTATTATTTTGCTGTAATGGACCAGGGGAATAGCGCTGGAATAATATTCTTCTGTCTGCAATAAAGGCTTTTCTCTGAAGCTGTCTTAATGCTGTGAACAACACCCAGAGCTCTCTCAAGGGCTTCCTCCTTTGAATTACTTCCCCTCTTCCAGGCCTTCCACTGTGATGAGTTTGGCAACCACCTGGTGGGTGGTGGGACCCAGCCTGTGATGCAGCAGGGTGAGGGGAGTGTGAGCCCCAGCCCACGCTGATGAGCGTGGAGATGAGTGGGTGTCAGGTGTGCACCGGGCAGCACAGTGTCAGTGTGGCAGGCACGCCCTGCTCCATGCCCGCCCCCCGGAGACACACCTCATCTATCAGCATCTCCACTCAGCAGCAGGCCTCGGGAAAAGCGGAGGCACTCTCAGCTTGAGAGGCTGGCTTCAAGTAACTGGAGGATGGCAGCTACAGGCTAGGAAGGAGTCGGATGCCTCAGGGGATTGGCGTCTGCATCAGACAGGTCAGGGCTGTGCTCTGCCATCCCTTGGCTGTGTGCTTTTGGAAGGTCTCGCGACCTCTCTGAGACTCACTTTCCTTGGCTATACAAGGAGTAACAATTCCAGCCTTCTAGGATTGTGGCCTCTCCATTGTTCCGGGGGAGCCGCTCACATTGTGCTCTAGGTAGACGGTGCTCCCTGAAGTGACAGAGCAGGGATTTGAATCTAAGCCTTGTTCCAATGTCCTCTCTTCAAACCACTCTGCAAAGCAGCCCACTGTGGGCCCCTTCCAAATTCAACATTCTAGAAAGAGTTGTGCCTGGCTTCGTTCTCTTGGGAAAGTTGCTTAATGTCTGCCTCACTTCCTAGTCCCTGGAAGAGGGATGATAACAGAGCAGACTACAGAGGGTGCTGTGAGGATTAAATCTGATCATTTAAGTCTGAGCCTTTATTGGTCAGTGTCTGGTGAATGACAGGTGTTCAGAGTGTTAGTTTCCACAGGGCAATGGAGAGACAGAGTGAGCGTATGGCCGTCACGAGGCTGGGAGCAGCAGTTAGAAGCAGTGCACCAGCCGCACCCACAGCAATGCGGGTTGATTGCAAAACTGCTGGATGGAAGTTCCTTTAAGTGCATTAAAAATGCACACGTGCAAACCAGCGATAGGCATTTCACAAAGAAACATACAACTGGAAGGACACACATCAAGCAAACCAGAAGTGCTGCCTAGGGAGGGGAGACATGGAGTGGGAACTGAGGATAAAAGGGGATGCGTAGATAAATAAGAATGGGATGTGACAAAATCTCACGTTATTACATGTCTCTGGACATCACTCTTTTCTGGAGCCAACAAGTTAGGGTTCCCCTGGGACTGAGTGCCATGGAGTTTCAGAGCTGGGGGTACCTCAAAAACCATCCAGCACACCCACCTCCCAGACAATGGGAGTAGAGTGGATGACATGGCCTGTGAGCACATCCTATGTAATAAAGATGTAATATGCAAATGGTTGTTACGCCGTGAAGCATAACAACCGACCACATAATGATTAGATCACGGATCAGCAGGGCAACAAGCTATGAGGGGGGGTGGGGGGTGGAGGGAACTACAGGAGGGTGGGGCAGTGGGTGGAGAGCTACAGGAGGGCGACAGTGAGCTACTGGCGAGCTACTGGTGCATGGATTCGTGTGCAGGGCTACTAGTCTTACCTAATAAAAGAGAAACATGCAAATTAACCATCACTCTGCTACGCCCACAGCCAATCAGAGTGAGTATGCAAATTAACCCAACCAAGATGGAGGTTAATTTGCATATGCAGGCATGGAGCGGAGCAGAGTGAAGCCTGCTATGAGGGGAAAGGGGGCGGTGGAGGGAGCTACTGTAGTGGTACTTCAGACAGAAGCGAGGACTTGCGGCTCCAGGCGGCCCGGGAGTGAGGAGGTGCCGGCTCCTGGGCAGCCAGGGAGTGGGGACTTGCTGGCTCCCGGGCGGCTGGGAGTGAAGCCAGGGGAAGGAAGGCCTGTTCATGCATGAATATCGTGCAACGGGCCTCTAGTCTTTAATAAGAAGGGTTTGGAGGGCATCAGGGAAATGGGGCAGGGTCCTGCAGCGGGGCCAATGCAGCTGTGAGAGAGGAGGTGTCAGAGATGGAGAGTTCCTCCAGAGAGACCCTGCTCCCCTAGGACTCGTCTTTCTTGTCCATTACCTGTCTCCCCACTAAGACGTAAGCTCTGTGAAAGCAGAGCCTTGAGCTGTCCTGCTAACACCTAGGACAGTGCTCTGTATGTAGTGGGTGCTCAAGGCACATTTGTTGAATATATGAACAGACTTGTGAGGCAGGCATTTTCACCCCCATTTTAGAGGTGAGCAAACTGGAGATACTAAAGCTGTAGTTATGTGTCAAGCTCACAAGGATAAACCTTCCCACCATGTTCCAGAAATTATTACTTTTCAAAATTTACCTGTCCAGGCAGTGGTGGTGGCAGCCCAATTTTTAGGACCTGGCTGTATGGGACCAGGACAAAGGGAAAATAACCTTTACTAAACTCCTATCACATTTGAGCACCGTTTTAGGGACATGACCTGTGTCGGGGAGGCAGACCACTGTTGTAGCTATGTGCATGGGCTCTGGGCTCAGACTGCCAGGTTTGAGGTTCGGTTCTATCACTTTTGCCAGCTGTTCAACCTTGTGCCACTTGTTTAACTTCTCTGAGTTTCCATTCCCCTATCTGTGGAAGGTTGGCTTTGTTGCAGATGATTGTCTCTAATATTTATTCTGTGCGCTCTCTCCCTCCCTCCCTCCTTTCTTTCTCTTCTTTTGTAATAGAGTTGGTGAGTTTTAGCTGGGCACATGGTCACCAGGGAAAGACTACATTTCCCATACTCCTGTGCTGCTAGGTGTGTCCATGTGATTATATTCTGACCAATAAGATTTAAGAAGAGGTTATGGAAACAACTTCCAGGTCATACCCTTGAAAGAATAGGGAATATCCTTTACTTGCCTGCCCCACTCTGCCTGCTGATGAGAAGGCTGGAGCGGGAGATGGAAACCACATGTGCCGTAACCTTGAAGGAGGCTCTGACCCTGACATTGTGAAGCTGCCTTAGGAGCCCTGGATCCACTGTTATCCGAGAGAGAAATTCCATCGTTTTTAAAGCTTTTGTTCTTTTGGCCTTTGCTATGGCAGCTGAGTCTGTATCTTAACTAAAACCAGTTTTGGCACCAGAGTGGAGCACTGTTATAAATTCAGTTTAAAAAGGAAAGAAATGATGCTGTGAAAATGGTGCACAAAAGTAAGAGATCACGAACCCAGCTGGTGACACCTCTCACAGCCACTGTCCTCTTCCCTCTCCCACGCACTCTGCCTCCTTCTGGGGGGTGGGGGGGCTGAGAATATTCTGGTAGGACCAAGGAGAACTAGGACCCGGGCTTGAGCACCACACGGCCTGCGTGTGAATCCCGATCATGCCACGTATGTCTGTGTAACCTTAGGCAGGTCACTTCCCTCTGCGGGCCAGTCTCTTCAGCTATAATAGCAATGCCTCCCTCAAGGTCTAGATGACAGAAGAACACAAAATGCTTACAACGGTGCCTGGCACAGAGTAAGTGCTAAATCAATGTCAGTTACTGTGTTAAGGTGATTCATGCGAACTGCTGACGTCTTAGTGGCTTTGTACACAGTTATTTCTTCCTGACTCCTTTCACAGGCCGCTGTCACCTGGGCGGCCCTTCTCCAGCTGCGTTGTCCAAGTTTTTGAGAAAGGGAAGAAGGAGACGGAGGATGTTTTGAAGGACCAGACCTGGAAGTAACGGACATCACCTCTGCCCAGTCCTATTGGCCAGAAGTCGTCAATGGCACAACCACACTTCAAGGCGGTGTGCTGGGCAGTGTCACTCACCATGTGCCTGGCAGAGGGAACAGAGCCTCGGCCACATCTGGGCTATAATCCTGGTTCGGTCCCCTGTATATTGTGTGATTCTTTACCTGTTTCTCCATCTCTCTGAGGCTTGGTTTCCTCATTATAAGGAGCTAGTGACACCTGTTTTGTTATGATGAAGTTCATATAGGCAAAGGGAAGTTCGAGGTGCCTGGTGCATGGAGGACGTTTGGAGAATATCATTTTCCTTCCTTTCTTTGTTCACCAGGCTTCCTCTTCCCCCCAGCTCCACCTTCCCTCCCTTCCCACCCCTCTGTTCTCTCTCCTTCCTTCCCCTGCAGTGAGCAGGGGACAGCTGGTGGTGCCCTGTCCACAATCACTGAACTTGCCCATTTTTAACCAAAGGGATCCGATTGCCTAGGAAAATCCTGAGAGGGAAGATGGTGGCATGGAGTGGGTGACTGGAGCCACGTCCCCTGGTCCCCAATGTAAATCTCAGAGAAAACCATTAGCGGGCCCTGAAGCTCAGAGACAAATTGCCAGGCAGGGGGATCAATGTTATTTTTCCACAAGTTGAATTCATAACGGTTTATGGCAAAATCGATGCAAATCTTCATGAATAAAGTGATGGCAGATGCACTTTAGAGAATAAAAAGGGGTGAGGGGCCGGAGAAGCCTCAGCCGGTCAGCAGTGAAGGTGGGGTCCCAGGAGGGAGGCCCGGCCCAGCAGCCCCGGGATCTGGTCCTCCCTGCAGTACAACAAGGCCCTTCCCAGACGGGCCACAGCCTCTCTGGACACCCCGGTGGGGCAGGGTATGAGGATGGGGGAGAAGTTCAGAAGCGATGACATGCCCTTGAGGGCTTACTTTGAGCTTCATGCTTTATGTCCTTAGTGGATCCTCGAAAGCACTCTCAGAGGCCAATGCCGTCATAACCCCCAGTTCATAGCTCAGGAAATGGGGCTCGGAGAGGTGAAGCCACTTGCCTGGCATCACAGGATTAATAACTAGCAATGTCTGAATTCAAGCCCAGGTCCTCCCTGTTGCAGAGGTCCAGAGGGCCTTTAAAATAAGCATGGCCTAGCCCTAACCGGTTTGGCTCAGTGGATAGAGCGTCGGCCTGCGGACTGAGGGGTCCTGGTTCGATTCCGGTCAAGGGCATGTACCTTGGTTGCGGGCACATCCCCAGTGGGAGGTGTGCAGGAGGCAGCTGATCGATGTTTCTCTCTCATCGATGTTTCTGGCTCTCTGTCCCTCTCCCTTCCTCTCTGTAAAAATCAATAAAATATATTTAAAAAAATAAAAATAAAATAAGCATGGCCTCTCTGTCCTGTCCTTTCCCACCCCTGGACCTTCCCACACGCGGTGCCCTCTGGCTGGAGTGCCCTGCTCCTCTGTCCTGCAGCCCTCACCACCCGACCACCCGGCTGTAGTGTTGCTGCTGAAGCTGCCAGCGTCCATGATGTCTCCTGTGGTCTTCGTCATGTCCTCCTAGTGGGATTTTGTGTAAGTGTCCCGTGTGGACCCTGTGATACTGTCTAGGGAGTATTTGTCCTCCTGGCCCCTTACCTATGCTGGGAGCTACCCAGGGCTGGACCATATACTACCCAACTCTCTCTCTTTCAATCCACACACCTGAATACCAGCACTGACATTCATCCTTCCATCCTTGCATTCATCCAATCACCCATTCAACCATCCACTTATCCATCTAGCCTGCATCCATGCATGCATGCATCCATCCATTCATCCATCCATCCATATGTCCTTCCTTCTTCCCTCCCTCCCTCCCTTCTTTCCTTCCTTCCTTCCTTCCTTCCTTCCTTCCTTCCTTCCTTCCTTCCTTCCTTCCATTTCTAGGTAGTTCCCAGGACTTGAAAATTATTAGAATTTATTCTGACACATGCTACAACATGGATGAACCTTGAAGACATTAAGCTAAGTGAAACAAGCCATCACAAAAGGAAAAACACTATCTAGTTACACTCACGTGAGGCTCTTAGAGCAGTCACACTCATAGACACAGAAAGGAGAATCCTGGTTGCCAGGGGCTGGGGGCGGGGGGAATGGGGAGTCACTGTTTAATGGAGGCGGAGTTTCATTTCTGTAAGATGAAAAAGTTCTGGAGATGGGTGATGGTGATAGTTGCACAACAATGTGAATGTACTTAATGCCACTGAACTGTACAGTTGAAATGGTAAATTGTATGTTGTGTATATTTTACCCCAATTAAAAACAAATGAATTAATTGAGAACATTATCCAATTTCCCAAGGAGGCTGCTGTATCCCTTATACAGAATACCATCCTGTCCCTGCCTGTTCTAATCCGAACTATTGGTCAAGCAACACCTATGTCCTCTTCCCCAGCACATGGCAGTCTCTCCAGCTCTCCTGTCTCCAACCTCCCCAATGCTCAGGGTTTCAGATATCACATTAACCAGGTTTATAATGACAGCTAACACACGGCGAGGCATTCTCTCTCTGGGACCTGTTCTGCACGCACTGTGTGGATCATGGCACGCCCGCGCTGCGAGCTGTGTACTATCGCTGGCCCCATTCTAAAGAGGAGAACACTGAGGCCCAGGGAAGTTTGGAACTTGCCCAAGCTTCCCCAGTTAGTGTGCCCCAGAGGCAGGACTAGACTCAGCACTGACATGAGGACTTGTCCTTAAAGTTACTCCATGCTGTTCCACAAAACCACACTCGCTTATATACCCCCAGGAACCAAGCTTACGTAAGTCTTATCTCACCAAGACCTGGTGAGCTCCCTAAAGAGGGGGGCTGGGTGTTTATGCTCATTATTACTTTTGATCCAGCGTGGACACAAAGTAGGGGCTCTGTACCTCAGGGGCGGGGCTTGAGCTTGAGTGGCAGGGGGAGGGGGGACGACCCTTGGGGGCAAAATTGATGGGGGTTTCAAAAATCTTAGTAATCAAGGCAAATCACATTTCAATGCAGTATTTTAAAGCATCAAATTTAAGGGAAGACATCCATGATGAACAAAATATCAAAAATTTAAATAAAGCCAAGATCTGCTTCTTCATGATCCTGCCTCATTTGTCTCCCCTCATCCAGTCCCGTGGGGCCGTCGTTGAGATGGGCTTGTGCTCCGGCATATTTCTGGGGATGGCTGACACCATTCCCCTCTGCGCCCACTCATTGGGCAGGGACCGTGTGCTGGGGCCAGCGCTGCACGGAACCCGAAGTCAGTCTCTGCTTGGCAGCCTGTTCCCAGGCCTCTGTAGCTGCGTGGCCTTGGGCAAGTTGCTTAATCTCTCTGTACTTCAGTTTCCTCCCCTGTAAAGGGTACATCTCATAATAAAAACTCTGTAGTGCAGCCTTGAGGATTAAACGAGATAAAGCGTGGAGGGAGCTTAGCACAGCTCCAGATCCTTGGCTCTGGTTGAAATGGTTCATTCAGGAAAACAGAGTTACATGTGAATTTATGTTGGCAGGTGCGTCAAAAAGCCATCAGCTTTCGCTTTTCCTTTTCTTGTTTCCCCATTGACATTTCTTGACCACACCTGACACAGGAATTGGCAGCAGCAGAGGGAAGACAGTGGGGAATGGGAGAGGGGCTGGTGGGAGGGGGCGGCAAAGCGGTTCTCAGCTTCTCAGAATAAGGCAGCTGACAGCTTCCTGCTTCCGTTTTCCTCTCTCTAGGTCTGGCCTATTGGTTCCTGACTACAAGCGGAGGCGTTCTGGTTCTCCAGATGTGTGCTCTATATAGCCGGCTGCACATCTGGAGGACACGGTGCTGGGGGAATGAGCTGTTTTATCCCTCCCTACTGCAAGCAGTGCTCAGAGGTCCAGATGTCCAGTGGCCAGTGGCCGTCACATCTGGAAGGCGGGCTGAATCTTTTCAGCCAGATGTGTCAAGCATTGTGGTGATTTGGGGATGCTCCAGGCCCCTGGTCATGGGGAGCAGCGGATGAATGGCCAATCTGATCCCCCTTTGCCTCTCCAAACCAAGAGTAGCTGTTGACTCTGTCTTCTTCGAACAGAGACATTGAATGAGATTCTCTGCTCAGCACGGCCCTGGGTCCCAGCCTCCTAAGCTAAGGGCTCTGGCTGGAGTTTTCTGTCCACGAAGCCGCTGGCAGGGTGTCTCCCTGAGCAGTCAAGAAAACAGGACTCGGGCCTATGGAGGCAGAAGGAAGGGGACAGACTTCACTGGATTGTCCCCAGGTTGGTTAGAGAGGCACTGGCCACCTCATTTACGTGCCAGTTTTTAAAAGAATCCTTGGAGGAGGAGAAGTGGCCACGACAGTCCTCATAGACAGCTGGGGAAACTGAGTCAGTGGGGAGGGGAAGGGATTATATTGAACCACCTGGTCACATTGGGTAATGCCAGGCTATGCAGCATGGCTTATTGAGGGTAGCCAGGCTAGCAGTCTGCCCTTCCAGAGACCTCGACTTGCCCTCTTCTCCTGGCTCAAAGGAAGTGGGGAGGAGTGGAGGAAATGTCCACTGCCATCAGTGGTGCTCTTGATCAATCTCCATGGCTTCACTTGACACAGCCCCCCCCCGGCCCCTACCCCCTGACTAGGTCACTCAAAGGGCAGTTGGGAATTTGGATGACAGGTATAAAGATAAAGGTAAAGAGAGCTAGCACTTTCCGAGCGCATACTCTGTGCCAGGCCCTGAGGTCCCAGTGACTGGAAACAGTGCAGAGCGGTGATGTGGCTGGCCAAGGGTCCCCCGGCACATGATCGGCAGTGTGAGGACAGAGTGCCAGGGCTGCCCAGCGGCAAACCCTGCTGTTACAACCAGGCACCCCAGACTTCCAGTGCCCCTCGGTTCAAGGGCCACCTGCTGCTGGAAGTTCCAGAGCCTGAAATGCATCTGGGACCCGGGATTGGCCAGGCAGGAGACCCTTAGTCAGTCCTGTTGGCTTGGCATGCAACTCTAGAGAGGAAGTAACCGCTCTGGGCTTCAGCTGTCTAATCTGCCTCCCCAAAATATTACTCTGACTGGACTTGTTCTGTAAGGGGCGCCATTAGACACAACCACACAATCACACAACCATAGGCTTTCTGAGACCTGGTGGGGGAGAGAATGCAGCCTTCCATTGAGTGCCACGTCTAGAGGGATGAGAAAGTCTACAATCAGGCGTCCTCAAACTACGGCCCGCGGGCCACATGCGGCCCGCCGAGGACATTTATCCGGCCCACCGGGTGCCGCTGCCTGTCCTGCTTAGCAGCCGACTCGTCCCGGGCCCGCAGTGCGCATAGGAATTTGTTCATAGTTTTTTTTTTAAAAACTATAGTCCGGCCCTCCAACGGTCTGAGGGACAGTGAACTGGCCCCCTGTTTAAAAAGTTTGAGGACCCCTGGTCTACATGCTCCTGCCACCATGTACCTCTCCTGCGTCCATCGCAGGCATCGCTAATCAATGATGGACTCTTTCCTGCTGAGCTGGACTTCCTCTCAACACCCGCTATTCTTTAAATCTCACACCCAGGGTGCCCACCACCAATGGGTAGGGTTGGCACTAGCAACAAAGCGCTTTTGCATCCCAGTGCGTAAGCACTCTGGGCAGACGGCCACCTGGCCTTGCGTGCACACCCTGCTGGACCAAGCCTTCGCCACCTCGTAGGGTAGTCTGTGATAGTGTCGTCAGCTGCAAGGCCTGAAACTTTCCCGCAGGTGACAGACAAAGGCACTGTCCGGTCAGTAACACCCTGACATTAAGTCGTGTCCACTGGAGACTCGGCGACCAGACATCGCTTTCTTCTAGAAAGACTGAAGTCCTTCAGACGTAATGTGAGGATTGGTCGTGTCCCCTCCTCACCCAGTGGAGCACCTGTAGCTCCTGACTCTCACATGTGACCCTTCCCAGCCCCGATTTCCCTTATTCGCAGCACCCTTTTTGTCCCCCTTAAACATGTAAATCTGAATTTTAAAAAATACCCAATGAGTCCGGCTGGTGTGGCTCCATGATTGAATGTTATCCTATGAACCAGGAGGTCATGGTTTGATTCCTGGTCAGGGCACGTGCCGGGGTTGCAGGCTCGATCCCCAGTGTAGGGTGTGCAGGAGGCAGCTGATCAATGATTCTCTCTCCTCATGGATGTGTCTATCTCTCTGTCCCTCTCCCTTCCTCTCTGAAATCAATAAAAACATATTTTAAAAAAAATTACCCAATGAAAGGTCTTATGAGAGCCCCATAGTAGGGGTCCTCAAACTACGGCCCGCCGAGGACATTTATCCGGCCCGCCGGGTGCCACTGCCTGTCCTGCTTAGCAGCTGACTCGTCCCGGGCCCGCAGTGCACATAGGAATTTGTTCATAGTTTTGTTTTTTTTTTAACTATAGTCCGGCCCTCCAACGGTCTGAGGGACAGTGAACTGGCCCCCTGTTTAAAAAGTTTGAGCACCCCTGCCGTAGAGGAAGACTCTGATACCCTGGTCTCAAAATTTCACTTTTATTAACATGGCCTAGAATTTTACTTTCAAACAATCGGCTGGTATTTAGCTCCCGTGAGAAAATGGGAGCCACTTTTCACACGAACTGAGTGAGGCCGGCTGTGCTCTTTCCCGTGGCTGTGCCACTGGATGGCGGACGCAGGGCGGTGCCTGGCAGCTTCTCCCGGCCCATGTCATCAGCACAGCCAACGACTGTTTGCAAAGGAGCTGTATCCCCAGGCCAGCCCAGAGCCTGGCGCAGGCTTAGCCATGATAACGGCAACACTATTATCCAACGCCTTTCTAAGCATAGCGCATGCTTTAACTGATTCAAAGTGAGGTCAGTGCTATTTCCCCCATTTTATGAGGAAGGAAACAGAACTGGAGAGGTGAAGGAAGCCTGTGCGTGCAGAGCTGGGGTTTGAAGCCAGCGCTGAATCTGGGTCCCCAGTCGGAACATTACACTAGTCCGTAGGGCCTGCACTGTTAGAAACGCCTGCTGCTGCCTACAGTCTTCAGGGAGGGCTTCCTGGAAGCGGCAGGAGAAAGCTGGGTGGGGCAGACCCCCAGCACAGCTCCCCAGCAGCAGGGAGACGCCAGGGAGGGAGCAGGAGGACAAGAGCCATGTTGAGGTGAAGACCTAGTTTGTGACGATAGATAACAAGCCGTGTCCTTTCTTCAGAAGGAGAATTTGCTGCCACATAACCCAGAAGTCACTAGTCAATATGCTCAATTCAGTTGAGTCAATTCAGTAGGGAAAAATCCCAGGTGGGCCCGCGGGTTGGCGGAGGCAGGCATGCACCTGGCGGGAGAAGGCCATGTGAGGATGGGCTCTTGTGGACACATCTGAGCGCGGAGGTGCCCGGGAGCCAGGCTCCAGGAGAAATAGGACAAACAGCATCAGACACCGTCACATTTACTGATGTTCACTCCTGTAAACTCCTGGAAGCAGTCCTCCGAGGCCAGCGCCCCTCCCAACCTGTGCCTGGCCCCTCTCCCATCGCTATATTGAACTAGAAGGAAAAAGGCACGTATCTGGAGGATTGAATGAAGTCAGGCACCCCAGTCAGACCCAGCCCCCCAGCTTTCTGGGGGATGTGAGGTTACCCTGACCAACTTGGAGAAGGGTGTCACTGGCACATCAGGAAAAGGTCACCTTCTCCACCCACGTACGTGCCCACTCACCCACCCACATACACACCCACTCACCCACTCACATACACACCCACTCACCCACCCACGTACACGCCCACTCACCCACCCACACGCTCACCCACTCAGTCACTCACTCAGTGACATCCTCAAGCCTACATTCTCGTTTGTACATTCACACTCTCTCCGCCTGGGCACTGGGATGGTGACCAGGTGCAGGGGCAGCGACGGCCGTGAGGTGAGGTCACTGACAGCTGACTCTACAGCCATGGCTGCCCAGGGCTTTGCACCCATAGCGATGGCACGGTCATTCCTAGGGCTGCCCCAGCAGGAGGCTGGGCCTGGGAGAGGCCGAGGTGTGAGTGGGGCAGGTGGGGTGAGCAGGTGGGGGAGGCACAGCAACTGGGTCAAGAACAGGCAACTAACTCTGAGCCGCACTAGGGAACCTGCTGGGCTCCTGGCTCCTAGGCATCCGCGGTCCGAGTCGTGGCTGCCCCACATTGAACATCACTCACCAGGTCTCGGCACTTGCCCTCTGTGCCGTTGAATGCTTCCCCGTTTCCCTAGGGGTGTGCTGCACCCTATGGACATGGAGGACCAGGGGATGGTGCGGGGAGGGGGTGACATCTGCCAAACGGAGGACTGGTACAGCCAGCCTGGGAGAAGGGCTTTGTGGTAAAAAACACGTGCCCTTGAGAGAGGTGCGAGGCAGCTCACTGCCTGTCTCCTGCGTGGTTCCTGGGTCTCAGAACACAGACATCTACGTTCCTGAAAACCAGGATTACCTTGGGGTCCTTTTAAGTTAGCCCAGGACCCTAAAGGGCCACAGCCTTGGGAAGAGAATCCAGTAACCACGAGATACATGGCTTGAAAAAAGAATAGTATCTTAGGCTTCTCCATTCCAAGCACCTAGCACAGGGCCTGACAGTGAAGACATTCATTCACTCACTCATTCATTCACTCCCTCATTCATTCATTCAATCATTCATTCACCCATTCATTCATTCATTCACCCATTCATTCATTCAACAAGTACATGTCTCTACTATACTAGTTTGCTAGGGAGTTTGTTAGGGCTGCTGTAAAAAAGTACCACACACCAGGTGGCTTCAAACAACAGCAATCTACTCTCCCCCACTTCTGGAGGCTACAAGTCCCGGATCAAAGTGCCCAGGACCGCCCTGTTCTCTCCGAGACTCTGGGTGGAGCCCTGCCTAGCCTCTCCCTCACTTCTGGTGGTGACCGCTGCTCCTGGCTCCCAGGCAGCGCTGCAATCTCATCTCTGTCGTCACGTGGTATCCTCTCTGTGAGTCCAAAGTTCCCTCTTTTTATAAGGATGCAGGGCATATTGGATTAGGGCCCCCTAATGACCTCCACTCAACTTGATTACATTTGCATTTCAGGTCACATTCAGCGGGGCTTGGGGTTAGGACTTCAACATACCTTCTGGAGGGGCTCATGGCAACCCATACCACCTACTATGTGCCAGGCCAGGTGAGAGGCATTGGAAGACAATACCTGTTGAATGGAAGAATTCACTTTTCAACATCCACCCCTCCCCGAACACACACACACACACACACACACACACACACACACACACACGCACGCACACATGCACACGCACATGCACACACACACGTGCACTCCTAGCTGGAAAATGCTGTCATAGGGCTGAGGACCCAGCTCAGCTAGAATATTCCCCAGACCCCAGGTTTTCTGGGAAGGCCCAGCCACCTCTGCAGCTCACCTGTCTGGCTGAAGGCCCCAGTGGGGCCCCCACAGCGCATCTATAAGCATAAAGGAAGCAGTGGACAGAATAAATCTCACTAGGAAATTAATGTAGCCCAGGAAAAAAGTACATTTACTCATTTCAACTTCTTGTTGCAAGACACCTAAGTGAATAAATCCCAAATAAATGCAACTGGGATGGAGGGAGAAGCCACGATAAATGCGGTCCCATCGCCCTAAATGAAGACAAAGGCTCCGAGACAATATTAAATTTCATCCCCAAAGGCTCATTTCATCTCAGGCCCCGATTTCCACAAAATCGAGTTTTCCAGTGAGCCAGGCCCCTGCTGCTCCCCTCCTCCTCCTCCTGCTCCTCCCCCAATAGAGGAGTCCCGCCTCCCCTTCCTGCCAGTCTCCTGGCTTTGTTCTGGTCCCTGCAGGTTCCCTTCCCACAAACTAGCTGGCCCCCAGAAATCCCAAGACGAGGTGACGTCCCCAGTTTTCAGATGGTCAGCTTCCCCTGCCGCCTCTGCTTAGGCTTCTAAGAGTCGCACATCCTTATTCGCATCCAGGGGACACTTTGACCTGTGGGGTCAGAGTCCAGCCCTCAGGCGGGAGGCTGGAAGGTCCACACTGAGAGATCTTCTGGCCAAAATGCTTCAGCCAGGTCCACTGGGGGCGGGGGGGGGGGGGGGGGTGGCGCCGGGGGCGCGGGGGAAGAGAGGGTGGCAGGACTGTGCTCTGTCTTCTTCTGTCTCCTGTTAACCCGATAACTGCGTACCTCACCCTTTCTCTACATCCCGCAGACCTAGTGTCTGAATATCCAGGGAAGAAGGCGCTGGGGAACACAGAGAAGGGAGCGGTCAAGGCCTATGACCTTGAGAAGGTCCCAGCTGGTGTGTGGGAACATGTTTGTCCAGTGGATTTACTTCACCCTCACTGGTCGCCAGCCAGGTGACCTCAGGTGGATTGTTGGTCATGAACATGGATTAACTGGACTGAGGGCATCACCCTCTTAATGACACATCTGAACAGACTGAGCAGGTGGTGAAGGTTTTCAGGAGCTCCAATGAGATCCCCAGATGTCTGCCATTGGCCCCCACAGTCCTATCTGTGGGAGAATGCTACCAATGTCAAGAACTTTGTTACCTGTGCCCAGCCCTTCCCAGATAGGCTGTGGGTGTTGCTCTTGCTCTTGGTGTAATTGCAATGGCAATAGCTGCCATGAATTAGCACTTACTCTGTGCCAGTGTCTTTCCACAGCTCATTCATTCATTCATTCATTCTCATTTGAAGGTCTTCTATTTGATAGCTTCTACTTTAGTAGTGCTGGCTGTTGGTCTGGTGGCATGAAATTTACATTCTAGAAGGGAGCAGTATATTCTATTTTACTCTATTATGTCTCAGTGAAGAGAGTTTTATGTTATCATATTATTACAACACTAGAGGCCCGGTGCACGAAATTCATGCACGGGGGAGGGGGGGTGTCCCTCAGCCCAGCCTGCACCATCTCCAATCTAGGACATCCCTCTCACAATCCAGGACTGTTGGCTCCCAACTGCTCACCTGCCTGCCTTCCTGATTGCCCCTAACTGCTTCTGCCTGCCACCTGATCACTGCCTAACCACTCCCCTGCCAGCCTGATTGCCCCTAACTGCTCTCCCCTGAAGGCCTGGTCACCCCTAACTGTCCTCCCCTGCACGCTTGATCACCCCAACCTGCCCTCCCTTGCAGGCCTGGTCCCTCCCAACTGCCCTCCTCTGCTGGCCATCTTGTGGTAGCCATTTTGTGTCCACATGGGGGCAGCCATCTTTGACCACATGGGGGCAGCCATCTTGTGTGCTGGAGTGACGGTCAATTTGCATATTACTCTTTTATTAGATAGGATATATGTATACAGTTGGCACTTGAACAACAGGGGGTAGGGTTTTAGGGACATAGGCCTCCCATGCAGCTGAAATCAACTAAGTATAGATGGCCCTCCACGTCTGCTGATTCCCTACCATGGAGTTGATCCCTTAACAACTTGGGTTTGAACTTCAGGAGTCAAATGAACTGTGATCAATTGAAAAAAAAAAATACCCTAGTTAAGTGGATCCGCCACATAGTTCAAGGGTCAACTGTATTTATTTTATGATATAAGGTTTAATTATATTAAAATTTATTACATAAAGTTCAGAGTAGGTGACATTTATATTACGTTACACTACACATCAGATCATACTATTCCCAGTTAGTCCTCATAACAACCCGCCCAGGGAAATACTATCATCTTTGTTTTTTAGCTGCGAGGACAAGCTCAGAGAGACGAGGAGCATGCTAAGTGTCATGGCTGGTGAGCAAGCAGGCGTGTGTGTGAGACCCAGGGAGGAAGGTGGCTTTGGAGAGGGACACACTGGATTTGCACCCAAGAGGGGACCTCATCCCCTGCAAGGCTCTGCTTTCAGACTGAGGTCATTATTCCATCAGACGGCTGTGAGACTCACCTGGGACAGTGCACGTGCCTCCCCTCTCAGCTCCCGGCTCACCTCCTGTGCCAGGCAGGAGTGCCCTTCATTAAGGCAGTGGCCGCGGTCACTCTGAAGCCAGGACCTCAGAGCTGCTCCATGCAGGACGCAGGCCTCCAGTCTCCCATGCTGGGCCAAGCAAGAATCAAACAGCCTGGCTCCTTACTTGCACCTAAACCCCAGAGGGTCAGTCCCTGAGCCCAGGCTCCTAGGTCTGACCCTCTCTTCCTTACCTGTCCTCTTCCCCTACCCCCGCCCAGGAAGCCTGGGTCAGGAGCAGCTTAAAGAGATGATGCTGAGAAAAGAATGCCTCCTCTTTGAGGGGCAGTAAACAGTTTCATCCATCCATCCATCCATCCATCCATCCATCCATCCATGCATTGTCCATTCACTCACCAGCAAACACTGATTAAATACCAGTAAGATACCAGGTTCTGGTCCAGGCAACGAAGCGATACCTGGGGACGAGACAGAGAAGTCCAGCACTCGAGGCTACAGACAATCGACCTGGAAACAGGCATACGGAAAGGAGCTGTCCGGTTGCTCCCGGTGCCATGAACACAGTAAAAGAAGGACGTGAAGAGTGACTGGCCCAGGGGGGCTGTCCCTCCAGGTTGGTGGTCAGACAGGCTCGGGAAGAAGGGCTATTTGGTGCGAGGGAGGCAGCCATGAAAGGTCTAGAGGATTTGGTGCTGAGTCCGGAGGGGCAGGGATGCAAGGGAGGCCAGTGTGGCTGGAGCATCCTCGTATGGAGACAGTGGCAGGAGGTAAGGTTTGCTTCCCCCCGACCTTCCCTGGCCATTTAGCCATCATAATGCAGGTATTTGTTCATAGTGGTGTCTCCTTTGCTGGCCTGGATAGCAGGGTTCAAATCCCAGGGACCTCTTGGTGCCCGGTGCCCAGCCTGGAGCATGGTTCCCACTACGAGTGGGGTCAGCGTTGTGTGAATTGATGTCTTAACAGGAATCTCCATTATAGACTTTGTGAGAGCAAGTTTGCATAAATGAAGCTGGGTGGGAGAAAGCGACAGACCCCTGAGGGTGTCAAGAGAGGGGTCCCGGGGTCCTGGGGCACAGAGACCCGCCCTACCCACCAGTTGTCACTGCTTCCCACATCTTGGTGTTTGCACTTGCCCTTGGTGTTTGCACTCTTCTGTCATTTCTCCTTGAGAATCGAGCTATTTGGGAAAGAGAGAACCAGTTGCACAACCGTGTCCATTAACAGGCGCGTCCTAATTTTAAAAGATGTGTCGCTCTCCAAGCTGCGCGTCCCTTAATCAGGCAATTACTTTATGATGTCGTATAGTTAAGGAGAGGAAAAGAAATTTAAAAAAAAAACCACCAACCCTTGAAATCTCAAACAATTTTTGCAGGGAATTAATTTTGTAAATGTTTGACTTGAGCTCAAGAATGTCTTTTGTTTCCATTTCTAAATGACAAAAGGGACATAAAAAAAGAGGTAATAATTTGGTATTAATCAATCTTCATCATTAAAATTAGCTGCCACACCAAGGGCATCATGGAAACAGTGAATGTTGGGAGAAGGGCTTGGGGGCCTAGGAGGAGAGGGCATGAGGACGCCTGGGGGCAGGGTTATGATGTGGGCACAGGATGGGACAGGGTGAGTAGTGCTGGCACTGGAAATAGTAACCATCGTGGATGAGCCCTCGTTCTAAGCCTTGTCAGATACCCTATGATTTTCTCCCAGAGGAACCCTGCGGTGTAAGTATTGCTATGCCCATTTTGCAGTTCACAACACTGAGCCTTGGGGAGGCTGGGAAAGAAGGCCCACAAAGTGCTGCGGGCATAAAACAACTGGGTAAATCCACAGTGTGGGGTTAGCGGCAGCTTCTCTGATGAAGGTGATTTCCAAGCTGAGACCAGAATGGTACAGATGGAATGTTCCAGGCAAAGTGAACAGCACGTGCAAAGGCCCGGAAACTAAGGGCACAGAGAAAGCACAGCGTGCCTGTGACAACGTAGGTGATTGCTCAACCACCGTTGACTTCCCCTGCCCTTCCAGGTGGGCGGTATGCACTTCCCTGCCCCACTGGTGCCCAACTTGGCCACCAGAGAGCTTCGGTGAGATATATGGGTACAAACCTGACTTGGCTTGGTGTATTCTGTTTTGGTGATCCACCATAAGAAAATCCTCTCTGGCCTTTAGAAGAAAAACATGTGAAGCAGAAAAGAGCCCAGGCTGCAGCCTGGAGCCAAAGCCAGACCACCCACAGCCTGAGGCAGAACCACTCAGCGACACCCATCCCACACCAGCCAAACCTTGGCCAACTTGCAGACCCATGGACTTGAGAACAAATGCTTATTATCATAAGCCACTGAGCTTTTGGGTGGTTTGTTACGCAGCACGTGTGGGGCTGTAGCTGACTGATACAAAACCTGAGCAATTGAAAGAAAACACCCCAGTATGACTGGAATGGGGAGAACATCGGGGGGCATGGTGCCAGCTGCTGAAGAGCTGGCAAGGGGTCTCGGGGCCTGTTAAAGATATGAGGTGTTTCCCCTTTTTATATCGGGTCAGACCAAGGCCAAGAGAGGTGAAGTGCCAGTGGCAGACGGTAGGCTAGGAACAAAGCTGGGGCTGGAGCCCAGGCCTCCTGGATCCCATCTATATCTGCCATCCTTGCATCTTATCTTACTGACAATAACAATACCACCCAGCAACCCCAATATTCAGTGTACTCCAGTCATATCTAATTTGCCCACTGCTGCCTATTGAACACTCTTAACATCTATACTTGCAGACCAGAAAATGGATCAGGAAGGTGTCCCATTCTGTTCAAAGCCACACCCCAGTCTGTTTGATCCAGGGCCCTTGATCCTAACCATTGGGAGGGCACCACTGCCCCTCAGCAGCCTGGCCTCCATGGGCTCCACTGGGGGTGGGCTTGTCCTCCCAGCTGTGCCAAGCTGGACTGCAGCTCCATGGGCACCAGCTCTGGACTCTGGGCTCCATGTAACTCCACGGGGGCTCAGGTGGGCTGTTTGCACGTCAGGCAGGAGCGTCCTGGTAATTACAGGCTTCTTTGTTGTCAGGCGCTCAGGGGACTCCTGTAGGGAGACCTCCTTCTCTGAATGTGTCTCATCAAGAGGGCTTAGCCTGTGTCTGATGGGAAGTGACAAGTGCAAAGGGCTCTGAGGGGAGATGCGGGGGAGGGAGGACACAGGCAGCTGCTACTCTGTGGACATCGGTGGAGGGAGGGAGGAAAGACTCCAGAAACCCACGCGGAGGCTGCCTCTGGTCCCTGGGGCATGGCTAACCTGGAGCCGTCTCCCACACTGGGCTCTACCCACCACAGGGGCTGGGGCATGTCGGCACGGGATCTGTAGACCAGGAACCCCTGGGCGTGGGGCTCACCCACATTTTCTAGCTCTGTGCTTCCTGGCACATGGCAGCGGTGCACTTCCTGGTCCCCTGGTCCTGGGGTGAGGCCACGTGACTCGTTCTGTCCAATGGGTTGTGAGCGAATGTGGCATGATCACTTCCAGACGGGAGCATTTGATTGCTGGGGCGGGTCCTCGGGAATTCTCAGCCTCCTGCGCCCCCCGCTCCACCTGCAGTGCACACACAGTGTGGCTGGGACGTGCATCTTCGTTGCCACAAGCCAGGACCATTTTGAACATTTCGTTACTGCTGCAGAGCTGGATTTAGCCTCACAGGTGAAAATGATCCAATGAGAATGAGAAATACTGCAAACCAGATCCATTTCTCAGAGAGCTACGGGCACTTTATCATGGTGAGGGATAGGAGCAGTCCTGGGGGGGGGGGGGAAGAAACTTGTTTACTTCGGTTTAGTTCAAGGTCCCCAAAATGTGTAACTGGCAATCCTTCCCCCCATTCCTGTGGAGCCCCATGAATATCCAATGGCCTGTCTTTGAGAAAGGCCAGGCTGGAGGGCCTGGGACAGTGGGATGAGAGCAAGGATCGTCCAGGGCTCTCCCGGACTCAAGGGGACCTCTGGTCCACACCTCATCTCTGATCCCCTTCTGGGCACGGCTGTCGGGGGAGCTCTGGGGAAGGCGTTGGGCAATCACATAGAACATCTGCCTATGAGCACAGCTCCCCGGAAAGCATGTCACTTCTCCAAACCTCAGCATCCAGGCGAGGTAGAGGATGAAATGACTGTAGAGGGCTTGGCACACGGAGGTGCCAGCTTGGCCCGCTGCAGCTGCCCCAGATGTGCAGGCAGCTGTCGGAAGGGTGGACCTCAGCCATGCAGGGAGCACAGAGCCAGGATCTGGTAAACCTGCCAGAGAGAGATGGCACGATTTGGAAAGCATGACTCTGGGTCTGTAGGGGGATCGGTACACAACAGACCCCACTAATTGCCCTTGGACAACCCCTAGGTCTCCTGCCAGGGGACATCCTCCCAGCTCACACAGATGAATAGTTCCATATGAGTTTCTCAAATGAGATCCCCAGGCACCTGCTAGGGCCACCCCCTCCTGCAGCCCCAGAGATGTGGGGTTCTGCCTCTGGGATGCTTGGCTGGGACTTGCATTGGCCAGGACCCATGGAAGTATGCCCCCTTCTTCCTGCCTCCATACGGACTCCTGGGAGTCCTCAGGGTTCGCTTTCCTGGTTCAAGCTGTGTTGTCTCCCTGTGGCATCCCACGGGGTCCCATTTTCACACACACCCCCTCCCCTGGGCCTTTCCCTGGCCTCAGCCCTGGCCAGGTGGAAGCTTGGACACCTTGGCCCATGTCCTGTTGAGGACTGAACACAGCCTGGCCCCCAAATGTGGCTCTTTTCTCTGAGTCCCAGTTAAACGTCTGCCACAGGGCGTATAGACGACGCCAGTGGTTTCCAAGCTTCTTCCTTGAAGCCATGGACTCTTTCCTGTGCATGACATCCTGGATGGAACCCCAATATATTTCACAGTGAGTGCATCCTGGGAGAAGGGCAGGGGAGGGCTGGCTCAACTTCCTGCTCACCCCCCTCCCACCTCCTCTTTTACCCACTGGCGCCCAATGCCTTCTTGGCTCAGTTTGAAAGTCACTGGATGAATCCCACTTGCAGATCCTCCCAGCTCACACAGATCAATGGGACAGACCCCCACTGCCTCGCCCTCCCTTCTCTCCTGAAGTCCCGTCCCTCGCATGAACCTGATGTCCCCTCCCTCCCTTGTCTCCTGATGTCCCCTCCTTCCTCTGAACCGTCACACCGCTCCACTCCATCAGATGCTGGCTCCTGCCTCCGGTCTCTGCTGCAGGGGTGCTGGGAGCTCACAGGATGGCTGCGTTGGCCAGCTCCCACCTCCCACCGCCCACTGTACCTGCAGATGGCCCCACTCACAGGGTCTGCCGTGTTAGATGCCGGAGGTGGAAGCAGGGCCAGACGTTTTCTTCCTGGCTGCGGATTCCTGGTTTTTCTCTGCCTCATCCAGCCAGGGCTGAGCCTGGGCGGTGCCTGTCCTGGGAGTGTCTGGGGGCAGGGGCTGGGCCGCCCTCTCTGTCCTGGGGACCAGCATTCCAGATCTCTGCGCTTCCAAAGGCCCTTGCCCCTCCCGGCATCAACCTCTTCCAACCTGATAACTGAAGGGGAGCTCATTAGCTACAAATTAGCATTATTATTCAACGCAAGTGTCCTGTCAGGGGCTTACACCAGGGAACCATCAGGGCCCTGGTCTGCGGGCCTGCTTATCCTTGCTTGAGATTTTAATAATCTTTGAAGGTGTGTTTTTAATGTGATAATGATGATGATGGTCTCCACAGCCACAGCCCCTCCCAAGGGGCCTCAGCAACCTGACTCATGGTGCCCAGTGCTGTGGCCCGAGGTGGGAGAAGGGTGCAAAAATTCACCCCCAAAATAACCACACACCAAGGTGATGCCAGAAATGCGGCTACATTTTAATCTGCTTCCTGAATCTAGAATTATGCCGGCGAGATCAAAGAACCCCCTGCCCAGTTTCAAATTTCCTCAGGAGCAAGGATGTAGACAAGAGTTCCACACAGATCTTTGGGGGGCTCCCTGAGATGCTCACTGACCCCCTTTTTTCCTTTTTAAATTGTTTTATTGGCTTGCTGTTCTTTATTCTCTCTTTAAAATCTTCAATAATACATTTCTTGTGCTTTGCCTAGGTTTATTTTGTTGTTTTTTCTGATAATTAGAACGTGACTCTTCTTTTAAAAAAATAAATCTTTATTGTTGAATATATTACATATGTTCCTTTTTTTCCCCCATTGCCCTCTCCAACACCCTTCCCACCCAGGCCGTCACCACCCTATTGCCGGTGTCTATGGGTTATGCATATATGCATATGAGTTCATTGGTTGATCCCCCTCCCCTCCCCTGCAGTCCCTCTGGTTTGACAGTCTGTTTGATGTTTCTATGTCTCTGGGTCTATTTTTGTTCATCAGATTTGGAACCAGCCTAACTGCCCATCAGTAGATGAATGGATTAAAAAGCTGTGGTACATCTACACAATGGAATACTACGCAGCTCTAAAAAAAATAACTCTTACCATTTGCAACAGCATGGATGGAACTGGAGAGTATTATGTTAAGTGAAATAAGCCAGTCTTGTTCCTTTTGGAATGGCTCCCTCCCATCAGGCCCTCTGAGGTTGGCCAGAGAGGGAACAGCCATATGATACTTAGCAGAGCCCCCTGGATCAGAGAGAACTCTTTTGGGAACAAGTGACAGGAAAAAATTCATTCAAATAGGCTCACAAACCACCACCACAGATGATGTTTTGGGCCACAGAACATGTATGTGTGGGGGAGAGCTTCAGGTTTGCTTGGATCCAGGTGGCTCTAAAGGTATCATCAGGATAACATAAAATAGAAATATTTTATTCATATAAGATATAATACGTTCCAATAGGAAAATATGGGCCTTTTTCTCACCATCGCTGGGCTCTGCTTCCCTGTAGGTTGACTGTGTTCTCAGCCACTCTCCTCATGGTGCCAAGATAGCTCCACGCTTCAGGTCTACTCTCTCAGTGAGAAAGCCTTCCTCTTTTTCACTGCTCCCTACTAATGTCCAGCATTGACTCACGTGGGCTCCCATTGGCCCAACATGGCTTACATGCCCACCCCTGAACCAATCATTGTGGCCAGGAGCAGGAGATGCTCGGATTGGACAGGCCAAGGTCACATGCCTATCCCTGGAGCAAAAAGGAGGACAACATCATTCAAACCATTTGGACTGAGAGAGGAGAAGGATTCAATCTCCCCTACCTCCTGAAATCAGGGCACTGTTACCAGGAGTACAGGGTCTGTATTCTGACAGGCAAATCCTAGATGGATATTTATATATACTTTCACTTTAAATGGCACTGCTCCAGCCCAAACCCCACTAGCACCGCATTCATGGCCCCCGAATCCAGAACTGGCCTGTAATTTAGCCTTAATCCCAGGCCAAGGAAAACGTTCATCAGCAAGGTGGTTGCCTTTAGGGCCTGATCTTGGCAATGGTCAACTGAAATCACAGAGGTCAAGGTCACTCAGTCCAACCTTCACCTGCTGCTCCTTCTCTCTGCAGCCTCTCCTAGAGGTTGTCCAGTCTGTATGACCAGGGACTGGCCACTTCCAGGACAGCCTGTGCCCAGGAGAAGGTGAGCTCCTTCGGGGTGAAGACTTGTTTGTGTCTGTAATTCCAGGACCATGGACAGTGCCTGGCCCATATTGTTGCCTAAATGGGCAACCGGTTGGCTCTGACATGAAAGAAAATTTTCCTTCTATATATAGATATAACCAAAATTCAGTTTGGGGGATTTCTACCCTCTGGTTCGGATCACTCATTTGTCATTTTCAAGGGGCTCCACGCCAGACATTTGAGACAACCAAGTATCTATTACCTGCTCAGGCTGCATACCACTCATTCCTTCAACTACCTCCCACATGGTAAGACTGGGAGTCCCTCTCCCTAGGCTCTCTCTAGATCTAATCCCCTAGGCCAGTGGTCGGCAAAACATTTAGTCTAGTCCAGTGGTCGGCAAACTCATTAGTCAACAGAGCGGCAAACCGCGGCTCGCGAGCTGCATGTGGCTCGCTAGCCGTGGTTTGCCGACCACTGTCCTAGGCCATTATCTTGCTCCAAGTATGGTGCCCCTTGACCAGGCATGAGAGTAGTAGATACAGTACAGTAAGGTGATCACTTCCCACATTCTACACACTCTACCTCTAGTAACACGTCCAAACTCCCATTATTGTTTGGGTTCCTATATCTTATTGGAGATTCACAACCTACTATTTCCTAAAACCCTTGTGTTTGTCACACATCCTTACCATTGCTTTCCCATCCCTTTCTTGTATGGCTGACTTTTTATATGGCTCCTGATACTCAAGTGACATCTGAGAATGAGAGAAATTTACTTCCTTGGAGTACTTCCCAGGTGCCAAACACTTCATATGCATCCAACTCTTTACTTCTAACAATCCTATGAAGTAGGTATAATTGTCCCCAGTTTATAGATGTTGAAACTGAGGTTCACACAAGTCCCTCATTTGCAAAAGTCACACAACGGAAAGGGGGCAGATTCAGGATTCAAACTCAGAACAGCCTGGCCCCCAAGCCCATGCTCTTACAGTGACACCGTGAATCACCCCCAATGACAGGGCCCTGCATCGAAGGTACAGCAGCCAGAGCACCCCAGAGAGGACTTTCCTGTGCACAAAAGCTCCCCTTGGGACCCCAGCCCTGCTCCACACCCACCTCGTTGTTCCCACTCGGACTGCCCTTCTGGAGATGGCTCTTGGCATCCTGCAGCATCCAGAACCTGAAAGTTCTCCATGTCCATCTGCCTGCTTGGCGTGGCTGCTTCTGCAGGGCACGGTGGGCAGCAGATGGGGGGTCAGCGAGTCCGGGGCCAACGAGCCACCTTGGAGAAGGTTCACAGGAGAGAAAAGGCCAGTGCAGGCCGCTGCTCTCCTACCTTCTATGCGCCAGCTGTCAAGGGGGCTCAGCAATTAAGTGGCTGTTTAGGGCTTTCAAAACCACTAATCAAACCTGCCAAAATCTTTAAAAAGAGCTTTTAAAAAATTTTCTCTTCATTTATTTTTTAAGCATGTTAAAAGGTTCATTAAAGATCCACAGAGGATGGAGAAGCCCTTCCCCGGGTGCCTCCTCCCTCGCTCTAATTAAGAACACCACTCCCCCCAACATTAGCTTCGTGCCTCCCCCATCGGCAGCAGCAAATGCTGCGGAAGGGAGTTCAGACGCATCTTGTTAGCATGTCTGCCTTGCAAGAATCGCTTCTTAATGGGAGATGCTAGGAGCAATTTGGTAAAAATGTGTTGCTATTGTCAGCGGACCGCTCCTCCAGCTCTTGCCTGGCCCCCCGCCCCCCTGCTCCTTCTCATGAACTAGGTTGGGGAACAATCCAAGGAGAGATGGCCCTCTGGGAGTCCAGCAGGAGTGGGTCCCCTTCAGGGACTCCTGAATGAGTGGCATCTGGGAACTGGAGTTCGCATCCCGCGGAGACAACTGCCTTGGTACTGTAGGGGGAGCCAGGGCCTATGGGAAGGGTGCGGGCCCCGGAGTCAGAGGTACCAGATCCCTAGACCGGAGAGCCCGTTTCTGACTCTGAGTTCCTGGCGCAGGAGGTTTCACCTTCTGGCCGCTATTTTTACATCTGTAAAGTGGAGATAACAGTATCTTCCTTGCAGGGATGGCAGGAGGGTTACCTGTCCCCGTGGTAATTAGAAAGCTAATGCCATTGATGGAGCATTTGCCCAGAGCACTCTGCTGAGGTCCTGAGACGCCCACTTTCTAGGCTCAACGAGGCTGAGCGACTTTCCGGCAGTCACACAGCCGGGGGAACGGGACCTGGAGCCAGGCGTGTCTGTTTCCCAAGCCCTGGACCTGCTGCTGCAAGTTCCTGCTCTGATCAGATTCCAGATACAGCTGTGACTGTAACCACGGCTTGTGCGGAGAAGGGTCTGTCTCTGCTTGACTTTGCATGAGCATCTGAGCTGCCAGGCTCCAGGGACAGGGGAAGCACAAGGGACCATCACCAATGTTCAGATTTGGGGAAACAGAGGGAGGAAGGGAAAAGGAAAAGGGAGAGGAAGAGGGCGAGGAAGAGAGACCGATAGACAAATCTAAGTACAGATCTCTGTACTACGCTGACTGAAGGCCCCACAGCACATCATCCACCAATCCATGCTCCTTGTACTTAGAGGTACCAGATCTCAGAGGCTCTGATGAATAGACAGGCCCAGCCGCCAGCTAGCATCAAAATGCACATTCTACTAGAGCAGAAGAGCCAACACGGAATAAGTGGAAATGTACAAATAGCCAACAAAGCCTCATCCTCGTTCATCCAGCAGATATTCTCGGAGTGCCTGCTCGGAGCACTGAGGGTAAAACGGGGCATTCTCTGACCTCTGCCTATGCGGTCCTGCCAAGTGTCCCCATTGCACAGTCCTTACTGGGCATGATCTGACCCTGCCCCACCCCCCACCACGTCTCCCAGGACCCCTCCTCCTCCTTCCGCTGCACCGCGGGCCTCAGGCCGCTGCCCAAGATGCCCCCACTGCCCGGTTCCCATGATGAGCGTCTCCTCATCCTTCACACTGCACGTCAAATGTCCCGGCCTTGGAGGCAGCTCCCAGACTCTCCCTTCAGGAGGTCCCTCCCCTCCCCTCACGCTCTCTGTCCGCAAACCCTTTTGTCTGCTTTAGAGCTGTTAGCATCACTCACAGTTCTGTTATTACTCAAGTGCTTCCTCCAGCGCTTTCCCTCCAATTAGACAGGAACTCCTCGAGGACAGTGGGCACGTCTGTCTTGTCGGCCGTCATATCTCCAGGGTCTGACACTCTGCAGGTGCTCAGCGTGTATTAATTAAAGGCACCGTGCACCAGACATCTTACCTGCCCCGGGAGCTTAGAAGGTGGTCACAGTTCCCAATGGCAGATGGTAGGAACACAGAGCGAATCCTGTGGGTCTCCTGGTGGAAGGATACCCCCAGGGAAGGGAATGGCCTGGGCGCAGGTGCAGGCGAGGCTGAGAGCAGAGCTTGGGAGAACTGCCCTGTGCAACAGCTATGGTCCCTGGGCCCCAGAGGAGAGGGCCCGGCCCTGCTCGGTGGCCCCAGTGACAGGACAGTGTAGGCAGTGGCGGTAACAGTTGGCCAGATCATTGGCAGAGCCGGCGAGCCCGGGGAAGCTGGCACTTCAGTGGCAGACCTGCTTACCCACCCGGAACCTTGCTTCTAGCCCACTGCGTTAGCAGCTGCAACCATGCCCAGGGTCCAGGCAGAAAGAGAGGAGAAAGGGAAAAGCCACCACACCGATTCCCCGGGAACACATTTGAAAACAACATCTCATTGAACAAGGAATGTGCACGAGGCTCTGGCAGCACAGGCAGGCTCCTAAGTGACCTCATTTTCCAGGCAGACACGAGGCCCTCCCGCAGCCAGGCGCGGCGAAGCTGGCAGCCGCGCGGGCCTCACAGAGCAGGAGCTCTGCCGGGCAAGATGTTCCTCCTGGAAGGAAGCTCGGTGCCAGCGGGACCTGCGGGGGTCTGATGAGCGAATGCTCTCTCCTGTCTCAGCCTCCCCCGTCAATAGACACCCCCTGATGACTCTGGGCTCCAGGCTCTGAGATTCATGCTGGGGGAAGCAGATGAAAAAGACACAGACCTGCCCTTGAGAGGTTGGCAGTCTGGAAGCAGAGAGAAGAATGGAAAACAATGGATACGGGGACATGGGAGGGCCATCTGCGTCCCCAGGACCCCTCTCCTCCATTTGCTGAAGGGGAGGGCCCAAAAGTCAAGGGGTCTCAGGGGTGATATCCTGGGTAGCAGAGAGAGCATCACCCCATGGTTGTACTCAACTTGCCCAATTCCTCTGAGGGCCGTGGTTGGGTCCCTGTGTCCCATGAGTGACAGAGGATCACCCCAGAGACAAGGCAGAGAGGAAAAGTGAATAGACCTGAAGGTTTGGCATGAGGTTGGCATGGAGGGTCCGAGGGTAAAGACAGATGGGGTAAAGAGTGGTGATGGGGTGATTGCTATGAATCGTGGTGAAGAGTTTTCGGTGATGGGGATGAGTAGCTACAATGGCTGTGGTCATGACAACCAAAGGGATGATGAAGGTGTTGACAATGATGTAGAATTGTGATAACAATGTGGTGATGGAATTAAGGTGGTGATGGAGCTGGGGATGGAGCTGGGGATGCCGACAGAGAGAGAGCGCGACGGCCCTGGTGACAGTGGTGCTGATGGTGTTGAGTGGCGATGACGCCCGAATCCCTCTCTGCTAGGCCCATCCTCCAGACTGGAAGTGCAGACAGCAGCCAACACCACTTGTCCGCATCCTTGGGCAGCACTTGTTAAAACATCTTTGTGGCAGGCTAACAATAGAGCTGTTCTTGGGAAAAACATGCTTCTGAACCAAGGTTCAGCTCTAATCGTCTCCACTGGTCTTTAGCCAGTGTCTGTCACCCAAAGAAGAAAGAATTTTCAATGCTCCTAGACTTCATGGTGGCCCCTGGCCTGGCCATCTGGGGAGGATCCCAAGAAGGGGTTCTTCCCTGGCAAGATTATCCACAGGGAGAACAACACCCATCTGTGCAAGAAGAGGTCACATGGCACATAGGAGAGAGACCAGCTTGGGGGGCAGAGGTTACTATCAAAGGTCAGGACAGGATCCCAAACAACTCAACCATCAAGTTCCAGCTCCAAAGTCATCTCCTCTGAGAAGACTTCTCTGATTGCTCCATGGGCTGGGCAGGCCCATGATGGCCTCCCAACACTTTCATAGCACCGTCTTAGTCCGTGATTGTGGCCCCGTGCTTTATAACCCTTGACCATGTATCTGTCTGCTGACTAGACCAGTCCATCTTTAAGGAAAGGGACCACATCTTCTTGTTGGTAGAACCCGTGATCTGGCACACACTCTGATACATAGTTGAGGTCAGTGAATAAAGGTCAAGGGCTATAGGGTGGGATCTGGCATTACCCATTTCCTCCCTGAGTGTCACAGACTGGTGGCTTAAACCACAGACATTTATTTCTCACAGTTCTGGAAGCTAGAAGTCTGAGATCCTAGGGTGCGAGGTACACAAACATTCAGTCCAGAGCCCTGACAGGGTCTCCTCTGGGGAGCCAGACATCAGCCATTTAGAAAAGGAAGAAAATAGACCCAGTTTTGGGCATCAGCAGGGAGCACAGAGGTGGGTGAGGACATCTCCTGGGACTCTCTGCACAGTGCTCCCTCCCAGTGCACGCTGCCTGTCAGCCGACCTCCTCATTAGCACGACCTTTCTGGGCTTTTAACAAGCTCCAAACGGTCTTAACTGATGGCCAGGGACAGTTCAGATCTTGGGGAAGGGGTGCCAGATTCCAGGCAGACAGGAAGAGGGTGACCACAGGGACAGACCCAAGCCAGAGCCACCCTCTGGGACTTCTCGGAGAATGGGCTCCCTGGAGGAATTTAGGGGAAAGCAGGATGGATGCATTGTTATCTGCTGTTGTGGGGCTTTGCCTCGGGCTCCTTGTGTGTGTGTGTGTGTGTGTTGGGGCGGGGGTGGTCTTCTCACCTTGCCTCCCTCCCACATTCATTCACTCTCTCACATTCATGTTAGTTAATCCAGCACCTCCTATATGCCGGCACTTCTCCCAGTGAGGAGGGTGCGGTGGTGAATAAGACAGACACTGGCCTGCCCTGGGGAGCTCACAGTCTCGTCGACACTCAGAGAAAATCAGACTCAGACTCTCCCCGAATGAGAGAGAGGGAGGCAGGAGGCACAAGTAACAGAAGCACAGACAAGGGAGAGATGAGAGGCACGTGGCGGGTGGAGAGAGCACCGGCTTCAGAGGGAGACAGGCGTGGGTTCGCCTCGCCTCTCTGAGTCCCAGCTTCCTCATCTGTAGGAAGGAGACGGTGCCTGCTCGTCAGGTTGCTTTGAGGACTTAAAAAGGCAGCTCCCAAATCCAGACGAGGAGTCCGAAGGGAGGGGCAGAGCTCCAGGTGGGAGGGATGCTGTCCAGCGGGGATCACCAGCGGGGTGTCTTTCTGGAGGATGAGTTTCCGGTGAAGTCTTGGCCATGGCAGGCGGGGAGGGCAGGGCTTCTCAGAGCGCCAGGTAATGAACACACAATTAATAAAGATCAGCAAAACGGGCAGCCGCGTCCCATCGCACCAGCCTGCGGTCCTCATGACCCTCCCCTCTGCTTGATGTCGTCATGTCTGCTTCTCGTCCAACTCCCTGGCTCTGTCATGAGCTCCAGGAAGGCGGCCTCGGTTCCCCGTGCTTCCAGCAGACTGGCATGGAGTGGGCATTCGATTACTCTTTGTTGGACCGATGAATAAGGCTGTGAGTGATGGCATTCCGTGGATCCAGGGGCAGCCTCATGATGAGGTCATTGATCGACGTGCCCATGACCTTCCACAAATGGAGTCGCTGGCTTTTTATATAATAACACCTGGCCACGGACACTAATGCACGCCGAGTCTGCGCTGTTTCAAAGGGGCAGGCGCCCAAACCCCTTCCTTGGAGGGACTCAAAGCAGAGCTGCTTCATGTTATTTAAATGAGCTCTAAGTTCTCATCTGTCCAGGCTGGCAGGGCAGGCGTGCCGGCCCCTCCCCAGCGCAGGAAACGGAGGCGTGGGCAGGTAGAGTCCTTCTTGGGTCCATACTGGTGGGGATGGGCAGCATCTGTCCCCAGACACGGGCCCCTGTCTCCAAGCCCACTCACCTCTAAGATCCCGACACTGATCAGTTATCCCACGGGGCGGGGGGGGGGGTGTCACATTGTTCCTGAGCTTTCTCTTCCACCAAGTGTGATCCATGTGCTGTGCGATGTGGTGCAGGTCACCCCACCTCAGTGTCCTCACCTGCACTAAGTGCGTGGAAATGTCCACGTCATTGGAGGGTAGTCACAGGCATGTCACCGGCACAGCGCAGGCAGCAGGTGCGCACACAGGAGCTCCCTCCCCGCTTCCTGTCTCGGCTGCGAACCTGCCAGGTACAGGCAGGAGAGGTTTTCCAAGGATGGAGGCTGCTCTGAAGATGGGGGTGTGGAGGGCAGGCGGAGGGATCAGGGTGGAGGGAGGACCCCAGGAGTTGGGTCAGAAGGGAGGGTGGGCCCCAGGATGAAGGTGAGAATGCAGGAGGTGAGGGGTGGCAGGGCTGATCTTAAGCAGGAACGAGGACAGCACGCACTTGCCATGTCATGTAAATGATAAACAATAATAATAACATTGGTTTGCGTGTAATGAGAAAGACTACAGAGGCCGAATTACCTCAGTAATGGGCTGCGCGTGTCAGGGAGTCATTTGTTTCTTGAGGGAAGAGCTGAGGATTGCATTCTCTCCTCTCTCTCTCTCTCTCTCTCTCTCTCTCACACACACACACACACACACACACACACCAAGGATGTGACTCAAGGTGGAGAGGAGGGCGATGGCGCCCAGCACAGAGCAGGCAGCTGGGCTGGGGTAGGAGGTGTGGGGGCCCAGAAGGGGTCGTGGAGGTCATTGTCACTGCTCCCCGGATGCATCTGTCCTCACCTTATGGATTCGCGCAGGCTTGCATTTGTGTGGCTGTGGGGGCCGCTGAGTTCTCAGGGGAAGGGATGGTGTCAGCTCTGGGATGGAGCCCTTACCTCTGCCGCAGCAATGGGGATGGAAGCTATTGAGGCTGAGGGTCACGGTCACTGCCCTATTCCCCAGCCCTCCCAGACCAACACAGGGCCCTGCATTGGGGCCACAGCCTCAGACTACAGAGTTGTGCAGCTGCCCAGAGCCACAGCCCCTCAGATACAATTCCCCTGGTCAGATGGAAACTGTCCCCCAACCTCCCATTGTCTGACGGCCGGGCCCTCGCGTTGCTCTGTTCTGTTGGTGGTAATATTGATCCGAGAGTCCTAGTCCCTGTTCAGTCCAGGAAATAAAAATCAGATGGGCTGTCCGGGATCGTGGAGACAGAAGGCGATCTATTGATTGAATTTTGCTTTTTCAATTACTTTCTAGGTCATAGAGGTCTAAGCACTGTGGCTTCGGAGTCAGGGCCTGGCGTGCTGTCCACCTGTTCCGTAGTGGTGATGAGTTATGCTCTCATCCCATCCTCTCCTTAGGAGGTAGGAAACTGAGGCTCGTGCGTTTTAAGGCCACCCAAGACAAACTGGAATCAGGTTGTTTTTAACCTTCCTGGAATCTTCCTGAAGTCTCTCACTGCATTTCCCCCAGAACGCAGGTCTCCGGGCGCCCAAGGATTACCTTTATGTCTTATCTAGGGAGGCACAAGGCTTAAAGTAAGCTTTGGGAGACAAAAATCTCACACTTGGGCTTCAGTCTTACAGGTCAGATAATGATGCACCCCTCCTGCCGGTGTGGGGGTGATTCGACCAGCTCTCCGCGTCCCCCTGGACCCGTCTGGATGCTCAGCTGAGCTCGCCCCCAGTTCCTCACCGTGCCATGCGGGGAGAGCTACGACCTCTCCACCTGGCTCTAGTAAATAACACCCTCTCCGCCTCGAGGCGCGGCGCTCAGACCTTTAATCATGTGCGAAGTTCACGCCTGGATCCTCGCCAGTCGCCACGTCGCGGTGCTTTCACTGCTTCTCCCGCTCCATATATTACACACTCACGTAGTCAACCTAATGGCCCTCCCCGCCTGCACGCATCAATCACGCTTTAAAGAGGAGCAAAGTGGTTTAGCATCTTAAGCTGGAATGATAATAACAGGAGATGACGCTGATGGAGGTGCCAGGGATGGTGCCGGGGACCGTCCCAGATGCTCTAGACCAGCTAACTTATTTCCTCCTCGCAACAGCCGGGAGAGGTGGCACGGGTATTTTTCTGCTGGGGGAACTGAGGCGCGGAGCGTTTCAGTAATGGCCCGAGGTTGAGCAGTATTGGGAGGGTAGGCATCCGAGACAGCACCTGAGCTCCATATGCCGGTCCCTGGTGGCTTCCCTCTTGAGCACTGTGTGCTTCTCGGAAAGGAACCTGCGGGGTCCCGGAAGCCAGCCCTATTTGGAGACAAGGCACAGGGAGGCAACGTGCCCTCTAACTCCCACGGAAAGTTCGAAGACCCACTGACTGATTCACTACCCATCAATTCTATTCCAGCTTCCTTCACCCCTCGGTTGGGGCAGCCTTTGATCCGCGCCAGGCTGCATGCCCTCTCATCCCTCTTCCCTGCTCCACCCACAGGCCAGGCCTCCTCGCTATCCTGAGACCCGGCCCCCAGTGAAGAGAAGAGCCCACCCACTCTGCTCCGCTCCCAGGCGCATCTTGAAGTGGTTCAGGGGTGAGACACAGCAGCAGGAGGGACACAGGTGACCACCCACCTCTGGGCGGGAGCTGGTGCCCTGGAGGAGATGCAGGAGAGGGAGGGGGTCCCACTTCGGGCACCTGCCTGAGCTGGTTAGCATTCTTGGAAGGAGAGCAGGACCATCATCTGTTCGTTCCACCTGGCTCCTCGCCCTCATAGCCCAGACTCCGTCGACCTCCTCTCCAAACACCTCTGATTGACAAGGAGACAAAATGGGCTCTTAAACAGAAATCTCAACTTGCCAAGGAGTCCGAGAATTAAAAATAAATAAGGCGAAACCAATTTTTAAGCAGGAATAGGTGAGCCTCAGGGGTCTTTTGGCCAACAGGTGAGAACCGGAATTAGGAAGCCAACCCCCAGAGCTCCGAATGTACCTCCTCAATGACATATCATGGAGCAATAAAACTAATCAGCTATGTAATGATTTTATTATATAAGCCAATAAAATGGGAAAATCACATTTTCTCTGTTCAGTATTAGGCCGGGGGTTTTGAACCTTATATTTGATAGCGTCATGGTTCTTGAAGATTTTTTGAAATATTCTTTTTTATATCGAGCATAGTCACTTTTAAATATTCCGCAGGCATGCATGCATGCAGTAGATAGGATTGCTGCTCCTAATTCTCCACTGACCTGCGTTCCCCTTTGCCATGTGACTTCACAGTAAAGTGGCACCGGGGACATCCCTGCAGCGTTGACTTTGGGTGTGGCCGTGTGACCTGCTTGAGCCAATGGGATGTGTGAGGAAGTGATGGCGGGGCGATTATGAGTGAGGCTTTAACAGGCATTGCGTGTTTCTAAGTGTCATTTGCAAACTCTCTGCCCCCCATCAGGAGCAGGGCACACCCCAGGTTGCCTGGTCTTGGGATGAGGTGTATGTGGAGCAGACCTGAACCCAGCCTTGCTGGAATCTTCCTGAAGTCTCTCACAGACCCATGAGCACACATTAAACACTTGTTGCTTTTTGTAAGCCATTGCAATTTGGGGTTGTTATGCATCTTTATTGCAACAAGAAACTGACTAACACAACACATATTCATGGATGCAGAACATCTCAGAATCTCAAATTTGGAAGAAGCTATTTTTTATTATTATTAATAATGACCATCATTTATCAAAGGCTTATTAAGTGCCGAGCACTGTACTAGGCAATTTATATGCAACATCATTTTCAATCGAAGAAACGGAAGCTCAGCGAGGTCAACTAACTTGCCCAAGGTCACTTAGCTAATTAGTGGTAGACCTGGATGCCAGCCTCAAATCTTGCTGACTGCAAATGCCCCAATCATCCACGTTGCCCTGGACTCTCAGATCAGACGGTTAACCTCAACCTTCCGCAGCCCCGGTCTCCCTCACATCGACTTGTCCTCTGCGGTCTTTGCCAAGGCTTCCATCAGTGTGCCTTGGAGTCCTTTAATTAAATAAAAAAGGAATTTACCTCCCCCAAAAAGGGCACTCCATCTTTGGACATTTCTGATTACTGGAACTTCTTCCTTATCTTGAGCCAAAACCTGTTCCTCTCTGGTCCCCTGATTTTTTCCTCCTCTGGGACTGGGTAGAGAGATGAAGAAGCTCTCCCAAAAACTTATTTTGATTGTGATGTATTTCATACAAAGAAGTGCATGCAGAGAAATGCCCAGTTTAATCAACTCTAACGTGAGTCCCATGGACCTCCTTCCAGGCCAGGAGCCGGAACTTTGCCATCTCCTGAGGACTCCATGTGGGCCCCCCCTCCCGCCCCAGATTATCTTTGCCCCTCACCCAGCTGTAATCCCCATCCAGGTTTTTAAAGTGGTTTTATTAGCTGTGTATCCATCCCCAAACAACAGAGTTCAGTTTTGCCTGAGTGTGAACTACATGGAAATAAAGTCACGGGAGTACTCTTTTGTGTCTTTTCATTCACATTTTGTCTCTAAGAGCCATCCATGGTGTTGCCTGGAGCTAGGTTTCATTGTTGTATAGCATTTTCCTTGTTGTATAGCATTCCACTGTATGCATGCATTGCAATTTCCTTATCCGTTCTGTTGTTGGCGGACATTTGGGAGGTGCCTAGGTTTTGGTTGTGGTACACAATGCTGCTATACATATTCCGATACGTGTACCTTCATCATATGTCTGGGAGTTTTTCTCAAAGTAGGGGATACGGTTATCTTCAGCTGTATTCGATAATTCCCAGCTGCTTGCCAAAGTGGTGGACCCTCATTCATACACCCAGCAGTAGTTTTGTGAATGTCCCTTGCTTTTGTTCACTGTAGAAGGTTGGGTTACCGGTCTCATCTTCACTCCGTGGCCAGTCAGAGGATTATACAACCACGCTCTGGGGCATGAGCCTGCACAAGGCCCTCCTATGGGGGCCTGGGTATACGTCTCCATCTCTTGAGCTGAGGCTCAGCCCTGTGTCTTGCTTTGGCCAATGGGAGGCTAGCAGATGGGACTCAAGCAGAGACTTGCAATGCACACCTGTAATTCAGTTCCCGCTCTTTCTTTTGTCTCGACCTTTGCCATGGGCCCGGGAAGAGGATGGGACCACGTGGAGCAGAGCAGCCCGGGCTGAGCCCAGCCCACATCAGCCAACTAATTAATGATCTAATTAAATGCTGTCGTCCTATGCCATTGAGGTTTTGTGGTTGTTTGGTATGGAGCAATAGCTCACCAAAGCAACTCTCATTGTCATCGTTGCCATCCTTCTGTTAATAATAGCTAACATTTATTGAGCGCACATCCTGTGCCAGCCACCGTGCTAAGGACGCTACACACGTTCCCCTGTGGGATCTCCACGCCGCCCTCTGTAGGAGATACCATCGTTCTCTCCGTCTTGCAGTGGGAATCGGGCCCAGAGAGGTTGAGCGACCTGCCCAAGTTCACATTAGTAAGAGGAGGCTCCAACATTTATATTCAGTTCTCGCTGATTCATGAGTTCATTACCAGCTTGGGGAAGTGGTAGAAGGAGGCGTTTCAAACAATTTTTTAAATTAAATGGCAGTAGAGGACACACCCACTCTCCTGGCCAGACTGAATCAGAAAAGCAGCTAGAGCGAGGGGCCTTTTAAAATATATATATATAAATTATTGATTTCAGAGAGGGAGGGAGAGGGAGAAGTAGAAACAGCAATGATGAGAGAGAATCATTGATGGGCTGCCTGCTGCACACCGCCCCCACTAGGGATAGAGCCTGCAACCCCAGAACCAAGCTGTGACCTCTTGGTTCATAGGTCGAGAGTAGGGGCACGCGGGTCCTTTTTATGAGCTCTCTCCAAAGCCGGCTCAGGCTTGCCCTTGGGCTTTCTCCCTCATGTTAGAATCAAGCAACAAAGCCACTGCGCCAAGTGCATGGAGATGAGATGGAAGTAATCAGAGATTTGAAACAGGTTGCAGCTGAGTCGGGGTCCTGGCTCAACTTCTTCCCATAGTGTCCCCTTGGGCAAGTTATTCAATCACTTGAAGCTCCATCCCCTCACCTGTCAGGTGGGGGGAGAATCATAACCCTCAATGCTTTGATGCAATCTGCTGGGAGGGACAACAGCACAGGGCGTGCAGAGTTCATTCAGGGTCCAACGCTCCACCGATGTTCATGGTTGTCACCTTTATTGTCACGATTACAGGGTGGGTCCTCCTTGTACCAGCTCTCCGAGCCAGAGACACGGCTCTCTGGATGATCCTAGGCACAGAGAGAGAGCTGGGATTGTAGGAAACTGTGAGGACGGCAAAGATCAGTTGGGTCTCAGGATTGGGTGGGCTGACCCTATGCTGGGCCTCAAGGGGGCTAGTGCTGTTCTTTGCCTGCCACCCCTGCTGGGAAGACCCCCGTTTAGGAGGGGAACACCCTCATTTGATTCCTCAGAGAAAGGACCCTGAGCTGCAGAGACCACGGGGATGGCTAGGTGGAGGGTGGATTGCTGAGGCTCAATGGGGGCGGCAGTCCAATTCCACTCCCGGCGGCCCCGGGAAGGGTTCCGTTTGGTGCAGTGGCCATCTCGAATGTCCTGCATGCTGAAAGCAGCCGGAAGGGGGGCCTGCGTCTTGACCTTCAGCTTTTATGTGCTTCAGCTTTGCACAAGCCTCTTTCATTTCTCCCAGAACAGCATCTGACAGCTCTCCGCCCTCCTCTGTGTGCGATGCTGCCTTTGTTTGGCTGGATAAAGAAGCTTGTTACCGGAGAAAAGGCCTTGGCAAGTGCCGGCGGATATCCCGTTTCCTTGAAGAAACTCCCATAAAACCTCCCAGGCTGCTGCTCTGGGGTCCCAGAGCCCCTCGATGCCGAGGCCTCTCCGTTCCCCTCACTTTCTCCAGCCGTCGCTCGGTGCTTTCTGAGTCTCCCCTCCACTGTGGAGAAGGTGGGCTCTGCTCCCAGAGTCTCCGGGACCCGTGGGGCTCCATCACTGTTGTCTTCTGGTGTCTGGCCCCAGGCCACGGGAGGGGACGAGCGGGAATTTATTTCAGGGGGCGTCCGCAGGAGACACTCACCTGTGGGCACTCCAGGGGTAGGCCCCCTTAGAAATTCCCGAGGCCAAGCTTCTAGCGTGGCGTATCCAGCATGTAGCATTGTCTGAGCTCAAGGGAAGGCAACACCCACAAGCATATGATGATAGCAATATCGCCACCATTGTCATAACACTCAAAGCTCCCCGTCACCATTAGGAATAAACCAGAACCTCCAAGACCCTCTATGTATCTGGCTCCTTTCTGGTTCTAGTCTGATCTTGTGCTAATGTCTACCTCCCCGTGGGCTGCAGTCCCCCCGCCTCCCTCAGCAAGGAGGCCCTAAGGCACCCTTGTCTCACTCTCTGGTCTCACTGTGCCCTGTTCCTCACCCAAGCCCTGAGCTTCCTCCCTCACCTACCTTTCACATGGTCCCTGGAACCCACCATGGTCTCTCGCCCCTCTGTGCCTCTTCCCAGATGTTCTTCTTCCTCTGGTGGACCCAATTCCAACATTGCCTTCCCAGAGTTCTCTGACTCCTCGGGGGGCCCAGCCCTCTGCCTCTCCCCTTGGTACCAGCTTTGGTTTTAGTACTAGTTTATTGGTGACACGGCGGGAACAAGTCTGCCACTAGGCAGGACCTCCTGGGAGGTCGGGGGCTGGTGTCACGCACAGTGCCTGGCACTCCACGGGACAGCATCGCTTGGATTTCTAAGGCTCCAAGGCTGAGTCCCATCCACGCTAGCTTTGGTGATGTGAGGTCAGGGGTTACTGCAAGGATGAGAGGGCGTGAGCCAGCGTGGCCATGCCTTCCTGCCGGGCTCATGAGAAACAGAAACAAATGCTCAGCAATTACCCCCCAAATTCCTAGGATGACCCACCTTCTCTGGGACTCCCCAACAGCTAGACCCCTACAAAAGAGAATCTGAGTGTCCCGTGTGTTACCGAATGAATCATCCTTCCTGGGTCGGGTCCCCCCAATTCTCCACAGAGGGGAGGTTTTTCCCTCCCCCTTTTTACAACAAGGCACTGACCCTGATCCCACCTGATGTGATAGGGTCTCATTTGATGGGACAGAATCTCACCTGATGGGACAGGGTCTCACCTGATGAGACAGGGTCTCCATGCTCAGGGCACAGGCCAAGGCCGCTCTACAAAAAGCTTCTTACTACATCTCTCCTGAGAGCGGGCAGCAGGCAGGGTGACTCCCGAGGCCCCTCCACGGTCACACGCTATTTATCCGGAGTGGAAGGAAGGCGCTCAGAAGGGGTCTTGCTTTGTGGCAGGAAGACATCTGGCCTCGTGGAGGGAGCGGAGGGAAGTGAAGGTTGAGTCCCCGTGGCATTTCAAAACCTGCAGGTGGCCAACAGCGCTCTTCCCTTCATGTTCCAGCTCAGGGCTACCAGAGATGAAGTTTTATACCCAGAGAGCCCTGGTCCCCTAGCAACAGAGACAACGACCCCTGTGTTCAGCCCTTCAAATGTCTCAGGAGTGATCTGTCCCATTTAATCCCCACTTCGACCTGGGGAAGGGAGGTCCTGGTCTTGTCCCACTTCCAGGTGTGGAAATAGGATGACCTGCTCCGGACATGGGAGGACCAGCTTTGTAGCTCAACTAGACTCCAAAACCAGCCGTGGGCAAACTACAGCCCGCGGGCCGGATCCGGCCCGTTCGGCTGTTCTATCCGGCCCGCGGAGCAGAAAGAGCGGAGGGTTCTCTTGCTCTCCCCTCCGCTCCTTTACTTTGAATTTATATTAGTTCACACAAACACTCCATCCATGCTTTTGTTCCGGCCCTCCGGTCCAGTTTAAGAACCCATTGTGGCCCTCGAATCAAAAAGTTTGCCCACCCCTGGTCCAAAACCCATGCTCTTGACCTCTGTTCTGTGCCACCCAACTGGCATGTCCTGGCAGCCCTGGGCCCCCGGACTCAGCACCTCCCCAGCCCTGCCTCAGCCTGTCCGGCTCCCAAAAGCTGTATCGCATCCCTGGGCCACCCAGGAGACCCTCTTCCCCCCATCCTATCTGCCTGGCGGTGGCCAGTGCTGAGTCCCACGCTCAGCAGCAGGAAGTGCCACTCCATAGTTCATGGACCCAGAGCCCCGTGGATGGGCTTTGGTCTTGGCCGCCCCCCTTGGAGGTGCCTTGGTTCCTTCTTTAGGATCTGAACTCTGCTCACCCAGGGCACAGGGGGCTGGGTCTAATACACCACCTGGTCCATAGTTATCATCTGTGTAGGGGAATCTGGCCACCATCACCCCCAGGCACTGGTGGGGGTGCTTCCTCCCTCCATGGTATCTCTTCTTCACCTTAAATTGACCCCCAGACAATGACTGCCACACACTGTTGGGCCCCGCCCTTAATCAAGTACTCATGTGAGCAGAGATAAAAATCACAATCCAAGTTGCTGGTTATTCTTTCCTTTTTTTTCTAAATATATTTTTATTGATTTTAGAGAGAGAGGAAGGGAGGGGGAGAGAGAGATAGAGGATGAGAGAGAAACATCAGTCGGCTGCCTCTTGCAAGCCCCCTACTGGGGATCAAGCCCACCCTCTGGGCATGTACACTGACCAGGAATTGAACCATGACCTCCTGGTTCCTGGGTTGACATTCAACCACTGTGCCGCACCAGGCGGGCTAAGTTGCTGTTTATTGAACCAGGCAATCTGCCAGACAAGGCCTTGTGCTTCTGTGTTGCATCTCCTCTAGTCATCACTGGCTTTCATAGGTCCCATTGTACAGATGAGGAAACCGAGGTCCAGAGGGAGTGAATGACTCTCCCGAGGTGGAAGGGCTGATACTGCAGGCCTTGTGAGAGCCTAGGCTTCCTCCATCCCCTGGACATGGGTCAGTCTTCCCTGGCTGGGTGCTCCAGGGTGGGACTAAACTGCTCTCCAGCCTGCGATTCTCTCCCTGCCCCCTTCTTGTCTTACATCAACAAGGACTTGAAATAAAACCACCAAGGAGTCCAGCCATAGAGGTAGGGGGTTTCACCTACGAATTGCTGCACGTTGAGGGGGTCCCATCCTCCTTCTGGTTGTGCTGGGCAAGATGATGACCCTGCGTAGCAGCACAAGAATAGTGACAATGCAGACCAACGTGTAGTGAGTGTCCCCTGGGTGCCTGGCCCTAGGCCAAGTCCTTCCCACGCAGTAGGGCTACTGAGAGGGGCCTCACTCCCAATGGTGGGGACACATAGCTCAGGCTGAAGGATCACGGAGACAAACCATCTCCCAGCTACACCAGCCCTGCCCAGTCACTGTCTTCCACCCTTCCTTTGCCAAGAGACAATTTTTTAATTGTTGTAAAAAAGGGGAGGGAAAAACCCACCCTCAACAACCAACGAGAAATAATTAGCTCACATTGTGTCATTAAACACGAGACTTTAATTAAATCGCGTGGAGATAAATACCTCTAACGACTGGAAGTCTGGGGCCGGGAGGCGGCAAAGCACTCAGCATAATGGAGTAATAGACTCCGCAAATAGCGTCAAGTCAGGGATTCCGGCTTGATTAAGAATCTGACTAAATTGGGTTGTCACCTCGGATGCTGCACCTACTACCTGAAAATTGCTCATTATCTTCCCCATTTGATCTTCCGGGAGCTAACAAGCCTTTGCGGAAATCGGTCCAATGATCAAAGGGCCCATTTATTTGGGAGTCTTTCCCGTGTTGGGTCCTCATGGCCAGCGTCTCCCTCCTCCCTTTTTGATTTGTCATGAATCATCACCTGGCAGCTGCAGGGGTGGGGCCCGCTGGAGGTGACCTCTGTGGTTGCTAAGACATGGCTGACAACCAGGGCTCCAGAGGGCAGCGTGGAGGGCTCTCCCGTGCCTCTGCCCCCTCTGGGCAGTCAGGGACCATGGTTTCCTGGCCTGGCTTTCAAAGCCTTCTCCATTATGATCCCAACCTAGCTCTCCAGTCCCCAAATGAGTCAGTCCAGGGCATGAGTCTCCAGAAGCCCTCTGCTCCAGTCACACTGGCTACTCTCCTTCCCTAATCCACCCTGCCTTTGCTTCCTCTTACCCGCTGCCTAATCCCTTCACCCCACTTGCAATGCTGCTCCTCAGCTCTCAGCCTGGCAGTGTTGTACGCACTCTCCAAGGTCTACCTTCGATCTTTCTCGAATCCACTTCTGGCCATCCAAGGTTTGCATTCAACATTATGCCACAACCTTGGGGCAAGACCTCATTCATTTAACCACGCCTTAGAAAGTGCCTACTATACGCAGGCACTGTAGTGGGCTCTGGGGGTGGGACAGTGATCATCCATAGGATTGGAGCTTAGAGAGCGAGGAGTGGGGCGGGGGGGTTAAGAGGGAGTGTGAAATAAGGTGAGCCTGAGAACGCAAGGCCTGGGAGGTGTAGGGGTTTAGACTAAATTCTGCACGAGCCACTGCAAAGCCCCTGAGCCTCAATGTATCCATCTGTGAAATGGGGAATGCTTGCACCCAGATGGCTGAGCTGGGCTGAGGCTAACAGGCACCCCATGGTGGTCTGACATGCAGATGGCACTTAGGAAGGCTGGTCCCATGCTATCCACCCCCTCAGGGGTCCCTCCAAGAGAGAGCGGTGCCCTGTCCTTTACTCCCTTGGCCATAAGCTATTTGAAGACAGGGTCTGTCTGAGTCTCTCTCTGGGCCTCAATTTCTTCCTCAGCAAAGTGAGGTAATGACAGCCCCTGACAGCCACAGACCTACCGTGTCTCTCCGAAAATAAGACATCCTCCGAAAATAAGACCTACTTACAGGTTTCCTTTTGAGTGAAATATAAGGCATCCCCCGAAAATAAGGTCCCCAGGCTCTGTCTCAGAATGAAAATTAATTTACCGTAAACTGGTCACTAGGGCCGCCCCGACTGGCGTCTAGCAACCAGTGACGTTACGCGGAGTCCTGACGTCACTGCTGTGTGGAGGCGGAGCGGAGGTCGGAGTGAGCGGTGAGCACGGGGCAGGAGAGAGGAGGAGACTTTTGCAGATGCGTGTAGAAGAACAGGAGGATTAGAGCGGACAGGACGCGGCGAAGGTGGTGAGTGCTGGTCTGTCTCTGGTGACACTACCTGATGCTCGCGGCCGCCTTCATGATGACTGAAGGTTCTCAGTCAGTGGCAGACCCTGCTCCAGCCCAGATCCAGGCCCCAGCAAGCCCAGTGACAGTCCCCAGGCAGGCCCCAGGGGGTAAATGTCTGATAAAGGGGTAGAGGAGATGTCTGGTGAAGGTGTTCAGTGGCACAGGGGTGGGGGGAGGTGGATCACTTAAAATGACACAGGAGGATCAGAGGGGGCAATCAAAATGACACAGGAGGATCAAAGGGGGTTACTAAAATGGTAATCCCCCCTCTGATTCTCCTGTGCCATTTTGATTCCCCCCTCTGATCCCCCCTGTGTCATTTTGAGTGATCCCCCTCCCCCCACCTTGATACCCCAATTCCTTTTTTTTTTACCCCTAGAAATGAGCGCAAAAAGAAAAAGCTACTCCGCGGAGTACAAGAAAGGAATCGTGGAAGACTCTTGGGGCCAAAATCTTACTGCTTTCTGCAAAGAGAAGATGTTGAGTATCCGATCAGTCCGAAAATGGCGAGCAGAGTATGGTAACCTCATTGAACAAGTGGACAAGGGAAATGCTAAAAAGTGCAAGTGTGGATCACGTCGGCAACCATTATTTTCCGAGCTGGAAGACCTGATCTGTGAATGGGTTGTTGACAGGAGAGCAAAGGCTTTGGTTGTGAATAGGGCTCAGATTCAAGAATTTGCCCTTGCAATGGCACCACAGTTTGACATAGCTCCCGAAGACTTCAAAGCATCACAACACTGGCTGGATAATTTCCTTCAGCCAAGTGAACTGTCTTTAAGAAGATCTACAACATTGTTTAGGTTGGAAGATACTCAAGTTATTAAGCGAGCACTTGCATTCAAGTCCTTTATTGATGATGCAGACTTCTCTAAATACAATCTTTCCAACATGATTGCTATGGATGAAACTGCAGTGTTTATGGGCCAATCATCTCAAACAACAATTGAACAGCGGGGTGCCTCCTTGGCGTACATTCCCTCCACTGCTTACGAAAGTGCACGTGTTTCCTGTATTTTGGCAATTCGTCTGGATGGCACTAAAATCCCACCTTTAATCATTTCTAAGGGCAAGAAGGAAAAGATTGAACGTGTTTTGGGCATTTTTATTCTTGAAACTGAAAAAGCCTGGGCCACACAAGCAGTTATAAGGAAGTGGGTCAATTTAATGCTGCCGCTTGTTATGCGAGGGAGCCAAAGAGGTCTGCTAGTCTGGGATGCAGCCAGCACTCACCGCGCTAAAGACATGAAGACATTTCTTTACGAAAGAAAAATAGATCAGATAATGATTCCCTCAGGAATGACGGCCTATCTCCAGACTCTTGATATTGCAATAAACAAGCCATTCAAAGACAATTTGCGCATGGAAATTAATGACTACATTGAAAATAGAATGGAGAGAAATCAGCGTGGAAACTTTGTGAAACCTAAACTGCAAGAAATTGTGACTTGGGTGAAGAATTCATGGGAGAAAATCACTGACAGTTGCATTGCAAATGCACTGCGAGCAGGCTACCTTGACAAGAAGTACTCATTTAAAGACAGTGCTATTGCTAAACATGAGAGATATGGTCCACTGATTCTGAAAGAAATGGAGTCACAAGAAATTCACCAGGAAATTCAGGAATTGGATTGTTATGATGATGTTCCAGAAGATGATGACATGATTGTCATTGAATAAATGAGTAAATTCTTGATACTGTAGGATTCACAGTTTGTCTGGTTTGTGTTGACAACTACTGTACTACCGTACCGTATACAGGTAATAAATTTCCTTTATTTTCATTTAACAATAAATGTGTACCGTATCCTTCTTCATGGAAAAATAAGACATCCCCTGAAAATAAGACCTAGCGTGTCTTTGGGGGCAAAAATTAATATAAGACACTGTCTTATTTTTGGGGAAACACGGTAGTTGGGGGAAGGGGCTTAAATAAGGTCATGGTCATGGCAGCTAACATGGTTTTAGTGTTACTGCACTGTTTAGACTTCTTTCCTCTTTCCCTCCCTCCTCCCTCCCTTCACCCTCCCTCCTCCCTCCCTCCCCCCTCCCTCCCTCTCTCCCTACCTCCCTCCTCCCTCCCTACTTCCCTCCCTCTTTTCTTCTCTCCCTCCCTCCTTCCTCCCTCCCTCTCTCCCTCTTTCCCTCCCTCCCTTCTTTCCTTCTTCCCTTCCTTCCTTGCTTAATGAGTACTCACTATGGGCCACTGTTCTAGGTACTTGGAACCTATCTATGAATAAAAGAGGTAGAGCTCTAGCCTTGTGGAAATTATTTTGCATCAGGGAAAGACAGGCAATAAATTATACATATTACATATATGTATCCCAAATAAGTAAAGTTTATAGTTTGTTAGAAAGTCATAAGGGCTAGGGGGGAAAATTAAGCAGGCAGGGTAAGGAAGATCGGAGTTCAGGACTGTAGCTTTGTTGTTTATTTGTTTTGTTTATTCTCACCCAAGGATATTTTCCATTGGTTTATAGAGAGAGTGGAAGGAAGGGAGGGCGGTGGGGGGAGGGAGAAAGAGAGAGAGAGAAGAGCGAGAAACATCAATGTGAGACACATCAATTGGTTGCCTCTTGCACACGCCCCAGTTGGGGCTGGCATCGAACCTACAACCCAGGTACATGCCCTCGACCGGGAGTCGAACCCTTGACCCTTTGGTGCACAGGCTGATGCTCTAACCACTGGACACACTGGCCAGGGCAGGACTGTAGTTTTTGAAAGGGTGATCGCTCTTTGATCCTTTACAGCAATCTTATAAAGGGGTGCTAGAAGTCTACAGCTGGGAAAAGTCCGACAGGGAGAGGATCATAACTTACACGGTGCGGAGCTGCCAAGCCAATGGGCGGTCTGGGATTGCGGATTCAGGTACACAGAGAGCAGGAGATTTGCAGGAAGTGGTCATTTCTGGTGATGATGACGGTGATGGTGATTTTGCATCCAGCAGGTGGTCATTAAATGCTTCTGGAGCTGAAATACACTGTAACTGGCAAACGTTCAGCCAGAGCGTGTGCTCCGGCCCCTGAAAGACAGACGAAGCAGATAGAAGCCTGACCTGTGGGTCTGGGCGGGCAGGAGCCCTGGCTGCCCAGCACAGTCCGGTGAGTGGGTCCCTGCCCCTTGTTCAGATGACCCATTTCAAGGGTCTGGGACTCGGAGCTGGATGCTGGGCACGGGAGGAGAGAAGCTGGGGCGGAAGGACAAGTGTGAGACTGGGGAGCGAGCGCGGAAGAGAACCACTGCAGAGGTGAGTCAATAATTCACACGGCTCCTTTAAATATTTAACTCTCCAGCTGCTTAAAATGTAGAGCTGTATCTTTGAATATATATGTATATTTTGTAGTTTGATCACAGAAACACAGACACCATGGACAGGATGGGGGGGAGGGAGGCATGGTGGAGCACGGGTACCCTCAGGGACATGCAAAGTAATTTTGCACATGGGAGGGGAGTGCAGTCTTGAAATACTAATCATCGCTGCCATGTACTGAGCGTGGCTGTGTGCTGGCCATTGTGCTAAGCGCTTTATTACCAACTCACTCATTCACTCACTCATCTAGCCTGGCTAGCTCTGAGCTGGATCGCTCCCGTTTAAACCCCGACTCCACCTCGGTGGGCTGACTGTGTGTCCCTGAGCTGCTGCTAAACCTTTCTGTGTCCCAGTCTCCTCTACAAAACAGGGCAATTGGTGAGAAGTAAATAGGATGATGCATGTGAAGGGCCTGGAACAGCGTCTGGCATGTTCTAAGAGTTCATTAAGTATCATTACTATTGTCATCGTCATCAGTTATTCATGTATCAGTTAGAGAAATATTTACTGAGTGCCTACTGTGTGACAGGTGCTGTGGGGTACAAGGATGAACTCAAAAGACAGTTTCTGCCTTCAGGGAGCCTCCACGAAGACATGACAACAGGCTAACAATGACAAATTTAATGAACAAAGCCAGTTCAGATTGCCATGGGGGCTGGAAGAAAAGGAACATGATTATGGGATGGAGGGAATTAGATTGATTATGGGATAGAGGGAACTGGATTGATTATGGGGTAGAGGGAACTGGATTGATTATGGGATAGAGGGAGCTGGATTGATTATGGGATGGAGGGAAGTGGATTGGTTATGGGATAGAGGGAACCAGATTGGTTATGGGATAGAGGGAACTGGATTGATTATGGGATGGAGGGAAGTGGATTGGTTATGGGATGGAGGGAAGTGGATTGGTTATGGGATGGAGGGAACCAGATTGGTTATGGGATAGAGGGAAGTGGATTGATTATGGGATAGAAGGAAGTGGATTGGTTATGGGATAGAGGGAACTGGATTGATTATGGGATAGAGGGAAGTGAATTGATTATGGGATGGAGGGAAGTGGATTGGTTATGGGATGGAGGGAAGTGGATTGGTTATGGGATGGAGGGAAGTGGATTGGTTATGGGATGGAGGGAAGTAGATTGGTTATGGGATAGAGGGAAGTGGATTGGTTATGGGATAGAGGGAACCGGATTGGTTATGGGATGGAGGGAAGTGGATTGGTTAGGGGATAGAGGGAAGTGGATTGATTATGGGATGGAGGGAAGTGGATTGGTTATGGGATAGAGGGAAGTGGATTGGTTATGGGATGGAGGGAACTGGATTGGTTATGGAATAGAGGGAAGTGGATTGGTTATGGGATAGAGGGAAGTGGATTGGTTATGGGATGGAGGGAAGTGGATTGGTTATGGGATGGAGGGAAGTGGATTGGTTATGGGATGGAGGGAAGTGGATTGGTTATGGGATGGAGGGAACTGGATTGGTTATGGGATGGAGGGAACTGGATTGGTTATGGGATAGAAGGAACTGGATTGACCAGGGGGTTAGTGAAACCCTATCTCAAGAGGCGACTTGAAATATGAAAGGAACCCAAGAAAGACAGTTCTAGGCCGAGGGAACAGCAAGTGCAAAGGCCCTGAGGTGGGAAGTGGCTTGATGCATCAGGAGAAAGAAAGAAGGTCCTTGTGCTGGAGAGGAGCATAACCATCTTCAAAACTCCCCAGCGGATGTGGAACATTGTGAGGACATGCGAAAGCAAGGCTTCACAGCTGGCACCGGTTAAACCAAGGTCTGCCTGACGCCAAAGCCTGCCTGTGTCCCTAAGGACACACCAGACCACTCCCAAATGGGAGCAAGGCCCCCACAAACCCAGCCCATCTTAGATATGTTCGGAGTGAATTCCTGGTGACTGATTGGAGAGAGTCCGGAGAGAGCCACCGGGGCCGCTTGGAGATCTGACAGTCACTTAAACCAGCCGCTCACCGGATGCTGCCAAGGAGAGGCCCTGCTGGACCCTCTGTAGTGAACACATCAAAGGCACCTCCAATTAGCATCTCCCTGGGCATCAAACCAGCCTCACCAGCAATTGGAAATTGTGGTACAGGCTCACACAGGCAGGGGAAAGGGAGTGGGCATGGGTTGACAGAATGGGGTGTTCATGAGCCCTTTTTATCTGCTAAGCGCTGTGCTAGTGTCTTTGTGCATCATTTAAGCCTCATAGTTATTTAGAGCTGTGGATATGACCGTGCTTATGTTAAAAAACTCGGGGCTCCTCAGTATCAGGTAACTTACTTGCACTTACACAGCTGGAAGGTGGGGTGCTAGGGTGAAAACCCAGCTCCAAAGCCCCACCTCTCCACCCCAAACCTATCACTGGTTCCAGATGATATTTAGCTCAGGCGAAGAAGCTGGATGTAGCCTCAAGTTACCCATCTTGGACACAGTCACTAACTGGCCAGTGTCTTCCACACGGAACCTTCTGAGATGTGGTCACGTTCATCCACAACCAAGGTGGGCCTTGGGCCTGGGAATTAACAGCAGCCTTTCCCAAAATCCTCAATGAAGCTCTCAGGCACTCCGGGAGCTCCTGGGGGCCAGCTCTGGGAAAAGGCCTGTCACCTTTGGGGGCACTGAGGTGTCCTCATGGAGTGTGGCCATGTGACTTAGAGGTTCCTTCTCACTGGGGAGGGAAGAGGAGCATTGTGGGTGCAAGGCAGAGCTGTCTTATACTAAACATTATAGATCAAGGCTGTAAATTCCAGGAGGGCAGGACCCATGTCTGTCTACTTCACCATTGAATCTCCCAGACCTGGGACCTAGCACAGGGCCTGGTGCATAGTAGGGGTTGCAGTAACCAGGTGATGAATGATAACAACAGCACATGTTTATGGGGTGCTTCCTGGGTACCAGACTCTCTGCAGAGAAGTTAGCATCAGTGGTGTGCAACCTCCGTGCACACGGAGCTGCTTCCAGAGATTGAAAAAAATGCCGACGAGGAGTCCCATTCCTGAAGTATCCTCTTTTAATTGGTTCAGAGGGCAACCTGGACACGGACTCTTAAGTTCTCCAGGTGCCCAATGTACAGTCAAGGTGGGGAGCACTGTTTTCCATGCCTCACCTGGTCTCATACTTCCGTGAGCTCTGGGAGGTGGTTACTATTAGTGTGCCCATTTTGCAAATGAGAAAGCAGATGCTCAGAAAGGTTAAATAGCCTATCCAAGGTCACACAGGGAGGAGGTGGTGGAGTCAGAATTTGAATGAGACAGCCTGACTCCATCCGCGCGCGCACTCACACACACAAGCACGCACACACACGCACGCACGCGAGCACACACACACACACATAAATGAAAAGAGGGAAGAAGGGGCATTGTTAGAGCCAGGGGAAAAGGAAGAAGCTGCAGGCAGGGTTAGGAAGCCCTTTGCAGATGCATGGAGACACCTGCCTTGGTCACAAGCTCCTTCTAAGGGAAGTGGCTCCACCCACAGATGGGTCCCACCCTGGGCTGTTTCTAGAGCAAGGGTGACACCTTTCTGTGCCTGTAACCTGTCCCTTGGGTCAGAAATGTTTGGCTTTGGGGCAGGGTCTGACTCAAGGACAACCAGCTCATAGACTGGACAGTTGCACATCCTGGGCCTGATATGAAAAACCTCCCCTTGTAGCACAATCCCAGTTTATACAAGTTAGATAACCATTTATGAAACTGATTGCTTGACATTTCATTTTATAAACCAACTAGAGGCCCGATGCATGAAATTCGTGCAAGAGTAGGCCTTCCTTCCCCCGGCTGCTGGCACCGGCTTCCCCTCTGGCACCCGGAACCCAAGCTTCCCTCCAGCACCTGGGACGCAGGCTTTTCTCTGGCCGCTGGCAGGCACTCGGGACCCAGGCTTCCTTCACAGCCCCGGCTTTGTCCAGAAGGTCGTCTGGTCTAATTAGCATATTACACTTTTATTATTATATATGAGTAGATCTGTGTACTGTTCACATTGTCCTCTTTAATCCCAGATGCCCACTTTCTTTATTGGATCCCCTAATCAGTTTATGCCCTGCCCTTCTGAGTATAATGATCAGAGCCTCAGGGCGAGTCACTCATTCATTTATTCATTCACTCATTCATTCAGTATCTTCTCTGCGCCAGGCTGTCTGCCAGATGCTGGAGCATTTTCTTGCGAGTAACCACACATCAAGCAGCAGTGAGAGAAGGGCCTGGATGCATGTCGATTTTCACTTGCTGTAATGTAAAACAGGATTGCCTGCATTTCAGATTTTGCTAGTTTATCTTGCACGGCCAAAGCCCCAGTTATCTCTGCTTCACTAAGTCTTGAGATTGGTTTGGAACTTGCACATCTATTCCTCAGAACCATTAAAAGCGGTTTAATTGGCTGTTCAGGGATGTCCTTTACTCGCCTCTCCAAATGGATCATCCCTCCCTGTCTCTCCCAAGAACGGGAGTCTGGAAGCCCTCGCCCGGACGATCCACTCTCCGGATTTATTTTTCTTGCTCTGGGCCCCAGAAGCACCAGACTTTGCATTGCAGATCCAGCCTATGTTCAAAGCAGCGCATCCACATCCCACCTCAGACGCCCACTGGAGCGCACAGAGCTACAGCTCCACATGACGGGCAATGCCAGCCAGCATCTTCCAAAGAGAAGCCAGACATGGCTTAAAAATTCACCCCTTACCTTGATAAGACATGGGGACGGTGTTGTCCACAGGAGGACTTCAGGAAGAGAGACAGCGCTACCTGGGATTATGCACCATAGCACAAAGACAATGGCCTTGGGAGTCAGGTCGTCCCAACCAACTGGTCTATGCCCGTGTACTTGTACCAGACGCGGGCTTCCCCCTTATTTTTTGTTGTTCTTGTTACTCCTTACCCAAGGATATTTTTTTCCAATGATTTTTAGACAAAGTGAAGGGAGAGACCCAGAGAGAGAAACATCGATGAAAGAGAGACACATCGATTGGTTGCCTCCCACACAGGCCCCATCCAGGGCCAGGGATCAAGCCTGCAACCTCGGTACTTGTCCTTGACCGGAATTGAACCTGGGACCCTTCAGTCTGTGGCCGATGCTACAATCACTGAGCCAAACCAGCTAGTGCAGGCTTTCCCATTCTTAGCCTTATGACCTTGAGCAGGTCATATAACCTCTTTGAGTCTGTCTCATTATCTGATTCACAGGCTCTCTGAGAATTTAAGTGAGGCCGGTTAGGGTTGCCAGCGAAACAGTAGGATACCCCATTAAATTTGAATTTCGGATTAAAAAACACAAACATTTATATAGTACTAGTAACCCTGTGCACAAATCCGTGCACCAGTAGCTCTCTGTGGGGCCTGGCCGCTCCATGCCCGCTGCCCAGAGGCTCTCTGTGGCCCAGAAGCCCATCTGTGGCCAGGCTCAGAACGTTTGCCTCATCACCTCGGCAACGAAGCAAGCATTCTGCCAGGCTGCTCACAATGCCCGCTCTCACACTGCCCCCAGGACTGGGGGACTCCAGCGGGGCTGAGAGGACTGGGTGCCATCATCTTTGTGACAGAGTGATGGTTAATTTGCATATTACCCTTTTAGTAGATAGGATAAGTGTATCCCAGATATTATATGATCAAATATTACTGGGATATACTTAACATCAAAAAGTTACTCATTCTGTATTTTTATTCACTTAATCTGGCAACCTCACCTGAACAGTCAGCACAGAAAGTCCCCAAATTCTACTTTTTAAAAAAGTGCGCAAAGGCCTTCAGTGGTTTTTCATCACCTACGGGATAAGGTGAAAAGCCTTGAGCCTGGCATCTGACCTAGAAGCCCCGCCACCCCCCACCCTGCCCCATTCAGAGTGGTGCAGTCCCCCCTCTGCTTGGGCCCCTGAGTACCCGCAGGCAGCTGGTGGCAGGGGCCAGTGGCTTGGTCTCTGTTTTGGTTTCCATTTCACATGAGCCACCTCCCCAGATAAAGTTACATCTCAGCCAGTAGCCATGGAGCCCCTGCTGCTTAATGTGAGTCCTGGTGTCCTGCTCAGAATCAAGCCTCACGCCTAAATGGATGGACCCAGCAAACCTTTTCCTTTACCTTTTCAGGGCACTAAAAATGCAATTACCTTCTCCCTAGTCACGGAGGAGCTCGTAAAGAGCCTGAGCAGAGAGCCTCTGCAGCGGGTAAGCGCTGTAACTCACCGAGGCTGGCAGGCATCGCCCGGTGCGGGAAGGCACACTGTCGGGGAGCACTCCCCTCCCCTCCTGGGTGTGTTCGGCTCTTCAGCCTCCCCTCGTGGCCTAGCTGGACACCCCCTGGCTGCCTCTGGAGGTTTGGACAACACAAGGCTGAAAAGCACTTGAAGGAAGGGCAGGACGTGGGGAAGGCAGAAAAGGGGGACTTGTAGGAAAGATGGAGGGGGGGGGATGCTGGAGCGCCCCCGCAGCCTGGGGACAGTCCCCTGAGCATTGTGCCATCTGGAAAAATGGGAGCCAATGCTACCTCTCAGGGGGGTGAGGATACATTGAGAGGGTCCTTGGGGAGCGTCCCCTGGAAGAGCCAGTCGGTAAGCACCTCTCGCTAATGCACAGCTGCCATCGGACAACCAGGGGGCCTCCTCCACAGCCGGCCAGCTGTCATCAAGATGCTGTTGAGTTGATGCAATGCTGAGTAGGAGGCTCAGCTGATGCAGACACTGACCCTGCCGCTGAGCCCCCTTGCGCGCGGCCATCCGGAGACATTCAGGGCCTGTCCCTCTGGCTGGGCTGTCCACCCCTGCCCTGGAGAATCACGTGAGTCGAAGGAGCCGATGCTCCGCCTCCACTCTCCAAAAATAACCTATTCCTCTCCAAATTGTTCCCAGCCACCATCCCAAACAACCTGAGGTGGGCACCATTGTCACCTCAACTTACAGATGGGCACAGGACATCAAAGTGGACACACTGAAGGCAGCAGGCTGCTAGACTCCACGCCGGCGGTGTGATCCAGGGCTGCTAGACACCGTGAATGACCCCAGGGCTGCTGGTCACCATGTGTGATCCAGGGCTGCTAGTCACCAGGTATGACCCCAGGGCTGCTGGTCACCATGTGTGATCTCAGGGCTGCTGGACACCATGAATGACCCCAGGGCTGCTGGTCACCATGTATGATCCAGGGCTGCTAGTCACCAGGTATGACCCCAGGGCTGCTGGTCACAATGTGTGATCTCAGGGCTGCTAGTCACCATGAATGACCCCAGGGCTGCTAGTCACTTTGTATGATCCAGGGCTGCTGGTCACCATGTGTGATCCAGGGCTGCTAGTCACAAGGTATGAGCCCAGGGCTGCTAGTCACCATGTATGATCTCAGGGCTACTGGTCACCATGTGTGACCCAGGGCTGTTAGTCACCATGTGTGATCCAGGGGTGCTCGTCACCAGGTATGAACCCAGGGCTGCTAGTCACTTTGTGTGATCCAGGGCTGCCAGTCACCATGTGTGATCCAGGGCTGCTAGTCACCATGTGGGATCCAGGGCTGCCAGTCACCATGTGTGATCCAGGGCTGCTAGTCACCATGTGGGATCCAGGGCTGCCAGTCACCATGTGTGATCCAGGGCTGGTAGTCACCATGTGTGATCCAGGGCTGCTGGTCACCATGTGTGATCCAGGGCTGCTGGTCACCATGTGTGATCTCAGGGCTGCTAGTCACCATGAATGATCCCAGGGCTGCTGGTCACCAAGTGTGATCCAGGGGTGCTAGTCACCAGGTATGAACCCAGGGCTGCTAGTCACTTTGTGTGATCCAGGGCTGCCAGTCATCATTTGTGATCCAGGGCTGCTGGTCACCATGTGTGATCCAGGGCTGCTGGTTACCATTTGTGATCCAGGGCTGCTAGTCACCAGGTATGAATCCAGTGCTGCTAGTCACCATCTATGATCTCAGGGCTGCTGGTCACCATGTGTGACCCAGGGCTGTTAGTCACCATGTGTGATCCAGGGCTGCTAGTCACCATGTGTGATCTCAGGGCTGCTAGTCACCATGTGTGATCCAGGGCTGCTGGTCACTTTGTGTGATCACCATGTGTGATCCAGGGCTGCTGGTCACCATGTATGATCCAGGGCTGCTAGTCACCAGGTATGAACTCAGGGCTGCTAGTCACTTTGTGTGAGCCAGGGCAGCTGGTCACCATGTGTGACCCAGGGCTATTAGTCACCATGTGTGATCCAGGGCTGTTGGTCACCATGTGTGATCCAGGGCTATTAGTCACCATGTGTGATCCAGGGCTGTTGGTCACCATGTGTGATCCAGGGCTGCTAGTCACCATGTGTGACCCAGGGCTGCTAGTCACTATGTGTGACCCAGGGCTGCTAGTCACCATGCCACTGTATGACCCCAGGACTGGTTTCTTTACCACTGAGCCTGGAGAGACTGGACATGGATTTTGGCTTCATGCACAGGCTTTAAACTCCCATCCTTCACTCTGCCTTTCATCCTTGGGATAGAGAGGGGCCCCTAATCCCCCACAGCCTGGCCCACCAGATGCACCCATGTTGGCTTCAAACGGGGTGCACAGCCACTCTGGGTAGCCAGCTCCCCTCCCTTCCCCTTCACAGCTGCAATCTTTTTTCTAGGTGTTTTTTTTTCTTTCTTCTTCTTATTTCTCTTTGTGGCTCTGGCCCTCTCTCCCTGAAAATACAGTTTGCTGATATTAAAAAGAAACACACAATAACTAAACACATTTTATACAGTCTTTGAAGTGTAATGAACTCAGGCCCCGGATTGATAAGTATGCAGATGGAGTGCAGAGGAGCTGGAAGGCAGCTTCTGGGGGAGACCCCCCTCCGCAGGCAGAGGAGGGGCAAAGGGGAGGCACCTGCTGCTCTGAGATGAGGGGCACCCCAAGGGCAGAGGTGATGGGAGAGGGGTGTGCTGGCCCCAGGAGGAGGCTGCCCCCATGGAGGCTTTGACAGGGCATTTGATCTCCCAGAGGCTGGATTATTGGAGGCTCCCTCTCAAAACATGGAGGTTCAAAGAATGTTTTGTGCCCTCCCCCCCCCCCCCACCCGCTCCCAAGGCCTCCAAGGGCATCTTTGTACCCAGGGGAAAAATCAAGACGGGGCGCTATTGAGATTCTGTGTTCACTTGTGGAATTCGGGCACATGTGTGCCAGTGGGGATGGAGGGCCCTGACCTCAGGGAGCTCCCAGTCTGATGGAGGTAAGGCCCCTGACCTCAGGGAGCTCCCAGTCTGATGGAGGAGGTGAGGCCCTGACCTCAGGGAACTCCCAGTCTGATGGAGGAGGTGAGGCCCTGACCTCAGGGAGCTCCCAGTCTGATGGAGGAGGTGAGGCCCTGACCTCAGGGAGCTCCAGGTTGAAGGAGAAGGTGAGGCCCTGACCTCAGGGAGCTCCAGGTTGAAGGAGGAGGTGAGGCCCTGACCTCAGGGAGCTCCAGGTTGAAGGAGAAGGTGAGGCCCTGACCTCAGGGAACTCCCAGTCTGATGGAGGAGGTGAGGCCCTGACCTCAGGGAGCTCCCAGTCTGATGGAGGAGGTGAGGCCCTGACCTCAGGGAACTCCAGGTTGAAGGAGAAGGTGAGGCCCTGACCTCAGGGAGCTCCCAGTCTGATGGAGGTAAGGCCCCTGACCTCAGGGAGCTCCCAGTCTGATGGAGGAGGTGAGGCCCTGACCTCAGGGAACTCCCAGTCTGATGGAGGAGGTGAGGCCCTGACCTCAGGGAGCTCCCAGTCTGATGGAGGAGGTGAGGCCCTGACCTCAGGGAGCTCCAGGTTGAAGGAGAAGGTGAGGCCCTGACCTCAGGGAGCTCCAGGTTGAAGGAGGAGGTGAGGCCCTGACCTCAGGGAGCTCCAGGTTGAAGGAGAAGGTGAGGCCCTGACCTCAGGGAACTCCCAGTCTGATGGAGGAGGTGAGGCCCTGACCTCAGGGAGCTCCCAGTCTGATGGAGGAGGTGAGGCCCTGACCTCAGGGAACTCCAGGTTGAAGGAGAAGGTGAGGCCCTGACCTCAGGGAGCTCCCAGTCTGATGGAGAAGGTGAGGCCCTGACCTCAGGGAGCTCCCAGTCTGATGGAGGAGGTGAGGCCCTGACCTCAGGGAGCTCCCAGTCTGATGGAGGAGGTGAGGCCCTGACCTCAGGGAGCTCCCAGTCTGATGGAGGAGGTGAGGCCCCTGACCTCAGGGAGCTCCCAGTCTGATGGAGGAGGTGAGGCCTGACCTCAGGGAGCTCCCAGTCTGATGGAGGAGGTGAGGCCCTGACCTCAGGGAGCTCCCAGTCTGATGGAGGAGGTGAGGCCCCTGACCTCAGGGAGCTCCCAGTCTGATGGAGGAGGTGAGGCCCTGACCTCAGGGAGCTCCAGGTTGAAGGAGGAGGTGAGGCCCTGACCTCAGGGAGCTCCAGGTTGAAGGAGAAGGTGAGGCCCCTGACCTCAGGGAGCTCCCAGTCTGATGGAGGAGGTGAGGCCCTGACCTCAGGGAACTCCAGGTTGAAGGAGAAGGTGAGGCCCCTGACCTCAGGGAGCTCCAGGTTGAAGGAGAAGGTGAGGCCCTGACCTCAGGGAGCTCCAGGTTGAAGGAGAAGGTGAGGCCCTGACCTCAGGGAGATCTCAGTCTAATGGAGGAGGTCAAGCCCTGGTTGAGGAGAAAGTTCCTGGTGACATGGGGGAAGGAGGACCCACGTAAACATGAAAACCACTGACCCAGGAGAAGTTTTTCTGTTTCAACTCCTCATCCACCAAGCCTGGCATTTATAACCTAGCTCCTGAACGTCCGGGCGTGAGATGCCTGCTCTGCTTCCCAATCCCACTGCTGCCGCCTCTGAGGTGGCTCCAGGCTTGTCCCCCCAATTCATCCTCAGTTCTCTGGCTGATCCTGACCCCTCTGACCCTATCTCACTTCCACTTAAACCCCTGCCTTCCCATCGTCCCCATCTTCCCTGCCCCATCACCCCACAGTGACCCCACCATCCCACTCTCACAGGTGCCAGGGGGGCAGCCTGGGTGTCCACTATTAAGGGGGCAGTTATCTCTCTGGAAACTTCTGCAGTGGTCTGAGGCATAGAACACGATTTATACACAGCAACACAGGTGGATCTTAAAACACAGCATTAAGTAAAAAAATTAAGCAACAGAATGAGATCTATAGCCCAAAACAATTTATGTAAATTGAAACATTCGCATGACAAACAACACCCAGTATTTTACAGGAAGCATCCATATCTCAGGACATATATCAGAGGTGTTAGAGGGGTGGTGCAGGGGCAGGCGGGGGGGGGGGGGGCAGGGGAGCAGTTTCCCACCGCCCTGTGGCTCCGGGGGCTTAGAGAGATTTGGGCAGGATCCCTCAGCCTTCGCACTCTTGACATTGTGCTGTGAGGGCCGTTCTATGCATCGCGAGAGGTTTAGCAGCACGCAGCATCTACCCACAGCTGCCAGCAGCACCCACCGAGTTGTGACAACCAAAATGTCGCCAGACATTGCCAGATGTCCCCACGGGGACAAAATCACTCCTGGTGGAGAACCACTGAGTAGGAATAAAAGCCTGAAAAACTGCTCCAGTTCCTCCAGGTAAGTGGCCCGCACTTGCTTTACCAAAACACACTTGCATGGGAAGCAGAGCCTCAGGTCCAGGACTGGCCGGGCGCTGCATCCTGCAAGCTGCCGGTGTCCCTGGCACGTTTAAGTCAAGGCTCTGTGGAGATTCCAGTTACAGCCCCAAAACTGCATCTGCCTGGGGCTTCCTCCTAATTTTAACCGGCAGCTGGATTTGCATAGGACATTTGCATCTGAGATTACCCATGGTTCCTTGGGAGACACAGTCTATAGCAGATGATGGGAAAAAAAAAAATCATATAACTCCACTCCAGCTTGCAAGGGACGAGGGGGAAGGGGAGTGCTTCAGGGAAGGAGGGCACTTGTAGGAAATTTCAGTGACTTCTGCACTTGATAACGGGATGGGAAAGAGGATATTCTACTGGTCACTGGGCAGACAGGACTGTCCATCCTGGCATTTGCTATGCGAATTAGTGAATCAAACGGTGAAGGAGTAGGGCTCTGAGGCTCCCTCAGAAGGGGCTGCGGTTCCCAGTGGAGGCAGGCGGAGGGAACAGTGGTGTGGCCCTTCCAGAGACAGCACACACCCAGCCCCTGCTCCCCGGAGCCCAGGCACCCGCCAGCACTGCCTGGGAGCCTGCTCCGGGCCAGCCGGTGTCCCTGAGTGCTTTCCCACACGGGGCCATTCATCACAGCCCCGCCCTCTCCAGGGAGGTGCCACTCCCCTCCTTTAGAGGAGGAGGGCACAGAGGCTCCAGAGCAAAGCCTGAACTGAAACAAAAGTCTGCCAGACTCTAGAGCCAGTCGTCTTTCCAGCCTCTGGGCAGGGAACAGTGACTTGCAAAGTTAGTGAGCAAAGCAAAAGTATCTGAGGCATGCCTCAGAGGGGCAGACAGCCTCTCCCTCACCCTGCGCCACCCTTTGCCAGGTCTGGACTTTGCCAGGTCTGGATCCCAGAATGTAGACAGACACCTGTAAGCCATGACCTAAAAGCCAGGTGAGGTGTGTATGTCCCCTGTGGGTCAAGGCTTAATGGAAACTGGCCTGCTTCCCCACACCCATCCCCAGGCACCTGGGACACTCATACTCTCCATTTTGCTGTCCTGGTGCCTTGTGGTCCTCTATTACTGCATATAGTTTATTTTTTTCTACTAGAGGCCTGGTGCATGAAATTCGTGCACGGGTAGGATCCCTAGGCCTGGCCGGTGATCAGGGCCAATCTGTGGGGCGATTAGTGGGGCAATGGGAGGCCCCCACTGGCACCCGCCTTGGAGGCGACCAGCAGGGGTGGGGTGGGGGGGGGAACCGGCCCACTCATCAGCTGGCCCCACCCCCCTGCTGCCGGGTCACCTCCCTCTGCAGGGCGACCGGCGGGGAGATCGGGGGAGGGGCACTGGTGCACCTGCCTTGGCTGACCTGTGGCCTGTGGGCTGGGGGCAGCTCCTGCATTGATCGACTGCCCCCTGGTGGTCAGTGTGCATCATAGCGACTGGTTGTTCCGCCGTTTGGTATATTTGCATATTGGGCTTTTATTATGTAGGATATGTCTCTCCCTTACTAGACCAGGGGCATCTGAGGGGCAGAGATTGTGACCACTCCTCTCTCCATGCCCAGGGCTCAGGGAGAATATGTGCTATACACTGAGCTGACTTCGGACTGGGAGCAGAGGAGTAACCAGTCCATCATTCCAGTGGATTGTGGCCTCTTCCAGGAAGAATTTCTTGATTTTTCCCAGAAGGAAAATCTTAGCTGAGGTCTTCCCCTAAGCCACATGTAGCACGAGGCATTGTGTGCCCCCATCACATTCCATCTTGCACATTTGAGCTCCATAAATATGCTAAAGAATCCACGAGAGAAGGCAACTGGTCCTTTTTTTTTTGCATTATCAGTGCCTAAAATAGGGTTTCTTGTATACAGGAAATAGAACATGGATGGCCGGGTGGATGGATGGGTAGATGGAAGGAAGGGTGAGTGGCTGGGTGGATGGATGGATGGATGGATGGATGGATGATGGATGGGTGGATGAATGGATGGATGGATGATTAATGGAAAGGTAAGAAGGTAAATGGCTGTGTGATAGGCATGTGGTTGGATATGGCTTAATAGTTGAGTGAGTAGATAGATGGAGGGTGGGTCTATGAATGAGTTAGCAGATGGACAGACAAATGGATAGAACACTGGTGGATGGTTGGGTGTTTGGATATGGGAGAGTGAACAGGTCAGTGAAAGGGTGAATAGATGGTTGGATACAAAGTTGGATGGATAATTACTGCGTTGGAGGGTGAGTTAAGTAGACATGGGGGGTAGTGAATGAGTAGATGGTTCACATGATATGGGAGGGTGGCTGGCCAGTAGGATAATGTTTGCGTGGCTGAGTACATTGCCTTTCCATCTGCCAGCCTCCCCCTCAGCCTCCTTCAGTACAATAGCCCTTTCTACTCCTTTCTCCAGATCCCACTGTGAGTCCCCTGCCTCTCATGCTCTCTTCTGCCCTCTAAATGGGGCTCTGAGAAGTCAGGTGGGAATCCTCCCGGGAAGTTCAGCCCCAGCCCCTGCTTCAGTGCTGAGCGCTCCACACCATGCCGAGATTTAATAGTTAGCTCAGCCTCTCCCCATCCTTACCTGCCTGAGGAGGTAGAGGAAGCAATTTGCATATTTATTAAACATCTCTTAGCAGGATACACAAGCTGCATTGCTATATCCCACTCCCAGGGCCGTCCTGCTGGCAGACAAGACTGCACGATCAGCGTTGCATCACTGCCCCTTAAGTAGCTGTTCTGGGGCTCGGGAGGCTTGAGGAGAGCGAGGGCCAGGGCGGGGTGGCGGGGTGGGGGGGGGGGGGGCGCAGGCGGGCGTGCGGGGAAGAGGAGGCCCTGGAGGCCGGGGCACTGTGGTCTCACCATCGTTGTGCAGTGGGGGGTTCTGTTCTCTGCCCAGGCAGAAAAGGCTGTGAGGGCCTCTCTTCCAGCCCCCGCCTCCACACGGGCCCATGGGAAACAGTCCTTTGCTTCGAAAATTCCCAGAGGAGGACATGGAGAGACATCTTTGCCTTGTGTTTCTCCTGCTGCTTGGTTTATCGGAAGTCCTTCCTTCTGACTTTGCACAGTCCCATTGCTGGGGCATTGTCTTGGATCAAAATGGGACAACTGCCCACCGTGGACCAAGGGGCCCTCCTTCAAGCAGAGGTCCAACCTCGGATCTAAGTGTCTGGAACCTTGGGCACCAAGGCCCTCTGTTTTCTGGGAAGGAGTCCCAGAATGGGGACTGAGAGTCCTGGGGGCCCAGAGCTCCCTGTTGTGACTGGGACGACGCTCCTCTCTTCAGACTGGGTGCCCTGATTCTCTTTCCTGTCTCATGTCACAATTCCTAGATGGGGTTCAAATCTGAGGATGTGGTTTCTGGAGTCAAACTTCCCAGGTGCCAATCCTTGCCTGCCCTCTTACTGGCAGGGTGACCTTGGGTGAGGACCAGAATGTCTCTGAGCCTCAGTTTCCTCATCTGTAAATGGGGATGATGGTAGTACTTACCTCATGAGGTTATTGTGAGGGGCAAGTGCAAAGCATAGTGTCTGGCTCCTGGCGAATATTTAGAAAACGTTGGTTGTTATTGTTACAGAATCACAGAAAGTTATAAGTGCAAAGGGAGGCTGGTTGCCCACCCATCTCTCCCAGGGAGAGGAAAAGAGCAGAGGGACTCAGATCTATTCCCTATTCTCTCTGCCAGATTCTGTTCTGAGCATGTCTCCTCACAACACCTTCGGGATAGATATTCCAAATACTCCCACTTTACAGATGAAGAAACTGAGGCCTAGAGGGAGAGGGGACATGCATGGGATTTTGTGGTAGTTGGGGACCCACATCTCTCTTAGTCTCCTCTTTCCAGATAAGTCATGAGGGCTTCCTGCCCTGGGAACAGCCTAGGACCCAGGGAGGAGGAAGGGACAACCCACAAACAGACAGCTGCTCCAGCTCCCTCTGCCCTCACCTCCCTCCCACTGCCCTGGGCTGGCAGGAGCCAGAAGGAAGGGCCTGGGCCGCAGCCTCATAAACCTTCCTGAAAGCCCTCATAAACGCCAGGCCTGGCTGGCTCCAAGATGGCTGCTGCAAAAAAATAAAATCCCAGATCGTAAAGTAATCCCCATAAAAAAATTAAAGAGAGGAAAAAAACCTGAGCAGTAAAACAGTAACAGCCTCTAGGAAACAAGGAAGAGGAGGCTAAGCATCTAGGACTGATGGGGAAGCAGGAGCTCCTGGCCCCAGCAGGCCCCACCCAAAGGCGCCAAGCGCAGGGAGCCTTGCAGACTGATGGTTCCAGCTGGTAGAGTGGGTGGGGGTGGCTGAGGGCTGGATATTGAGAAGTTAAAGAATGGTGATGTTTGTGATGATGATGATGATGATGATGATGATGATAGCACTGGAGCCACCAGCTGTCTCAGGATTTCTGGACTTAAAATCCCATTGTACAGATGGAAAAACTGAGGTCCAGGAAAGTAGGAACTCCCATCTAGAACTCAGGCCTGCTGCCTCCTCTAGGACCCTACACTCTATTCTTGTGAGTTCAAGTCCCCAGAAGGCACGGGGACCGGATTGCCCCTCTCTCCCAACCCCACCAAGAAGGAATGCCAAGGCTTGGGAGGTAGATGCAGCTATGGGATCCTAGGTGGGTGCCTGCATTCCCCGAGTCTGTGTTGGCCATCTAGTCATTAGGATGATCATTCTTACCCCAGCTGAGAGATGAAGGAGGTAAGATGGCCGCACAGAGGGTCTGATGCTCGCCCAGGACTCCGTAGACGGGAGCTTTGGGAACCCAGGTGGGCGCTTAGCTTAGAATCCCTGTGAAGTGAGGCCCCCAGGCCAAGGGGCCAGATGACATTTTGGGGTGGGGATGGGTAAACTGCCTTCCCAGCTCTTTGTGCCCGCTCCACCCCCACACAATGCAGCTCTGCTCAGCTCCCAGGCTCCATTGGAATCCTGAGAACTTGCTGCCTTTCTTCCCTCCCCCACCTTTTCATTCCGCCCTTATCTCTTCCCCAGCCTCTCTCCTTCCCTCTCAGCCCCTTCCTGCAGCTTTTGTCTGCCAGGTTCCAGCTTCCCAGTCTTTCCACGGTGCTGACAATCTCCTTTGCTCTTTCCCTTCGGGTTTGGGGGACTATTGTCCTCCCGGCTGTCAGAGCCAGCTCTGCCTTTGTCCATTGACGTTGACACTGCACTGGCCTCTCCCTGGACCTGCTGGTGGCCCCGTCTGGAACCCAGATTCTGTGCTAAATCCCGTCCCAGCCTCATTGCGTTGGGAAGCCTCCCTCAGATCCCAGCCCACGGCCCCGAGGAAGGTCTGTCCCTTTAGTGAGCAGAGCTCCCCTCTCCCACACCGCTTCCCAAACCTGCACCCCATCTCCGGGAATTGCGGTCTGTAAGAACCCAGCTTGTCACGGCTCATCCTCATCCGTCTTCCCCCGAGACAGGGGGAAGGGCCCAATCTCTGCTCATCTTCATCTCCCCTTTCCAGCTTGGCCCAGGCCTGGAGACATCCGCTGGAGGTTGTCATGAGAGCGGAGGTTGGGGAGACGTGGGTTTGAATCCTGGCGCCATGTAAGTGGTAGAGCACTGCATCCGTGGGTGTAGGGATGCCTGTGGGCGTGTGCATTGTAGTTAGTTCATTGATGAAAAGTCTGGCACAACCCTGCTCCTCCCCGACACAGAGTAAATGCTGACTCATTTCTCCAGGCCTGGGGACTCCTTGCATTTAGCCCATTTGCATTTGGGGACCCTCTATCTTGCCATTCCCTCTGCCTGGAATCTCCTCTCTGTTCCCACCTGGCCTTTTTCTACGCATCCTTCCAGATGGTTCTTCAGGAAGCCTGGTCTGATCCCCTGGGCTGAGTAACACGTGCTCCCCTCCCCTTCTGGGCCCCATAGCACCTTTAACATCTCTCTCTTCCTGGTAATTGCCAATTACATGTCTGTCTGGAGCACTGGAGGCCCCCGAGGGCAGGCAGGGTGTCATATTCACCTGGGTCTCCAGCACCATCCAGCACCGGGAAGGTGCCCCAACATGGTTTCAGAGCGAATGAGCAAGGAAGCCGATGAATGAATACATGACAATGAATGGCAGAAAAAATCAGCACGAGACCATTTCTGTCTGGTCATAGTCGAGGCTAGAAACAGGGATGACAGACTTCCTTCCCTGTCACCAGTTCTCCCCCTGCCAACACACCTCTTCGCTCAGCATTTAAATTTGCCTGTTGTCCTAGCGGAAGATGGTCCCTGGTCATGAGTCCAGAAAGTCAAGGTCCCAGTGACCTCTGGGCTCTGCAGCCACTGCCCAAAGGTGCAATCTAGAGGTCACGGAGCCAATGTGATATGAGATACCCAAGACTTCCCTCTGAATCTGCCTGGAGTTCACGCCAGTTGGCAAGAGGGAGAACCCATGTACCACAATTAACTGGACTCGACATACTCCTTATTTTAAGCTTCCTTTCCAAACACTCCTGCCAGGGTAAGAACTGGGTTTATTGTGCATTAGCATGTGCCCCCCTGGCCGCAGCCCCATCTTCATCTCCGACAGGAAAGCAACGTCTAATTCCTGGGCTTTGCACAACAGGAAGGAGGCTCTGGGCTTTCAGATGCCATCTTCCAGGAAGTCGGAGTTTGAACACGATCCCTTGGGTAAAGTGTCCGAAGGAGAAGTTCTCGCTGAAATCCCCCACATCGTAAAATGTCAGGATGTCTGCGGTCTTTATTTATAGACAGATTGCTTTTCAACTTTTCTCACTCCAACATTTCAATGTGTTATTCCTGAAGATAAATGTACATTATGATTTCATAATAGAAATTGCATTTCTCCCTCGTGTCACCTCTAAGCATGTAGATACATAAATATGGCACATTGCCTCCGACAGTAATTTAAAAGGCACTTTGGAGAACATATTGATCATGACCAGAGTTCGGGCTGGCGTGGTCTAGATTTCACCGAAGTCCGCCTCCTCCCATCCCCGGCCCTCCCTCCTCTGCTTGGTTTGGATTCTGAAGCTTAGGAACGCGAGACTTCCATTTTATCTTTGTATATTGGGATGCTTGTTAGTAAGGCAGTGTGGGCTTAGGGAGCGGGGAAGAAGTCAACTTTTATAACTCCAAAGTGGAAACAAGAAATCAAAAGTTCAGCCCGAAGTCAGTTACCTGGAGGCAGGAATTCTCGACCTCACTCCCGGATAGACGGAAGATCTTGGGTGGTAGATACTGTCCAGGGTTGGCTCTGGGCCACCTGGGTGTGCACGCCTGTTAGCTGGTCATCACATTCTCCTAGGGCTGGATTCTTGGGCCAGTCGGAGCATGGATCTCTTGTCTGTTTCTGGCAAAGACTGAGCTCAACATCCCACCAGCTTAGTGAGGGCACCGTCACCCACTCAGGTTGCCAAAGCCAGGAACCTTGGCCGTCTTACTGGACTCCACGCCCCAATATCCTCCACGTCTTCATCCCTCTGGACCATCTTCCTCCTCTCTCCTCTTACTCTGTATTAATTCAGGCCACCGCCTGTGCAAACCCAAGTCATGGCATTGGTGTCCTACACTCCCCATCCTCACTCTTGCCTTTTTCAATCCACTTTGCATATTACAGCCAGAGTGAGCTTCCTCAAGTGGAAAGCCCATCATGTCATTCTCCTGCTTCAAATCCATCATGGGGCCCCATTGATGGTCAGCGGGGCAACTCCCATTGTGACGTCTCTCTGTGCCAAGTGCATGGAGTAGGCACTCAACAAATAGGTACCAAATGAATGCTCTCCCCCTTCTCCCCAGATCTGCTCTCTGGGCTGTGCCTCCAGGGCCTCCCAGGAACGATTCTGCGTCAGCATCTCAGCTTAGATTTGGAGCCGAGACCTCAGGGGCTGAGCTGGCCTTTGCCTCTGCCATTAGCCGTCTTCCCTTCTCAATTACACGGTAATCCCTGTTAAAATTACAAATTTATTTATAGTTTTTTCCCCTTTCTTTTTTTTCCCCACCCGGCAATTTTTATGGCTCATCGGTCGTAACAAATTCTACTTCGTAAAGCAAAGGCACGCGTTATTATTACCTTATGGAAATAGACAGCAGCGGCTGACTCCCTTTCCCAGCCTGCCTGTTGTCTCCACGAATCCGTAATGGTTTCAATCAATACCTCTGTGGGATTTGTTCCGCTCTTTGACGACGAGAGCATTTGGACCTGGAAATGGTGTTTCCGCCTCCCAGCCAGCTGGCAGCTGGGGCCCCACTAAGGGGCCCTGGATTGTGGTGGTTGCCCCGGAGAGGAACAGGGCAGAGATGTCCTGGTGATTCTGTTTTGTCCAGGAATGAAGAGGTGACACTTCTGTACAACATTTATTGAAAGCATTCAGTGAATATTATGATAACCATACGAAGTAGGTGCTAATTATGAACCCATTTACAGGTGAGGGAAGAGATATAACTCCCCCAAGAGGACAGAGAGGTCAGGGGTCTCTTGACACCCACAGAAGTGGGGAGGAAGTTCTGCAAGTGCCCTGAGCAATCTGTCCCCAGGTACATTTTCCTAGGCTTCACTATGGGGACCATAAGTCATTCTCTCATTCATTCATTTATTCACTCATCCACTCATTCATTCATTCATTCATTCATTCAGTGTCCTAGTACTATGTGCCATGCCCTGTACCAGATGCTCGGACCCTGTGATAATTGAGCCATCCATGAAAGGGTGAATGTTATTGTCTTCTCCATCAGCTTAGAAGGCATCATTATTAATAATAATAATGCTAATAACAATGAGTATCCCCCATGCTGTTAGGTTTGTTAGTTAACTTACATAGAGGCAGGGAATTGGCCCAGAAAACCCTGCTGTTCATGTTTGGGTTTATTAAAATGTTAGGATGTTGGACACTTGAACTTCAGACTCAAAGAAACTATCAGGAAGAAGTTTTCCTGCTTATGGAAGAGCAATTATTAATATAAAATTCAATACTTCATTCTAGACTCCTTGAAGGCAAGCTGGGTCCATTGGGAGCCAACGTAGTGTGGTGACATGAATCCCAAATCTGCACTCATTGGCTATATGACCTTCGGGAAGTCATTAAAGGTCTCTCCTGTACAGGAGGATAATGATGCTACCCATGAGGTCCATGTGAGGGCTAGATTAGGTAATAGAACTAATCACTTCACATATGTTAAACATGCGAGGAGTGGTTACAGAATCAAGAAGCCAGCTATGGGCTTGGGGGTCATCATCTCATAACTTACAGGAAGAGATGCTTGTCCAAGGTCATCATAATTCCTTTGAAATGGATCACTATGGTCCTTATGCATGGCTTGGCTCAAGCAGTGCCGAGATGGGTTGCAATAGTGAGTTTCTAATAATCAAGAGCTCAAGTGTGCAAAAAGAAATAAGGAGGAGGAGGAGACTTCAGAGACGTCACTGATGAAGGCAAGGAGGATGAGGGAGGGCTAAGACCGGGCCCTCTGGGATTGATTCCAGGGTGTGATATCACGGTATCCTTGTAGAGGCCAGGGTCAGAGGACTGATCGCCTGAACTGAACCCCAGCCCCTGAGCCCCAGCTCGTGACCTTGGCCGGGTGACTGGCACTCTCTATTGCATGAATGCAATGGGGATAATGCTAACACTGGCCTTTAGCTTGTCATGAGGAACAAAGAAATCATACCTGTGCAGAGTCTTTATTAAAAGCACTCAAATATCGCTAACCTTATGGAATACCACTTATCCCATTTTACAGGCAAGGAAAGAATGGCTCACGGCATTTATAATTTGCCTAAGAGCACAGAGCCAGAGAGGGGCAGAGGTGGGCTTCTGGAGTCAGCTTCCGTTGTGTCTTCTCACTCACTGATCATATCTGAAAAGAAAATCCATCATCAGAGAATGATAAGGCATCCTACCGGTTGGACACAGAGTTGGAAATGACTAGTAGAGTGTATCCCTTTCAGCTTCACTTAAATGCCTCCAAAGACAATAAACTCACTGCCTAAAGAGCAAGCCCATTCCTGAGAAACCAAATTGACAATTCTGCGACTCCTACCCGTAAATCCTAGTTCAGCTTTCGGAAGCCACAAGAGTGAATTGAATGCTCTCTGTCCATTTCAGCTGCTTGGCTGCTGTAGGCAGAACATCAGATTTGGAAGGAGCTCCCCTTGCAGCCTGAGGCAAGTTAGCTGTGCCTCACTTTCTTCATCCCTGTGGCAGGACCCGGGGCTGGATCCCAGCCTCCAGCCTCCTCGTGGCTGCCTCTGGTCCCCACTTCTGCAGAAAGTAGAGTCAGTCAGGATGGGTCTGGCTCCAGCCGTTCCTATTCCCCAGTCATCCCCCCCTAAGCTCCCCTCCCGGGTTGGCCTGGCACACACAGTGGAGGCCTGGCCTGGCCTGTGTGATAGGTTGAGTGCTTTGCTTAGACCACATCTTTATCCTCATCCGTCTGACTAATTTGGTGGATGGAGGCTGGCCAGGGTGTTAGCCAGCAGCCTTGGGAGCCAAGGAAGTTTTACCATTAGGTAAACTTTGGGGTTTACTCCAAAATGAGGAAAGGGCTTGCTGACTCCAGGGCTCCTATCCCCCGAAGCCAGGCTGAAAGCTACAGCGTCCCTTCCGTGGTCCTCAGACCAAACCCTCGCTGAGTCCGGGAGGCGGTCCGGTGGAGCGGAAAGAAAAGTCTGGAGCTCTGGGGACGGACAAGGCAAGTTCCAGTTCTGGCTCTTTCTCTCACCAACTGTGTGGCCAAAGCTCTCCCCCTCTCCTGGTCTCAGTCTCCTCGTCTGTAAAAGAGAGATAAACGTATCCCATTCAAAGGGCTGTTGTGGGGTTTTAAACAAAGAGAAGTTAAGAAGAGCGCCTGGCACGGTCTCTGGTGTATACCCAACTCTCAGGAGATGCTGGCCTCCCTGTCCCAGCCTCCTACACATGCACCCTTGTCCTCATCAAATCCCCTCAGACCTCAGCCTTCGTTGGCTCGCACTTGAAAGATCACGGTTACCATGGCAACTCGGGCAGTACAATTCCTGGTCCCTGTTCACCCAGCTCCACTTCTGCCCCCAGCCTAGCCCAGCTCAGCTCTGGCAGCTGCCCAGGCAGCAGGATTGGGTCAGGCACAGCCAGCCCTCCTCTCACAGCTGACCCCTGGCCACTGGGAGATTTTAAGGGGTTTAGGACTCAGTGGGCATCAGAGGCTTTTCTCGGCCAGCACAGGCCCTGCTGTGCCCCTGCCAGCAGAGGCTCTGCCCTCCTGCGCCTTTGCCCGCTGGAACCCTCCCGGCTCAGCTTTGCTCCCTCATTAGGAAGCCTGGTTGGGCCAGGACTGGTATTTGGAGAGCTCTTCCCTGCATCAGCCCTGCTTCCTCCTCTGCCCTGGCCCCTCCAAGCATCAGCTCAGCAAATCCTCTCCAGATCCCCACAGCTGGGCAGGCTGGGTCTTGGTGAAAGGATGCCCCGTGCATTGAGAAGTGGCAGGCATTGAATTCAGAACGATCTGGGTTCAAATCCTAGCTGTATTCTTTGGCCAGGGCTGCCACAACCAGTACCACAAGCTGGGGGGCTTAAAGAGCAGACATGCAGTGTCTCACAGTTTGGAGTCTAGAAATCCAAGACAAAGGTGTTGGTTCCACCTGGGGGACTATGGGAGAATCCGTGCCAGGCCTCTCGCCTCACTTTGGGTGGTCTCCTGGTCATCTTTGGCATTCATTGGCTATGAAAGCATCACTCCAATCAGTGTCCAAATGTCCCTTTTTTATCAGAATGCCAGTCACAACAGATTAGGGATCCACCCCACTTCAGTGTGGCCTCATCTTAATTAATCACATCAGCCATGACCCTATTTCCAAATAAGGTCACATTCTGACCCTAGTTTCAGGTAAGGTCACCAGTGGCCAGAACGTGAACATGTGAGTTTTTGAGAGATACAATCCAGCCCATCACACCAGCTGTATGGCCTTAAACAAGTTGCATCACCTCTGGGGGCCTTACAAAGGTTCATCTTGAAAACGGAGTGACCATAACAAGCTCCTCATGCTGCTGTTGTGAAAATTAAATGGGACAATGTGTTGAAGTTGTTCAATCCAGGATTAGCAGGCAATCAGTCAGTAACTTGTTGCTATGAGTTCCTTCTGGGGGGCAGGTCCTTTCCCTCTGGGACCACACCCACTGGTCCTTTTAGTTTTAATGGAAGGAGTACAAAGATGGGTGGGAGCAGCTCTAAGCCTTTGGGCCTGGTCACAATAATCCAACTTCCTAGCAACCCTGATAGGGCCATATTTTTGGCATTTACTCATCGACTCCATCGATTTATTTGACAAATGCTGGGTGCACTATGCATGCTATTGCATTTCATCTTTTTAAATGTATCATACTTATTTAACAGAGGAGGAAATTGAGGCTCCAGGAGGTGGTCTGGCTTTCCGTGAAGGGAATGTTGGGGGCCGGGCTCAGCAGTTCAGAGCCTGGATTGTCTGGCCGTGGGGGCATGTGCCTGATGAAGCTCGGCATTTTCTCTCCTGCATGGGCCCCAGAAATCCTTCACCGACCTCCTGTAGCCCATCCCTGGAGGAGCCCTCTGTAGCACATGCTGTTGGCACCCTGCACGCAGCCCCTGGTTATAATTTTTTTGTATTTATATCTTTACTTTGCCTGTCATCAGGCTGTTGATCATCATGCAGCGATGAACGCCTTACACGTGTTAAATATAATATGCGTCTCTGTGTATATGTGTGTGCCTTCCCAGTTATATTTATGCAGTTCCTCCGAGGATTAATTTAGCCAAATAACCAAAGCTATTTAGGTAGCTGACATTCACACTGAGAAGGGAACGTGGGTGCTAAGTCAGTGAGGTGCTGGCTTTGCTCCCAGGTCTCCCCAGGACTCAGTTTCCTTCACTTGGGACCTGATGTGGCAGGAAGTGGAGGAACACAGCAAGTCCAGGCTTGTATCCAGGCTCTGCAATGGTGAGCTGTGCAACTTTGGGGGGTAAAAGTCTGAGCTGAACCTCAGTTTGTTCATCTTAAAAGAGGCCCTTTTCTCACTGAGCTGCTGCAAACTTTAATTGATGTAATGCATTTAAAGCTCTTAGTTTATAGCAGTTGCTTTTTTGTTGCTGGTTACCTTCGCTCTCCTCGTCCTCCCTTCGCTCCCTGTATGTGGCTCCAAGAGGTGTCTAAGATAAAGTTAAAATTCTCTGCCTTGGCGCTTGAGGTTGTCAACTATGTGCCCCTTGCTGATTCTCATTCCTCCAGAAAGTATTCTCTCACTGTGCCTGGAAATCTATGGTCTATTTGGGATGGCCAGTGCTCTTGGTACCCTTTCAATCTCTCCTGTGTGAGCCACCCCTATAGCTCCAGCCAGTCAGCATACTGAGGGGGGGGCTTTCTCTGGATGCCAGAGCCCACTCACCTGCCAGAAGGACAGGCTGGAGGTGGGAGCAGCCCTCAACTAAAGACAGAATGGAGGTGGTGCATGATACCCAAGGTCCCTCACCCCTCAGTCATAATAGCTTGGGTCTGTTCTATGCACTCACTCACTAGGCCTCAGTGGGCAGGAGCCCCAGCTCCTCACCGTAGAAGCCTGCTCCATAACCCTGTCCGTTGGCTTCCTTCTCTTTATGTTCCTGTCTCACTCCCCCATGTTTCTACAAATGTGTCCAGGACCCCTTCAAAAATAATCTCTATCCACTCAAACCCTTGTGTCAGAGTCTTCTCCTGGGAAAAACCAACCTAACACTAGATGGGGTGGTGGGTGGTGTGAACCTGGGATCTGCTCCCCTCCATCTGTCTTGGAATCCTTCTTTAAGGGGCTACAATAAATTAATTACTTACACTTCCTGAGCCTCTGTTTCCTCATCTGTGAGGCAGAGGGGTAATCATAGGACCTGCTCCCTAGGGCTGTCATGTGACTGACTGAGATGGCCTGTCTCTCTCTGTCCTGGCCTCAGCTTCTCCTATTGCCCATCTCACCCTCTTTGTGGAGATCCTATTATTCAGTGATTTGCACGTGGTCTTTCTTCACAGAGGCTGTCCTACCCCATCCAGAAGATCAATACCCTGAGCAGGGGTCCTTTGTCACTGGTCACTGCTGTTTTCAGGACCACGGACAGCGCCAGGCCCTTCCTATTCCCTGAAGGCTGTTTTTTGTTTGTTTTATGTGTGGTGTGTGTGTGTTTGTTGTTGTTTATTGTGGGGAAAACTGCAGATTTATTTTTTTCAAGCTGACCTCTTTCAAAGAACCACACTGTTGTTTCATATATGATATCATAGAAATCGACCTGTTAAATGCCCAGGTGCTGCTAATTTTAATGACACTCACTTCCCCTCTATGTTTATCCACAAGAAAATTGCTTTATTAAAAAATCTGAGAAAGGAAAATCTCTTTCCCTGGATATTAATTCAAGAAACTTCTCAAAAAGCTACACAATTTCACTCAGAAAGAAGCGATAGATTTTCTTGGAAGGGAATATTGAATATTTAAAGATGTCAAATTAAAGAAAATGCTGATGACGTATTGGTTTTTGAGTTTTCATCAATGTCAACCATTAATATTTGGGATTTTGACATATTTCAATACTCCCTGAATACTTTATCCTGCTTTTCTCTCTCACGGCCTCTCTCTCTCCACCATTTTGCTCATTCCTGCCTCTGATTTTGGTCTAGCTGTGCCTGTCACCTTGGATTCCCTTTCTATCCAACTCCACTTATCCTTTACATCCAAGAAAGCTTTCCACTCAGTCTGCCCCATCCCTGAGCCCTGCTTCCTCCGAGATTCCCCTCTGAGGCCTGTCCTTGGGGGACCAGCCTGAGGTCTTGGGCCGTGGGTAACACCTGCTCAGCGCCTCGTGCCTCTCCTCTCTGGTGCTCCTTCCCAGGTCCTGGTGGGATGCACGCAGGACCTCTGCAGTTTGCTCCTCCGCTCAGGAGCAGGCAGAGAGCACAGCTGAGGACGCCTCCGGGACCCTCCCACGTTTGCAAGACGCCTCCCCTCCCTCTGTCCTGACTTACTGATCATGGGCCCAGCTAGGCCTGCTCAGCCTCGGGCTCTTGTCCAGGCTGCCCCATGCTGTCTCTTAGCATCTGTGTGCATGTCTGGCCTCAAAAGTCAAGAACAGCAAGCTAGTTGTGCTTCCTTTTATCCCCCTCAAAATGACTGGGCACTTCTGGATTAGCAGGGGAGAAATCAAAGCCTGTTGAATGGAATGGAATTAGGAACGACTGAGTTGGGGAGGGGCAGGGGCAGAAGACCCGGGCTGAGGCGGTGTGCTCCATGGCCCCGGGAGATCCTTCCCCTCTCTGGGCTGCGGTTCCCCTATCTGTGTTCCGGGCTGGAGGATCTCCGGAAGGGGTCTCTCACTGAGCGTGCCAGGTGTGTTTATAGACATGATCCCATTTCATCTCGACCCCGAAAAGTGGACCAAGGGCCACATTTTGCAGCATGGAGTTTCTGAGGTGAGAAGGGTGGGAGAGGTCAGGGCCCCCTGGAGCTCCCTGCCCTCCATCCTGACTTCTGCTTGGAAACAGGGCAGGCAGCTGGGTCTGAAGCTCCTGAGAGCCGGGGGCAAAAGTCCCTTCCCTGCCTCACACTGTCATCCTCCTGAGAGCCCTGGCTCACTTTTACTTCCCCAAACCTCACTTTTCTCATTTGCAAATAAGTACAATAACAATAACAACCCCACTCCTCTGCATTAATGTGAGGATTTAGTGAGTTAATACAAGTAAAATGCTTCACACGGGGGGCTGGCACAGAGTCAGGCTCAATAAATACCAGTGTTATTATTATTTCACTTTTATTTTGATTATCCTCCCCCTCCTCCCTCTCACCATCAGTCTAGTAGGAGACCTCAAAGCTACAGCTCCCCCCTCTATCTCCCTTGAGTTTCCCAGCTTTTGAAGCTAGCCTGTCCCCCAGAACAGACACCTCCCTCACACAGATGCCAGCTGCCCATGAGGTGCCTGGCCTTCCCCTGGCTCACGTGGGACACTGCGCTTTGTAACACACGATCCCACGTGTGGTCGTGGCCGGATCGGTCCAGGATAAAGGCTGAATGAACTAAGGCCACCAGAGGCTGGTGGGCTCATGAGGTGGCCTTGGGTTGGGTTCAACCCCAACCTGGGGAAACTAAGAGGCTCTTATTGAGCAAGTCCTGCGTGCCCTGCGCTGTGCCCAGCGCTCCACCGAATGACCGCTTGACCCTCACAGCCTTCCTTGGAGGCCGGTGCTGTTTCCATCAGGCCCATTTCCCAGGTGCAGAAACAGGTGAGGAGGTCACGCATCAGGTCTGACATCAGGATTTGAACCAGATCTGTCAGACTCCAGTGCAGACACTGAGGTGACGATGAACCCAAGTGCACAGGTCCTCCTTGAAGCATCCAGCTCTGAGTGCCCTGCCTCCTAGTGTGTGTGTGTGTGTGTGTGTGTGTGTGTGTGTGTGTGTGTGTGTGAAAGAGAGAGAGAGAGAGAGAGAGAGAGAGAGAGAGAGAGAGAGAGAGAGAGAGAGAGAGAGAGAGGCGCTCAGGGAATGCAGAGAAGCAGACATGGCCAAAACACAGGGAGAGAAGGCTGAGAGCTGAGCTGAAGCCAGGAGAGACGAAAGCCCGAGAGCAGGGACAAGAGCGGTGTGCCAGGCACCAACTCCTGAACAAAGCTTTGTTCTCCCCGAGGCCTGGTCCAGCAACAGCTGGGACGGGTTCCCGTCCCTTGAAGAGCCACACCCATGTCTCCATCCCTTACAGCCTGGATACACCAACTCAACATTGCTGCCAGCAAACCCACCATCACCACCACCCCCAGCCCCTGTGATCTCCATCCCCAACCTTGTCACAGCATTTTCACAGGTGTCTTTTCTGCCCTGCCCACATCATGCCTGCCCCCCACCATCTACATCACCTCATCTACTCATTAAGCAAATATTTATGGAGCCCCTAGTATGTGCCAGGTGCTCTCATCGCCACCAGGAACTCAGCAGGTAACAAACCAGTGTCAGCCCTCAGGGATCTCCATCCATCATCCCCGCCACTCCCTCCCTGTCCTGGACTGCCAGCTCTGGCACCATGGCTACTTTATCATCACCCAGTCTTTAGTGAGCACCTGCTATGTGTGACACACACGGCTGAGAGCTGACATGTAAAAAGGCACCCCTGGCAGTATGTGTCCTGCTTCCTACTCTATCATCCGCCCAAAGGAAAATCTCTCTTTGCAAGGTCACATCCCCCAGATGGTACCCCGCAAAGCCTGCTCCTGGCATAAGGCTGTCTGACCTACTTGGAAATCCTTTCGTGCAAAAAGGAGCCGATGTTTCAGCTCAGAGGCAGCTGCATTTCCCCAGAGCAGGAAAGGAAATGAGACAAAGACTATGGCTTTCCTCTAAAGAAATGCCATGAGATGCCAGACAGGGGCTGAGGTCCGCAGCACCTCGACAAGACCCTCTTATGGGATAACTGATTGGGCGATAGGGGTGCGTCAGTTGAGGGTGGATGAGCCTTAATTCTCTGGCTTCAAATGAGCGCATCCATTCACCCCAAGTAGCTCCCCCCACCCCCACCCTGCATCTTGGCTCCCCCCTCACCTGGCGCTCCTATTACAAAGGAAGTGACTGTCTCCCGAGGGCTGAGATTTATGTAAATGGTGAGTGAGCCGTGTGGCTAAAGTGCGTGTTAAGCAATGTTTATTACAATCAATAAATCATGGTCCGGTATCTGATCCAGAGACAGAAATAGCTGGCCAGCCCGCGCTGCAGGGAGAGTGAGGTGACCGCAGCCCGGTGATAAGACAAACCCAGGGAGGCGGGCCTCTCCATAGTGGCCGCGAGGGGCTGGCGCACCCCGCAGCCCTGGTCTCCTCTCTGCTGACAGTGCCTCCTCCTCCTCCTGCTCCTTGAAGTTAAGCTCGGAGAGAGCAGATGGTCTGTCTTTCCTCCAAGGGAGAGAGGGCTGGCCTGGGAGCAGAGGTGTGGCTTAGCGGGCCGGGCGGGCACCTTGCAAAGAGCAGTTCTTGGATGAGAAGGCTGGCGCGTCTCCTTTGGTGACTTCTCTGCTTGTGGTGGGTGGACGTTTGGCTCCATTCCCTGCAAGTCTAGAAGGGAGGCAGGGTAGCAGAGGAGGAGAGGACTCCAAAAGCCAAACTCAGAATGTCTACAGCGCTGGATGAGGGGAGAGGAGTACCGGGAGCGGTGGGATCATATCGCTCAGAGCACAGTTTTGTTATCACCAAGAGCTGGGTTCAAATCCCAGCTTCACCCGTTCCTCGAATTCCTTCCCTGACCTCTTAGACTCTAAGACATAGAGCATCCACTTCCTCCTGTGGAAAACGGGGCACTACTATCCCCTGCCTCCCAGGGCTGCTGGGCAACACGGCGAGTTACCGTGTGTAAAAGTACTCGGCACGGGGCCGCGGTGGTCAGCACCGGCCAAATGGTACCTGTGTGGGAGGGTGGGTAATGGCCCCACGGACATCCCATCCTAACACTCAGAACCTATAAATGCTACTTATAAGGTAAAGGAGACTCTGCAGACAGGATTAAGCAAAGGAACTTGAGATGGGGAGATTATTCTAGATCAGGGGTGGGCAAACTTTTTGACTCGAGGGCCACAATGGGTTCTTAAACTGGACCGGAGGGCCGGAACAAAAGCATGGATGGAGTGTTTGTGTGAACTAATATAAATTCAAAGTAAAGGAGCGGAGGGGAGAGTAAGAGAACCGGATAGAACAGCCGGATCCGGCCCGTGGGCCGTAGTTTGCCCAAGGCTGTTCTAGATGATCAGGAGTGGGAGGGGGGTCCCTCCCTAAAAGAGAGAGACAGGGGAAGGGAACGTAAGAAAAAAGGCTGTGTGGTGATGGAACTGTGGGAAGCAGAGCCAGAGAGGGAAGATGTTATTCTGCAGGGGCTGAAGATGGAGAGAGAGGCCACGAGCCACGGAATGTAGGCGGCCGCCAGCAGCCACGGAGGTAAAAACCGGGTTCTCCTGGAGCCTCCATTTCGTCCTGTGAGACTCATTTCACACTTCGGACCTCCGGAACTGCCCCAGATTAAATCTAGGTTGTTGCAAGCCACCGAGTTTGTGGCAATTGGTTACAGGAGCAGCGAGAGAACCAGGACACCTGTGAAGACAATGACGTGGAGGATGCTGCTGCCAGCGTCTGAGATGCGTTCCAGCTCCCCGGGGGTGGTGCAGGCCGTCAGCACCGCTCTTCTCGGAAGGTGAACCCTGGCTCGCGAAGACTCTACTTCTGCCCACCTGGCGTGACCAGGACAGGCCAGGTGGAAGGTTGGAGCCCGCACAGATTTCGGATGCCCACATAGGTGGCAGCCAAGTGCCTGGTGGTCCCAGGCTTGTGGCCGACACGTGGACCCTCTGAGCCATTTCGTAGGGCTAATCCACAGGACTTTGACCTGTCACCCGCCAGGGCGGCGGCTACTAGCATGTGGAGCTGGGATGGCGGCTCCCCACCAGGAGAAGGGATGGCAAGAGCAGGTTTTGGAGGAACCCAATGCTGTGTAGGCATGAAGAGTAAGAACTTGGCAGAACCCGTGGTCAGTATGGACAGAGGCTAGATTACAGGGCCAAGGCAGGAGACCGTTCCCTGGTGAAAGGTCAGAGCAAACGTTCTTTATGCGGAGCCATTGGACACCGGCCCGGGCTCCCTGGGAACCCCCTGGCTGGGAGTGGGGTCAGTCCTAGACCACGGGGGCGGGGGGCAGCCTACCAAGGTGTCTCGGAGCTCTTGCCACCCAGAGAGAAAGACTGGGGGGCCATCGGGACACGAAGCTTTGTTTGCTTTTGAATCGTGTTCTCTTTGGGCGGATGCGTGGGCCTCGTCGCAGGATGAGGGGGGGTTCCGACTCCAAAATCAGGCAGACGAGCCGTCCCCGGCGGAATGACTCAGGCTGGAGGGAAGCCGTGGGCAGCAGTTCCTTTTCCCTCGGTGGAGCTGCCAGCTCTCCCGAGGCGCCTTGCCTGGCCCAGGAAGGCCTGTTGGGGGAGCGGAGATGGTGGAGGACGTTGGAGGAGGCATGTGGGATGGGCGCTGGGACTGTCTCAGGGGAGAGAGGGGTGATGTGTAACACCCCAGGCGAGTCCAGCCTCCACATGTGGTTCCCAATGCTGGTGCCTGAGTTAGCCATGGCAGCGTCACCCAGGGATTGTGCCCAAAAATCAGACTTCAGGGACCCACTCCCAGAAGTCCGTGCGTGGTCTGGGGTAGGGCAACGTGTGGTTAGGGCCACCTGTCTACAGCGATCACCTCTGCCCCTTCCCACCTGCCTCAGGCCAGCTCCTGCTCTGAGCCAGCCTCCCTTGTCTTCGGATCTCAGCTGCATTTCTCAGTTAAGGCCCCGGCCCTCTGAACTTGGCCTTGGGGCCACATGCTTATGCCTGCCCCCTTCCCAAGGATTTGCCCCTTCCTCCCACCCACCAAACTGGCTTGTTCTGCTTCAAATGCCCCATCGGTGCCTATGCCTGCTCCCCAGTTCAGAACAACACTAGGGATAAACCCGCAGAGATTTGAATTTTTTGTTGGTCGTGGCTGTACCCGGGCATCATAGGGGAGCCTGGAGAGGGAGAAACTTCCTAATTCTATTAGTTCTTATCTGCGTTTGTATTGAGGGGTGACCGAACTCGTCTCTACCCTGGCCTTCCCGGTGCGGCAGGCAGGAATGGAGCCGGTGCGAAGAGGGGTGAGTGTAATCTCATCAGGAGAAAGGTGGGAGAGGAGGAGGAGGAGAAGAAGAGGGGAGGAAGAAGAAGAGGAGAAAGAGGGGAAGGGAAGGGGAAGGGGGAAAGAGAGAAGAAAGAGAAGGGGGGGTGGGAAATAATGAGCTGCTTCCCTTTTCCCCCAATCCCCATGCAGATCACTTTGAGTACAGCAGCCAGAAACATGGCTCCGCTGCATAAATATAAAGATTTCTTTCTATTGAAGGGTTTCTTGCTGCCATATTGGACCAGATCTTTTTTCTTTCTTTCTGTGGGGCTGTTCTGTGCATTATGGGATGTTTGGCAGCATCCCTGGCCTCTACCCACTAGATTCCAGTAGCACCTGTGCCCTGTCATATTGCCAAGTGTCTTCTAGGGGGCAACATTACCCCCAGCTGAGAATCACTGCTGAGTTACTGAAGACTTGCTTTGGCCACGGGATGAATGCGAGAGTGACAGTGTGCAGTTCCAAAACATCTAGAGACGTCCCCTGTTTCTGCTTGTCTCCCCGTTCTTCTATGATCGCCTCAGAAGACCATGCCGGGAGCAGTCCACTGGCCCCAGAAAGAGGACATGTGTGTGTGGAGCAAACCTGGACCTCACCTATGGTTGGTGCCAAGGCAGGCCAAGCCCAGGCTAGATGAGGCTTCGCCCAGCCAACCCACAGACATGAGTGAGGACCATTGATTGTTGCTTTAAGCTTTGGGTGGTTTGTTATGCAGCATTGTGTGGCAATAGCTGACTAATACAGCTTCCAGTTGAAACCAGGAGAAAGCCTAAACTCCTCATTCTGACCTACGGGGCCCCACGTGATCTGGCCACTGCTTAACTCTCTCAGGGGTGAGCATACCAGACAGAAGGAAAAGACCCTGAGACAGGACCAAATTGGGGTGTTCAAGGGACAGAAATATGCCCAGCGTTAGGCAGGACCAGGTTGTGGTTGCAGACTCTGTTTTCCCAGAATCCAGGCTAACACAGGAAGAGTCAGAATTAAGACCCAGCACACACCAGTTCTAGATTCTAGGTGCGCCCTTATCTCCCACACCATAGATAAAAATTACTGTGTTTGTTGCTGTTGTTGTTACTAGTAAGCTCTTTCTCTGGACCATACACCAGGGCTAAGTAGTTAACACAGTATCTATTCAGTCTTCTTAGGCTAATGAAGCATCACTATTGTACCCATTTTGCAGATGGGGAAACTGAGTCATAAGTTTCCTGAGTTCACACAAGTAATGGAGATAGGGCGGAAATTCAAACTCAGGTCCATCTGACCCCAGAGCTCAAGCTCTGAAGCCATGCCCTGTCCCTTCCTTGAGTAATGCTGCATTTCCAGACACTTTCCAGAACCCACATCCCTCAGGGAGCAGGAGAGCTATGCTGCTTTTCAAGAGCCTGACACCTGTGGGAGACAAGTGTCACTGCGGTGCCATCAAAGCCTTCAGTTGCTTTCAAACGCCCACCACACACTTTCCAGGGTCACGGTGCCCCAGTCTGCTCCCTCAGCAGGGCGGGGGGTATGAGCTGTCTGTTTATTTGGGGACGTGCCTCTGGGGACGCATTATGGGACAGACTCTAGGAGGATTTGTAGACTCTGGAGTCGGTTACCATGTCTCAAAGGCAGCAGCAGCAGGAGAGGGCCAGGTCGACCAGGTGAGGTGAGAGGCTGGTTTTGCAGGAGACTGTCCAGGGGGAGGGGCCTGTGGGGCTTAGGGGAGCTTCACAGGATACACGAGGCTGGGCTCCATGCTCGCCTCTGATTTGGAGCTCAGGGGTGTATTTTTTAAAGCTTTCCTCCATTCCCAGGTGGCTCGATTTGCAACCCTGCTTAAGAATGTCTGTCCTGCTGGCTGTGTTCCACGGAATGTTCTCTGCCTGTAACATCCTCCTTCCTCGTCACATTTCATGGCCAGGGACTTTGATATCTCCTCCTCTTCCATGATGCTTCCCTGGGTTTATCAGTCAAAGACAGGTGCCTCTTTTTGACTCCTTTCTCCATACCTGAACATTGGACTCATCCAAGGTGCCTCTGACACAACTCGTGTTTGTCCCTACGTCTACTCCTCCTTCTTGGGTTTTCTGTCTCTATAAACAGTACCTCTGTCTCTCCAAAAGCCAGAAGAGGAAGCCAACACTGAGTAAGGGATAAGGCCCTGGGCTGTGCAGTCAGTCCCCTGAGTTCTACCACTCCTGGCTGTGTGACCATTAACAAGTTACTTAACCTCTCTGAGCCTCAGTTTCCCAACCTGTAAGATGGGGCAACAATGCACCTGCATCCTTGGGGTGTGGTTAATGATACAGGGAGAATGCTTAGAACAGCACTTGGCACACAGTCTGTGCTTAATCAGCCCTCACTATTATCCTCGACGCCTCTCTTCCTCACTCCTTGTAACCTGTCAATTCTGGCTCCTAAATATTAAATCCATCCTCTTTTCTCCACTTCCGTGGCCACCCACAAGTTCAGGTCACCATCTTCTCTATCCAGGAACCACTAGCTTCCCGGCTCACCCTCCTACCCGCCTCTAATCTATTCTCACTCAGCAGAAGCAGGAGCAATCTTTTCAAATCAAAATGTGCGATCATGACTTTCACTGCTTATAACCCTCACTGGCTCCCTATCACCCTCAGGATAAAGTCTGTTTCCAAGTGTGCTTTTTGAAAATTTATTTATATTTTTTGTTAATCCTCACCCAAGGATATTTTTCCATTGACTTTTAGAGAGAGTGGAAGAGGGGGGGAGTGAGAGATGGAGAGAAACACTGATGTGAGAGAGTCACATCGATTGGTTGCCTTCCTCATGTGCCCCATCCAGGACCAGGGATCGAGCCTGTAACCAATGTATGTGCCTTGACTGGAATTGAACCCAGGACCCTTCAATCCACAGGCCAACACTCTATCCACTGAGCCAAACCAGCAAGGGCCTGGATGTGCTTTTAGTGCTGTGCCGGCCTCCTATCTTGTCACAGTCCCTCTCTTTTTAGCATTCTGTCTCTGTCTGTCTCCTTCTCAACCCCTTCCCCTCCCCCCTGCACCCCTAAGGCTGTCACAATGCATATCCTTCTGCAGGATCCCCTCTCTCTATTCCTGCCCGGCCTTCCCCTCACTCCCTCCTTCTCATCCTCAACGCCAGCTGCGATGCCACTGGCTCCCAGGTCAGGGTTCTCCATTGTGTGTTCCCTGTTGTGGCACTTTGCACGCTGTGATAGGATCGCCTCTGGTCCGATCTGCTGTCCAGGCGACGTGTGCCAAAGTCAGCAGCGGGTCTGCCACTGCAGACCTCATCAGCCCCAGCACTGCAGCCACCTCTCTCTCTGGCAGACTCCTTGTTATTATTGAGAACGGATACCCCGTTTGCCAAGGACAAGGGCGAGATAAGTCCTAGGGAAAGGATTCCCAAGGCCAGTGGCAGCTGCCCACCAGGAGTAAGCCAGCCTTCTCTGCCACCCTCTCTGCTAAGCCCAGGGACCGGCGGGGGCCTCTGGGCACCTGTGTACTGTCTCTCTTCCCTTCCTCCCAAACCACTGTCCCTTCCCTTCCTCCCAAACCCTCTGAGACCCCAGGGAAAACCTGCAGGAATGAGGGGCTGATCCTGAACAGCCTGGGGTGACAGGGTGGCAGGTGGAGGCTGAGTCATCACACTGCTCCCCCAACTTCAGCGCCCTCTGGCATCCTCCACACCCGGCACCCACCTGCCCTAGCATTGGACCCTCAGCGCCCCCTGGAAAGACCCTCCCAAGCTTCCTAGTGAAGGCTTCCTGTCAACGCCGTCTCTCGCCTGCCTCTGCCTCTCGGGACTGAGCAAGAGACCTTCTCTTGCATGGGGAGCGAACAGAGACCAGCAAACTCGGTTCCTGTCCCAACTGTGCCCCCTCTTGGTTCCACCTCCGTCCAGCGGTGTCAGGTGGGTGCCTAGTGCTCCCCCACCCTCCAGGAGAGAAGGGAAGAGAAGGCTTTGGGGAGCCCGACACTTAATTTAACACCCTGTTCCTTTCCTGCTGTCAAAGGGAGAGAGAGAGGTTGTGAACAAGCCAACTTTGCATACGGGGACTTCTTGCACTTGTCTGAACCTGGACTGGGAATTTCTGGCCATCCCAGCATCAAGGTGGGGAAGAGGAAGCCGCCGCCACCTCAAAGCTACCGACACAGCCTCCCTGTGTCATCGGCATCGAACCAGACAGAACACCAGCCATCCCAAACATGGGAGAAGCTTCCGGCCCAACATTACCCCAAAGCGCATTCAAAAACCGAAGAGAACTGCTTGCAAGTGTCCCTGCGTGCTGTAAGTGTTCCTTGAAGGACTTTTTCATTCTCAGGGAGTGTGATAAGGTCTGTCTGCTCCTGCAAGGTCCCAGGAAAAAAATCACTTCCCTCTCCAGGGATGGAACTGGGGGCCGTGCCAAGCTATACAGCAGGCCTTCAAAAAAAGTGTCTGCTCCACATGACCCAGCAACTCCATTTCTGAATACATGTCCGAAAGAATGGAAAGATCTCCAAGAAATATTTGCACACCTCTGCTCATAGCACATTATTCACAACAGACAAAAGGTGGAAGCAACCCAATTGCCCATCAACAAGTCAATGCATAAAAAAGTGTTGTAGGTCCACACAATGGAATATTATTCAGCCTTAAAAAGGAAGGGAACTCTGATACACACTGCCACATGGATGAAATATGAAGACATTATGCTGAATGAAATAAGCCAGTCACCAAGAGACAAATACGGTACGATTCCACCTATAGAAGGTGCCAAAAGTAGTCAAACTCATAGAGACAGGAAGTAGAAGGGTGGTTGCCAGGGGTTAGGGGGAGAGGGAGATGGAGAGGTGCTTAATGGGCATGGAGTGTCTGGTTTTACAAGATGAAAATATTCAGAGCTGTGAATTATATTAACACGAATGAACTGTATGCTCAGAAACAGTTACGATAGTCAATTTCACGGTATCTTTTTTTTACCACAATGAAAAATATAAAAGTGTACCCTGTACCTCTACTAGATTTTTTAATAGACGAAAGTATAAGAAAACAAAAGGCGCCCTTAATTCCCGTAGCCCATTTTTAAGCATTTATTTCCAAAAAGGAATAGGCACAGATGCTTAGAATACTAAGACATTATAGGAAAGCATGATTTAGATAGACTTTTAAAAATGGACACAAAAGCATCTCTTTCATACCGTCTGGGTCTTGCAGTTTTCACTTAACAATATGCCTTGGAGACCGTTCTAAAGCAGCACATCCAAGCACATCACTCTTTTCAGCAGCGCCACGATCCTCCAAGAGGGCCCGTTTCAGAGCCCCGATTCTAGGTCAGGTATTATTCCCCGTGATTATCGCGTGGTAGCTCATTTAATCTGCTCAAAACGTCGGAAGCAGGTCCAATTATCACCCCGGTTTGACACAGAAAGAAATGGGTCCAAAGAGATTGAATTACTTGCCCAGCGTCACCTTAGCTGGTAAGTGAGCGAGCGGGAATTGGAACTCGCAGAGGCGGGTCCCAGAGCTGCGCCCCTTGTCACCTGGCCACCTGAACCGGGGGGCATTTGCTTGTGCAAATGAGCTAGACTTTATTCACCAGTTCCCTTTCAGGGGTCATTCTAGTGGTCTTCACTGTTTGTTTGTTTGCTGTTATAAATCATGCCGTGTAAATCTGTGTGTGCGTGCGTGCGTGCGTGTGTGCGTGTGCGTGCGTGCGTGCGTGCGTGTGTGTGTGTGTGTGTGTGTGCGCGCGCGCGCTTGTGTATTTTGACTACAAGTACAAAAATTAGCCTATGAGGTAAATCCCTAGCTATGACATGGATGCATTAAAGGGCTTGTGCATTTCAAATTTTTACATTATCGCCCTCCAAAGAAGTGGCATCGATTTGCACTCTCGCCACTAATGGATGGAGGGCTAGCACGCGTCTCTTTGGAAGTGCACACGGAGACTGCTAGAGGAGGGCCTGGGAGGGCTCGCAGCTCTTCTTCTAAGAGCTGGCGGATCACCGTCTGGCAGCAGGGGGCCACCTGGGCTTAGCAGCTAAGGAGGGGCAAACTTTTTGACTCGAGGGCCACAATGGGCTCTTAAACTGGACCGGAGGGCCGGAACAAAAGCATGGATGGAGTGTTTGTGTGAACTAATATAAATTCAAAGTAAAGGAGCGGAGGGCAGAGCAAGAGAACCCTCCGCTCTTTCGGCTCCGCGGGCCGGATAGAACAGCCGAATGGGCCGGATCCGGCCCGCAGACCATAGTTTGGCTCCTTAGGTAGGTCGGGGGTCTGGGCCTGGAGCTGGTGTGGGTGCCACCTGGAACCAGGATGGTGGAGAAACAGTCCGGACCACGGTCATGTACTGACGTGCGGTCACTGAATGCTGATGAGCCGGGCTCTGTGCTAAACAGGAACGTGCTGTTGGCAGGTGAAGAGCAGCCTTCCTCGGGGTACCTGCACCCTAAGACGACCCCATTGAAACTCCCCAAGTCTGCGGCCAGGCTGATGAGAGGACACCTGGGTTTGAGTCCAGCTCCCTCCTTGACTTGTAGGACCTCAGTCAAGTGCCCCTTCCCCAGCCTCGGTCTCCCCATCTATGCATTGGGGAGGTGGTGCCAGTGCTCCGTGACCCCCTTCTGCCCGTCATAATGGGGTTCTGTGGTTCCCAGCAGAGGCCGGGTTTCCCCATCAACCACTTTCAGCTTCAGTTACTTCTATGGTGAAGTATGTGGGCCCTGAAGCCAGGCTGCCTGGATACAAAGCCAACCTCAGGCTCCTATGAGCTGTGTGTCCTCAAGCTAATGACCTCAATACTCTGATCCTCGGGTCTCCCACCTGCAGGTGGGAATACCTTGTTAGTGACTGTGAGGAGAGAGATAATACACGCACCGTGTCTGGCACTTGGTAAGCACGCAGTAAGTCTTAGCTTTGCAGCTACCACTGCCACCACGGCGATTACTGTCATCTCCATTCCATTGGCACCTGGAGCGAGGAGGATGCTGGAAGGGCTCCTTCTGGGGCGTCAGCTGCCTGGCTGCTCTTTAAACAAGGGACCCCTTGGGCATCTCAGGCCTTGAAATCCGTCCGCAAACAGAGCTCCCATGTTGCATGTCCCGAGCATCTCGGAGAGAGGGAGAGAGGTGTTTGTAGTTGCAACTCATGTTGGTAAAGGGTTTGGGGGTCCACCAGGGACAGGATGTTCCAGGATATAAAGAGGCAGGCCCACCGTTCCCTGCATCCATGACTTTGGTCCCCTGGGGGGCGGCTAAAGGAGGAGGGGTGGGGGACCACTTGGCTCTGCTCGGCGGGAAAAGCGGGGCCTGGGAGACTGACGGATGGACGTAGTGGCAGAGGCCGGGTCTGACACTGAGGAGCCAGCTGTCCTTGGACAAGCGGCTGTGCTCCCCCAGCCTCAGTTTCTTCATCTCTAAAATGGGGATAATAGTTGCTTTGCCATCTGCAGTAGAGTCATATGAAAGTGCCTGGCACATAGTAGGTGCTCAGTGACTTCGTGTTGCTTCCCTCTTCTCAGAGCTCAGGCAGCCCTGTGATCAGAGCCTGGGCTTGGGCCCCACAAAGAGGCAAGGGGAACAGCAGACGCAGCCCCTCGGCGGGAGTGGGGGGGGGGGCTCCCAGTGCGGGGATCATGCCCTTGGTGGGCTGAAAGCTTTGCCCGTCAAGGTGACATTCTCCTGTCCTTCCCCGAGAGGAGGGGCCCGGGTCCCTGCTTCTCAGAGCGCGGTCCACGGCCCAGCAGCACCAGTCTCCCCTGGGACTTGGAAATGCAGACTCCAGCCCACCCCAGGCCTCCCGATCAGGTTCTGCACTTTAACAAGATCCCAGAGGACTTGTGCACACGCTCACGTCTGAGGAGCGTGGGTGTGGGGCCCTGGTCCTTGTCCTCACTCTCCTGGCTCAGCACTGCTGGGGGGCTCCCCTCTCCTGGGTCCAGAAGGCAGTGAGGGGAAAAAGGGTGTGGCTGCTTCAGACCCACAGAGGAGGTAGGAGATCTCCCTAGGGGGCCACTATTCAGGGGTACAGGTGCACCTGCTGGGACGGCAGCCTGGCCCCTACCTGCTCCCCGCACTGGGGTTCAGGCGACCTACAGAGACTGAGACCGTGTCATCACCCAGCAAACAGTCCTCAGAGGTCAGGCCAACGGAACAGAGCTCTGCCTCCCCTGGCATGTCTCCCACAAGCCTCATCCCGTTCCCCTGTCCCTGTGTCAGGGTCAAGCTGGGGAGACGGAGGCAGTGGGCCCAGCTGTCTGGTAATGAGACAGATCCAGCAAACAGCCGCCGCAGACGGCGAATTACAGACGCTTGATCCCCCTTTAATAACCTGCCAGCCCGCGAGGCCGAGCGCGACGCCGAAGTCGTGGAACGAGAGGCCGTTTCTTATTATTTTTAATAAAGAGCTTTTCATCACCAGCTTCGTCGGTGCAATTAACATGCCGGGTGTTTAATAAGACGACACCGTAACAAGGGGGCTGTCTAGCTACTCCTGTGTCGAAGAAGCAGGAGCTGCTGCGGGCGTATGCACTTTCACACACCGCGGGCGGTCGCACACAGACCTGCACACAGGCTCTCCCCAAACGCGAGCCCAGCACCCATGCAGCCTCCCCCACATAGGCAGGGGGTGCCTGTGCACACGTGAGCGCACACTTAGGTGCCTGCATGTTCTCACACAGCTATGCACCTCACACACATGCAGACAGGTGAATCTGAAAAGGGCACACACAGACCTGGTGGCATGATCTATACAAACATATGCACATGTGTTAAGAAAAGCACACATGTGTGCACACACAGAGTTTTCCAATCCAAACAATGTTTCCCACAGACCTGCAGGCCCTGTGCCGACCAGCCGGACTGGGCTGGGGTGCCGGAGCCCTCCTCCCCGGGGTGTGGCCAGCAGGAGGTGGTGAGTGGAGCAGCCCCAAGAGGGATGGGGTCAGAAAGGACAGGGAGGCTCCGGGCCCTGATGTCCGCTGGCCAGGCTTAGAAACAGGGAAACGGGGTCAGCAAGGGACTCTGAAAGGGGAGCGGGCCAGGGAGCAGGGGAGAGGGGAGGGGTGCTGGACCACTCAGAAAGCGTCATCATGGGACAGGGATGGGTGGGGGCAGCAGAGGTACTAGTACCTCTCCCCTCCCAAGGGTCCGTCTGTGGATTCGTCTTTAATCTCTCTCTCTCTCTCTCTCTCTCTCTCTCTCTCTCTCTCTCTCTCTCTCTCTCTCTCTCTCTCTCCCTCCCTCCCTCCCTCTCGTGCGCACGCACACACATAAGATAAAAGCAACAGCAAATGTTCCTGGGGAACCACGCTGCGGCAGGCCCTCCCCAGTCCAGTGCAGCTCATTCCAGCCTCTTCCTCCTGCCCTCCTCCTCCTCCACTCCCTTCACCACCACTCTGCCAGAGCCCCTCTCATCTCTTCCGCTCAGAGGCCGGGGGAGAGGAGGCTGATAGGTGTCACCAAGCGATGTACTAAGGGCCTCAGGGAAACGATTCTCCGAGAAGGTGAGCACATGAGTAAGTGCCTGGCAGTCAGGGGTGGGGACTCTGGCATCCGGTCCAGAACCTCAGTCTTGCTCTGCACACCCTCCGCCCCTTCTAGAGGCAGAGGGGAAAGCAGAAGCGAGTGACAGGGGCTGAGGACGCAGAACGGAAAGGAAGGGAGGCCAGGAAGAGGGGACAGGTGCGTGCGTGGCACAGGGTGGTGCTGGCAGTGAGCTCCCCTGATGAACACACACCTGGTCGTCATGTCAGCGCAGGGCGGGAGGGAGGGAAAGAGGGATCGGAGCTCCGTTCTCACCACTGAGGCCTGGGAGGCTGCGCAGCGTGGATTCGCTGGGGGGCTCCCCTCTCCTGGGTCCAGAAGGCAGTGAGGGGAAAAAGGGTGTGGCTGCTTCAGACCCACAGAGGAAGTAGGAGATGCTCTCTAGGGGGCCACTATGTTAAAGACGAATCCAGAGCAGGTGTCCCAGCCAGGTCGGCTGCTTCCGATGGACACGCCCAGGGGGACTCCCCCCCCCCCCACAGTGTGACCACACACCCTCTGGACACAGGCCACGCCCCTCTCGCTCTTTCGTTGGCAGAGCCAGAGAACAATGGGGTCAGCATCTTCCTCACAAAGTCCTGCCTGCCGGCCACTGGTAACGAGACACCTGTCAGCCTTCTCATCCCCAGGCCTCCCAGCGGAAGAGATGAGAGGAGCGCTTTGCAGAGCCCTGGTGAGCAAGAATAAAGAGGGGGAGCAGGGTAGGGGGAGAGGCAGAGGGAGGGTGATGAATGAAACCATCGACGTTTGCAGAAGAACAGACACGGCGTTTTCTTTTGCCTTCTGATCTGTAAGCCTCTGGAAATTGAGGGTCTGTGGGGGTCCCTTCGTGCAGCTGGTTTAATGCTGGCCTCTCCGCTCCACAGGGCTTTCTGGAGCCGGCATCGAACAGGCTCCCTAAAGGAGACATCGATAGGCCCGGGAAAGACAAAACAACGGTGAATCCCCCGCCTTCGCTGGGGCTGGGAGGAGGCCACGGGCCGATGGGGAGCGATTGACATTTTAATAGCTGCAGTCGGCGTGGCACTGGGCTGCCGGGCCCAGACAAAGGCCCAGGTCCCTGGACTCCTCGCCCTGGCCTCCTGCAAGCTCGCCGCTTTCCTGGGCCCTGTTCAGAGTTGGCCAGGTACCCGCTGGCCCTCTGAAAGGTCAGAGGCTCCTGCCTGCCAGGCCGGACGTCAACGTTAAAGGGACTGTTTGTGGAGCTGATGCAGGGCAAGGGTTTGGACAGGGAAGGTGGTGCTGGGGACAGTGGGGGAGGGGGCCCAGGGCCGACCCTCGGGTGGTCTATGGCGGCATCACACTGCAGTTATCCACTCTGGCATCGGGTGCCCCTGCCTCAGCCCCTGTGACTTAACACTGACCTACTTTCCCAGCTCCTCATCTCCCCCTCTAGGTTTCACAGGTGGAGCAGCCCCCCTCAGAGACGAGCCAGGAATGACAATGAATGACTCTTAGGCACAGCCCAGGGCCCCCCATGATGGCATGGGGCTCTGATCCGCATCCCTAACCAAGCCCAGCAGGTCTCAGCCAAAGGAAGTGAGACAATGGTCAGGGACAGGCTTTGCACACTGCAGAGGGGGCCACACACATGGGCTTTTAAAATTACCACAGGAGAGAAGGCCACTGTGGAGACTAGAGCTACTTTACTGAGCACATAGTCCAGGCCAGGCATGGGGGTCAGCGGTTTGCATAAAGGGATTATTTAGCTTACACATGACCCTATAAGGCAGGCATTATGATCTTCCTTTTACAGATGGTGAAACAGAATCCTAGCTACCTGACTCCCAGCCACGCACTTCTCTGACCTCTCCAGTGATCTGGGGCCTGGGAAGCACCACCCCCTCCCTACAGCCCCCTTCCCCATCCTCCCATGCAGACCCTCTCATGGCCACCTCTCTCCAGTCTTGCACCCGCCTTGTGACCTCCAAGTGTCCTTGGACTTACTGTCACTTGCCCTGACACCACTTGCCACAGGTTCTGGAATGTCTTCCTGTGGGGCACGGGAAGATGGACCGCAGTGGTGATCCCCGGTTTCAGCAGGCCCAGAGAGAGGGACCTCAGGGTCTGTGGGGCCAGGGACACTGCCTGTGGCTCTATGAGCTCAGCTGGCAGCTCACTGAGATACCAGCCCAGGGGACTTCTAGGGTCTGGGGGCGGGGGAAAGACAGGGCCTCGTCCTGGGTGTTTGAGGCCAGGGGCAGGAAGGCCCATCGCATGGGTACCATGAGGTGGGTAAGCCCCTCGAAGACCAGCTACCAGCCCATGGCTTGAGAGTGTGCAGCCTTTTGTCCACCAGCCACACAAAGAATCCACAACCTCCTTCATCCAAGTCTGGAGGTTGAGGGACAACAATGGGAAGTTGCCCGGGAGACCACCGAGCATCCATCCTTGGGAATCAGCCAGACAGAAGTCCAGCCCCTGTCCTAGCACATATTGGCGGTGTGGTTTGGCAAGGACTTTCCTCATATTGGGCGCACTTGAGGCCCGAGTTCTCCCATCTGCTCCACAGATATTGCAAAGATCCAGCATGCCTGGTATAGCACAGACGTGCGTGGTGTTCACTAATATAGATGAGCATTAGGTTCAAGCTAGGCCCAACACAGCCTCCTGCAACTCCTCATTACATCGCTGGAGAAAAGGACCAGGAACAAGGGGTGGACATTGGCGCCATCAACCATGGGATGGACTGTCTTGGGGGTCGTGAGCAGTGGGCACTCAGTAGGCAGAGGCTGGCTGACCTGACCATCTGGTAGGGGAGGTGAACTGGATGGCTCCCGAAATCCCATTCTATCTTTACAGCTCTGTCCCCTTTGAATCCTGTCTGTTCTCCCCTACTCTTAGGTACATACGTGGAAAAGCAGCCTCGGAATGTCAATGTCTGCTCGGAGGACTTGGATCCAATTGAGGACTGGGGCCTCGTGAGCCCCACAGCAGGGGCTCAGTGAGGACTTCGAATAGTGACGATGAGGACAGAGGGACAGAAGAGCCCAGAATGGGCTGTGAAGAACGGGCAGTGATAGGAAGCAATTCTTCCAGGTGAGTGTGAGAGTGATGTGGTGAACTCCTGCCACACCCCAGCATTGGGCCAGGGCGGGGCCCCGGGATGGGTATGTGGAGTCCTTGCCATGGGCCAGCGGGGGACACATTTTTGGAAGTTCAAGGTGGTAAGGCTAAGCCAAAGGAAGATAGTGTGGGAGCCAGAGGAGGGGCCAGCCTGGAGGAGATGACCCGAGACAGTTCCAGTGGATGAAAAGTTAGAGAGAGCGATGGTGCAGAGAGATGAGCAAGGGAATGTCCTTGCAGAGGGGAGAAAAGAGAACAAAAAGCAGGGTCTACCATGGATGGCGTTCACCACGATACTCTAGCACTTGCCACAATGCCTGGCAATCATAGGCATTCCATACACATTGTTGAATGAATAATAAAACTAATGCTACACCTGCTTGTTAATTTAACCCAGGCAGCCGCCCTCTGAGACAGACACTGTTAACTTCCCTCATTGCATAGGTGGGGGATAGAGCACAGAGAGACATAGTAACTTGCTCAAGGTCAAGTGGCTTGAATAGGTTAGTAAATGGCAGAGCTAGGATCCAAACCGCAGGACCTTGGCTACGAAGCCCATCCTCCGAATCACTCTGCTAGGGTGTGGTCCTACTACGCTCCCCTGCTGCTGAGCAGCCTACTGTGTGCAGGAACCACAAACAAGACTCTGTTAATAGTTTGCTCAAGCTGCCATAACTAAGCATCACAGACTGAGTTGCTTAAATGACTGAAATTTTTCTCATCGTTTTGTAGGTTTGAAGTCTGAGATCAAGGTGTCCGCAGGGTTGGTTTCTTCTGAGGCCACTCTCCTTGGCTTGTGGATGGCCTTCTCTTCCCTGCGTCTTCATACCGTCTTCCCCTGTGTGTGTCTATGTCCCCATGTCCTCTTCCTGTAAGGACACCAGCTCTACGGATTAGACCCCCCCCCCCCAATAGTCTCATTTTAACACTTCAAAGACCCTATCTCCAAATACAATCATGTTCTAAGGCACAGGGGTTTAGGATTTCAACATACAAATTTGGCCCATCATAAGGGGGTTCAGGGGATAGGTGGGAGATGAAGTTAGAGGGATGCTCAGGGCTCTAATCCTGCTGGGTCTGTGCCTGGATGGGGCACATCTGGACTACATCTGGAGGCCCAGGTGAGAGCCCAAGCAGGATGACTAGCTTGTAACAGACGCTCTTGCACACAGATTAATTCAGTGGGATAAAAGGGTCCTATGGGTGCTCACTTTGCAGCTGAAAAAATAAAGTTGGTGATAACAGCCAAACATCACCATCGAAGCCATTGCACACATTTGCTTTGGCCAGGGATGCAGGGATGATTCATTTTTAACTGTAACACATGCGCATTTGAAACCCCAGCAGGCTAACCGAACACTGTAAGATTAACCAAACCACCCCCACAAACTAAACCGATAAATGGTGAAGTTAAACTAGGAGGCATTGCTAATTACAACGCAAGGGGAGAAGCAATTGAAAACCACAGCTTACTCAAGACCAGCCTGCTGATTCGCTGAAAAATAACAGGACATATTTCCCTCAAAATAAGGGAATTGACATGCTCTGCATGAGTTCGTGCACAGGGGGAGTGTGTGATGCCCACGTGTGGAGGCAGCCACCTCTCTCCAAAGAAAGACCTCTTGGCTCCGAGTTGCTGGTCATTGTTAATAACTCACTGAGTGGGTCAGTAATAAGTAAGTCTTAGTCTGAAGTCAAAACAAAAGCTCATGGAATCCTGAACCACTTGCCTGGAAGAATGGAAGAAAAGACCCACATTATGAACTCATTCAAGTGACCCCCATGGTCCCTCAGGGAGCTACAAACAGTCCTTTGAAAATCCCAGTGGTAGAGAAAGATCTTAGACCCACCACACCTGGCCTGCACCCCCAGATTGTCCAACACAATCCAGGTTCGGATGCAGACATTAAGCACATTGAAACCCCCCTCAGGGAGAGAAGTGAGCGTTCTCTAAATCCATATTTAAAATCTCAAAGAGATCGAATGGCAACCTTCAACAATTCACACACCAGCCGACAGAGTCTGCACACAGAGACGAAGAGCCAAGTTCCATTTATCTGTTCAGGCCCAGCTCAGCCACAGATCAGCGATGTTGGAGACGTATCTTACCTAGAGATGTGCTCATTTTTTCCAATGCCTGGCGAAGGTTCTTTAAAGTCTGCGCGCCTGTGGAATATCTTCTGGCACATGCCTTGCTCCTTTTCCTGTCCATTTCCTGGATTAGAGTTATTGACTGCTATCTAACAAATTATCCCCAAACTTAGAGGCTAAAACCAGCACAGTTCGGTGGGTCAGGAATCCAGGTGAGCTTAGCTGGATCCTCTGGCTCAGGGAGGCAGCTGGGGCTGCAGTGTCATCCTAAGGCCCAGCTGGGGATGGATCTCACTAACTCCAGGTCACACTCAATGGGAGGGACTTAAATGGGGTTTTGAAGGCAGGAGATGGGGACCACTGGGAACCATTTAGAAGCAGCCAACCATACGTCCTTCTCTACCATTTTCTTGTCCTCACTAGGTTACCAGAGACCAGTTCTCCCTCTTGGATGTTTAGAAGATCCCCATTAAAAAGGGGTTGAGAAGTGAGAAGGGGTGACAGGAGGTGGGTCAGCCTAGGAAACCCCGATGGGGTAGCTGTACCCAGAGAATGATGTGAAGGGAAGTGATAACAGATGTAGCCCTATTACCATTCATGGGAATTGTTTCAGCCAGTTACTCCAGGGGCCGCATCTTAACAATGCAGAGAACTTGGGAGAAAAGGAGGTGTCTGTGGCACATTCAATTCGAGTCTTTCTCCTGCTCCCTGAGGCCTCTTGACCCCAGTCTCCAGCCCCATGGTTGAGGAGCAGGCGGGGTTGGGGGGAGTAGGGGGGGTGGCATGATCACTGGAGCAAAGCATTGCACTTAATCTGGTCCCTCAAGTTCAGTGGATATGAGCACCTTCAGGGAGAGAAACAACAAAAAGCCAAAGGCCCTTTGAAAGGTTAATGGAGAATGGTCCCCATGCCACAGGAATGTCACTTTCTTGTTGTGGGGAGTTAAGGAGAAGTTAAACGGTTTGCGGGGTGTGGAAGGGGAAGACGGTTCACATTTCAGTGGCCTTGCCTTGGCCAAGTGCATGAAACAGCTGGGAAGGTGGAGGGCAGGAAGCAAAATGCAGCGGAAGTGCCTGAGAGCTACTGGACAAAGGCAAACATTTAGTTACAGGTCAAGTCCAGCCGCATGCTTTGGCTTCTTGAGCAGAGCTTCGTTGCTCTGCAGCCCCCGGGGCGGGGCAAGGGTAGGCCAGGGCTGGGGCTGTGGGAGGCATCTGGGGGGGACACCTTCACGGTCAGAAGTGCAGGACGACCCAGACCCATCGCTGGGGTGGATGAATCGGTCCTGTGGCTCTTTGTCCAATGCCAGCCTCTCGGTCCGCACGGGAACTCCGTGTCAGGTTTTGTTCACCGCTGTGTGTGCGGTGCTCCCCATGGGGCCTGGCACTTGTTTGTGGGATGCATAAATGAATAAGTCACTAAATCAATCAATAAACTCTCCACTGGGCGAGATTCTGTTCATCTGTCATGACCTGGCTCAAAGGCTGACCTGCTGCAGAAACCCTGCCTGTTGTCTGGGCCACCTCTTGGGTTCTCATCTCACCCCGTACCCCTCCCACCCCAACCACCACCACAGGTGCCTGTCAACATGCGATTGGATGGTGCCTAAGAGTTTTAGGCTCTAGCATTGTTCTGCTGGGGTCTGCATCCTCGCTCTGCCTCATTAACTCTGCGACCTTGGCCAATTTGCTTAACTTATTCATACCTCAGTTTCCTGATCTGTAAATTGGGGCCAATAATGGCTGTGTTGTAAAGATTAAAGACATCACTACATGCTAAGCACTTAAGACGATGCCAAGCACATAGTAAACGCTCAGTGAATCCTGGTTGTTCCCTGAATCAGCTCACCTATCACCCTGGTTTGTAGCTACCTCCTTAATCAGACCGTGAACTCCACAAGGGCAAGGGCTTTGACTTGCTCCTTTCAGTGTCCTGTCTCCTGGCACACAGTAGGCTGTATATCCTGATTCACTTAGTGGGCCATTTGCCAAAGGGGACAGAACAGAGTCCGAGACTCTGAGACTAGCCCTGTGGCCTTTGATCTCCCCCTTCCATTCCTTACACCCCGACGTGGTAAGTTGACCCCTGGAGACCTGCAGAAGGCTCTGAGCCCCAAGTTCCTTCCTCCCCCCACCCCCGCCCCCTCATTAATCTTGATGAGAGAATCCAAGCGCTGAAGTTGATTTCCTTGTAGATGCCTATCAGTCATGTAGCTGGGACTCTCTCCGAGCTAATGAGGAATCATGGTGCTGCCATGTTATTTCTTAGCTAATTAGTACACAGGTTCCTATGGGGGGTGGGGAAAGGTCGGGAGAGATATCGAGAGAAAGAGAGTTGAGATTTCCCAGGGGATTGGGCGTGGGTGGTGATCTCACAGGCAGTGGGGGCAGCATCAGGCTCTGGCTTCTCCTTCCCCTGACGACCCCCGAGGTCAGGCTGGGCCACAGGGTGTCCCTACCCTGAGCCGAGTGACTACACAGACCCCACCCCACCCTGTGCTGGTGGTGAGAGCCTCTGGCTGTGGACCTGACCTCCTGGTGAGAAAGGCAGAGGCCAGCTTGGGAGCTTCAAGGGCCCAGGGTGACAGGAGGGCTGCTGGCTGTAAGCAGGAAGGTCATCAAGGCCAGGTGGGGGGACCAGGTCAGGCGGGGGGACCAGGCCAGGCGGGGGTACCAGGCCAGGCAGGGGGACCAGGCCAGGCGGGGGGACCAGGCCAAGTTGGGGGCTCAGGAGAAAGAGCAGAGGCAGGGCTCTCACTGTATCATTGGCCTAGGCCATTTGTTCTGCTTCTAAAGAGGGAGCTAGTTGCCTGCCTGCCCCTTGGTGAGACTAATGGAACAGTCTCGCAGAGTGACATATTACAGAGGAATTCATTCCTCCAAAGGGAATGGGCCTTGCTAGGAAGGGGGAAGGTATGCTGGGCAGACAAGGGGCAATGCCCTCTGGCTACTTCACAAGCCAGTTTCCTCTTTTATTCAACAGCTAGAGGCCTGGTGCATGAAAATTCATGCACAGGAGGCGGGGGGGTCCCTCAGCCTGGCCTGCCCCCTCTCACAGTCCAGGAGCCCTCAGGGGCGGAAGGCGACCCAGCAATCAGGGGAAGGCGACACCTCCATCACACCTCTGCTGCTGCTACTGCTGGCAGCGCAAGCCCCGGCTGGCCCTGGTTACCTGAGGCTCGGGCAGCCCTGGGTGGCTGGGCAGCTGCCATCTGAGGCTTGCCTGTGCCTCGGGCCAGCCCTGGGTGGATGGAGGGCTGAGGGTGGGTCCGGCCACACCATGTGCCTGCCACCCCCCTGGCAGGGCTGAAAGGACTCGGGGACTCTGGCGGGGCTGAGGGGATTGGGCACCCCCACCTTGTGGCTATGGGCGCCGCCAACTTTGTGACAGTGTGACGGTCAATTTGCATATTCACTCTTTATTAGATAGGAAGAGGTATCTGGTGCCCACTAGATGCTGGCACCTTGGGTTGTGCTTCAGGAACAAATGCCCAAGTGAGGCAATCAGAGAGACCCCCATGAGTCTCCCAGGCGCGGCCCACTCTGGAAGGCACACTGGTCACAGGGGTGGGGAGAGACCTGTAGTTTGGGGTTGTGACATCAAGGACACTTTTACATTACAGGCCCAGGAAGGCAGCCCAGCCCAGGGTCAGACAGGTGGTGACTGCTGGTCACACGAGGTGGCAGTGTGCATCCCTGGGCCTCAGCTCCTCCATCTGTAAATGGGTTGTTTAGTGATTGGATAGGATGACGTGCCTAACAAAGGCCTGGCACATAGTGGGTGCCCCGGATGTGCAGCGCTGCAGGATCCAGAATTAGGTCCAATGAATCATTTGAGGCTGAATCAGGAAACAATGGGGAAGATCAGGTTTCAAGGAGGAAACAATAAAAGACTAGGAAGCCCAGTCAAAGACAGGAGGAGGTAAGACAGTTCTGGAAGGTCCTTCCAGTTGGAGGACACGGGGCAGGGGCGCTGGTTGACTCCGAGCTGGGTGCCAAGCAAGTCGAAAGAGCCATCTTCCTGGCCAGATGGCAGCACCCTCAATGTGGAGAGCATGCCTCCTCCATCCGACAGGCCCTCTGCAGGGAAGAGGTTGTGCCTCCCTCCTCCACGTGGTGTTAGCAGCACAGACTGTGGAGCCAACTGCTTCTGTTTGAATCCTTTCTCTGCCACTTCTTAGCCATGTGGCCTTGGGCAAGTTCCTTCGCCTCTTTGAGCCTCAGTTTCCAGATCCATAAAATGGGGATAATAATGGCACCCACACCATAAAATGCCTGCATGAAAAGCCCACATTAGGTGTTTAATAAGTGGTCACTAATGCCTTAGTCATCAATGGCTGCATAAATAAACCCCAAGACTTCATAGCTTAAAACAATAACATTTATGTGTCGAATGAATTGGGGTTAGGCCCTGGCTGGTGTGGCTCAGTTGGTTGGGCATCATCGCATGCACTGAAAGTTGCTGGCTTGATTCCAGGTCAGGGCACATGCCCGGGTTTCGGGCTTGATCCCCTGTAGGGAGCGTGCAGGAGGCAGGCAATTCATGTTTCACGCTCACATCGATGTTTCTCTCTTTCTCACCCTTTCTCTCTCTCTAAAAATCAATTTAAAAAATCTTTAAAAAGAAAGAATTGGGATCAGGATTCCCCGTGTGGCTTGGCTGGGTCCTCTGGCTCAGGCTGTCTCCCAGGGTGCCATCGGCCAAGCCTGGGGTCGTGTCAAACTCAGCTGGAAGGGGACCCCAGGACCTCTCTCCCAAGCTCACTCCTACAGTGGCCGGAAGGTCCTGTCCCCCATGGGCTGTAGGACTGAGACCTCAGCCCCCCACGAACTGTCATCGGCTGCTGTCCTCCCTCAAGTCCACGCCATGTGGACCTCTCCACAGAGCAGCTCACGGTCTGGCAGCTGGCTTCATTAAAGCGAGCAGGGGAGGGCCAGGGCGCATGCCAGTGCCACGGAAGTCTCAGCCTCTTGGAATCTCATCTCAAAAGTGATGTCCCATTGCATTTGCCTAATCTGTTCACTAGAAGCCAGTCACTAGGTCCAGCCCACACTCCAAGTGAGATCGCACAGATGCGAACCCCAATCCTCACGGGGGGGCGGGGGTGGTGGCATGTGAGAAATTGCCTCCCACGCTTAGATTGAGGGCTGCCTCTGGGAAAGGGCTGGAAGAGGGGGGCTTTGTCTTCCTTTACTGCTGCATCCCCAGCACTTTAGAAAAATGCCTGCTGGACGCTTGTTCCGTGGGTCAGACTGGGCCCCTGGGGCAAGGGCTGGATGGGATGGGCTTCCTCTGCCTCTCTCTTTCTCTGAGCACCCAGACAAGGTTTTGCAGCCCAGAGTCCAGAATAATCCCCCTGTAGAGCCTCTCTCCCCAGAGCAGCCTCTGGCTGCATCGCCGAGCTCTGCTCTGACCTCCCGCTCCCGAGGAAGGCAAATTCCACCCAGAAGGAGATGTGTGAAAATTGGATTTGCTGGCAGGGTCAGGGCTTCATCCCAGCTGTCACCTGCCTTTGAAACAGAGGCTTCTCCAAATGATGCCTCTCACTCCTGGCCCTCCCCACAGCAATCCGAGCCTGCCAGCCTCCCCCGGTCCCTTCCCGGCCATTTCTGCGGCCACCACCCTGGCCCGGGCCACCTTCATCTCTTTCTTGGCCCCTGTAGCCTCTTGACTGGTGTCATCTCTCCACCAGGACCCTCCTTTCCATTTCTCACACAGCAGCCAGGGAGTCTTTCACAAACACAAATCAGATCACATCATTCTGCTGAGAGCCTTCCAATGGCTTCCTGTCACTCTGGAAAAAAAAAAAAAACCCAACTCCGGCAGGCCCCTGCTGCTTCTCAAAGCTCAATTCCTAAAACTTGCTCCAGGCTCTGTCTGCTGGTTCCTGGAACACCAAGCTCTTCCTCCCTCAAGGCTTTTCTCTGTTCTTCCCTCTGCTTTCTGCAGTGCAGGCTCCCTCTGATCCTTCTTCCCCAGCTTAATTGCCACCTCTTCAGGGAAGCCTTCCCTGATTGCACTATGCTCTAGTTATTATTGTTCACATCATCTTGTTTATTTATGTCCTGGTACAGATTGTAACTGCTAATTATTTTGGTTTAGTTGTTACCTCTTTGTTGTCTGTTTTGCCCATGACAATCAGGCCCAGGAGGTCCAAGCAGATGCATGATTGATCACAGCTTTATCCTCCGGTGCCACATGAGATGGGACAAATAAAGTCCCCTTTCGGAGGATTGCCACGGCCGTCCCAACCTCCCTTTCGGCCTGCACGCTCCCCTCCTCCAGTCCACGCTGCACGCAGCCACCGACGGACGCATCGAGGTGAAAGCAGAGCGCTGAACATGCCTCTCCCATCTCAGGAGCCCCGGCCGCCCAACAGGGTCAAGGACAATGGGCTCAGGTCCAAAGCTGGGCCCAGCCAATCATTTCCCAATGTCCCAGTCCATGTCCTCTGCGCTCCGCACCACCAGAACACTGGTTCTTTTCCTGGACACGCGCTGACCTCTCCTACCTCTGTACTTAGGCTGGTGCCTTCCCCTGCCGCCCCCCCCCCCACCCCCGCCCCCCACACACACCTAGCAAGCCTTTTTCTCCTCAGGAAGCAGATGTGCGCGCTCGGCTTAGCTCGGGTGACCTCCCCCAGGCGGTCAACCCTGGCCACCACTGTTGGTCAAGAGAAAAGAACTTGGGATTTGGAGTCGGACCTGGATTCATGTGCCTGTTCTGCCACTTGCCCGTGTGTGACCTTGGGCAAGTCACCTCGTGTGTCTGAACTTGATCAGTGAGAACAGTCCTGGCTGTCAGAGTTGCTGCGTGGAAACATGAGAAGAGAGAGCCAGGCCCAGGCGGCTGTGGAATGGAGGCGAGGCCTTTTCCGGGCTTCCTGGAGACTCCTGCTCCCCCTCATGCTTAATTCTCCCCGCAATACACCTGGCGGTGGACTTGCCTTCTTCTGCCCCCTCTGATCTATGACCCACACCTGGACAGGACCAAACCCTCTCCATTCCCTTGTCCTGCCTACCAAGACATTGCCTCGCACCAAGTAAATTCATGAAATGTCCTTGACCTTTCTACCGCTCTGGATAGTCTTCCTTTATAGAAAACAAAACAGCGACTTGATCCAGTGTGATGCCCGTTCATTCATTCATTCACTGAGCTTCCATCACGCCAACAGGAGAGCCACAGCTCATGCCCCAGTGGGACCTGCTTTCTAGGATTTTGGAACGGCCACCCTTCACTTGGTCAGCAAACATCCGCCTGTTACTGCTGTGTGTGTGCTGGTCACCCCGTTAACGTCCCCAGTCTCCCAGCAGTTGTTAGCCATTTCCATGGGCACCAGGTCCCTTTTCCTGTAGCTCCATGTTTTCTGGGCGTTGTTCCTCCCCTGTCCACTCTGCGCCTACCGTGAGGCCTTGAGACACAGGACCCACGCAGGCAGAGAACCGTGACATCTGCCACTGCCCGCGGCAGCTGGTGAGGGTGTCGCGAGTTCCCTGCCGCCCGTCTCCCGTGTGCATCCCAGCCTCTGACCAGGCTCGCCACCTTCACAGGTAGCCGGGGGGCCTTGCAAAGGGTCCCACAGGGCCTCCTTTCTTAAAGAGGAGTGACCATGCGATCCAGCAATCCCACTGCTGGGTAAATATCCGCAAGAACTGGAAATGGAGTCCTGTAGGGATATGTGTGCACCCAGGTTCATGGCAGCACTGTTCACAACAGCCAAAAGGTGGACGCAGCCCCAAGTGCCCATCAAAGGATGAATGAGTAATAAAACATGTGGTCCATCCATACAAGGAAAAAGTATTCAGCTTAAGAAAGAAAGAAAATTGTGACACGCTCTACACAATGGGTGAACCTTGAGGACGTTATGCTAAGTGACATGAGGCAGCCACCAATAGACAACTACTGCGGGAGTCCACTTATGTGAGTTACTTAGGGTAGTTCCACTCACAGAGACAGAAAGCAGGTGGTGGTTGCCAGGGGCTGCGGGGAGGGAGAATGGGAAGTTGTTTAAAGGTGTGGCGTTTCAGATTTGCAAGACGAGGAAGGTCTGGAGGTCAGTTGCACAACCACGTGGATATACTTCGTGCTACTGAACTGTACACTTAAAAATGGTTAAGGTAGTTCATTTTATTTCAGCTTACTTTACCTTAAGTAAGAGGGGCGGGGGAGCGGCATTGAGCAGAGAGGCCCTCCTGGGAAATGACACCTGGGCAGGTAGGAAAGGCCCTGTGGGATCTGACCTTGGCCTCTGAGCCTCACCTCTTCCCGAGAGCCCTCCAGCTTTCACGTCTGCCCTCCTGGACTGGCCAGCCCTCTCAGTAGCCCGAGTGGGGACGTACTCCCTTCCTGTTGGCGCTCCTTCACAGGGCGGACGAAGGCTGCTGCTCCCAGCTCTCCTGAAAGCAGGAATGAATTAGAAAGGAAACAAAGAGAGACACATCAAACTGGAGAGAACAGGTTTCTGATCCAACAGCCGCCAACCTGCTTCTCCAGATTCGGAGCCTTGCTCCGTCCCACAGGGGCCACCCTCTGACCGCCTGGCTTAATGCTTCACTTACAGTCGAGATGGTGTTTCCTGCCAGTAAAGCCAGCTTGGTTGCTACGAGTCCCTCTCGTTCTCACTGCCGAGGCTCACCTCGCTTGCAGACCATTGCCTGCCCCAGAGCCTGCCTCTGCCCCCCGCCCCCCGCACTATGCTGGGGTTCGCCCTTCTGGCACACAGATGGGTGGCCCTGGGTAACTTCCTTGTCCAATCCAGCCTGGCCTCTGGGCCCTTAAACTTGGCCTTTGCCCTCATGGGTTGCACTTCCACTAGACCTTCAAGGTACAGTTAGGGGTTGGGGACATTTCCGCATTAGCTGCTGAGCCCCTTACCCAGGGCCCTGGGACTCAGAGAGCCCTTTCGGGAAAGGGAGGCAGCAGGCACCAGCCCCTGGACCCTCAACCTCAGGTGACTGAGCCCCTGGACCCCCAACCTCAGGTGACTGAGCCCCTGGACCCCCAACCTCAGGTGACTGAGCCTCTGGACCCTCAACCTCAGGTGACTGAGCCCCTGGGAAGAGCAGCCAGCTTCCCTTCCTGATCCTCATACGCTGGGATGTGAGCTCAAGAGATGAGAGGCCAGAGCTCAGCATCCTTGACCTCCGACCTTGGCCATCAGAGAGCAGTAATTGCTCTACAATCCACTGCCACCTGAGCATGTCCCCACCAAAGCTGGGTCCGTCTCTGTCAGACTCCGGGGCCTGGCAGATGAAAACTGTTCTCTCCGCTTCAGCCCTGCGTGATAAAAGCCGGACCCAGGTTTCAGAGGTGGCAGCGGCTTCACGAACTTCCTTTAGGACCACGAGCTCGCTGTGCAGCCGGCCTGACCGTGTGCGGCTGCTTTGAGGGCCACACCACAGGACAGGACGACACATCTCCTGGCCCGAGTGCCGGGAGACTCTCATTCCCTGCAGCCACCAGGGGAGGGTTAGCACTGGCCCGTGCTCGGGAGGCCTCCACCCTCCCTCCTCCCTTCACCTGCTGGACATCACCCAACAGGAGTCCCGCCTCCCCGAAGCCGCTCTGTCCAGTGCGATAATACCTGCACAGCACCCAGCCCGGGGGCAGGAAGTCAACCCGCGCTGTTTGCCCGCCTCCCCTCCAGGATGGCCGGGGAGGCCTGGAACACCTAGCGCATCCACTGCCGAGATGACCAGCGGGCCTGTCTTTCACCTGCTCCCAGTGAATGGCGGGGGAGGAATGACCATCAGCCTCTTACGGTTGTATATTACAGTTCTCAGAGCCCATTGCAAATTCTTCATCAAATTCGTCCTTTCGAAAAGCCCTGGGAGGCTGACAGGCGAGGCATGATTAACCCCGTTTTATAGATGGAGGTGCTGAGACCCAGAGGAGAAAAGGACCCCACCCGAGGTCACACAGCTGGCAAGTGGCAGAGTTTAGGTGGGAACCCAGACCGTGTGTGTGTGTGTGTGTGTGTGTGTGTGTGCGTGCGTGTAATTTAGTTCCAGAAAGTTTGCCAAGGCACCACCCTGTTCTTGGGAGCTCCTGGGGGAAGACTCCATTCTGAATGGAACGGGGCCAGCGATCCTGGCGGGGTGGCACCTTCGGACCCGGCAGAGCGGCTCCCTGGTTGAACTAATTGTCATGCTCCCTCACACTCACACTGAGCCTGCCTTCCAGAGAGACCCTAAAGTGCCTCTGAGCTCCGCGTGCATATTTATATGCCTGCGTGCACGATAAAAATAAACCCACTTCACCCACCGCTGAAACGCAGCCACGCGGGGTGTGAAATATGGGGCTTATCGAACCATCGCGAGGAATGGCTCTCCGGGAGCGGCTCCTGTCCCTGTGACATTGCACGGGGGCAGCTGGGAGGAGGTGGAATTTAATTACCTCGATAAGTAAGTGTTGACTTGGACGCAGAAGCCAGGAGCACAGCTGGTCCCCAGGTACCCAGGATGCCTAGGACAGAGAGCTGGTCCTGCCAGAGGAGACAGCACCGTCTGTCTAAAGGGGAGTGTGGGCCCCTCAACATACACCCCCTCACGTGCACCCTTGAACCTCACTCCCTGAGAGCCGGCCCGTAGGTACTGAGGACTCCCACCCGCTGCTCCCCTAAACCCAACGACCCACCAGGTACCACTCCCTCCTTTAAAGGACCATGAGCTCACTGTTAAAGGAAGGAGTCGGGAGGCCGCAGTGATCTAACATGTCTTGGAGCAAGGACTAGGATGAGCATCTTTGCTGGGGTCCATTTAAGGCAGCCCTGGTTAGGAAAGCTATTGTTCTGGAGAAGTGGAGCATCTTTTCTGGCCATTCAAACCTTGCAGTGGTACCTGGACTCTGTTCTGATGGCTGATTCTGAGCCTGCTCTAGATTCAGACTTCTCGATTGACTCCTCCCTTCTTCTCTCCCTTTCTCCTGCCCTCCCTCCCTCCCTTCTTCCCTTCCTCCCTCTCACTGTGCTTCGCCCATCTTACCACCTCCTTCTCACAGTGTTTCGCCCATCTTACCACCATACTCTCAATTCCCTGGGCAAGCACAGAAAAGGCATCTAACATAGGCTTCCTGAACTAGTGACAGCTAAAGTGAAGCCCTAGGGCAGTGGTCGGCAAACTCATTAGTCAACAGAGCCGCAGTTTGCCCTAGGGCATGAGCAGAGGCTAACTAGCTTAAAGGGTGTGCATGGGGCAGGATAAAGGAGGGGGGAGTGAGGAGGATAGGAGGGTAGAGGGGAAGGGTGTTTCAGGCAGAGGGAACAGCATGTATAAAGACCTAGAGTCAAGAGAACTTAGAGAGCTGGAGCGAGGATTGGCATGGTTGTGCTTTATTCACAGGTGAGGGTCAAGGACTTGTGCAGAGGAGAATACCAATGTACCTGTGTAGCCCCGATGCCCATTAGGACCATTTATTTAGGGGCCATTAGGGTTTGGAGCCCTGGCACCTGTGCCACTGTAGGCTGTCATGCCCCCCATGGCTGGGTGCCTTCTCTGGAATCATACAAAGCTTTAACGACTCTTGTGTATTTCCCATGGCCCACTGAGTCCCTTTTAAGGGATGGATAACTTAAAGGGTAAAGGGGCTGTCCCTTTGTGCCTCCGAATGTCCTTCAATTCAAGGGAAATAGCCCCCTGATTCACCAGCCACCTCTTTGCAGGGTCACCCTCTTCACAGGGTAAATGGAAAGAAAGACGGGAGGCTGGGTTGGGCAGCAGAGAGGTGAGGCAGGGAGGCAGGGAGGCAGGGAGGCAAGGAGGGGAGAGGGAGTTGCAGCTGAGGGGTCAGCAGGATTGTTTCCATTGATCAGTGGTTGGGGAAAGAAGGAGGTGGGAGGGGAATCACATCTCTGCAGACGCATACAGGCTCCAATGATGATCAAGTTCCCTCTGGGGGCTGGGAAGGGACCCACCCGTTCAGAGAGATCGAACGTCAAGAGTCACAGAATCTCAAGATGGACATACGTGTCCAGGTCGTTTCATTCACCGCAGGTTTTAAGAGCACTTTTTTCTTGCTGTTTTGCCATCCTCGGCATCTGTTGCCTCCCTTGGTTCACAAAGACGCTGCCTAAACTCACAGCTGCATCTCCTTGCACACGGCCTGGCCCCAGCCTTCCTGGGGTGCCTGCTGCTCCCTGGGTGGTGGTCTCGGCTGCGTGCGTGCAAGGCGTTGCACATACACGCTACCCCCAAAAGTTCTTCTTTAGCCCTTAGGCATCTGTCAAAGCTAGGTCTCACTTTCTCCAGAAAGCCAGTCCTCCAAGTCCTAGCTTAGCACCAGGTGCAGGGTTTCCGCTTGCTCAGTGGCACAGGAAGGGAGAGATAAGGAGACGAAAGTGGGGGCGGATGCATGCCCAGGTGACTTCATCAGTCAGGGGCCTGGGGGATCTGGCCCAGCCTTTTGCCTCTTACACATGGAAACTCTGAAGCCCAGAAAAACGAATTGGCTCCCTGGACTATAAATCAAACTGGGATTTTCTCAAATGTTTCAGGACCTAGAAATTCAAGACAGAAAGCACACGGATGGAGAGAGGAGGAAATTACCAGCTTTCATTGGATGGTGATTGCAATTAACCAGAGCCCTCCAGTTACACATCTCTTTACACTCCCAACTGGACAACTAGTTTGGCTAGCTGGACCTTCCCTCTTTGCTTCCTGGCCTCTCTGAGCCACGGGACCCAGGCCTGAGCAGGATGGCACTGGAGGTCCCGAGGGGCAAAGTGAAATAGGCCTACACCTCCCAGAGCTCACATTACGACCTGGGAAGACAAGACACAAAGGCGAATCGGCTGAAGGGAATATGACTTCTCAGTGTAGCTCAGACAATGTGCACCTCAAGCAGTGAGACCCCAAGGAGCTGACTGTCTGGCTTTGGGCCTCACTTCCATCATCTATAGTATCATGGACCCATCACACAATTGCGGCTCACTCGGGAGCTTTAGTACATACGTTTTGTGACAGCATGCCTCATTGTGAATATACAAAAGCTTAACAAAATCATTGAAACAGGAAACAGATTCATTTTCCAGAATATAGGCCCTCAAACTGGGAAGGTTGTAAAAATGGAACAAATCACACATTAGATGGCGCCACCTGTTGTGTACGGGTGGTACTGCAGTTTGGCACGGAAAGGGGAGGCTCCAAGGCTGGCCTGGGAAGATCCCTGGTCTGACTTGACAATGGTGGAGACAAGAGCTCAAAGCCAGAAGTAGGCTGACGAATGCCGTAAAATGTTATAGAGGTAAGTGCATTTCTGATCCCATTTGCACTGACCTTTTATGTTGGTTCATGGTGACGGCCACCGTCTGTTGAGTCCCTTGAGATCCTGACCCCGGAGTTTATCCACCCCGCTCCACTGCAGAGTGCAGGAAGCTGAGGATGAAGAGATGGACCCACCGCATGGGGTAGTTACATCACTGCATGGCTGCCTCAGTGGGTGATGTTTGTTAGAACTAATGCTCATTGAGTGCTTACACCACTGAAAGCATTGCCTTACTTAATCAGTGCAACCATTTGATGAGGTTGGTACTTTCCCCTCCATCCCCATTTCATAGGTGAGGAAATCAAATGCAGGGAGATGAAATAGTTTTATCAAGTTCTTACAGCAAGTCCTTCTTCCCCCCATCCCTCCCTTTTTTCCTTCCTTTCATCCAACAGTCCTTTTCTGGAGTGTCGAAGCTGAGATTTTGGTCTAGGCAGCCAACGTTAGTGCCCATGCTTTTAGACACTGCGCTCGACTTCCTCTGTTGGCACTTTCTAACCATGGCTAATACCTGTTAGTTCAGGTCTCTTATACTTACTAAATTCAATGATACAGAAAAAAAGCACAAATCTTGTTGATGTTTTCTAATCTGGACTCACCCATTCACTCCTCCATCCGTGTGCTCATCCACCATCAAACTTTTCTCTAATCCATCTGTCTACACACCAAACTCAGTATCACCCACTCATCCATCCACCCACCCTTCTTTCCATCTGTCCTTCCACCCACTCACCATCCACCCATCCATTCATCCATGTATTCACCCAATAACTCTCACATCTACCTACCCATTCATCCATTCATCTAATTATTCTTTCACTCATTTATCTTTCCATCCACCCATCTTCCATCCATCCATCCATCCATCCATCCATCCATCCATCCATCCAATCATTTTCTTGAGCACCTACCATCTTCCAGGCACAAGTAATGCAGAGATGAGTCAGCTGTGGTCTTTATCCTCATACTAGAGGCCCAGTGCATGAAATTCATGCACTTGGGGGGGTCCCTCACCCTAGCCTGTGCCCCTCTCACAGTCCAGGACCCCCAGGGGTCCTTAATGCTGCCGCAGAGGCAGGAGAGGCTCCTGCCACCGCCGCTGCACTCACCAGCCGTGAGCCCAGCTTCTGGCTGAGTGGTGCTCCCCCTGTGGGAGGTCACTGACCACCAGAGGGCAGCTCCTGCATTGAGTGCCTGCCCCCTGGTGGTCAGTGCGCTTCATAGAGACCGGTCGTTCAGCCATTTGGTCGATTTGCATATTAGCCTTTTATTATATAGGATTGCTCAGACTCAGAAATATATAAAAGCAAAGTGACCTTCAGCAAGCGGCTTTGCCTCACTGTGCCTCTGCATCTTTGTCTATTTGGGGAAGTTAGAAACAGAACCTGTCTCATAGAGTTATACATGGAATTTAAGGAATTAATACAAGCAAAGCACTTAGAACAGAGCCTGGTCCATAGTAAATGCTCAATAAACGCCAGCAATTGGCAGTGGTTGTTATTGTTATTATTACTACTGTTACTATGGACATCCAGGAAGAGATCAGACCTGTCCAGGGCAAGAGAAACACCTCCCACCCATCTTGTGGTCTACAGAACTCTTGCTCATGAGATGTTAGTAGGTATTTATGCAAAGAGGTTCTGAAGCCAAATCAGTTTGGGTTTTAAGTAAACAAAACTGAAAAACTGTAGAATTTCTCATAGCCTTTAATATGCTTATGTGAATTGTAAATCTCCAAGAAGTGGAAGATAGTCTAACATGCAGCATTTCTTGAATGGATTTAACTAGGGAACCCTCTTTCAAGGAATGTTTATTACAAACTTGCAAAGCAAATAGTTGGAGGGACCCAGTTTGTGAAAAGTTGTTCTCCAGTGTCAATCTCCTTCTCTGCCAAGCTGGCCCCCAGGGCTTAGCTTCCTGACCCTGACTCCTTCATATGGTCCAGCGTCTTTCTCTGTGTCTGTGATGCTGAGGCCCAGTAAGCCACTCACAGCCTCAGACTCCCTCCTGGAAAACCCGCCGGGGTCCTTCTGCAGAATGATGAGCCGGGGCTGGAGTTTGAGAGTCCAGATGGGACTGAGGTCCATTAAGGACACATTTGGACTTAATTCCAAGTGACCGACTCCATATCGATTTGGGTCACTGGTGTTAAGGCATCACTTTCGCTTGTGTTTAATTTAAACAAATAGTAAAAGACTCCATCCTGTCTGGTATGTGATCTGGTGGATGTTTAATTCCCAGCACGGAGAGGCAGAGGGCAAGGTAGCAAGGAGCCAGAGGACTGCATGAGTAAGTGTGTGTATATATGGGAGAGGCGGGGCGGAGGGGAGGAGGCGGGGGGAGGGAAGGCAGGGGGTGGTGATGGTGGAAAGAGAAACAGAATATTCTCATGAGTAGATCTTTGAGGCAGACCCAGAATCCAGCATTCCTCTACCTTAGCCACTTGGCACAATTCTTTTCATTTCTCTGAGACTCAGTTTACTTATCTGTAAATTAGGCATAAATAAAGCTGCCACAGAGGGCTCTTATGAGGATTAAATGAGATGAGAGAGATGGATCACACTGAGCTTATGAAAGTTTTAAAAATCCCATTTCTCATCGAAATATTGGCTTCGTGAGCCTGTGTATGTGTGTGCACGCACACGTCATGTGTGAATGTGTGTACCTTGGCCAGGATGAACACTCAAGAGCTCTGGCTCTGGACTCTTCCTGGGTACAAATCTGGTTCTGTTGCTGTGTGGTACTGGGCACTTTGCTTAGCCTCTCTGTGCTTTAGTTTTCTCATCTGTAAGATAAGAATAATGATAGTCACAGCCTCATATGTTACTGTGAAGGTCCAGTGAGTGCCCAGCAAAGGAGAAGCACTCATAAATGCTGGCTACTCTTAGTGCCATTATCAAACCTCACAGGGGGTCTTTCCCCCAACCCTGGGAGCCCACACCTTTGGAAACCAGACTGTGAGCGATAATAATATAACATATCCCGCCCCTCCCCTGGAAACAAACAAACTAGAGGTCACAGAGGACCCCTTTGACCTCTGGGGTGTTTCCTAGGGTCAGGAGGAAAGAAATTTGTTTTGTGCTGTAGCGCCCTCTGTTGGGAGAGCCTAGCTCAGCACCATGGACAGAGGGAGGCTGGGGATGATGGACCATCCCACTTTGGCCCCTGGGAGGTCCAGGGCACCTACCTGCTGAGCCATTGCACAAGGAGGAGGCATACGCCACCCTGACTCTCGGATCTGAGTGCCAGGACTGCCAAGTGGAGACCATGCTGCTGGCAGTGCATCCATTAGGAGACAGGAGCCAAGGGACGTTAGGCAAATTAAAAGCCTGTGGCTGCCCTGGGTGACTTTTCTTTTGGCTAAGTCACCCCGTGCCCTCTGCTAACCGTGCTCTCAGTCCTTCAAATATGCCCGTCTCTGGGGCAGAAGAAAAGTCTCGGAAGCTGTGACAGGAGCTGGATGAGCGGGGTCCCCCAAGAGAGGGTGTACAAAGGTGGTGGTATTACTATGAACAATCACCATGTGGTATAAACAAACACGCACATTACGGCTGAGCTTTTCTTGGGGGGAACCAACTCTGCACCTGGACAGGACATCCTCTCCCTGAACACGCAATCCAGGGGGAGGGCGTTAGTTCTCTGAGAAGGTTCCTGCCACAGAATGCCCGCCAACACCTGCCAAGTGGCAGCCTCGCACTAAGAGCTGAGGAATGCAGTGCCCTGCCTTCATCCACCCACCCATTCATCCACCGATCCAACAAGTATTTATTAATGGCCTACTGTGTGCCAGGACCTGGCTAGGAGGAGCAATAATTTTCATACAGGTTGAGATTACAAGAGCGTGGGAATGATTCGGAAGTCCTGGGGCTGAAGGGCCCACCACTCCCCTCCTGGTGCAATCCTTGGCCCTAAGAGCACCCCCCCCCCACCCAGCCCCTACCCTTGGCTGTCAGGCCTCCTTCCCTCCGTGTTAGCCTCTTGCTAGATGTCGCTCACAGCTGCCACAATGGAGGTATCTCTAGCCCCTTCCTGCTGCTCCCTGGGGATGTTTCCCCCGCTGTACGGACCCATGGGTGAGCAGGAAGCTGGAATCCCACCTAGCCCTGGCTCTCCTCTCTAATGGCTGGGCTGCAGTGAGTACAGACAGGAGCCCTCACCTGTTCAGGGTCCACCTGCCTGATTTGCAGCAAGACCCACAGAGCAGGAATGTCTACACCGTGATGCCTGGCATTGACCTTCGAACTCAGACCAACCTGCCAACATGAGGGTCCTGACACTGCTCCCCAGTCAGGAAAGGCCTTCCGCAGAGAGCTTGGCACTCAGGATGGAGTTGGGTTCTGTTGGCTTTTTCCTTGGCCAGAGCTGAGGTTGGGGAAGGGCGGGGAGGGGAGGAGGCAATCAGAGACTTGGCATAATTGGATCAGCCCAAAGGAGGGGGTGGGTGGAGAGGTGACTTAAGCTGGCCCCCAGCAACTTGGAAAAGGAGAGACCTGGGAGGGGGTGAGCGGGAGGGAAGAACAGCCAGCCAAAGTGAAAAGAAAGGACCCAATACTCTGATATTCAAGCCAGAACCAACCCCATCAGCCTGGCAGCCAATTAGTCTGATTCAAAAAAAAAAAAAAAAAAAATCCTCGTAGGGACAAACTGTAATCAAACACCTATTTATAAGGGTTTATTATGATCATTATTATTATTTTACTGAGAGGATCATTCTAAAGCCTGTCAGGTGAATGTTTGCTTCCAGGTCTTCATAAATGCAAATCGCTCCTTCTCTGGGGTTGGGGGGCAGAGCTGCGGCAGGGCTGCCTTGGGGAGCCTGTGATGAGGCTGAGAGAGGGCAGATGGAGGAGGCAGGTCCCTGCCATGGGGTATCTCTGCACAGGGCTCCCCAACAGATGGCTTAGCAGCCACCCACTGCTCACTGCACTCCCTCAAAGGGCTCCTGGGATGGAGCTGGCTATGTACCCATTGGCCGGCTAGGTAAGTAGTGTAAAAGTCTATGCAGCAAGGGGACAGAGCTGGGGGAGCTGGGGGTTCTCCATGGAGCGCTGTAGAGAGAACGCTGGGTCCGGAACCCGAGACCTGCATTCTGAGCCCAGGCCTGCCCTGGCTGTGCTGGCCTGGCTGTGCCTCAGCTGGCCGTTTCCAGGGATGAGGTGCGCTGAGTTGCCCCATCCAACCTCGCCCCCAGCTCACCCGGAGGGCTAGAGTACCTCTCCCCTCCTAGGAGACCCCAAGGCCCACTGCCAGAGCCCAGGCTCCATTGTGTGTGTGTGTGTGTGTGTGTGTGTGTGTGTGTTGGTGGGAGGTAAATGCTAAGATACAAGCCCCAAACCCCACTCCTCAGGCATCAGATCTGCCAACAAAGTGAAAATGTAGTCTCTGCCAAGAGGAAACAACCAGTTCCTTACCCATTCCCGGATGGATCCAAGAGTGTGGCTATTCCAGGAAGAAAGGACAAAACACCCCATTTCCCCAGGGTTCCTGGGGGAGGGCACCCCTAATTTGGGAAGTTTCAGTACACGTATGCCCCGATCCTTCCCACTAAGGGCATTACTACCGGTAAGGGGCAAGGCCAGGACTGGGGCCACACCCTGCCTGCTCTGCCCGCTGTGGAGGCATCCCTCTCAAGGAGGCTATGGGGCTGCCTCCCCCATCAGTGCGTGTGTGTGTGTGTGGGGGGGGGGGGTTGGGGTGGGGGGGACAGGTGAATCCCAGGGATGGAATTAGGTGGAGAGGGATTAGCTGGAGCTTGGCTTCTGAGGGCAGGAGCCTAGGTCAGCTGGGAGATGGTTGTGAAGATAAGGGTTTCAAGTGAGGTGTGAGTGAGGAGGGGTCCCCGGGCGTAAGGGTGGGTGGAGGAGACGAGGAGGGAGGGGGGAGGGGGGCTCTTCTTCTCCCTGCAATAAATCGGCTTAGCGGAGAGAACCGAACAGCCCAGAAAGGATTAAAGAAAAGTCTGTATAATACAGCGGAGAGCGCGGCGAGGGGAGGGCTGGGAGGGTGGGGGGCGGGGAGAGAGGGGAGGGACGGAGGGAGGGCGCTGGGAGGGGGGCGCTCGCGCAGCCGAGAGAGGCGAGCGCAAGGCAACGAGAGCGCAATTTGGCTCCAAACTCCAGCGCCGCCGCGGATCCGAATCCCGGCGGTGGTGGGTGTCGCTCGCAGCCGCGGAGCCGGGAGCCAGCAGCTGCGCGCCCTGAGGACGCCCGCCCGGAGCCCGAGGGTCGCGGTACCCCGCTGAGCCCGAGCCCAGTCCAGCCCGGCGCCTGGGCAGCCGGGCCGCGGCGGCATGGGGGCGCCCCCGCGGCGCCCCGCGCTGTCCCCCACTGTCTCGGCCGGCGGCCCGAGGCAGGAGCGCGCCTGAGCCCATGGCGAGGGGACCTGCCTCCGACGCCGCCTCCGCCACCGCCGCCGCCCCGCCAGCGCCTCCAGCTCCCGGGCAACATGCGAGCCGCCCTGAGCTTCCGCGGCTGCGTCTGCCTGCTGCTCGCCGCGATCCTGGACCTGGCGCGCGGTGAGTGCGCGGGCGCCTGAGGGAGCCCGGGCAGCGGACGTGTGCGGGGGGCCGGCCGCCGGGGAGGGGCGCACGCGGGGGTTGCTCCGGAGAGGCTCGGGTCCGAGCACGGGTCTTGGCGTGGGGGTCTGTGGAGCTGGTCGGCTTGGCGAGGGAGGCGGGGAGAATGTCTCCTGTGGAGAGAGCGCTCTGGGCTCTGGGTCTGTGCCAGTGTGTGTGTGTGTGTCTGTGTGTGTGTGTGTGTGTGTGTGCGCGCTCGTGCCTTTGTTGCGCCTGTGTGTGAGGGTGCCCGGGAAGGAGCTGCGTGTGAAGAGGGTGCGGAGCGCATTTAGAGATGCGAATGTGTGTGATGGTGTGTGAGTGAGCGAGTGTCTGGAGGGGTGTAGAGAGTCTATGTCCGTTACGCGGAGAAGGTGTGTGTGTGAGAGTGTGAGCGAGAGTGGGGCTGAGTGGGTGCCAGCTCCTCTGTGAGGGTGTGAAGTGTGTAAGCTCGTGTCGCTGTATGTGTGAGCGTGGTAAAGGGTGAGTGAATATGTGAGGTGTGGCATTTCACGCGTGCCCCAAGTGTGCGGGTCCCTGGAGGGGTATGTGACAACAGATGACTGTATTTCTGGGCGGGGGCGTGCGTGCACAGCAGGTGAGAATGTGACACTTGGGCAGAGCCTGGAGGTGCCCGTGCGGGGTGCTGGGGGTGGGGGGATCGTGTTGCTTCATGGACACGAGTGTGTGTGCGTGTCGTGGACCGAGCGTGTGGTTGGAGGGCAGGTGTGGGCGCGTGGGGGTGAGGAGGTGTGAGCGGTGGTATGAGTGTGTCCCGCATGGACTGGGTCCCAGCTGGAGCGGGCTCCCCAGAGCTAGCGATCGGAGATACATACGAGGCTCCGCAGCCCAGGGGTTCTCGACTGCCTCGGTGCCTCCCGCCCCGCGCCACTGGCTGGTGGGTCTTAAAAGCTGCGGGAGTGGAACCTGCGACTCAGGCACCTTTCCGTCCGGGAGCCAGGCAATGGCTACCCGCCCAGCTGGAGGGGGGCGGGACCAGGGAGGAGCCCGGCGAGGGTCCCTGGTCTTGGATCGTCCCTAAGCCTCTGTCAAACCTGGGTGCCCCAAACCACCCCGTCTGGAAACACAGCCTGGTTCCGCCATGGAGGGGGGAAAGGGACGTGGGGTGCCAAAAAGTAGCCATTGTGACCATGACCAGTAGGGCTCAGCCCCTGGCTCAATGGGGTGATGGAGGTGGGGGAGCCAACTGCCCTCTGTGTGCACCTTGCCCTAAAGGGTGGTGTCTAACAGGCTCCCAGAGTGCCTGCCAGGAAGGGGCGCCTCTAAACCCCACCCCCTCTTCTCCGCGGTCCTTGGAGCGCTCTGGTCTGCAGATGGGAGCCGCTGCAGAATGGGAGCCTGGTGGTGGCCCTGCTGGCAGAAGGGGGAGAGGCAGGTGTGACCCAGAGGAATGCAGGCCCTGTACTTTGTCCCCCATCCTTGGAGCAATGGACTTTTCAAAGTGGATCAAAATCTACCCCCAACTTTCGGGCCAGGGCCCCCTCCCTGGGATGCCCCTAGAGGGAAAGGTTAGATGGAGAGGAGGGGTGGGGGTAGGGGTTGACCCGTTTCTGCGCTTCCAACACCGAGAGGGTGCCCGGCTTTGTTGAGAGGCACTGGAGCCCTCACCTGGCCATTGCAGGGAGCAGGGGTTGGGGTTGGAGGCAGGAAGGGAGCACCCTCCCCACCGCCCCCCAATGCTCAGAACAGAGAGACCCGGCAGGAGAGGGGGATGGCGGCGAGTGATGGGAAAAGCTTTGGTGGGAAACCCGCTCCATCAGGACCCCACCCTGCGAGCTCTCCCTGAACCGCGAGCAGCGTTTTCTGGCTGCAGAGCTGCGGGCGTCCTGAAGCCCCCTTACCCACCTCCAACGCAGGCTGCGGGAGGCGGGGCCCAGGAGCCGGGCGTGAGCGCATCTGGGCTTGGGGAGCTGGCGTGGCCTCTGAGCTCCGCTGCTCAGGGTGAAGGAAAGGCGCAGATCCGCATCGCGCACTGGAAACTTTCCGAGCCTGGGGCGGGGACCGGGGTCCCAGAAGGCAAGGAAGCAGTCTGTTCTCCGCAGAGGAGAAAAGACTGCGCGTGGGTGGGGTCTCTCCTTCCCACTTCCAAGTAAGTGCCCACGAGGGGGCGGGGATACAATAGGGTCCGCAAGAGATGCAAGAGGCCGACTTGCCGGAGGAGGGCGCCCTTCCTGGACCAAGACCCAAGCACCTGGCGCTGGGCTCTGCCGGCCCACCTGCTGGGGGCTGCCTCGAGGGCAAGGAGCATAGAATCTGGAGCAAGTACCATAAACATGCTTGCTCAGTGGGGGACGGGGCGGTCATACTAGAGAGGGGCGCGGCCAATGCGCCCTGGCCTGTTCTGCCCCTGTGGGTTGCAAAGCAAAGGGGTTCCTCTTCGGAGAGGTGGGTTAGAAAGGAGAAAGGAGTCTGCTGCACAGGCTGGCTGGATGGGTGGCGGGAAATGCCTGCCACTGCCCCCCCACCCCCCCATTCCCCAGAATCTGACTCCAGAGGAGAAACCCACACTTCTCAGGTCTCCCCATCACCCAGGGCACCTGAATGGCGTTTTCAACTGGGCACTTCTGGGAAGGAAGCTCTGCTCTTGGGCCTGTGCAGTGGCCCTGGTGGGGGTGGGGGTGGGGGCACCAGGGATGGGGAGTGGGGGCTGGAGAATGGTTCTTGGACCTGCCACATGGGGCTCTGGGAAATTCTTCAGGAAGAGTAGGGATGGGCAGGCCCAGTTAGGTGGAGCCAGAGGCCCTGCCAGTTCTCTCTTCACAATCAAGCATCAGCAGGTGGGTTGGAGGGGGTGGCTAGCTTGGCTGGGCTGAGGCAGCTGCAACACTGAGACTGCAGGGCTGTGCTGCTGGAGCTGGTGTGAGGATTTTATATATTTATCCTCCCTCGCCACCCCCACCCCACGCCCTGACCCGCTGGGGCTCCGCACCACAAGGCTCCTTCTGAGCCCTAGGCAGCTGTGTTAAAGGGCCTGCTCTGTGCAGGCTGCTTCTCTCCAGCTCCCCCAGAATGTCCCGACCCCCAGGCAGCACCTCCACTCCCTTCCCACCCCAGATGCAAACTGGAGTTTTGCCTGAGATGTTGCGCTAGGTTTTCTTTTTTATGTGCAGAGAATGTTAGAGCTGGAAGCGACCTCCGAGATCACTTCAGTGGTTCTGAGAAGTTCTGTTTTTTTAAGCAGGAGAATCTTGTTGAAGTAGGAACTGATTCTGCTCCTACCCAACCCTAACGCCTTAGGCTAGATGATAGGCTCAAGAGGAGAGCTGGTCCGTGCGGTGCCGAGACCCTGCATCTAACAACCCTTCCACAACAACAAGCCTCTAACAAGCTCAGATCGCTCCTGTCTTATGTCGGAGCTGGGGTTTTGTGTTTTCAATAACCACGATTATGTGGATCAGCTGCCATGTGTCCAGCACGTGCTGTCCGCTTCACAGCCCTCATGCATGCTGTGTGATGGGTTTAAGCTTCTCTTTTCACAGATCAGGAAAGTGAGGCTCAGCGTTTTAAGATTTGTTCATGGCAGGAGCACTGGTTCCTTCCAGCTCCCAGCTGGTTCAGCCCCAGGCTCCCTCTTTCCTTCCAATGACCCCTCTCTCTCGGGCTGCAGAGAGTCCCGGGGGCAGGGCCATGCTAGGGACCAGTGATGCCTTAGATTGGCCTGGCTACCTGACTTTGCAGGGCCTCTGTCTCATACGCACTTAACTGCTGCTATAGTTCAGGGGCGGGGCGGTGGGGGACGGAGGTGGAGGAGTTTAAGCAGCTTGCCCAGGTTTCTGGATAAGCAGTCTGTGACTTCAAAGGCAGAGGCCAAACAAAGAGGAGGCTGGTTAGTTCTGTTAACTGGCTTTCCTGGCATCCATGTAGGTGTCTGAGCTGGCTTACCACCCTGCCCACCTCTGCTCCATCCTCAGGCCCCTTGAAATTTAGTTATTCATGAGCCCACAAATGTCTAGTATGTACTGACTGTGTGCGAGGCACTGTGCTAAGCATTGGGAACACAGCCCTGAACACGGTGGTAGGATTTTCTGCTAACAGCTTAGCGGAAGATTGATTCTTCACTTATCTGGAGCGAGGGGCTAGACTACCAGGAGTGGGCAAACTTTTTGACTCGAGGGCCACAATGGGTTCTTAAACTGGACCGGAGGGCCAGAACAAAAGATGGATGGAGTGTTTGTGTGAACTAATATAAATTCAAAGTGAAGGAGCGGAGGGGAGAGCAAGAGAACCCTCCGCTCTTTCGGCTCCGCGGGCTGGATAGAACAGCCGAACGGGCCGGATCTGGCCCACCGGCAGTAGTTTGCCCACGGCTGGCTTAGACCTTAGCTGAGCTCACTGTATGTCAGGCATTGTGTGTTGCCGTTCTCGTCCCCTTTAATGCTTACAACCACCGTGAGAGGTGAAATTAGCCTTATTTTGCAGATGAGTAAACTGAGGCTCAGGGAGGTTCAGTGACCTCTCCAAGGCCACCCAGTCAGTACACGGCAAGCAGAGATTTCGACATAGGATTCTTCCCCTCTGTGCTCTGCTGTCTCCTAGTGAGAACGGCCTGAGTCCCCTCCCCGCTCCAGCCACATGGACAGTTGCAATGGATCCAATTCCCTCTCTGGATGTTTTTCTCCTGCCCAAATCCCCATTGAGAGAATTACCAGTGTGTTTGTCTGCACAGATGGGAGAGCGGGTGTCCCTGAAAGTCCTCGTCATCCTCTAGACAATGAATGGGCATCTGCTGTGGGCAGGGCATTTCTGAAAAGAGGAAGACCTGAGACGGGGGGTCCTCACCCCAGTGGGGTGAGCGGTTGGGCATGTTCCTGGAAAGATGCATGGCAGTCCAGGTGGAAGTGCGTTGATGCCTGCTTAGATGCCAAGTGAATTGATGTCCCCTCCAGCAGGTTCTTGTGGATGCTTCGGAGGGGAGGGAGACATTTAGACCTTGAAGTAAAGGGAGGATGTTCATAAGCCCAGGGCTGTGGGGGTGGGAGGGGAAGGGGGGGATGTGCCAGGAAGAGAAACCTGTGTGAGCAAAGAGCCAGAGGCAGGACCAAGGCTGTCTCCTAGAGTCTCGGCGAGGACTGGGACAAAGAAGAGCGAGGTTGCTGACAGCTACCGTGTATTATGCACCTAGAGAGGCTCTTTACAGCCCACGAGGCAGGATTATTAGCCACGTTTTGCAGATGAGGACAAGAGACCCAGGATCTTTCTCCCCACACCCCCCCCAACCCCCACATCTTTCTTCCTTTTTTCTTTCTTAAATAATGAATGAGGCTTGGGATCTTTTTTAAGTGGAAGATCTGGGAGTTTCAAACCCAGGTCTTAGGCAATCCGACACTGCTGGTCCTGGAGGGGAGGAGAAACTAGTTATTTTTCATCATTTGCAAGGGGGATGCAGCAGCCTCCACCATTTGCGAGAGGATGCAAAGCCTTTCGTTTTGAGTGATAGATGTTGGTGGTGTTGAAACACATGACATCAGTTCCTAAGAGGTGTCTGTCTTCAGGATGAGGTTCTTGGGAACGAACCAGAGAGATGAGATCCTGGAACCCATCGTTACACATCCGGGGGGCCCAGTAGCTGAAGGGGCCCACAATCACCACGATCTACTGTCCACGGTCCCATGGATGGAGCCAATCGATGCCATGTGCATGGAGCGGGAGGTGTGCAGTGCCCACAGGGGTGGAAACGGACATTGCGACACCCAGGAAAAGAATCTGGTGTTGGGCTTGGCCCCAGGCCATTCCTGCATCTTATCTCCTGGCAAAATGCCAGATTTGCTTTGGGGGATTATACAAGCGCCACCCCCAATTGCACCCCACTTTTGTAGGGAGCACAATCAAGTAACATCCCCCCCCCAAGACAAGCCCATCAGAGACATTCACCCTGGAACCTGAATAGTAAGCATAGTGTCAGGAAGGCTGAGAATCCCTGGTGCATTTCCCTGGCCAGTGGAGGCCCCCAATAAACTGTGCTTTGCTGGTTTCCCAAGAAATAATGATGGGACCTGCCTGGCAGGGCGCTGACAGGGTGGAACGAGTCATGGCGTGCAGAGCTCTTGGCTCTGATGAGGGTACCAGCATTAACCACGGTTACGCCAGAGCTGTCCAGCTCATGTGGCAAGAGTCCTCCGAAGGCCAAGTGCTTCGGCTTGTCCTGCTCCATTAGTTCCCTTTCTTTGGCTTGTGTTGTCCGGAGTGATTTCTGCTACTTGCAAGAAAGACCCCACTTGACAGCCTCCCTAAGGCACGATGGGCCTCAGAGTCGTTGATTAGCCGCTCTGGGTAACCCCTGGAGGATGGTTCATGATCCCCTGGCTGGGGTGACCCATTCCATCGTCTGCTCCCTGCCTTTCCCTGGAGGCCTGAAGCATTGCTGTCCCACACGCTCCCCCCAGTGCAGCTCAAGATCCAATGAAAATTTTCCCAGTGAAATTCGGGGATGGAGCCAGTCTCACTGTGGACCGCGCACATCCCACCTTAGTAGACTAGAAGCTCCCTGAAGACAGGGACGCTGTGCAGGTCTGCCACCGAATCTTCTCCATGAGACACATGGTAGGCGCGCAATGGAGGTTGTTTGGTGCCTACGCCACCTTTGGCCTTTAGACACGTGTGTCTTGATTTAGATGAGGGCTGGGTACATGGCTTTCTACAGAAAAGCGTGTGCAAAAGCTTACCTATGGCACGTGGAGTTGAGACTGGCCTTACAGGTGAACTTCCTGTCAGCCAAGTTCTTCTTCTATCTTTCTTGGAAATGCTCAAATAATCAAAGTGGTGGAGATGCTGACTCTAGGCACCCCAACTCTGTGCCCACTGATAGCAATCGAGAGCTGATGACCTGCTGGCAGACCCATTGGTCCACATCATCCTTGTATCAGACATGAAGGCAGCTTCTCATGAGCCTATTGAACACCCAGGGAAACTGAGGCTCAGGGAGATGAGAGATGGTAGTAGGAAGTGGCTGGACTGGACCCAGGTTTGGTGGCTGCCCAGCCTTCCTTCCCTCCCCCACCCATTGCACTGCCTCATTTGGTCCACAGGGGTCTGGAGTGAGGCAGGCCAGCTCCCCATGAGCTCACAGGCCAGAAACTTCAACCAAAAAGCATGCACTATGAGCTGGGTGCTGCAGTTGTCCCTGGGCTGATGTGACCTCCTCCCTCCTCCACTGCCATCCCATTGGGTGTTAACATCCCCCATCCATAGGCACGGACACTGATGTCCATGGTCACACAGCATGGAGACCAGAGCCCACGTCTCTCCAGCCCACAGACTAGGCCTGCCTGGCAGGTTCCTGGCCTTCTCATCATCTCCTCCCCTCCTCCCCCACTTCTGCTCTTTATTGGCACAGAGACCAGACATCTGCCCTCAGCCAGCACAGCCCCTGACCCCCAGTAACCCTCTCTCCAATCCTCTGCTCGCCCACTTCCCACCCTCCAGTACTCCCCGGGCCCCAGTGACTCCGGCGTCCCCTAAGTGTGCTAGCAGCGGCACCTTGGGCAACACTCTGCTAAAACCACCTCCTCTGGGAGGTTCATTGGTCTCCCTGTTGAGCAGAGAGCTCTTGAGGGCCAGATCCCTGGCATGGGTTCTGGTTCTGAGCAGATGTTCAAGATGTGTTTATTGAATGAATGAATGAATGAATGAATGAGGTCTCCCTGAGCCTGGCCCTGCTCAGTTACCACTGGAGGTCCTTTCCAGTGTGAGAAGGTGTTCATTGTCCACTCTGCCCACCATCACTCATGCTGGCATCACAGCTGGCATCTGGGGGATGAGCCAACAGTAGAAGGTGATGGGAACACCAAAGGGCTTCCTCTTCCTTCTGAGTTCCCCTTGCGGGGGAGGGAGCTGCTCTTGATTGGTGATGGGGCGGGGGATGGAGAGAAAGGAGGGAAAAAGCATGCACTAAACGTCTATTTGTGCCAAGCCCCACCTGAGCATAAAGTGTTCACGAGAAACTGGGGATGAGGTTGGCATTGTTGGCGGAGGCCCCAGCGCCTGGTGAGGGGTCTGGATTGGAGCCCGGGGCTTTGGGGAGCCGTTGAAGAGAGAGGAGAGACCGTCCCAGAGCAGTGCTCCAGGAAGATTAATTTGGCTTTTCTGGGCCACCTGAAGCTGGAAGCTCATTGGAACCGCCACTGGGTTGTAAATGACGGCTCTGGGTTCCCAAAGAGACACGGCCTCAAGGAAGAGAAGCCATCATCTGGAGACTGCCCACCTCTCCCGGAGTGTCCAGACCTGCAAGGGCCTGGGAGGGGGCTGCTCCAGATGGAACTTGTACCTCTGGTCTGAGCCAGGAGTGATGAGAGGAGGGCGCCTCTGGGGAGAAGCTTCTAGATTTCCAGGGGGCATGGCTCTGGAGTCTGACCAGGGATCAGATCCCATCTCCACCACTTGTCCAGCATGTGAGCTCAGCTAACCTCTTCATCACTTTCAGCTTCCATTGCTGTCATTGAACACGTGACTGTCTGGGTGGCGCTGCTAGGAGGGCAAGTCACATGACCCGAAGGGTTTGCATGCACAGTGTCTAGTCCTTAGTGGGTGTGTGAAAAGTGGCTGCCGCAGCGTTAATGATGGTTGGCCCCCCAGCATGTGCTGGTGTGAAGAAGTGTTTACAAACCCCAGTGCCCAGGAGGAGGGGGTACGTTGTAGATTTTCTGTGTGGAGCGTGATCCAGCCTCAGGTTTGGAATTACTGAGCAGCGGGACCAGCAGGGAGCTGAGAGATATCTGCCACTCTCCCCTTGCCCCCATTTGAAAGCTGAGGAAACTGAGGCCGGAGAGAGGAGTGACTCTTGTGTGGGCACACACCCTGGGCCTTCTCCCTCCAGGTCCTGGGGCCCATTCCAGGGCTCAGCCTCGCACACCCCCATCAGTGTTTCCCAGACTCGGGTGGGGATCTTGGCGGCACTCCAGTGGGGAGCGACCCCGGCCTCATAAATCATAGGAGCAGCTTGGGAGTCGCCAGGGAGAGAAGCAGCTGAGCTGTTGGGTTCTTTTGTTCCTTTGCCAAGCGGTTCCCTTTGCCCTTTTGTTTCTCGTTCTGCAGAGGCACTGGCGCTCCTCCGGTGGGGTTGTTTGTCACCAACCCCTGGCGCCTCCTTTATCTCCCAGCACTGTCTCTTCCTCCCCTCTCCCTAAGGCTGCCCAGAGGAAGGCGTCCATCATGGTGGCCTTGGCTGGGCTGGCCTGGGCGGGGGCTCAGAGTGAAGACAGAGGCTGGTGCGGACAGAGGGTGGGTGGCATCCGCATTTAGGCCTGGCGTTCACTGCCCCCGTGCAGGTTTTTGTCCAGTGAGTATTCGGCTTGTACAGTAACCCAAGGCCAGGTGCCTGGTTCCACAGAAGCAGGTGATAAGTGGCTAATTGTCACTGGGCACCTAGTGTCCCAGACGGGGGAGGAGAGAGTGAGGTGGAGGACTGAAGGCAACCACAAGCACAAAGACGTCTTTGTTCACTTGGGCCGCGCAGTGTGGAGGGGAAGAAGCATCCTTGGATGGGAAATTCCTAGGCCTGTGGCTGCCTGAGGGGGCGGTGGTAGGAGAAAGGCAAACCTAATGGGGAAGAGTTAGTTCCCAGGACAATCTGAGTTGCAGGAAGCAGTGCCGTTCCTGTTGCAGGAAGCAGTGCCATTCATTCCCTGACTCACTCATTGGTGCAGCAAAAATTAATGGAATGCTTCCCAGGGGCCCGGCACTGTGTTGTTCTAGAAACTCAGAGAATGAACAGGGGAGTTCTCACAGTCTAGGGCTGTGCTGTTTAGTATGTGGCCATGGGTGCTGACTGACGTTTACATTAAAACTAAGCAAAGTAGCTCAGCTTTTGCTGAACTGAATCCAACACAATTTAGTTCTTCAGCCACATCAGCCACATTCCAGGAGCTCCGTAGGCCCGTGACCAGTGGCTCCTGCGCTGGGTGGCACAGGTGTAGACAGAACATTCCCACCATTGCAGGAAGTTCTGTTGGATTTGAACTTGGGGCCCAAGGCAATGACCCTTGCCGGAAGCCAGTTCCAGCATGTCATAATTGCCAGAGTTTCATCAAAAGGTTGATGGAACTTGGGGACTCAACAAGGGCTAAGTCACATATGTTATCACCTGTTGGAATGGCTAAAGGCATTTCCCCAAACCTGAAAAGGATGCATTAAATTGATGGTTTGCTGCCGGACAGCTCAGGGCATCTTAATCTACATGTTATTGCCTCCTACTGGCCAAACACCTGAATAGCCGTAGGCTATTCCCCATTCTGAGAATGGACTCTGTAGATGAAACCCTACCCTTTGAAGTGTGTGTCTGCACCTTGCCTTAGGACAATTTGTGTTAATAAAAAGCAAGGGGTCCTGAGACAGAGAGAACTTAGTTTCTTTAGCTGGGCTCCTCTGACCCCCAAAGCCTTTCAAAATGACCTTTCGTCTCTGGACTCTTACTTCAGTTACACACAGCCTTTCTCCAGATGGCTGAACCCTTCTTAATGCCGGAGCAAGAACCCCAGCAGATCCTCTGTAGGTGGAGCCTGCCCATTGGCAACCCACCAGAGGGAATCACAGGGAGGGAGGGCCTTTCCTGGTTCTCGCTTGTCCTGTCCTTGTAGTTGTGCCCAGGAGAAAGCCTGGGGTGATGCTCTCATTTCCTTAACACCCTCTATCACTTGCTGATCGCTTTCCAAAAAAAAAAAAAAAAAAATCCAAAACAAACCCTATCGGTCTAGGCACCCAGGCTTCAGCCAGCCAGTGGCAGCAAGACTTAATAACAGTGTTTTGGTTTTGTGGTAATTCTTTTTCAGTCGCCCTCTGTTTAAGGCATTTGGGGCAGTGATTTAAATTCTCTCTCTTTTTATAAAACGGCTTATGTAAGTAAAAAATGAGTCGCGTTGAAGAGAAATGTTAAGTACACTGCTGCGCAGGTAGCTGGTGGATGCGGCCAGTCTGTGACCGTGGTGGCTGTGAACGTTGGCCGTTGGGAAACCCCACTTCAGAGGGACCCACACGGGCTTTGGAGGCCGGGTTCAAGGGTCAGCACGGCTGTTGGCGAGCTCTGTGGCTTCGTGAGCTCTTTTACTCCCCTGCGTACCAACCAGGTGCCAGAAGGAACACGGAGCTCGGCTGGGGTGTCTGAGGTGGCTTATTTCAGGGGCTGTTTGCGTGGAGTTTAGAGAATGGTGCAGCCCCATGGGGCTAGGGACAGTGGGAGCTGTTCACACCCCTAGACTGGGAAGAGGGCTGTGCAGGGGGCTGCCCGACAAGACTGTGGCTCTGGGGACAGGGATGCAGCCAACTTTGGGGCACCTGGCAGGGAACTGGAGGGAGAAATGCCCCAACTTCAGCCTTTTTCTGTCGTTGAGTCTCTTGCTGGTGTCGCTCATTGACCAAACCCAATTGGATGCCCCTACAGGTTGGCCTGCCAGGCACAGAGCTGGTGGAGAGGGGAGGAGAGTGAGCTGGGAGAGCAAATAGCAGAGCGCGCGCATCATCCTGCTAAGCCTCAGTTTCCCCATCTATAAAATGGGGATTGTGTACCTAACTACCCAACAGAGTGGGGGTGATGGTGAAACGAGGCGGTGTACGGTGCTAATAATTGGCCATTCATGGTCATAACAGCAGCAGTCAATTCATACGCCCAGTCCTGAGTGGGTGCTGAGTTTTCCTGAGCCAAAAAGTAGCAAATGAGTACGGTGCTGGCTCTCCAGGGACCTATGAATTTGAGAGAGCAGTGCCGTTTGCAGAGAGGAAACGCCTGCCCTCGCCACTGCTGGCATTGACCTTTGCGATGCCTCGTCTCTACTCTAGACTCTTCAATGTCCCTCCCCCTCCCCTGTGCCCCGGGCCACCTCACTGATTGATGAGTCCACCCCAGGGCGCACCTATGCGTCATTCCCGAGTCTATTTTCCACCCTATTGCCCACGGAGAGGTTCTTTCTCCTTAGACCCAGTTAGTCATCTCTCCTGCCCTCCCCCTGGCCCTCACCACATGCATCCTGGCCCACATCCGTCATGAACGGGCTCCACGCTTCGTCCTTCCGCGGGGAGAGGCAGGTGTGGGAAAGGGAGGGCACATTGAGTAAGTTCACCCCTGGGACCACCTGGTCTTTGTCCTTTACCTGAAGCCAGAAGTACCACTGCCACTTTTATTTACTTATTTTATGTTTTAAATATATTTTTATTGATTTCAGAGAGCAAGGGAGAGGGGGAGAGAGAGAGAAACATCGATGATGAAAGAGAACCATTGGTTGGCTGCCTCCTGCATGCCCCACACTGGGGGTCGAGCCCGTAACCTGGGCATGTGCCCTGACCGGGAATCCAACCTTGACCTCCTGGTTCATAGGTCGACGCTCAACCACCGAGCCACGCTGGCCTGCACTTTTAGCGAGATCTCGGCAGGGTGTCACTGGAGTTCAGGGGGTTGCTGCCTTCTACACTGAGGAAATGGTTTCTTGGGGGAACGTCCATCAGCAGCGCCCTCAGCTCGCAGCGCCCCGTCGGCCGAGGTGACCTGCCTTGCGCCCCTCTGTCCCTTTGGCCCTTTTCCGTCCACCTTGGCTGCTCAAATGGACTTTGATGAGCACTCATTTTGCCGGTTGAAATCCGTGAGACACACATCCCGTGCTTTGCTGAAATTGCCATGACAAATACCCGCGGCAATCTCATCCCCAGTTCATTCTCCAAAGGGCTCCAGGCGAGACAGCGTGCCCCTGCCCCTGCCAGCATGCCATCTGGCAGCACCGCCATCTTTTCTGCTCGCCCTGCCCCGTGCAGGCTGGTCTCCGTCCTGCCCACTGGCTCAGTGGCAGAGGGACCCTTGGTGGGGGAGGGAGGGGTGTCGATTGCTCACTGGGGGTAAATATTCCCTAGGAAAACTCCACGAAAAGTCTCCTTGGTTCTCAGTTTCCAAGTTGGCCAGGGCAACATTCCTCTGTTCAGTCCCCTTCCATCTACCACAGCTCTCAACCTGACTCATTTCCCAGTTGAATTTGGGGCCATATCCACAGGCTGGTCCTCCCTCCGTGCTGGCTGCCTGGTCTCCATCAGAGTACAGGGCTGCCAGCCTCTGGCTTCAGGGGTAACTCCTGAGCCTCGATTCCTTGGGAGGAGGGGGGTGGTGCCGCCCTCAGGTTGGCCAGCTCTGAGCCATGCCCTGGTCTGAGCCTGAGCACACTGCAGAGATCACCAAACTTCAGTCACCCCTTCACGACTTCTGTCATATCTACACCCCCTCCGTGCTATTAGTTACATCATCATCTTCTTAAAATCAAACTTAAATTGATTCCCTTTCTATTTGTTTTGTGCAAAGGCATACTGGATAAGTTTGTTATACTGAGTTTATTTTTTCTTAATTCATATTAAAGTAAACGTGTGACTATTTCAATTTCCTTTTTAATAAATGAAGCCTGTTTTATTATTTCAAGTGTTAATGATGAAAAATTTCGGCCCAGCTGTTGCATTGAAGCGGTGAAGCTGCGTGCTCTGTTTCTAGCTCGGGAAACCGATGAACCCGGTGGCTCTGAATGGCATGACGATTGAGCATCGTGTGAAGACCTGTTGATGAAAGAGCGACGGGTTGAAAGTTAGTGATTATGTCACAAACGTCCCAGCCTCTTCTTTCCTCCCTCGGCCGCCGGGTGCCCCACCCATTTGGCGTTTCTGTGTGGAAGGTGTTGGTCCTCTCTTCTGGGTCCCACCTTCTCCTTCTCTTCTAGTCCCACGTCTTCTCTCGCGATCAAGGCCATTGGGTGCCCACCCTCTGGAGCTCCGGGGGAGCGCTGGACGTAGGAAACCGGTCACACCTGAACGGAGGAGCGTTGCGGAACGGCGTACGGTCGCCATGCATCATACACATTTTCTCTGTCGAATCCAATTTGTGACGCAGGCAGATGAGGAAACGGTCTTCTTCCTTGGGATGGTTGTTTCCTTGGTTACTACCACAGTCTTGGCTGATGCAAAGGTGCTTTGTACCGTCCAACCTTGGGATCCAGCGCTTTTTCGATACGAACTCTCCTTTGAATTCTTGCCTCTCCCCTTTCAGCCTGAGCCACACTCTGTCCTGTGTCCTGGAGCTCATTGCGTCTTTCCCAGCGCCCAGCTGCACAGTCAGTGACTTCTCCTGGAGTTCCCCTTCTCCTTCTCTTGCTGTATTTTCAACAGCATCATGTTCGCGTCTGCAGAGCGTCCCACACCACCTGGCACCATCCCCTGGGCTGTGGTGGAAAGCAGCCTTTGGTGGACAGGACACCGGCCTCTGCGTGATGAGCCTTGGGGGCTGATGGTCACTCCGGCGTTAACTTGCTGTGTGACTGGCTTACCCCTCCTCTGAGCCTCAGGCCCATCAACAAAGAGGTGGCGCTGGCTGCTCCAGTTCTGAGAGTCCTTGATGTGCATTAACAGTGGGAAGGAGAGACCCGTCTCTTCTGAAATGGTTCCTGTGGGACACACTCGGTGGCCCCAGACCCACTCCCTTTGGGATGAAGCGCCCTGCTCCAGGGGACCTTGCTAAAGAGCGGCTGTGACAGTGACGTGGGACACTCCAATAGCCCCTCATTTCCTTGGAGCACAGAACTGGCCTCATTTCCGTTGCGTCCAGCAGCCGTTGACTGAGCACCTGCTCTGGGCTGGGCCCTGTGCTTGGGCTGGCACTACAGGGGTAAATGAGACCAAGTGCCTGTCCTCGTGGAGTTCACAGTCTCCTAGGGCAGACAGGCAGGCCAACAAATAAATTACAGGATAATATTGGAAATTCTAAAATTGAAATATCTACCAAATCTTTGTGCAAAGGCAGAAGAAGAGATTACTAATCTGCCTGAGGTATCGGGGAAAGTTATATGTCACTAGAAGGGGTGATACGTGACTGGGTCTTGAAGGATGCATAGGAGTTTGTCAGCTGCAAAGTGGTAACAATAGCAAACATTTATTGCACATTTGCTGTGTGTACACAGGCACTGTGGTAGCTCCTGCTTGTATTAACGACTCATGACACCATCTTCACAAACCCCCACGGGGCGTGTACTTCTAGTATCCTCGTTTTATGGCAGAAGAAACTGAAGCACAGAGAGGTTAAGCCACTTGCTCAGGGTCACACAGCTCGTAAGTGGCTGTGCTGAGTTTTGAACCCAGGAGGTCTCACATTTTCACTGTTTTTCTGTGCCAGAGATCCCTCCCAGCTTGGCCTTTTGTGGTTCTGGGGCTCTATGGACTTTCCGTCTTGATTCTGCATGGTTCTCGGGGACTCAGATGCTCCAGCAGCAGCCCGAGTTGACCGTGGGCCCCAGGGCTGAGTCGCTGTAGAAGACTGCAGTCCTGGCCCCTCCCTGCTCAGTTCTGCTCTGTTGCCTCTAGACTCATTATTATTATTATTTCTTTCCAACATGCTGCTAAAAACTTCCTGCAGAGAGCACGCAACGCCAGCTCTTTAAAATTTAAAGTGCTTTACTTAAACAATGTTAGTTCCCTTGGAAAGGAGACAGAAGAGGCATATGTGATGGGTATATTTAGTGCAGTGTGGGTCTTAGCAGATGAGTGTGGGGTTCAGTGGGTGTGGAGGTTACCAGGAGGTTATGCAGCTGGTCTCCCCTTCCTCTCCTCCCCCAGAAAGTGTGGCCTCAGAGGAAACCTATTGTGCAGTGTTCTAGGAAGAGGAAGATGGGTGCCATGTGAGGGGAATCACTGGGGAAACATAGAGCTGGATAAAAAGCCCCATCCCCCTGCCACACAGGACCTCAACACTGACGACACTGTGCTCCTACTGCCCCAGGACCTTTGCACATGCTGCTCCTTCTGCTGGAAGCCACCTCCTTCTTTGGACTAAGCCCTGTTCATTATGCAGGTCTCACCTTAGACATCACTTGATTCATTCATTCGACCAATATTTCCCTGCATCTGCTAGGCTCACAGCACCGTGGACACAGAAGCTATTAGTGACTCATCTTTATGTCCCCTGAGCCTGGCACAGGTCCTGGTGCAGAGCTGGCATCAGCAAGTGTTTATGAAACTAATAAAAGCTCATGCAGATGCTGTGGGATCTGGAGGAAGGATACAGTTGCCTGCCAGGAGCTTATAGACTCCTTAGAGCAGTGGCGACCCTGCTAGCGGTTCTCAACCTGTGGGTCGTGACCCACAGGTTAAGAACTGCTGCTATAGAGCCTAAGACCATCGGAAAACACAAATATTTACATTACGATTCATTAACAGAAGCAAAATTACAGTTAGGAAGTAGCAACGAAGATAATGTTATGGTTGGGGGTCACCACAACATGAGGCACTGTATTAAAGGGTCGCGGCATTAGAAAGGTTGAGAACCACTGCCTTAGAGAGCCATACCAAAGATGTTACAAACTCTGAGTGAGCTGACAGGCCTGACAGAGCCACGCCCTTTCAGGGAAGGAAGGGAGAATTCTGTCCTTCCTTCTTTTGACCATCCATCATCCATTCATCCATCCATCCTCCATCCATCCATCATCCATCCATCATCCATCCATCATCCATCCATCATCCATCCATCCATCATCCATCCATCCTCCATTCATCATCCATCCATCCAATACATTGGACACCTACTAGGTTCCAGGTAGTGTGGTAGGCATGGGGATACAGTGGTGAGTAGAAAAAGATAAAGGTAAAACCTGCCTTCCTGGAGCTTACCTCTGAGACTGTGTGACTAGATAGATAGTACACAGGAGTATCCTATATAATAAAAGCCTGATATGTAAATTGTCCCCTCGGACGGGCGGTCAACTGGGAGTTCGACCGGGAGACCGGGAGTTCGACCGCTCTCTATGATGTGTGTTGACCACCAGGGGGCGGCATGGAACATGGCGGGTGTCGGCGATGCAGCACTGGCAGTGGGCAGCAGTGGAGGCGCTGCCAGCCCTGATGGGCCCCCATGAGAGTGGGACCTCGGTGGGATGGTGGAGCTGGTGAGCAGTGGCACCAGGCCAAGGCAGGTGCAAACGGCGTCCCAATTCCCCCACTGATGACAGCCAGCGGCGGTGGTGGGGGGTGGAGCCACCGCCTGGCTCCCAGGCGCTGAGGGAGAAAGGGTAAATATCAATATTAAAATATTTCTTCTAATGATTTCCCTTTCACTGTGCACAAATCCGTGCACCGGGCCACTAGTATAACATAAGGTGGGAAGTGATAACTGCTACAAAGGAGAATAAGGCCTCATAATAGTAGAGCTGCGGTCTACAAAGCCTAGGGAAGGGTCCTGTTTATTGAATGTCTGTGTCCCAGGCCCTGGCAGGCCCTGGGCTGCAAACAATCAAGAAGCATAATCACTGACTGCAGTAAGTGTGAGGATGGAGAAGGCCAGGGCATTTGATGGTGACTAGGAGAGACGCACGATCCTGAGACGTGAGCTGGGCCTTGGAGGATGACAGGGTTTAGGTAGGATTTGGCAGACCCATGTTTCTCAAACTGTGCCCCTTTGGACCCCAATTTCCCATGGAGGTACCTCACAAACACACATACCACTTTGAGAGGCCAGGATATGGGTCAAGGTGATGGGTGAGGGGGGACCTTGTCCCCAATTAAGCCAAGAGCCCTTCTTGCCTATTTTAAACACCATCTTCTCCTCAAGCTCTACTTTGAACGCAGAGTCCTGCAGCCACGGAAGGAAATGGAAAGTGAGTGGATGGATGAGGAGATGTCTCTGCCGTCAGGGCTGGAGGAGGTCCTGGAGCTTTTCTGGTTAGGTTCAGCCCTCCGCTCACTCTGTGTGTGGGGAGACCAGGCACAGCAGGGCCGGTGACCTGTCCCAGGTCACCAGCAGGCGGGGACCATATCTGGGACAAAGCCTCTGATTTTCCCCTGGTTCGAACTGGAATGGAGACGTGTGAGAAAGTGCACCCTGACCTTGGGCAGGAGGCTTGGGGCTGCTGTCCCGAACCTTGTCCCGCTCCACCCCCAGCCCAACCACAGGGCACCCCTCTGAACCTTTCTCCTTACCAGCCCTCCTGGGCCACCGCACCCTCCTGGGAGCCTGGGATTAGAGAAAATACTTTATGATCCCATGCTTGGTTATGTTTTATTAAAAGCACCCGTGCTGGCTTCTACGGTCACATCTGCCAGGCTCAATCCTGGGGCTTCCTCGCCCTCTCCACCCCCATCCTCTGACTGCCAGGGAGACAGACAGCTGCCACTCCACCGCCACCCCTTCCCTCCCAGAGCAGGGCCCCAGCCAGGCTGTCAGGGTCCGTGCGATAAAGGGAACCCTGCAGGTAAGGACAGATTGGAGATTCAGGAGGATGATCCTGTGTGCTCACACATCCCTACCCCCACCTGGTCCTGCAGCCCCCCCCCCTGGAGGGGACCGGTTCAGAGAGGTGGGGGGCAAGTCCAAAGTTGCACAGCACATTAGATGTACCCAGCCCTGCAGGCTTGGCCCTCCCCATGCACCCATGCAAATCCAAGATGAGGCTGATGGCCCTCCTCAGCTTGTCATGCTATATCCGCCGGCGACCACAGGGAGTGCCTTGCTCTCAGCAGGCTCTTGGTTTCCATCGGAGAGCCAGGAGGAAAGCCCCTACATCCAGATATGTCTGGTGGAGAAGTGCTCCCCATTTTATTCCTGATGGGAGGTACTGTGCCCTATCAGGGGCCAGGTAGAGCCCTTAGAGGGTGGCTCACCTAGATCTGAAAGCTCTGAACCTCAGTTTCTCATCTGTAAAATGGGAGTAACACTATCTATCATGTTGAAGGCATCACCTAAGGCATCTGATACCTAGTGGAAGTTTAATACACGGTGGCGATGTTTTCTAATGAGCTCCCCCATTAAAGGAGAGAGGGCGTTTAATCAGATCTTCACCTGAGGGAAGAAGGAAGTGATCATCTTGCTTATTATCATCATTTCCTGACACTAATAGAGAACTTGTTATTTGTTTATCAAATACTTATTGATCTCCTATTATGTGCCCAAGAAGATGGTGCCAACAAGACAGTCAAGAGCCTTGGCCCCCTGCGGCTGACATTCTGGTGGATGAGGCAGAAATTAACCAATGCATTAATAACCTCGTTCTAGACGGTGCCACGCTGGGCGGACAATGAAGCAGGGCTGTGGGAGGGCGAGGGGCTTGGGGGCAGAGCAGCCTCTCCAGATCGGGTGGTCCAGGAAGCCTTCTTGGAGGAGGTGCCTTTGCGTTGGAAAGGGAGAAGAAGAGAAGCAGGAAAAGGCTGGCTCAGCTCCATCACTGGCATCTCTTGGCCAGGATGCATGTTTACAGCTGAGCCCTTCTCCTGCTGGGGACTCCTTTGGACCCTGCTCCATCCCTGTGGAGGGGTCACCTGCCACCCCCCTGACACCAGTGCTACAAGCTCAGCTGGCCCAGGACAGCACCCTCCTCGGGGAAGCAGGGGGCCTGTTCTCACGGGATCCTTAGGAAGTGAGTCCTGTGCCTCTCTCTCCATGTTGCAGACAAGCAGCCTGAGACTCAGAAACGGAAACTCTCAGAGTTGGATGAGGAGCTGGGGGTTGAACCGAGGTCTGTCTGCTCTGCCCCTTCTGAGAGGGGCAAAGCCCACCCTCACCTCCTCTGGTTCCACCTGGAAGCCCCGGGGCGTCTCTGGGCTGGGGCTGGCGCAAGTGGGGTGAGTGGGCTGGGTGGCAGGGCGCCCACAGAGTATCGATGGCCCTCAGAGCTGGCAGGCGCTGGGAGGCAGAGAAGTATTAATTAGCAGTTATTCCCTGGCAGTGAGGAGATGGATAGAGATTAAGGTGGCGGCCTGCGCATCCGTTTTGTAGCAGCCGAGAAGCAACAGTAAATCAGTGCCCTGAATCGATGCTGTAAGAGGGAGATATGTTTTAATCTTATTAGTGGTGTAGCGTTAAGGGAGCGAGGCGGGACAATTCCTCACTCGCTGGGCCTGGGTCAGGAGTGGGGGAGAGAAATCGACAGGGGCCTGGGCCATCGGGAGAGCATCAGGATGGAGAATTTTGACCCCTGTTGGGAAAAGGCAGGGGGTGGGAGGGGGATGATAGGGTGGGAGGTCGGGAAGGGGGGACCCTCCAGTCTCCCCAGGGATCTTCGCCACAGACTTAGTTCTGCTGTGTGCCCCTCCGGTCCCTCTCTGTGATGGGGGGCGGGGGGCCTCTGGGTTGGACTTTGGTTCAACTGCTGAGCCTGGACGGGGTTCTGGCCTCGCCTCGCCTCCGCCCACAGTGACGGCTGGGAGGCTGGTGGTGGGTGGAGAGTGGGAGTCTGGCTGGCCGTATGGTATGAAGAAGAGGGCAGAGCGAGTTGGTGACTGGGAGCCGTCCCGCCTGTGCCCCCACAGCAGGTGGTGGGTCGCACCTTGAGCAGCGTCCTGACAGCATCCTGACAGGTGCCTTGTCCCCGAGTCCAGAGGGGAGCAGGGGCAGGCGGCGAAGGGACCTACTCAGGTGCCGCAGCGCCAGGCTGTGACCTGTCTCTGAATGGTGAAAGCCTGCGTCCTTATCATTCCAGCGCCGGGCCACCTCCAGCAAAAGCCGTGGGAAAACGCGTGAGAACCGGCCTTTCAGTGTGACCAGGGGTTTAGCAAGGGGACGCCTCACACCTGCCCCTTCCGCCTCTCCCTCCTCAGTTCCACACTCCGCACCAGGACAGGAAGTGCCGTGGGAAGGAGCCTGGAAGTCAGAGGGAAAGGTGGAGGAAGCAGCAGCTAGGATGCATGATGAGCACCCGCCTTTCTGTTCCACCCAGAGGTAGCGCCCAGCTCTCCTGGGCCCCGTGTTCCCTCCAGATCCCTGAGGGTCCTTCCAGCTAGAACATTCTCCGGTTCCGTGTTTCTCCCTTCTTAAATGATCCGTTGCCTACTCTGGCACTTAATCCTCTCCATAGCCCCTGTGATGCAAGCATCATTAGCCCCATTTTATAGCTAGGTAAACTGAGGGGCTCAACGAGGGTGAGTTACTTGACCAAGGTTACACAGCTAGTGAGCGTCAGAGTCCGGTTTCAAACCCAGATCCGTCTGCTCTCAGAAGCTCAGCGCCCTTCATCACATGGCACCATCTCCTTGTTCAACAGCCAGAAAATCACGGAGAAAACAATGTTGCCCGAGAAGGAATCTGACTCCAGGCTGCCAATGGAGAGCAGCAGCCCTTCTGTGAGTGTGCAGTGGGGTTTCTTGCCACCCACCTGCCTCTAGGGTCTGTCCGTGTTTAGCTGCCCCTTATCAGCCAACCTGCTTTGCGGGCTGAGCCAGCCCTCCCTGTGTGTGGCTCTGATAGCCTGCACGGGGGACCCGGAGCACCCTGAGCTCTGGCAGCCCTAGGCAGCCAATGAAGATGTCTTGGAGGTCTGCCTGGGCTGCCAGGGACTGGGCCAGGCCTTTGAAGGAAGCCGGCTGCCTCCCAGGGGTGAAACCCAGTGTCTCCACAATCTCACTTCCTTTCATCCTGGGGGAAGGGACGGGGGTTCCAATGGGTTGAGAAAAGCCCTTCTGGAAAGATAACAACTGCCAGAGAAAGAGGATCCGGCCTGGGGCCCTCTTGTCCCTGCTTGGGGAAGGTGGGGACACCAGGGTTGGATTTTTTTTTTATTGGTTTTCTATTCCATGTGTTTGGTAACAGAAACCACACTGGTGGCCCTAGGACAATCGCCCAGCCTCAGCTTCTGCAGCCAGAGGCAGAGGAGGACATCGGGCCTCCCTGTTCCAGGCTGTGGTTCCCTATCTGTATCCCCAGCTAGGAGCCTGTTGCCATGTAAAGTGAGTGGATGTGGGAGTCAGGTATAAGTCCTAGCACCACTACTTTCCAGCTGTGTTTCCCTGGGCCAGTTAATTTACTGCTCTGAGCCATGGTTTTCTCGTCCAAAAATGAGAGCAACCATTAGCTACCCCAGGTGGTGGTTATAAGAATCAAATGACATGGATCTACCCCTTTGTTTACTTTATTATAGTGGGAAGAGCATGGGTTTGCAGAATGGTGGAATATAAATTTAATGAAATTAGAGAGGGCAGCATTGCTGCTATAACAAACCCACCCTGAAATATAACGGACACAAGCTCAATGGTTTATTTTTTGCTTACCTGGCAGGCATCTTTACAGGTGGGTGCCTTTGCTCCATGTGGAGACTCAGGCATCCAGGCTCCTTTTATCTGTGACCCTGCTATCTCTTAGGGCAGTGGTCGGCAAACTGCGGCTCTCGAGTCACATGCGGCTCTTTGGCCCCTTGAGTGCGGCTCTTCCACAAAATACCACGTGCGGGCGCGCACGTACAGTGCGATTGAAACTTCGTGGCCCATGCGCAGAAGTCGGTTTTCGGCTCTCCAAAGAAATTTCAATCGTTGTACTGTTGATATTTGGCTCTGTTGACTAATGAGTTTGCCGACCACTGTCTTAGGGGTTTCAGGGTCCTTCTTTCCAGCCAGTAGAAGAGAAAAGAGAAAGCAGAGAAGCATCTGAGAAATGCCATCTGTGGGGGAGGCAGAGGGGAAGGGTGGCAGTTGCCTCTTAGAGACAGCCCCACTGTATGTGGCAGGGTGGAGGTGGGGGTGTGTATTTTTTGTGTGGTATTTTTTTGTATCCAGATGATGTCTCTGCTTCAGTAAGTGTCATATTTACTTGCCTGCCTCACCCACTCTATGAAATCAATAAGGATAGTGTCCTTCGTTGTTTTATTTGCCCTGTCTTATTAATTTCTGTAATTTTAGAACCTAACACTATTCTGGGCACAGAATATGTATTTATTGAATATTTGGATTGATGGATGGGTGAAGGATGGATGAATGATAGATGAATGAAGGATAGATTTATGGATGGATAGATGGATGGTTAGGTGAGAGTGGAAGATGGATTGATGAATAAAAGATGGATGGATGATGGATAGATGGATGGATGGAGGATGGATGGATGGATAGATGGATAGATATGGATGAATGATGGTTGGGTAGAAGATGGATAGATGGGTGGGTGATGGATGGATAGATGGATGGATGGTGCATGACGGATGGATGGATAGGTGTAAGATGGATGGATAATGGATATATGGAGGGAGGGACATAGGGAGGGATAGGGGATGGATGAATGATGTATGTATGTATGTATGGATGGATGGATGATGGATTAAGGGTGGATGGACAGGTAGAAGATGCATGGATGATGAATGGATGGATGGAAGGAGGGAGAAAAAAGGGATGGAGGATGATGGAATATGGATTGGTAGATAGATAATAAATGAATGGTGGATGAAGGATGGATGTGTGGAAGATGGATGGATAATGGATGGATGGATGAATGATGGATGGATGGATGGATGGATGGATGGATGATGGAAGGATGGATAGAGAATGGATGAAAGATGGATGGGTATATAGCTAATAGATGGATAGTGGATGAAGGATGGATGTGTGGAAGATGGATGGATGATGGATGGATGGATGATGGATGGATGGATGGATGGATGGATGGATGAATGATGGATGGATGGATGATCGATGGATGGACAGGTAGAAGATGGATGGACAATGAATGGATGGATGGAAGGAGGGAGGAAAGAAGGGATGGAGGATGGATAGAAGATGGATGGGTAGATAGATAATAGATGGATAGTGGATGAAGGATGAATGTTTGGAAGATGGATGGATGATGGATAGGTGGATGGATGGATGGATGGATGGATGGATAGGTGGATGATGGATGGATGGAGAATCGTTGGAGAATTGATGGAAGATGGATGGGTAGATAATGGATGGAGGATGGATGAATGATAGATGAATGAATGGGTGGATGATGGATGGATAAGTGGTAGATGGATAGATGGATAAAATGAAAGTGAATGAAACCACAAAGACCTATGACTAAGGGAACTCATACATTTATGGTCAGTCAGGTGGACATTCTGGCCTCAGTGACTGTTAGATTCCCACCACTGAGCATGGTACCTGGAAAATGGCAGGTTTTCCGTGTTTGTTGGATGGAATGCTAAGAGATCCTTTGGAAAGGTCGGTATCTGAACCTGGGCTGAGCCCTGGCAGCCCCAGCCTTCAGGTAGAAGAATGCCTGAGAGTCCCTGGGTATGCACCAACTCCCACACCTGGGAAGTGACTGCAGACTCTTGCCCCTTCAGTAGATTCTGGGCTGAGGCAACCTCTAGGGGCCGTCGAGGAAGGAGATGTTGCAGATCTCTCCAGCGCAGCCTTAGAAAGTCCCCTGCCCTCACTGAGTGCCCCGGAGGGACCCCTGGTGTTTCCCTGCTTTCTCCTCTGTGGTGGTCAGGGCCGTGGGGCAGACAGGCGGGCTCTGTGGGAGAGGGAGAGATACTTGAGACAGGGTTAAGTGCATCCCTCTCTTCTTGCCAGACCAGTGAGAATTTGCCTTTAATGTTCTAACCTAAATAGAGTTATATTTGTTCTCATTTCCACTAGATGTAAAACTCCTTTTTGGAGCAATTAAGGAAAAGCATAAATCAGTCCATTTTTAAAAGCTCAGGCTGACTTTTTGGCTGGCTAAAATTAGTGTCTCCATAAAGCAAGAGGAGGAGGAGGGGAAGAGGAGGCTGGATTTGGCCTTAAGACATCCATTCACTGGGGCTGAGGGTGAAGCCAGGCCTCTGCCCAGATGGGCCCCCAGGTCAGGGGAGCAAGGGCCCCCAGCCCCATCTGGGCTCTGCTGACCAGAGCACCTTTTCTAGTCCAACCCCTGATACAGTGGGAAAAGAATGGGCCTGGAGAGTGACTGAGCTTGAACTCCAGCTTCACTGCACAGCTGCTGTGTGGCCTTGGGCAAGTCACTTCACCTCTCTGAGCCCCCAATTTCTATGTCAGAAGAATGCCACCCTTTTACTTTCAGACCTTCCCTCGACCACCTGGCCAGCCACAACACAGGCTTTGGACTCACACAGTTCAGAATACAGAACAGGCCCTTTGCCCATGACCCTTGCCTTGGCTTACAATTACACATATTAGCATCTTTGTTATTTAACCAACTCCTCCCTTGGGCTGGAAGCCCTGAGGGCCTTGTCTACTTGTTCACTGGTGACACATCGTACGTGCACAAACAATGTTTATTTCTTGACCGGACATATCTATGACAGCCGCGCTCACCAGTCACTTTACCTCTGGAGCCTCAGTTTTCTAACTATAAAATGAGAATGAGAATCTTTTCTCTGCAGGTGAGAATTAAGTGTGATCAATCCCGTATTGGGGAGATCTTTATCAAGCTCTCACTATGTGCTGGGATTCGGGGACGTAGCAGTGAGCAGCGTAGGTGTGGTCCGTACCTTCCAGGAGCTACAAACCAGTGGGAGGCAATGTCCCTTCTAGCATCTTGGAGAGCGCCCTGCCAATGACGACTGAGTGATGAATGAGTGAGCAAATGAATAAATGAATGGAAAGCCATCGCCCATCTGCGACTTCCTGTAACTCTCACCTGCAAGGTTCCCACTCTACATTGCCTGAGGGAGTTCACTTTGGTGCTGACCATTTAGAGACTTGGTTCAACTCTGGCTGTGTTGCCCTGCTGGGTCCCTTGCCTTCTCTGGGCCTTTTTTTTTCTCCAACTGTAAGAGAGGGTGGGGTTGTCATCTCAAACTTCCTTTCAGCGGGAGGGATGTTCTGCCTCTTGTAGACAGGGCCTAGGAGCTCCAGAGACAGAAATCCTGTCGCCACGCCTTTCCTCCTGGTCTGGTTCTCCGTTAGGTCCAGCTCGGATGCCAGCTCAATTCTCAGGGCGAAGGTTAATTACTCGCCGGCGCTATCCCCTCATCTCCCAGACCTCTTATCTGGGGCATAAGCATTTAGGCAAACACATTAGGCCAAACAGGCCAGGCTCATGGGACCCGGAGCCTTTTGACAAACATCTCTCCGCCACGGCGGGGGTAGTCGGACATTGCTCTCTGCTCGCCAGTGATCCCTGCCTCCAAAGGCGCACTCGGCCCAGGCCTTTAGGATCCACCTGCAGGTCCTGAATATTCCAGGCACCCCCCTTCGGGTCCTCTATCCCAGGGACCCTGGCTGCGAGCTTGCGCTCTGGCCTGGCCGCCTCCCTGCCAGCTTGCTCTGTGAGCAGATGCGCTCCGACAGGGGCCTCAGTCAATCACGGCGAGACAGAGAAATCCTACACAGAGTCCCACGGCCATGCCTGGGAGATTAGAGGATTCTCTGCGATTTAGGTTGATCAACAGATTTTTCTGGAGGAAAAGGAGACTGTCACTGAACATATGTTCTCCCCAGACCTGGACTTCCAGCTCTGACGTGCACCAGCCCTCACACCCCCCCGCAGCCCAGTGACCTGCGGAATCGAGCTCCTGTTACCGGGGGAGGGCCCCGACCCTTAAAGAAGCAAAGTGATTTTTTCCGGTCACTGAGGAGTGAATCTGACATTGACTGGGCACCTCAGGGGGCAGACCAGGCCAGGTGCCTGCCTTACGTGTCTTCCCCTAATGCTCACCTCACCCTGAGAGATGGGTGCCGTTATTATCCCTGATGGGGAAACAGGCCCTGAGGTGGAAACTCACTTCCTCAAGGTCCCAAGGCTGGGGAGGAGCAGCGCGTACTCCACACCTGCTCTGGGAAACTTCAAAGTCCCCCCACTGCGTACTGCTCTGCAAAGCCACCGAGGGAAGCCACTTGGGGGAGATGGAGATAAAAAGAGAATTCATAACTCTAATACATTTGCATGATTTCTGCCACATACAAAGGGTTTTCAGAGATTTACCATCTGGTGGTTTCACCACAGCCCTCTGAGGTGAGCAATATTCATGTTTACTGAACAAATATTTATGTAGTACTTCCTGTGCAGGGAGCATCATAAATATTAATGTGTTTAACCTGAATTAAACACTCCATGAGCTAGGCTCTATTAGTTCCCCCCACTTTATAAATGAGGAAACAGTAGCACAGAGAGGTTCAGTACCTGACTCCAGGCCACACAGCTAGTGAGTGACCGCTGGGATTCCATCTCGGGAATAACCCAGCTCCTTGTTCTGATCTCTGGTTCTGCTGCTGTCTTGTGCTCCACACTTTAGAGGAGAAGCGGTTAGGCTCAGGGCAGGGAGTGGCCTGTCCCCGACGGTCAGTGAGTAAGCGGCAGGGCTGAGCCTGGAACGGGGCTTGACTTGGGGCCGGGAGCGGAGGGACATGCCCTCTTCCCCCTGGACCCATCAGGTCCCAAAGTGGAGGGTGCTTTCTGTCTCATGGCCAAGGTTGATGAGGTTGGATCCGTTCCAGGGAAGCATTTATCTGCCCCAGGGCTGGGGCTGGGGCTGGGGCTGAAGAGAAGGCGGCCCTAAGTGACAGGCAGGATGAGGGGATTAACAGGACGAGACAGTCTGTGCCTGAGCCCCACATGCGGGCTACAGAACCAGCGAGCTTTAAGATCCTTATCTCCGGCTGGACTAAAATAATCCCTCATAGGACGCGTGGCCTCACTTTCTTCTTTTCCTCCGCCTTGTCCGGCTGTTTATCTCAATCCATCCTTACTCAGACTGAAGAAAGACGGAAGCAGAAACCAGGGCCATCCGGGCACTCACTTACTTCTCAGCTCTTTAGGGCCGGGAGCCAGTTCTACTCCTATTATTGTTCTTACTTGCTTTGGGGGTTCCCATCAGACAATCTTTGGGTGCAGGGAGCTTATTTGGGGGCCATCCCAGGAAACACCAGCAGGGGAGGGAAGCCAGGAGAAGGAAGGAAGCTGGACCCGGCCAGCAGAGGCAGGGGAGGACATGCCTCAGGATCGCCCCTATCGGGGAGGAAGCTGGGGTGTTTATCCACCAGTCCCCACCCCTCATTGATTGAGCACCTCTTTGGGGCACTACTATTCTGGCCTGAACATGTGGGCCAAGCGAGCCACTGTGGAGTCTCCTGTTAGGTGGAGAAATGTAGGATACCAGCCCCGCATCTGTGTTACCGCTGCCACCACCACTGTTAACTGAGCATCTAATGTAATAAAGAGGGAATATGCAAATTGACCATCACACCACAACAAAGATGGCGGCGCCCACAGCAAAGGCGGGGGCGGGGGGCGGTTTCCGTAACACAAGATGGCTGCACCCATCGTGGAGGCTGAGTTCCTGTAATAAGCCTTAATGAGCAATCAGCAGGGACCTGAGGCTGCGTGGCACTGGGCTGGGGCAGGGGACCTGAGGCTGCGCCCCCCCCCCCCGAGTGGGGCTTGACAGGGGACCTTAGGCCATGCCCTCTGCCCAGCGGGGCTTGATGGGGGACCTCAAGGTGCACCCCCCACCCTGGTGCTGGGCCAGGGGACCTCAGGCCATGACCCCGCCAGGCGGGGCTTGACGGGGGACCTCAAAGCATGCTCCCTACCCTGGCCCAGGCTGGAGGACCTCAGGCCATGCCCTTCACCCTGGTGCCGGGCCGGGGGACCTGAGGCCATGCCCCCCCACCATGGCACCGGGCCAGGGGACCTGAGGGTGTGCCAGGGAACCTGAGGCTGTGCTCCCCCACCCAGTGGGGCTTGACAGGGGTGGGGCCAGCCGGGTCTAGATCTCACCCAATGGGGGTGGGGCTGGCTGGGTCTGGGTCTTGTGCGATTTCGAGGCGCGTGTGGGTGGGCAGGGACTTGACTCTGGGTCCTGTGCCCCAGACTCTGACAGGAGGAAGATTTTCATATACATTTTACTAATTTTCTTTCATCTCTGACATTTCTATTATAGAGAAAGGGAAAATAGCACTATTAAAATATTTCCTCTAATTCCCTTTTAATGTGCACCAATTTCGTGCACTGGGCCATTAGTTTACTATAAGCCAGGCCTTCCCTGGATTATCTCACCCACATCCCCTTTCAAGGGATATGATGCTCCTCTTCCTACAGATGAGGAAACGGAGGCACAGAAAGGGCCATGCACGGAGTGTGTGGGAGAGCTGGGGTTCAGACCCAGCCACCAGTCACCGAGCACGCATAGGCACCGACCATGTGCCCGGGCCTGGCGAGGACTCTGAAACCCACATTCGGAACCACTGACCTGGCACTTCTCCTTGTACAAGCTCTCGTCCCTCCAGGGTACAGAGACTGTATTTTCCGGATTCTGCACGATGGTCCCAGTTGCAAGTATTTTTACCCTTTTCAATAAAGACAATTTGTGACATGTATAACCAAATGCGCGCTAATGTTCCGGCCCTTGTCAGCCTTTTCGCATGAATAAATGTACTCTCCCCTGCCCACGGGGAAGGCTGTGTCTAACAAGGCATTCTAGATCGGGCTGGGAAAACGTGGTCCTCGAAGTGAGGGAGGGGGCCCATTCAGGCTCAGGGAATCCCTTTCAGGCTCAGAACCCAGGACTCTGGGAGGCACTGCCTGGGCCACATCGGGGATGAGATCAGTGGGGGTCCCCCTTCCCAGAACATCTCAGGGTTCCCTGGGGATGCACCCCGGCTCTCCTCCCAGCAAGTCTTGGCCTCCCTCACTTCTTGTCCGCCCCTTCCTCTCCATCTTCATCTTTTACCCCCCCCCCATCTCCCTCTTGCCCTCCTCTCAGGAGGGGACCCCATCGGGCAGTGTGGCTCCAGGGTTACCATTCCGGGCTCTGGGGAGATCCCTGGGATTGAGCCCTACAGTGTGCTGGCTGTGTGACCTGGGCCTCAGTTTCCTCATCTGCGAGATGGGGTTAATATGCTAACAGATACCGTCAGTGCTCAATCACAGCCCTGGCGAGCCACCTGCTCACTGTGAAAGCAGCAACCCTCAGGCTGCTTTGAGTCAAAGCCCTGGTGTGTCCCTCTTTGCCATATTGTCAGAGCTGGGACGGTCAGATGTCCCACACTCGTCTGATGACCTGATGGCCCTTCTCCCTACTTCCTCCCATGACAAGATGCAGGAAATCTTCTCAGGCCCCTGGGCTCTCCGGGTCCCGCCACAGAAAGCCCGGAACAGGTCCCCTGCCCTCCGGAAGGGGGCATCGGGCCCAGTCTGGGATGTCAGCATTCAGCCAGCCAGACTTCAGCTGGGCAGGAGCAGGGCTCTGAGCCCAGCAGCTCAGACCTCAGGCACTGCAGCCAATCCGGTGGCTTGGCCAGGCAGCAGGCTATGCTAATTGCTCTGTGGACAGTGGACCTTGTTTGCATATATGCAAATTGGGGGCTTATTAGCTCTTCTCCAAGATGGGTAAGTTCAGGCCTCAGCCTGCCCCCTGCACTGCCTGGTTTAAAGGCTTCACTAGCCAATGGGCCAAATGCCCGTGCAGATGGAGGACTCGGCAGGCAGGGAAGGTCCATGGCCTTGACAGCTGAAGAGTCCAATCGGGACCTGAGTGTTTTGATGGGGAATGGAGACCGTGGGCTGGTGTTTCTCCGCCTCTCCCAGTCACAGGGCCTGCCTTGGGCCTTCTCCTCTCAGGGACAGGACTCATGAACCTGACCTTGGCCCCACACATGCCTAGTAACAGCGGATGCCCGCCGTCCAGCTGCAAAGGCTCCCGGAGGCTGGCGGGTATCTGCAGAGAAGGCTCCTGGGCCTGCGTCCTTGAGCCCTGCCAGGCAGCTGCTCAGAGTGCACACGCCACTGAACCTCATCGGCCCCTCTGCCAGGCTGAGCTCAGAATACGGAGCTTCAAGACCTCTGTCTAAGTCCTCCTGCCAGGGCTGTCCCCTCCATCGCAGCAGGTCCTCGTGCTGGGCTGTTCATGTCCCCTCCCCCACATGACCACAGCAGTCTCGTCCCTGGTCTCCTGTCCCCAATTTCCCTTCTCCCTCCTTCTCCCTGCAGCCCAGCCAGTTTTTAAAAATAACGAATATCGCCAAAACCGGTTTGGCTCAGTGGATAGAGCGTCAGCCTGTGGACTGAAAGGTCCTGGGTTCGATTCCGGTCAAGGGCATGTAACTTGGTTGCGGGCACATCCCCAGTAGGAGGTGTGCAGGAGGCAGCTGATCGATGTTTCTCTCTCATCGATGTTTCTAACTCTCTATCCCTCTTCCTTCCCCTCTGTAAAAAATCAATAAAATATATATTTAAAAAAAAATAAAATAAAAAAATAAAAATAACGAATATGATCATCCTCCCCTCTGCATAACACTTCCCATGGCTCCCCAGTGTCCAGACCTAACATCCAGACTCCTAACCGGCCTGTCACGTGGGTTTCCAATCCCTGCTTCCTGGTCCAGCAACCCCCTCTCCCCTACACCCACCATGCGTGCTTGCAGGGTGGGGACTCAGTCTTGTATCTTCAGAGCCTGGCAGAGCTGTGTTGGAATTTCAGAGGCCAGAGAGCTCCCCTTCCCAGGCATACTCTCCCTGAACCCCCTTTGGCTGGATTCCACGTCTCTCGCAAACTCAGCTAATGCAGACGACCCTGTGGGCGGTGTCCTCATTTCTAGGTCTCTATTGAAAGGGTCCCAGGTTCCTTTTCTGGGTGGGCGTCTTGTTAGATTCCCTGTTAGATTAGGAGTTCTCCAATAGAGGAGGAGTACGTCTCCCCCATCAGACTTGGGACCAACCCAGGGAGGGGCTGCATCTCCCACAACAAAGCAGACCTTGCGGGGAGGGGCTGTCTCCCCTGTCAGACTATGGCTTCATGATGGCGGGGGCACCGTCTCCTCCCATCAGGGTGGGAGCCCCTGAGGGGAGGGCCCGTGTCCTGAGATACCATCACATTTCAGCCTAAGGGGAACGTGTCCATCGCATCTGTCTCTGTCCGTGATGTTTCACACGGTCATCCCAGGCAGACACTGCAGAGGCAGGAGGCCCGCACACAGGGAGCCCTCTGTCCCCTCCCGCCTGGGCACAGCCCTCACCGGGACAGGGCAGCCTCTCAGGAAGTCTGAACTGAGTGGGAAGGACCGGGGTCCATGGGTGACTAGCAGCCCCCCCTCCTCTGAGCCCTGAGCCTTCACACCCCCTGCACCCATCCAGCCAGGCCCTGCCCTCCGGGGGCTGCTCCTTGCCCATGTGGCCTGGGACCGAAGCAGCTGGTTTGGCTCGACTCCCCAAACCTGCAGGAACCTGGTCCACTTTTTCGTCCACACCCAGTTTCTGTGTCTGCTCAATCCTGACCTAGCCTAGCCTGCGTCTGGAACCTTCTGGAAGCCTTTAGGTCCAGTCTTCTACCCCCTAAAGACACCACCTGATGTTCTAAGTCTGACCAGAGAAGCCTCCAGTAAACACAGCACTGAGACCACCAGAAAGAATGCTCGGGACCCTCCAAAGTGGGGCCCCTCACCCCACCTGAGGGCTGTCAACCCTGACCTCCAACCCCAGGCCAGCAGGGGCCTGGGCAGGGGAGGGTGGCAGGCAACGGCAAGGCTGGGAGGGGCTGACGCCGCTTCCCGCCGAGGCCCCTTTTCTGGATCACCTTGAATACGACATTTGGTGCCTCAGTTTCTCCATCTGTCAAGCTGGAAGGTCACGGAGGACAAAACGAGATGCCAGATCAGGCGCCGTGGTGACGGGTTATTGTGGGGAATCGGGGGGCCTGGGAAACATGCCTTCCTGCTGCTCTGAATGATCTGACTTTAAAAGTCACTTTTTTTCCATTAAGAAAGCAATCCCGAGAGCCGGAGATAATTTGGAGCATTTAGAAAGGCACAAAGAAGCAAGTACCGGCGCTCAGAGATGGCCACTGTTCACGCCGCGGTGCGTCCCCTGCCTTTCTGGGCACGGACACACGGCATTTCGGGGTAAACAAAGGAAAGTGTGTGTGTTTTTTTTTTTTTTTTAAGTTCCCATTGGAGAAGTTTTTGTGGGGAGATGACACCTCCTTGTTTTTGTTCCCTGACCCTTGTGTGGGTGTCTGAAAGCCACCCATTACCCTGTTTTTGCCACCAATTTCCTCTATTCGTACTCCCTCTAAACCACCCTGGGGAACTTTATAGACCCACAGAGGCATTCAGAGTTAACGGCAAACCCAACCATGTGAAAAGCGCCGTAAAACCCACCTCCCTCCCTCCCCAGTGCCCGAGTGCCCCGGCCCCTCCTGGGTCCGACCACGCCGCCCATTTCCTGCCATCCCAGCTGGCACTGAACCTGGGACAGGGGACGGGGGGGGGGGGGGGGGGGGGGGAGGAGCCAGGGATGGAGTCCTTCCCTCCGCTGGGACACGGAGCGCACACACGCCCTTGCCGGGACAACACAGGCAAGACGTATCGGGACTGTAATGTATGTAGATGTTTGGAGTCCACACCGAGGGGCGGGGGGAGGGACTAATGAAATGACATCCCTCCTATCGGCTCCTCGGGGCAGGGAACATGGCAGGGTCATCACGTGTAGGGATACTTGCTAACTTGAGGATGGAGGTTAGATCAATCCAGCCGCTGTCCTTGGGCTCCCCTACAGATGAGTCGAGGCTCTGGCAGGGGATGGCACCCAGAATTGGGAAGGCCTTCAGCCACTCCTTCCTCCATCCCTTTCATAAATGATGCCAGGCTTTTGCTCCATTTCCTGCCCAAGCCCTTCCCAGGCAGAAAGGGACAGGAGCCTGGCTTGGTCTTTTGGGGGAGAAATGGATGGCTTCTGCCAGGGCAGTGAAAAAAGCATGGGCTTGGCACTGAACCGGGCTCTGCTGTGTGACCTTGGACAAATCACTTGCCCCCTCTGATCCCATTTGGACATCCATCTAATAGAGAAAGCAAGGGCATGAGCAAGATTGAGTGCCATGCTGTGAGGAACCAGGCAGAGAGGGAGTGCATTATAAGTGGCAGATTCTCCCCATCCTCCATCAGTTTCCTCGTTTCTTGCAAACCCTGGGGGAGGATAGACCCTTGCCATGCGTCTCAGAGTGCCAAGTTGGAAGCCCAAGGCCTAGCAGGTTTCATTCAGTTTGGGGACTGCCCCCTTGTCTTTCAGACAGAGTCTGGGGGTGTATAGAGGGGAGGTGGGGATGTGGGGCAACTCTGATCTATTCTGGGCCCTTACTGGACTCAGCAGGTGACCTTGGGTGAGTCATTGCACCTCACTGGACCTGAGCCAGGGCCCTTCTCCTGGGCCCTCCAGGGAACATCACTTCTCAGTAGGGAGGGGCTCTGAAATGGAAGCAATAGGCTCTCCTCCCTCTGGCCACACCCACACTCTTTTGGGGTTGAAGTACCTGTTTTTGGTCCAGGCAGATGTGGGCGGAGGTAATCTAGACAACCATTTTCTTCTGCCTCATTTGATGGGTAAGAAAATTGGAACTGGTTTCCAGCCAAGGTCAGAGCCACGGAGGGTCCCAAGTGGGACCAGAATCTGGTCCAACTTCCCCCTTCCTTCCCAGCCCTCTTTCCTGCCTCTCTACTGACAGCACTTTCACATTCGGCATCTTTTCTTAATTGATCCTCACAGCAAACTCTGTAAGAGCCAGATGACACTACCCTGATTAACAAGTGAGAAAAGCAAGGCTCAGAGAGGTGTGGTGACGTATTCAAGGTCACACAGCTAGTTAATGGCAGGGTCAGAAATAAACTGTATGTCCCCCAGCAGATGCCAAAAGAAGAGTCACCCTTGATTCCTCTCTTTCCCTCACTCTGTATCCAGTTTAAGAACAAGTTCTGGCAGCTCTTCCCCCGACACATTCCAAATCTAGCTGCTTCTCTCTGTTGCCACTGCCACCCCCAGTCCAGGCCACCATGGGTCTGGGCCTGCCCAGCCTCCCAGCTGGCATTCGTAGCTGCTGCCCTCACCCACCTGCACCTAGAGAGATGTTATTAAAATGTAAATCAGATCAGGTTGCTCCCAGGCTTAACACCCTCCAAGGTTTGCCTTTGTGCTCGAAGTCAAATCCCACTCCTTGCCCTGCCTCCTCGCCCTGGCGGTGGCCACCCTGTGTGACCTCACCTGGCTCCGCTAGCTTCCCCACTCTCCTTGCCTTCCTCCCTACCTGCTGGGAGCAGTCCTGCGTGAGGGACTTTGAACTTGAAGTTTCCTCTGCTTGGATCTTGCCCCAGCTCCACCTTCCCTTCCTGCTGGGCTCAGTTTAAGTAAAAAGGGCTAGAGATGTCTTCCTTGTCATCCATCCAACTGTCCTCTTCCCGCGGTTTCTCTAGGAACGCATCTGAGCCATCCTTCAGGGCACGTCCATCATTCGTCATCTTGTTTGGTCATTTGCTTGTTCATCATCTGATGCCCCACTAGAATATACTATTGTTATTGTTGTCATTACTGAAACACTTGTGCCTCTTTCATACCAAGACTTACTAGGGATTTGTACACATGACGCATTTAAATGCACAACTCTGTGAGGGAGGTCCTATTATTATATCCATCTTAACCTCAGAGAGGTTAAGTAACTTGTCCAAGGCCACACAGCTGGGGAGTGGGTAAACTGGGGTTTGAACCCAGGCACTTTAGCTCCAGAGTCCAGGGTCTCAACCACAACACCAGACTGTAAGCTGCGCCAGGACAGGGCCCAGGTCTGTCTGGTTCCCTAGTGCAGCCCCGGCGCCTGGTGCGAGGTCAGCCATGGAACGGGTGTACAGTATATGTTTGCCGAGTAAAGGTGTGTGGACTCCAATGAGCAAGAGGTCTCATAGTTTAGCTTATTTCAATGCTCAGGAGACATGGGGAAAGAAGCATAAGAAGTGGAAACAGCAAACCTGTGGAATGTAAAGGAGTGTTTTATCCTTGAATGAATGGCGTTGATTCTGTTCAAGAACAGAGTGGCCTGCCCGCCCACCCCCACACAAACAACTTAATGGTTTACACCCATTAAAAAAGCCAGAGCTGTAAACCCAGTCCTTGAACTAAGTGTCCAGGGCTCTGCCCGCGTCAGCAAGACGTGCTCACTAGCGTGTGTCTGGCGATGTCCGGGGACTCGTGACAGACTAACAGCACAGACAGGGTTCAGGGGCCCGTGTTCTCTAAACTTGAGCCAACAGCCAGGCCAGGTATGTGTCACCCACATGTGCTTGCATCCGTGTACCTGCCAGCGCTGAAACAGGACCAGCAACACGGCTCAGGACCAGAGAGCTGGATGGGGGGAGGGGGGCATATAGGGGAAGAGCTTGGTATCAGGGGTGGTCCTGAGGCTTCAGGATGAGGGACAGACTTGAGGGAGCCTTGCAAGATGAGGATGATATGCACAGTGGGCATCCTGGCATGGTTCAGAGGCTCCGACTCATTGCTATGCTAATCATTAGTGTCAATACTATGAATCACGGAGCTAATGTCGCTAATAATAAGGGTGATATATCCTGACTCTGCCGCTGCCCTGGCGGGGTGCCCGGCCAGCCAGACCTGACTCCCCGGCATCGCTCAGCCCATGGGCTCTGGGCTATAGGCCAGCCCCCACATCCTGCCCCAGCAGGCCTTTGATGAGGAAAGGGAAGCTAACATGGGCAGGTCATGGAAATCTTGGGTGTCTTTCTGAGGGTCCCTCCAGGGTAGGACCCTGGCTTTTAAATCCACCTCGCCACCCGGGCTTCATCATTTTCTAGCTGTGTGACCTTGGGTGAGTCATTTGCCCCCCTTGGTCCCTCACCTGTAAAATGGGTGCTATAATACCTACTATCAAAGGTAGTTTCAAGCGATCTTGAGGTAATATGAATGCATCATTGAATGGAACACATATGCAGGTTTCACTATACGGCAATTATTGTTATGGTGAGTCGTGTTCATTTATTTGGTAGCAGGATTATAGGCTTTGGAACCTGGTCCATCTGGGGTGGAATCCCTCTGCTGCCACTCTGACCCTGGACCTCTCTGAGCCTCAGTTTCTTCATCTGGAAAATGGGGATAGTAGCTACCTTATGGGAGGTTGGAAAGGGTAGAGATAGTGCATATATAACACCTGGCACCTGGTAGTTAAGGTGGCTTAAAATTAAGCTCCTACTGTGTGCCAGTCACTATGCCTGACCCTGAGGGATTCTGTTTTAACTCCAGATGTCTGAGGCTGGGTGGCCCAGGACAGGAACACTGGCCTCCTGGAAGAATTGCTTGTGGGCTGGTGAGGACAGGTATGTAAACACCTAGTTCAGGACCAGGCAGTCCACAAACATTTGCCCTTCCCATTCCCCTTGATTCAAGAGGATCTAAATCACTTTCTCTGAGCCTCCCCAGGGACTGAGATCCCTGAGTTCAGAGTAGTGCCGCCAGGCACCCCTGCAAGCTAGCTACCCCGGCAGAGCCATCCAATGTTCATTAGGGCAGCTGCAACCTCGGCAGGGTCTCACCAAGTGGGGTCACCAGTCCAGTGCATCTGGACTGTTCAAAGTGGACAGTGTCGGGTCTGCTAACAGGGCAAGAGTGGACCTGAGCTGACAAGGCAGCCCTGTCCCTAAAGCTCTCTCACGTCTGTGACCACATCAGCCCCACCTGGGTGCCTTTAGGAAAGAAAAGCAGGGCCGTGCCTGTCCCAGCCTGCAGTAGAGAAAACAGTTTCAGGCAGGTTATGTGGCCTGAATACTATCACGTGGCCAGGTGCTGAGGGATGCAGCTCGGCCACCAGGAGTCAGACGTCTGGATCCCCAGGGCCTTCGCACTGGCCATGCCCTTTGTATGTTGTTATGTTATCTCACTTGAGTTAGGTTGTGTTCAAATGTCCCCTCCCCAGAGAGACCTTCATTGACCACTTGTAATAGTCAGGACATTAACACTAGCTGCTGTAATAAGCAACTCCAAACTCCTACTGATAGCACAGTAAGAGTGGATTTCTTGCTTGGGCAACGTCAAAAGCATCTATCTCTGAATTTAGTCAGAGGCTCCCCTGGGTGACTCACCTCCAAACAGTGGTTCAGGGATCCCAGCCTCTTGTGGTGGCCTCCCTGCTCCCTCCCCTCTGCTCCCTGGGCCTGTGGGACGTTGCATGCACCTGGATGCCACCCCTTACCTTTGTCCCCTGAGGGAAGGACCAGCACAGGAAGTGACCAGGGAGTAATCTGTGTTTCATACCCGACCCTGCCACTTTGGGGCCCTGTGATCTTGGACGGGCGGTTAGACCCTCTGAGCCTCGGCTCCTTCGTCTGTGAAATGGAGATGATAATACCTGCTTTGTAGGGTGGCTGTGGGAATAAGAATCTGGCCTCTGTATACGATGAGCTTGGCACTTCTTAAAGGTCCATCAAACGGTAGTTAGAAGGGAAAGGGGCCAGCTCACCTGCCCTCTGCAGGGGCAGTTCTGCTGAGCCCTCTGGGGAAGGGCAGGCCACAGGGCATATGGTGCCCAGGATTTCCACTCCCCAAACAAGTTATAGGGACATAGAGGCCATCTTGGGAACTGGTCTGGGCTTGGGGGCTGATGAGCCCTGGTGCAGCCTTGAGTGGAGCAGGGACAGGCCAGAGGAGGGAAGCCATGTCCCAGTGTCCCTCCGTCAGTGCTGAAGGCCCAGACGCCCGGCTGAGCCTCCCCTGAGGCCTGGCCAGTGACCTTGGTGAGCCCTGCTCCCAGCATCCTCCAGGACGAGGAAAGGGAAGCTAATAACTGCGGTCTGGTGGCGGAGCTGGGCCCTTAATTGATTAATGTTGGTATGTGTTTTGACGGGCCCAGATGCAGTGCTGGTGAAAGGTGAAGTATTAATACATATAATATATAATTATGATGTACCACCGGCCGGCAGCCTGTGTAAATAGTTACCCAGCTGGGAACTAATCTGGGTACGTGGGCAGCGTGCAGGCCCCTCTCAGACCCAGCAGCCAGCTTCCACCCTGTTGGGGTGGGCTGGGCTCCAGCTGGCCCTGCTCACCAATGGAGGGGTGGGGGGTGGGTAGGGGGTCCTTCCAGGGCCTTCAGGAACCAGAGACCTTTAAGAGGCTGCAGAGGGGGAGGAAGGAGACCAGGGTGGGTGCGTTGTGCACACACCACCCCACCTCATGCTCCTATTTGCATCTCATCCTCTTTGCAGATGAGGAAAAATAGTTCAGAGAGGGTGAGTAACTGGCTGAAGGATGCACAGCAAATGGGTAGCAGAGCTGGGATTCAAATCCAGGTCCCCCTGGCTTCAAGTCCAAGTGTTATTTCTTGGGAAAGGCAAGACCAAGGCCACCCTTTCCTTTTAACCCTTATCAGGAGGATCCTGAGGGCGGTGTGTAGCATCCTGGGTCCCTCTCTGGAATGTAACGCAACCTTTAGAAACCTGGTTTCATAAAGAGAGTTTGGGGAAGACCCCAGCAACTGCAGTTCCCCTACCAGCCAGCAGCGGCGTTTGTCTCTGAGTTTGTAGAGCTCAGGGAACAGCGGGACCAGGAGGGAACATGAACGTGAGGGGCAGTGGGTGGGAGGCCAGGAGTGGGGCGGGGCTGGGGAAACCTAGAGTCAAAAAGACATTCAGATTTAAAATAAGTTTCAGCAGCCCTGGCTGCCCACTGTGCTTCCCAGTCCAGAACCCAGACCCCCCAGCCTCCCACCCTTCTCTGCCCCTGGAGGGCTTTGGGTGTGTGTGTGGGGGGGGTGGGGGGGTGTTGGGCAGGGATTAAGCACATTCTTGGGAGCTTTAATGCTGCCTCATGGTGTGTCCCCAGCCTGGGCTGGAGCAGGACCCCGTCACGGGGACTCACTGAATGGTGATTCCAGCCAAGTCCTGTCTCCACACCCTTCCAGCGCTCCCTGGACCGCCCGCAGCCCGGACTCCCCAGGCCCTGGCCTCCATCACCATCTTCCCAGCCTGTGTGTGCTGGCTTCCTGCCCCTGGCCTGGCCTGGCACTCATTAAGACTTAACGTCAGCAGCACGGCAAGTCGGCCTCTCTTCCTCCGGCTGCGGCCCTAATGGGATGCTAAGTGCCTATTTTGCAGATGAGGAAATTGCAATTAGGAGGGGTTAAGTAACTTTCCCGGGGGTCACATACTGGTTTTGCCTGACTCCGATACCATGATTTTTCCACTTCATCACATTGCCGCTCTGACAGATGGATCTGGGCAGGGGCTGTTTCCCCATCAGACGCAGGGCTCCCCTCAGGGAAGGGCTGGGTCGCCTCCAGCAGGGTATGCGTTAGCTCAGAGCAGGCACCCTGTCTCTGCCACTGGACTGTGAGATCCCCGAGGTGGAGGCTGTGTCTCCACTCATCCGGGGACCCTCCAACGGCAGGACCTGTGTCTCCCCATCAGACTGGGAATATCCTAGGGAGGGTTGTTTCTCTCCCATTAGACTGGGATGTCCCTAAGGCTGGGAGCTCCTTGAGGACAGGGGTGAGTCTGAAGTCCTTCAGTGCCTCTGCCCATGCCCTTCACCCCACCCCACCCCACTCTTAGGCTCCCTTGTCTGTGGCACCCCTCGCCCTGGCCATGTCCTGCACGGGGCTCGCCTTCAGCCTGAGCTGGAAGCTGCCCATGGCCGCAGAGCCACAGTACACCCCGGGCATTAATTAGTGTTGCCGCTGTTAAGTGCCTTTTCCCATTTATGCAAATCAGTGAGGTAAGAGGCATATAATGAAGTGTTTGTGGTTTAATACTGTGCAGTAGGAAGGAAGATGAATTTTAATTACTGGCTCCTAATTGGATGGATGGCTTGTTAATACCCCCCTGACAGGATGTCTGAGCCAGGACTGGCCACCCACTCAGGCCCAGGTGTCTGCTGACCTGCCAGCCCCACGGCAGAGGCACGCTGAGCATCCCTCCGCCTCTGCCTTTGGAATTCCCCTGGAGATTTATAAACTGTCCCCCCTCCCCCTGCACCTCTCTCTCTCTCTCTCCCTTTTGCAGAACCCTAGGGCTCCTGTTCTGATCCCCACTGTGCCACCTACTGTGTGACCACGGGCAGGTCGCCTCATGTTCTGCAGGTGCTCAGGGGTATGGAGGAGAGGCAGCGGGAAATGTGCAGTTAGGGGGTTCCCAGAATAGGGATGTCCTGGGAGATACACAACATCAAGAGAGGAGGGCAGGGGAGCCCAGGCAGAGAGCGTGGAAGAGAGGAATGTGGGTGTTCAGGACAGATGGAAGATGGGCGCTACCCAGGGTTAGGGGTGCTGAGGAGGGTCCCCCCACTCACCCTCAGGGCTCTGCCTGGACAGCCCCACCTCCCAGAATTGCCCTGCCCCTGGGGTCCCAGGGTTGAGGGTCTCTGCCCCGGGTTTGATGCCTCTGTGCACCCCCTTCTTCATAGAGGCCATCACTGCACATTCAGCACGCCTCCCCCTAGAGGCAGTCCTGGGCATGGGAGCCGCTGCGAAGCCCTGGGCCTCTGGCTCTGTGGGCGTCAGGGTCTGGCCTCCTGGGCCTGCACCGCCTTCAGCAAACTCCTGGGACTCAGGGGGTTGAGATAAGAAAAGGGCTGTTCGGTCAGCACTGCTGTCCTTCACCCAGAGGCCCTCAGGGCCTCCCAACCCCACTGGGACGAAGGGGAAGGACACCCAGCCTTTACTGACCACCTGCTGTAGGCAGCAGGCACCTTGAAACCACCCGTGCCCCAGATGAGGAAACGGAGGCAGCTTGTGGGAAGAAACGGAGGCAGTGAGTGGACATCGGAGCTGGGATCAGCCCAGGCCCATCTGAGTCCAACGTCACGCTGTGTCCTCTGGGCTTGTGGACACCTGCTCGAGTCCCGAAAGTGTCCCCAAGCCGCCAAGAGCCTCTTACCTTCCTCCCAGCCCACTTTCCTGGGACCTACCAGCAGGTCAAGGCAGCTGCTCCCACTGTGAGTGCTGTTCCGAGTGCCCGCCCGGGACAGGAGAGCAGGTGCCGGAGCCCTCGGGAATCCCCTGGCCCAGAGCCCCGCCAGAGTGCGCAAGGAGAGCAGATCTTGATACAAGCATTAACAAAGCAAAACAAAAACATTTGTTTGAAAGGAAAGCAGATGCCAGACAGATGTGTTCCCAAGTCACACTGCAACCATCGAACGGGGTGGTGGAATGAGGCTCTGTGTTCAGTGGCCAAATATTTATTAAGGGCTTACTGCCAGAGGCAAGGTGACGGGCCGACGGCACAAGGCTTTGGGGTCAAGCAGATGAAGCATGCCCGCGTTGGAATCCCAGCTTCCCCTTGGAGTGCTGTGTGACCCTGGGCGTGTCACCTCCCCTCTCTGAGCCTGTTTGCTCCGCTGCAAAAGAGAATCATCGCACCCAATGCACAGGGTTTGTTAATAGATCTTAGGGATGTAGCACAGGTCCTGGCGTTTAGAGAGCACTCAATAAATGTTCATTCCGTTCGCCTTGTTATAGAGGCTCTGGCAAGCTAATGAAATTTCCCGGCGTTGGCCCTCCTGAGCAGGCTGATGGGAGGGGCTGGTCCTGGGAACTGTGACAGAACTCGAGGTCCTAGAGGAGAAAACTGAGGCACAGACAGAGGAAGTAACTGCCCAAGGGTGTACAACGAAGAAATGGGCAGAGCTGGGATTTGAACCCTGATTCAACTGAACCCAGAGCACACATTCTCCCTTTCATTTTTCCCCCCCTCACTTCCCAACCCCCTAGTCTTGCCACACACGGTGTCGGCAAACCTTTGGGAATTTGGCTCCCCCGATAAGTAAAAGACGTGCAGTTTAAATTTATCATGAAGGAGGTTGAGCGTCTTTTCCTACATTTATGAGCCATTTGTACTTGCTTTTTGGATGAATATCTATCATATTCTTTGCCCATTTTTTATATTAGTCTGTGGGTCTCACTGGCTTCTAGGACATTTTATATATTAGGGGTATTACTGATAATAGGAGACTGTATGAGTTTGCTCAGGCTGCCATAACAAAGTACTACAGACTGCATGTCTTAGCAATAGACATTTACTTTCTCACGGGTCTGGAGGCTGGAGTCCAAGATCAAGGTGTCGGCAGCTTTGGCTTCCCTTGAGGCCTCGCTGCTTGGCTTGCAGGGGGCCACCTGCCTTCTCCCTGTGTCCTTACCTGGTCTTTTGTATGTGTGAGCACATTCCTGGTGTCTCTGGGGTGGCCAAATTTCCTCTTCTTCTAAGCACACCCGTCAGATTGGACTAGGGCCCACTCTAAGGGCCACATTCTAACGTAGTCACCTCTTTAAAGACCCTGTCTCCACATACAGTCACATTATGAAGTACTAGGGGTTAGGATTTCAATATATGAATTTGTGGGGGGACAAAACTCAGCCCATAACAGAGTCCCACTTTTTTTTTTCTGTCGCCTTTTTTTAACCTTACGTGTATATTTTTCTCACTATGTCATAAAGCTTCTTAAATTCCTGAATTGGAATATCTGAAATCTAGTCTGATCCGGAAAATGGAGCATTTCTCTTTGCCCTGTTGCCTAACTTGTCTTCATAGACAGTGTGGTCCAGCAGGAAGGGTGTGGCTGACTTGGGAGTCCCTTTGAGTGGCCACATGACCGAGTCCTGGCACTTTCCCTGGCAGCAGGGTGACCTTGGGCAAGTCACTCCATCACAGTCCCACTCCCATAAGTGAGGCTATCAAGGCTAGCTGGCAGGGCTGCTGGGAGGATGAAATGAAGTGGGGATCGGTCCCAGGGAGCACGTTGGATGGAAGTGGCCCTACAAGATGATGGACTTCAGTGCCTGGCGCTTTATCTCATCCACGTCCTGCTTCAGGCCTGCAGCATGGAGAGGATCGGCCCCATCATGCCGAGGAGGAAACGGTCAAAACAGTGAAAGAGTTTGCCCAACGTCTTGGTGCCCAGTCCCTTCACGCCCCTGTGCTGGGTGGCAAAGGTCTCAGGCTCGGTGATGCTAGTGAGGGGTTCAGTGACCCCCACCATCCACATGTTTTACCCAGTCCCCATCTTCCCCACCGCTCCATTTCTGGCTCCTTTCTTAGGAATAAAGGACACCTTTCTTTAAACTGTTGCTGGAACCTCACTTTGTAGCTTCACCCTCGTGCCCTGATGGGAGAAGCATATACTGAGCCTCACCTTTGCTCCCCACTCCTGCTGATACAGAGGAGAGGCGGGGACCCCCTCCAGTGAATGCGCTCCCCTTCTCCACAGCCAGAGGGGCGGGTGTCCCTCTGGATTTTCTTGTTTGGCCGTGGATCCCAGGCCAGGTCTCCTCCCAGAGGTCCCTCATGCTTCTCCCGGCTCCAGGTCGGCCAAACACCTCCTCGCATCTATTGTAGGAACGTGGGCTCTCCTTTTAAAGATTGCATTCATGGGAGGGGCCAGCCAGCTTAGCATCATGGTCCAAAAGCCTCCAATGGGCCGAGGACGCCTTGAGGTTCAGCGGGTCCTTTGCTGCCCTTGGGCGGGGAGCAAGGTGGAGACGCAGTAAACTTTCTGAACTCCAAGGAGGGTCTCTGCTGTGGCCAGAGCCCCCTCCTCGTCCCCCCACATGGAGGAGCACCTGGCCATTAACTTATATATAATAATCCTTAACACTGCCATTAAGTCACCTCTCATTCTTTTAAACTACCCAGGAAGGGACTTCAGGGTGATATATGGAGGCTTTTATGGCTGGTCCTGGGCAGCTTAAGGACTTCGCAGCACGCCGAACACACACATTGGTGCATAAATAAGAACCGCTGTGATATCAAAGCATCACTCAGCTCCACTCGGTGTCCGGGCTTCTCAGCAGCATAGACCCCTCCCTGCACCCCATCATCGCCACTTGGCGAGGGGCCCCGAGGACAGAGGGACTGGCCCAGAGTGGGGCCACCGCATCCCCGTGATCTCACCACAGCTGGATGCACCAGGAGGCCTGTTACTTAATGTGCCCGCCGCCTTCCTTCTTTCCCTCAGCCTTTTCCTCAATTGCCCTTCCTGTTGCATGAGGGGCAGGGGAAGGAACAGGGACAGCATCGGAATTAACCCATGACGTGCCAGGCACCCTGCATGCATTATCATGACAGAGCCTTGCCCTTACGCAGCGCTGACCTGTTCTGCCCCATTGCAGCTGAGCGCATCCAGCAATCTGCCCAAGGTCACCCAGCCGGTAAGCGGCAAAGCTGGGATTTGAACCTGTCTCTGTGCCTTGAGTAAGCATCACCTGCAAGAAACACAAAGCGCTGGGCTGGGCTGGGGGCAGGTCCTAGCGCAGGTGGGCAGCTCCGGGGGGGACCCAGGAGTCCCACGGGGGTTATAGACACGGCAACAGGAGAGCGGGGGATGGGGAGGCCGGGAGCTTTTCTGTGGGTTTGCAGACAAGGCCTCGGGGCTCACCAGGGCGGGGGCACTTGCAAGCCAGCAAATGGACAGCGTGAATATTTAATGAGCGAGGGTGGCTCTGGGGGAATTGCTGTTGACTCAGTGATTCTGTCCCTCAGCAGAGGGCTCGGGACCCAGGATCAGGTCTCCGTGCGAGGCCCCACATGCAGGCGTGTCTGCAGGCGCCTCTTATGCAGCTTTGGGAGCCTGGTCCATGTTAGTCCTGAGGAAGGGGAAGAGCAGAGAACTACGGAATCCCTGTGCCTGGGGAATTCAATTTCTGCCCTGGGAACAACTGAAGCCAAAGCCCAGGTGATATTTCTTCCTTCTTCCTTTGTTCCAAGCCTCCTTCCCTCCTTCTGACACTGGCTGAGATGCCCGCCAGTGTGCTGGGGTCGTCTGCTCTTTCTGATTCACAAAGACGCCCCAGGGTTCAAGGCCTCAGGGACATCATCTGCCTCCTTTGCTCCTTCTACCTACCTGAGGACAGTGGCCCGGGTGGCCCCGTTAGCCAGTGTCGCTGCTGGGGCTGGCCCCCACCCCAGCTGGGGTGCGGACCTCTTCCTCTTCCTCGCTGGCAGTTAGTTCCTCCTGATTAGCAAAGATGGAAGATGAGCTTATTGCCGGGAATGCGGGAGGCTTACTTGGTTGGGAGAGCGAGCTCTCAAATCTCAGTCCTGCAAAGGAGGGAAGGGGTAGTCAATGGGGTCCTATGCTAAAGCACTTGGGGTCCCAGGTGTGGGTGCTTGGCAGACAAGCGGCCTGAAGGGTGGTAGTGACAGACAAGCCTGAAAACGAGGGGCTGTGAGCCAGAGGGGAGCAGGGTCTCTGTGAGGGTGGCTGGGGGGACATTGCTCTGTGGGAAATGGGACCAGGTGGTGTCAACAGAGTGGACCTGCCGAGAGGCAGCACCCCTGGTGGGTAAGGCACATGCCTTGGGGTCACGTAGCTCTGTGTTCCATCCCAGTCTCTGTCACGCCCCAGCTCAGCTCCCCGGGGGCACCCAGCCAGTAGCAGGGGTGATGGTGTCATGGAGAGGCTGCTTGGGAAGCCCCTGGGGAGGGGAGGTGGGTGCACAGAGTGGACTTTGGAGGCTCCAGAGGGATTTCTGTCACGTGGGGCATGCGGAGGAATTGGGGGGTTATAGGCCCTCAAGACTCCTTCTTTTCCAGAACCTTCCTCAGCTTGGTGAGAATCTGTCTGTGGTACAAAGAACAGCCCAGAAAGGGATCACCCACTGCTTCACTTCAAAACGATTTGGTAGCCCTAACCAGTCTGGCTCAGTGGATAGAGCGTCGGCCTGAAGACTGAAGGGTCCCAGGTTCGATTCCAGTCAAGGGCATGTACCTTGGTTGCGGGCACATCCCCAGTAGGAGGTGTGCAGGAGGAAGCTGATCGATGTTTCTCTCTCATCGATGTTTCTAACTCTCTATCCCTCTCCCTTACTCTCTGTAAAAAATCAATAAAGTATATTTTTTTTTAAAAAAAAACACGATTTGGTAGGACTCGCCGGGCTCCCTTGATTCAGGGGCTGAGGGACGGGACGCCGGAGCCCAGGCTCCCACGGCAACCTGGAGGGGGGTTGCTCTCCTCGCTGCTCTGCACCGGGAAGCACCTGATGGGCCGTGAGTTCCCGGCAAGGGTAACAATGCTACTAGATAAAGTCAGGACAGCTGTGTGCGGAGGCGGCAGCAGAGCAGAGCGGCTAGGAGCCCAGTCCTCAGAGATGGAGCATTCTAGTTCTGGCTCTGCCACTCACTAGCCATGTGATGTGTTCAAGTGACTTTTCCTCCCTGAGCTTCAGTTTCCTCTGCTGTAAAACGGGAATTCATAAAACCTGCTAGAAATGAGATGATTCACCATAGGCACCACAAACACTCAATAAACACAAGCCATTATTATTTCTTGTCACAAATGCTCTGGCTCATCTACCTAACAACCATGTTTGCTCATTTTTTTCCTTCCTAACAAGAGTTTAATTTTGTTCAGGAACTCACCTTCCTCCATGTGGACAAGGGAGGTGGCACCTCCTCCAGCTCCACCGACTGAGTCATTAGTAGTCTGAGACTAAGCCAATCTTGGCTTAGTGATTGGTGGAGTTACAGGCACCTAATACAGTTCTGGCCAATGAGAAGAAGTCTGCAAGGGGGCTTATGGAGAAATGGTCCCTCTTCGTCCCAGGACAGAGCTGTGCCTGCAGTTGATGGCTGGAATTGCTGCAGCCACCCTGCAGCCATGAGGAGCACGAACAGGCTGAGGGTGGCAGGGGCAGGAAGAGAAACAAGACTTGGGACCCCCTGGGGGCCTGGGCTGTGGAATTAATCAGCCCTAGAATTCCCCTCGATCAGGATTTCTTATGTGAGATCATACATTTTCAACATTGTGTTCGGCCAAGTTGAGATGAGGTTTCCTGTGACCTGAGCTGGAAAGTATCGACCCCAAACTGTGTCTTAAATAATTAAAGTTTACTAAGCACCTGGGTGTCCTGGAGCAAGGCACTGATGTGTATGTCATCTCGGTTATCCTCACAATCTATACAACATATATAACACCACATACAATAATACAACAGAACTAGTACCCCCACCTGTCTTAGTCCGCTGGGACTCCCATAACACAATACCACAGAGCGGGTGGCTTTAACACAGACATTTATTTTCTCATCGTCTGGACCCTGGAAGATCTTGGTCCGTTTCTGGAAAGGGCTCTCTTCATGGCTTGTAGACGGCCACCTTGCTGTGTGCTCACATGCCCTTTGCTCGGTAGGAGGGAGAGAGAGAGAGAGAGAGAGAGAGAGATCTCCTTCTTATAAGGCAACCAGTCCTATCAGATTAGGATCCTACCCTTATGACCTCATTTTACCATAATTCCTTAACGACCTGCTAAAAGCCCTATCTCCAGATATAGTCACTTTGGATATTAGGGCTTCGACATAGAATTTTGGGGGAACACATTCAGTCCATAGCACACAAGAATATTTAGGCTTATAGAGGTGAAATGACTTGCCTAAAGTTATATAGCTCACAAGGGACAGAGCTGGGATATGAACGTAAACTTGTCCCAATTCCAAAGTGCTCTACTAGTCAGACACCTCTGGGGTGTGTGTGTGGTGTGTGCGTGTTTTGATCCACACATCATCCCACTCTGAGATAAACTGATATTTCTTATTTTTAGACCAGTTTCAGTTGAGGTATATACACTGAGTGGCCAGATGATTATGATCTCTGAACGCATAATAATCTGGCCACTCAGTGTATATCCTATATAATAAAAGGCTAATATGCAAATTGTCCCCTTGACCAGGAGTTTGATCAGCAGGCAGGCGGGCCAACCGCCCATGTCCCCTCCCCCTGGCCAGGCTGGCCAAACTCCATCTATGCACGAATTCATGCACCGGGCCTCTAATGTGTACACACACACACACACACACACACACACACACACACACACGCGCGCGCGCACACACACACACTGAGTAGCCAGATTATTATGCGTTCAGAGATCATAATAATCTGGCCACTCAGTGTATAATTTACCTACCAAAAAGTCACTGATTTTAACCGTCCAATGAGAAGAACTGGACAGATGTATGCCTGTGAAAACCACCACCACCAAGGTGTGGCACAAACCCATCACCCCCCAAAGTCCCTTCCTGCCCCCTCATCTCCATCCCTGGGCCCAGGCAACTACTGCTCTGCTCCCCAGCCACTGTGCTTGGCCTTTTCTAGAATAATTTCATATAAATGGAAGCACAGTCTGTGTCTTCAGGGTCTGGCTTCTCTCACTGAGCATAATGCTTTTCATATTAGGTGCCCTGTGGCTGGGAGTCTCGCCGCTTGCTCCTTTTTATTGCTGAGTAGTACTCTATCATATGAATACACTCCCGGAAGTTCCACCCCGTTTGTGACTCCTTGAGCCCCATCACAGCCGTGTTCCTGCAGGGGGCGCACGCTGAATGCAGAGGTGTCTGGGAGGATAGGGTCTGTGCCGCTGAGGCCCTGAGTCTAAGGGCCTTCGGGGAAGGAATCCCTCGTGTTCCTCAAATCCCTTAGCCAGTGTTAAGCATCTTCACAGATGGGCAGTTCTTCTTTCATCTCGTCCCAAACCTTCATGCTTCATTACCACCCTTCCTGCAGCTGATGGAATGGAGGCTTTGAAGTGAGGGAAATGTATGGGTCTGAAGGCACGGGGAGTACCGATAAGGAGACCCACAAGCCCGTCCCCACGTCCCTGGTTATACAAAAGCCGGTGAATGGTGGAGCTGATGCTGTCGGGACCCTCAGATCCCCTCACTCTCTCACTGCAGAGCACACTTCCGATTCCCACCTGCCAGTGCTAGCATGTGCCTAGGGCCTCGCTGGGCCTGGCACAGCCCATCTGCCCACCAACACCCCATGGCCTTCTCCCCTCGGTGGGAGGACTCAGAGGCTTATGCAGGACCCTGGCTCCCAATGTGGCCGGGGGGCCGAGCCCCAGTCACCCACAGTGCTAAGCTGCCTGATAATATGCTTCATCTGGCTTCCCCAGAGCCCTAGCAGTGTTTCCTGGAATTGTCCCCCACCCCCCGCCGCCCCCCCCCCACCCCCCCCCCCGCCCAATAAACTACTTGCACTCGAATCCTTGTCTTGGGCCTGCCTCTGGGGGATCCCTCCTGAGGCTTGGGGCTAGGTGCTTTTTGCATTATTATCACCACAGTCCCCTGAGGTGGGACCTGTCCCATTCCTGTCATTTTGCAGGTGAGAGGACCAAGGCTCAGAGAGGATGAGTAACTTGTTGGAAGTCACACAGTAAATGACCAAACTGGGTTTCAGCCTCTCTCCCTCTCTCTCTCTCTCTCTCTCTCTCTCTCTCTCTCTCTCTCTCTCTCTCTCTCTTTCTCTCTCATCTGTGTGGCCCTCATCTAGAGTTTGAGTAAAGCACTCTGTCTTGAGAGTCCAAAAATCAGACTTCTGTCCCAACTCTGCCCCATGTGTGCTGTGCAGCCTCGGGCAAGTCACTTGCCCTTTCTGGGCTCCGTTTCCTCATTACCATCTGTGGGGATTGGATTGCACGATGGAAACGGGCCCTTTTAGCTCTGACATTTGGTAAACTCTCAGGTTGCAGAGGTGGTTTTAGAACAAACAATAGGCCCCCAATTTCACCCAGCGGGGAGTAAGTATGTAGCTAGCCCAGGTGACTGGGAGGGAGGGAAAAGAGAAAGAGCCATTGAGGATTCAGGGCAAGTTGGCCCTGGAGGGAAAAGGCAGCCCTAGGACATTGGGAGACGGGGTGGGCTGTAGAAGTCCAAGGTTAATGGCCGGGGAGGGGTGTCAGCCTGGAACCACTCCTCCAAGTCCTCTCTGGGCTGGAAGTGTTCTGGGCGGACCTGGGGGAGGGCTCCCCTGCACTGTCCCTTACATGGGGTCCCCAGAGCAGAGGGTGCTCCCCATCCTCCTTCCCTAGAGGCCCCCTCAGCGGGAGGTCGCCTCCCCAGCACAAAGGAGGGCGGATGAGGGGAGGGAGAGCTAATGAGCCAGTGCCATGTTCTGTCCACCTCTGCACACGAAGAGCAAGGCGGCGGGGCGCGCGGGTGAATTATGCATGTGCCTGTTAATCACACCCTGATTAAAGTGATTGTGCTAATATTAATTCTCCGGGCCCTCTCGGTGGAGAGGCTCAGAGGCCCCTGGTGGAGGCCAGTGCCCGCTCCCCGCTCCCTGCTCCCCGCTCCCCGCTCCTGATGCTAGATCATGGCTGACAGACTGTGTCTTTATCGGGTGCTGGCTCCCCACTGATCCCTGAGCACCCCCTGGTGGGGGCTCACCCCCCTGGCTGGGTGCCCCCCTCACTCCACTCTGGGGAGGAGGAAGGACTGGTGACTGGCCGGGGCTTAGGAACCTGCAGAAGGAGGTTCAGCGATGCCAAAGGCTTTAACTATGGACACACAGCTCTGAGCCTGGTGAGGAGCCAGAATTCCTGCTCCTCGGGCCATGGGCTGGGTCTAGAGCAGCCGTGGGCAAACTATGGCCTGCGGGCCGGATCCGGCCCGTTCGGCTGTTCTATCTGGCCCGTGGAGCCGAAAGAGCGGAGGGTTCTCTTGCTCTCCCCTCCGCTCCTTTACTTTGAATTTATATTAGTTCACACAAACCCTCCATCCCTGCTTTTGTTCCGGCCCTCCGGTCCAGTTTAAGAACCCATTGTGGCCCTCGAGTCAAAAAGTTTGCCCACCCCTGGTCTAGAGGGTGGGGACAAGGTGGGCTGTGAGGCGGCCACCTGTAGGCAAACTGCTTTAGAAAGGGCAGAACTCTTTGCTTGATCAGACAACTGCAGGAGGAGGCCGGAGGGTGGGGGTGGGGCACCCTCAGCTACAAATACCTGAGGGTGGGTGAACACCAGACACCCGCTTCCTCCTCTGTAAAAGGGGGACAAAAATATCCGCCGGCCTCCAATGGGTTGAAGAGTTAAAGGACAGAATGCCTGCCAAGTGGCCAGCACCCCATGAGCGCTCAGTACACCATGGGCGTGGCTACAGGCACCATGAAAAATGGGGCAGTGACGCCCACCTCCCAGACCCACCGTCAGGCCGAAGGACACAGTGAACTTGGGATACCTCCTGGCACATGGTGGATGCTCCTCGGTAATACATTGCCCGAGGACAAACCCTCTAACCATGGATGTGGAGAGTTTACAGGTCCTGGAGTTGAGGAGTGTTCACCCTCCCCATCTCCCCCCAGCCCCAACCTCCACCCCCACCCCCACCCAGGCGCTGGAGAGCTTGCCGCCTCTTCCTGGGTGAGGTGGGATGAGGTCCTGGGTCCTGACAAAGAATTGAGAACATGGAGCAATTCCCAAGGAAACAGTGTTTCCAATCATTGGCAGCCACAAATACAAATAAAACGTTGTCAGCAGCCCCCCCACATCGAGGGGCTGGGCGGGGGGCTACCCTGGGGCTCTGACTATCATCAATAACGATAGCAATGCAGCTGCTACATTAGCGATGGTACCGACAGCCACACCCACGGTGTACTGAGCGCTTATGGGGTGCTGGCCACTTGACATGCATTATGTCCTTTAATTTTTCAACCCATTTGAGGTTGGCGGGTATTTTTATCCCCCTTTTACCGAGGAGGAAGCGGAGTGGTTCAATTACTTGCTGAGGTTTGTCATTCTCGATGCCTGTGCTTTTCACCAGGCCTTTATTTATTGCATCTTCTGACATTGCTTCTCCGGGAAGATGTATTGCTTGGTCCAAGAAGCTAGCTCGTAAGTGAACTTGGTGTGGGGGGTATACACCCTACCATGAACTAAGTAAGGATTGCAGAGGCTCTGGTGGCCTGGAGGGTCAAGAGCCAACAGTAATCAAGTCAGTGGGCACTTTCTGATGGGCCCAGGGCCCAGGGCAGGAGGGCAGGGCTCAGGGTTTTGACTCTGCCCGGGAAAGCCCAACAGAGCTCAGAGCCCACACCCAGAGGTGACTGGTAAGAACTGTGTGTGTGTGTGTGTGTGTGTGTGTGTGTGTGTAAGCACCTGGGCACACACATGGGTGCATACGCATGAATCTGTCTGCACACCTCACGTGAGCAAAACGAACAAACAAACAAACAAAAACATAAACACAGGCCATAGCCCACTCACAAGCTTTCTCGGATGAATTTTTTCCCAGCTGATTCCTGCCTTGCCCCGACCTCATCTCTCTTCACAAACACACTTATTGGCGTGGCCTGCACTTCGTTCGTCTGCATGGGTTTGCGCAGTGCCCGAGCAAAGATCCAAGGCCCTAACTCCTCTCTCGCCGTCACGCAAGCTGGGAATTCCCTCCCTTTACAGCAACCACCCTGTGCAGGGAGGAGGCCTGTGTCTTAGAGATGGGACTGGGTGTGGGGGAGCAGAGGAAGGTGGCAGGTGACTTTTAAAAGCAATATTCAATAGGCCTGTGGTCTTCCATGCGTATCCTGTAGCCAGTCACGCTTCTTGGTGGATGAAGGAGACAACCAACATCTGAATGTGAACCTCCTGGCGGGGCGGGGGTGGGGGGTGGGGGGTGGGGGGGCGTTATCTCAAGTGGCAGAGGTTAGGGTGGAGACCTCCAGGAGCGTCAGCAAGCCTGGAATTGCTGGTTGGTGGGGTGTGAAGGCAGCCATGGAGGGACATGTCTCCTTTGTTTTGCAAGTCCTCATTGGCCAGGGCCCGGGCCTCGCGTAGATTTCAATCAGCTGTAACAAACATAACCTTGAAGTGGGAGGTTGTTGGGAAGGAGAGGAAAGGAAGGGTGGGAGCAGACAGCGGGGAGAGAGAAGAAACCCGGAAAGAGAGTGGAGGTGGGGATGTCTCCTGAATACCAGGTACGCGGCAAACCTCCATCCATTTCTGGCTGCCCTGCTGTAGCCAGGCCAAGGATGCACACAGCCAGGCCTGGCCCAGGGCTTACCCTCACAATGTCCCTTTGCGATGGATTAAGCTGGATTTCCTCCGTTGACACGTGAGGACGTGGAACCTCAGGGAGGCCTCGGCCACCAGCAGGGAGACTCAGGTTTCAGCCACACGTGGGGCTTCCTGGGTTCACATCCCTGATCCCCCTTCCTATCAGGTGATGTCGGAGAAGTCATCTAACCTTGTGTTGCCTCAGTTAACTCGCCTGTGAAATGGGGATAATACCACGGAACTCGCTGGGGCTGTGTAAGCATTAAATGAGTGAATATCTGTAAAATGCATGAAACAGCGCCAGGCACATGCTAAATTCTGTGCAAGTATTAGCTATTCTTCTATTCTTCTTCTTCTTCTGTGTGTGTAGTTTGTTCAGCAAGACCTCGAAAGTCCTTTTCTCTCTCTTTCTCCCCAATCCCCCTTCCTGCCCAATCCCCCTCCCGTTTAGAGTTAAGTCTGGTGTCAGCTTCTCCAGCCAGCCATGAGGGCACTTCCTGCCTCTCACCCTGGGGTTTGCCCGTGGAGGAGGTCTGTCGATGTTACCCGAGGTCCCCCACCCCTTCTCTTTGAGAATTTGAGGGCATAAGTTAGATAACCGTGACACCTGTTTTAAATTAGCCTTCAGAAGCCTCCGACAGCTGAGAAATTATTTAACAGGGAAGGAATTGAGTACATGAATAAATATTAATATTAAATCGCTGCTTCCCCAGATTTAAGGGGTGGAAGGGGGGCTCACCAAGAAACGGAGGCCGCAGCTCTCCGGGCGCTGCCACTGTGGGCGGTTCGCAGGAATGAGATGTGGGAGTGGGGAGAGGTTGCAGCAGGCTGCTGGTCCCGGTCCCTGGCCTAGCTGGGCGGGGCTCCATCAGTCAGGGGGGCAGGCAACAGGGGGCAGGGGCTCAGGGGCTCAGGGCGGCTCAACAGACAGCCTTCCCAGGTCCCGGAGGGCAGGGGCAGCCAAAGCCGCTCCCCACCCCCCAGAGAGGAGCCCCATGGACTCTCAGGAGCCCAGCACTGTTCTCCACGGCCCTGTCCTCCCTATAAAATCATTACAATGTATATTTAATGACCACACTGGTCTAAAAGCAAACATGATCCATGCTGGATTCGTGGTTATATATTCATTATTATTACATTACTAGAAAATTCGTGCACTGGGGAGGGATGGGGGCGGGGAACGGTCCCTCAGCCCAGCCTGCGCCCTCTCACAGTCCGGGAGCCCCCAGGGGATGTCCGACTGAGCCACAGCCTGGCCTCCCTCTGTGGGAGGCAACTGGGCAATCAGGGGACAGCACAGGCCAGCGAGTAGCCAGCCCCGCCCCCCCCCATCATTGCCCCTCCACTGCAGCTGGTTGCCTCTGCCCCCCCCCCCATTGCTGTCCCCTCCCTCTGCCCGCTGGCACAGGTGCCTTGGCTGGCCTGGTGCTGCCTGCTCACTGCCCCCCCCCCACCCCCGCCAATCGGTCGTTCTGCCTTTTGGTCGATTTGCATATTGCTCTTTTATTATATAGGATTTTCCCCTGATTGTAAAAAAATGTAAAAAAAAGGCCACAATGAGAACGTTGTCACCGGCCTTGGGCACTGTGTCTGGGTGGATGAGTAGGTGCCCCTGGCCAGGGTGGGGCCGATGCTGAACCTGGGGAGGCAGGAATGGTGGGGTGTGAGGAGACGTCCTCGGGGGAAGGGTCCCCGAGAAGGCAGGACCACCTGAAGGTGGTGAGGAGTTGGAAACTCAGATCCCACCTTTCAGGCTCAGATTACATTTTATGTTAATGCATATTCATAAATTACTACTAATAATAGTTATAATTATTATTATGAGGCACTCACTGTGTTGGCTGCCCTGACTTCCTTGGCGTTCAAGAGCCCCAGCCCACTGCAGACTCAGGGCCCGGCCTTCCTCTCTCTGCCTGGAACCCCCTTTCCCGTAGCCACAGGCCTGGCTCCCGCCCTCACCTCCTGGGGTTCTCTCCACTAATGTCACAGCTCAGCGGGGTCCTTCCTGACCTTCCCATTAAGGAGCCCCTCCTACTCCTTTTCTCTCTGTCCCCTTCCCCTGCATAATTTCTCCATAGCACTGGCGTCCCGGGGACATAGCTGCCGTCACTGTCCTAACCCAGCAGGTGCGACCTCACCCCTTTCATCTGCTGCTGACCGCAGGCCCAAGATCACAGGGAGCCCCCACCTCCCAGCCCGCTGCCCTCCCCTCGTAATGCTGCTTTCTAATAGCGAGCCTGACCCCTGTGTACCATTCTAGCAGCAGCCCCGGAGCGCCCGAGAGGCGGCCGGTGGTTCCCTGGCAGAGGCATCGTCTCGCCTTGCGCTCGAGGTCAGACCCGCTGGCTGGCTGAAGAGGCTTCCTCCCCGGAGGTCTGAGGGCGCCGTGGGCAGGGGACAGAGCGCTAAGCGAGGAGTCAAGCCGCTTAGCTCTACTACACACCCCCTCTCTGAGACTCAGTTTCCCCACTGATAGTAAAATAAAGGTGCCGCAGCCCTGGCTGGTGTGGCTCGGTTGGCTGAGCACCGAATCAAGCCAGCAACCAGGGTATGTGCCCCACCCGGGAATCAAACTGCGACCTCCTGGTTCATGGGTTGGCGCTCATCCACTGAACCACACCGGGTGGGCCCCAAACCAAGTTTTGGTTGGTGTCTGTCCACAGGTGGAAGGACCGTCGGTACCTGTATTTCCTGCAGTAGGGATGGGTGGTTGGACACACGCATGCTCCCTCACCCAGCTCCCACGTGGCAGTTGGCCACCATTTACCCCTTGTATGGGATGTGTGTCCTGTCTTACATACAATGTGTCTAAGCGTCTGATCCTCCAGGTTGATTTTAAGACATCTCCGTACAGCTCCAGAGCCTGGGTGGTTCTCACTCCTGGCTCCCCCTGCAGAAAGGGATCAAGGTGTCCCCACAGATGGACAGTGTGTGGGACCGACAGGCCCCTCGGGGGCTGCATCGAGGATCTGGGACTAGCAGAATGTCAGGTCACGCCGGTCCGTCCTTCTGTCCATCTCTGGGATGTGGGTTGGAAAGCTGGAAGCTTATTTCTATGACCTTCTAGGAAATACTCCCCCCGCAAAGCTTCAAGATGGTTCCAAATATAAAAGTGAACAATCACGGAGAAACATGAAACAAGCATGTCCCGACCCCTGGCCCTCCAGGCAGCAGGATCCATGTGGATTTGTAATTCCTTATGGCATTTCTCAGGCGCGTAAACCGCACATTGTACAGTCCACACAGCGGGAGTATTGTTACACCGACACTGGGCAGTTCTGAGCGGAACTCCTGCTTCCTAAATGTGAGACCGTATAACCCGGTGGCTAAAGATAGATTTTGGAGTGAGGCTTCCGGGGTCAGGATCCCAGCCCTACCACTTACCAGCTATGTGACCTTGAGCAAGCAACTTTGTATCTCTGTGCCTCAGTTTCCCCCTCTGAGAAATGGAGATACTAATAAAACCTATCTCAGAGAGTTTCTGTAAGGGTGAATAAATCAAAGTGCCTAAAAATGCCCTAAGAGTACCAGGCACAGAACAAGGGCTCCGTCTGCATTTGCTGCTGTTACAATTGTTGCCACTTTGCTGCGTCTCCATAGCTGGGCGTGTCATTCCCTGCCTCTGGGCCTCAGTTTCTCCATCCGTAAAATAGGTATGCTGCTATTTGTCCCCCGGGGCTCTTGTGAGAATCAGGTGAAATAAAGTGGGTGAAAGTGCTTTGCAGGATGACAAAGCATCATGCCTTTCGGAAGATTATTTGAGAGATGGCTGCGGATATGTGCTGGCAATGAGGAGAGTGATGAGCTGTGGTATTTAAATGAGAATTCTAAGCTCCCCAGAAGCCTTTATTTCCCAGTCCCCAAACACTTATTGTGTTGGAACATCTTCCTGTTCTCTACCTGGGAGACTGATTCACTCAAAATTGGCTTGGGGAAGGCAAAGCTATTTGAGGAAGGCGGAATGGAGGGGCGCTTGTAAATCTTCCCCCAGCAGAGAGCTGCTGGGTGACTGGGAAGTGGATTGTAGAGTCTCGGGCTCTCTCTCTCTCTCCCTTCTCTTTCTCACTCTCCCTTCTCTTTCTCACTCTCCCTTCTCTCCCTCTCTCTCTCTCTCTCTCTCTCTCTCCCCCCTTGCTCTCTCTCCCCCTTCTCTTTCTCACTCTCCCTTCTCTCTCTCTCTCTCTCTCTCTCTCTCTCTCTCTCTCTCTCTCTCTCCCCCTCTCTCTCTCTCTCTCTCTTTCTCTCTCTCTCTCTCTCCCCCCCCCCCACCTTGCTCTCTCTCTCCATGTCTTCCTCCCTTCCCTAGAACTATGGAGGAATGAGATGGACACCGTCTGTCTCAAAGCCAAGGATCTGGAAGTCACTCCATGCCCCCTCTCCCTCATGCTCCATGGCCCAGCACTCACCATGATCCCTCCAACATGCCACTGGGAGCCGCCCCCTTCCATCCCCCTCCTGGACCGCCGAGTCCAGCCTCTCCCTTGAATGCCCTCAGTAGCATCCTAGCTGGATCCCTGCTTCCTTTCTCATCCTCCTGGACTCCATTCTCCAAGTAGCCGCTAGTAGGGTCTTTAAAAAATGCTAATCAGCCCTCCCCTAAAGCTTTGGTGGCGTCCTTTTGTTAATACCAAAAAAAGTGCAAAATCCTCTGAAGTCGGTACTGTTTAGATCCCATTTTACAGAGGAGGCAACCACAGCCCAGTCCAGTTCATGCACTCAGGCCCCAGGTCCCACAGCTCAGAAGTGTCAGGGTCGGGATCTTTACCCCAGCAGCCTGGGTTTGTCCACCTCTCCAGCTTCCTCTAGGCCACTGGTCTCTCTGTCCCGCTGACCAAACAGGCTCCATCGAACCTCAGAGGCTTGCACTGCCTCTCCTGTTACCTAGAATCACCTAGAATTCGCTTCCCTCCTCTCTGTCTCCCTAACCCCACCTAACGTTACCTGGGCAGCTCCTGCTCCTCCTCCAGGTGCCTGTCCCCTCGGCACTGGCCGGGGAGGTCTCCCTGTGGCCTGGGGTCTACGCCCACAGCCCTCTCCCTTTCTTCAGTGCACATACCCTACTTGCATCACCCCTCTGTGACTATTTGTTGACGACCTACATCTCCTGTAAGAACAATATCTGCATGGTAAGGGTGGTGTCTCAGTCAGCTCGGCTGCTATAACAAAATGCCACAGACATTTATTTCTCATGATTCTGGAAGCTTGAAGTTCAAGACCAGGGTTCCAGCTGGTGCAGTTCTCGGTGAGACCCCTCTTCCTGGCTTGCATTTGGCCACCTTTTTGCTGTGTCCTCGCATGGGAGAGAGAGAGAGAGAGAGAGGGCGCTCTGATGTCTCTTTCTCTTCTTATGAGGACACTAATCCCATCCTGGGGGCCCCATGCTCCAACCTCACCCAGACCTAATCACTCCAAAAGGCCCCACCTCCAAATACTGTCACATTGGGGGGCTTGGGGCTTCCTCATATGAATTGGTGAGGCGGGGGATGTACACAAGCATTCAGTCTATAACAGGTGGTAGATCTCTTGTTCCCCTCTAGATCACCGATCCTAAGTTCTTGGCACTAAGCAGGCACTCAGAATATTTGTTGAAGGAAGGAAGGAAGGAAGGAAGGAAAGAAGGAAGAAAGGAAGGAAGGAAGGGAGGGAGGGAGGGAGGAAGGGAGGAATGAACGAATGGATGGATGGATGGATGGATGGATGGATGGAAGGAAGAATGAATGAATGAATGAATGGGAATTACAGTCCTGCTTGGACATTGAATCTGCAGATCCCTCCTAGATTTGAGACCAACCCTGCAAACCCACATATGTCCCAAGAGATTTCTGTGATACCAGAGAGGCTAGAAGAATCATCATTCAGCAAAGACTCTGCTTTTTATTAGCAGTGACCTAACGGCTGGCAAAGCTCTGGCTTGCTAGGATAATGTCGCTTTCCCTGAAACATAAATTTCTTAAAAAAAGAAAAGAAGAGGAAAAAGTCACGTTGAACTGCTCCATCTCCCAACCATGAACTATCCCCCTGGGATTAGATCCCTGCTATAAAATATTGTCCCGCGATTAGATCTCCAGCCATGAAATATAACCATGAATTTAGATCCCCACCTTGCAAATACAGTTTCCTGATTAGATCGCCCCCCGTGAAATATGGCCTTTGGGTTAGCACATGCCAGTAAAATATGGCTTTTGATTAGATCACTGCAGGGAAGGCTGAGTCGCTAGCTGGGAGTGGGGCTCTTTACCACAGCCTCACAAAATACAATATAAATATACGGAGAGGGAGAGAAAGCAGAGAAGGTAAATTATTAATATGACATTTTGGAACTTGGACTTCCTTCGAACTTGTCAGGGGGACGGGAGAGGCTGGGACAGGCCTGGGCATGGAGACTCACCTGCCATGCTGGCGCCACCCTCAGCTGGGTGGCAGTGGTGGTGGTGACAGCTGATGTCCTGGGACTTCCTATGTGCCGGGCACCATGCTGAGTGTTTTATGTGTTAGTTCGGGTTCCCCAAAAGGAAGGTGACGTTGTTACGGTTCTTCTCAGTTACAGGTGGGAACTGAGGCACAGAGAAGTGAGGTCACGTGCTCCAGGACACACAGCTGGAATGTGCCAGAGCTGGGATTTGAACCTGGGTCGGCTGCCCCTTGAGACTTTACCCTTAACCACTGCCCTTCGGTTGGCTGAGCTGATGCAACCCCTGGTCTGACCTGTGGCACTGGGTGATGTGACCCCCCACAGGCTCTCTGCTGCTGCAGGGGTGAGGGAGTGGGGACCCCTGCAAGAGTCAGAGATGATGGGTGCTGTCCCCTGGGCTCCCCTGGGTGAGGATCAGGACAGAGAACCAGGGGGGTCAGCTGGGCCCATCCCCGAATTTAACTAGAAGCTTAGGCCAGAGCTGGGCAGGGGCAGAGCCAGGCCTAGAAGCCCAAGTCACCTGCCTTTGAAGCAAGTATCTCCCATTTTCTCTGTTAATCAATCTCTCTCTCTCTCTCTCTCTCTCTCTCTCTCTCTGAAAGGTATAGAAAACTACATTTAGATCCTAAGTTTATTTGGCAAGATAGGGTCACTTATAAACAGGGGGCTGACCCTGGGGGTCCCAGGCCCTCTTTCCCCACCTGCTGCCCATGGCAGAGCATTTCTTCAGGAGCAGCCCTGAAGCCGCCACCTAACCCAACGCCGTGCCTTCCCAGAGGCAGCCCTATCCAATGGCTGCTGGATGGGGACAGGGGCCCTGATTTCTTGCCTCAAGTCAGGGCAACTGTGAAGGGTCCTCTCAGCTCCAGGAACCCCAGTGGGCCTGGCAGAGACCCCGCAGCCAGCTCCCCTCCGCCTATTTCTCTTTCTGCATTCCTCCCCGGTGCCGGCCCAGACACTCCGAGAAACCTACACAGCTCTGGTCTGGTGTGTTCCTCAGAGCCCACCCATGGCAGACCCTCCTTGGTGTCTTCAGACCAGTTTCTCGTGCATAAATTGGGGCTATGCGCACAGCTACTCCAGGGTGTGTTGTAGGCAAAGGTGTGAAGGGGTGTGAAGGTGTGTGTGTGTGTGTGTGTGTGTGTGTGATGTGCTCAGCCCAGCTCCTGGAACACAGGAAGTATTCAGTAAACATTTACCCAAATCCCTGATGGGGGATCCCCAGCTAAGGAAGCAATTCATTTCACCTCCTTTCATCTGCAAAGTGGGGCCAATGGGCTGTGGTGGTGTCTGCCTGCTGGGGCCCTGAGGGCCACGGGGCCAGAGCAGGGACTCGTCCCACCCAGTTCCCAGGGAGGGGGTGGGCAGTTCCTTATCTCTCTGGAGCCAGCCAACAGGCCAGCTCTTATCTGGGATTTGTGAGCTTGTAAAACACGGTGCTGGGCGAGGGTGCTCCCTGCTGGGCCTTATCAGAGGTGAACTTGGCCTGTGATTGAGGGAAAGCCGGGTTATCCTGGGTGAGTGGCAGCCAAGTCCAGTGGGGAAGCTAGAGGGCATCAGGCCTGCCTGCGGGGTTGGTGTGACATCAGAGTGGACAAAGCAGTGTGCGTGTCCCCTCTCCTTCTCTTCCCTGCAGAGAGAGTTCAGACTGTGGGATGACCCCACAAAGCTCCAGGAATCCAGAAGGAGAAAATTCTGGGTTAAAAAAAATAGTGTCATTAACCTCAGTGACCCCCTTCATCTGCCTATTCCTTGTTACACACCTACTGTGTGCCCAGCACTTAGCTGCCCAGATCTCTGAGCTTAGTCTCAAATTTCTACTTCTCATGGTTTCCAGCTGTGTGACCTTGGGCCAGTCACTTGCCCTCTGAGCCACAGGTGTCCAGTGGGAATAATAGTACTCATCTCACCAGGTTATCATCAGGGCGCCTTGAGGCAGTGACTGTGAGGGAGCCGCCATATAAACTGTGAAGTCTTGTGCTCAGAGGAAGGACATAATCTACGGATAAGCTTGCATGTGGATTACACCCCAAGAGAGTGGGGTGCGGTAGTCCCAGGAGCCAGAGCGGGATTCCATGAGTGGGAGCAGATTGTGCTAGCGATTACACTAGGGGTGGAGAGGGAGGGGGTAATAGAGGGCATTCCAGGCAAAGGCATGCCGTCTACACAGGCGGTGGGCAGGGTCACTCGGGCAGGCCCTCCCGGAGCTGGCCAGCAGCCGCCTTGCTGGTCAGGGAGGCCGGGCCCATCTGGCTTTGTTTTTCTCCTGCTGTTTGGATGCTTTTCTGCTGAATTCCCCATTTGTCATTGTTTCCCTGTGGTTCTCTTTTGAACTTGGCATCTGTTTGGGCTCCATCCGGTCCCCGCCTTCTGTGTTCTGATGCTCAGATCTGTTTGCAACCTGGGCACCTGGTCTGAGGGCAGAAGGTGGTTCCGGCACCCGCAGCAGGTCTTGGGGATGGAACCAGGGATGGGTGGGGCGAGGGCAGAAAACCCTTGTTCACGCGCTGGCCCTTCCTGACCCCAAGCATGAGGCACCTGCCTCTGCTGAGAGTGAAGCCAGCAGCTTCCCTTCCTCCCCGGCATCTCGGGGGGCCACCGTGGGCTCCCCCTTCTCCAGCCGGCGCAGCTGTCTCTCCCACGCCAGGCTTCGAGCAGTGGAAGAGCCTGGTATTCCGGCACTCGCTTTGGAGCCCAGCGAGGCTGGGTTTGCCCCTGGCTCTGTCACTTAACAGCTGAGCATCCTTCGCCGTCTCCGGGAGCCTGTTTCCCGCCTCTGTGAGATGGGGATAGTTCTGCCTGCCTGGGGGTCGCCTGAGGGTGCAAAGGCATGAAGCCTGGGATAAGCATGCGGGAGGAGCCACTCTGGGCCTGGCTGGTGGAGCCTGTGTCCTGGGTCTGCCAGGGCACATAAGCTAACGCCTCTCTTTCCTCATCCACGTAATGGGAGCAAGCCCTGCCTTGTAGAGTGGAGGGGAGCAGTCAGAGAGTTTATGTATCTGTCAGGTGCCTAGAACCATGCGGTGATGCCTTGTCATCATTCACCACCAGCATCATTCCTGTCCAGGAACATTATCCTGGGGCCGAGGAGAGGGCACAGGTCACGGCCCGGTCAGCAGCAGGGCACCTTGAGCACCAACCAGGGTCAGCATCTGGGCTGATCTCTGTGTGTAGGTATGTGTGTGTGGCGGGGGAGGGGGGGATGCAGGTAGAATCAGAAGACTCGGGTTCGAGTCTCTCCCCTTGCTATTGTCTGGGTGGACTCCAGCTGGTTAATTCCCTACCAAGTTCAGTTTTTGTTTTCTTTACCCAGAAAATTAAGATCATCTCTCCCCTGAAGCATTCGTGAGAATTAAACAAGAAAATAAACGTTAACATTTTTTTGAAAACCGAAGCACAGTGGACTGATTCCACGCATTTGTTTAACATTTCTCCACTGAGCTTCTGCCTGGAAAGCACTGCTCTGGCCCTGGGGCCTGGGTGAATGGGACAGGCCGGATCCAGTCCCCACAGAGTCCTCTCTCTAGAGGGGGCGGAGGGCAGCACATCCCACCCAGCCGGGAATGAACTCTCCATGGTGCTGAGATAAGCGCTCAGCATGGAGGGCTGAAGGCTGTGGCAGGGGCCGGCAGGGAGGCCATGAGAGGAGGTGACATTCGACATGATAGCTGAGTGAGTGGGGACAAGCTCACAGACGCATGGGGCCAGGGACTAACGGGCAAAGGGAAGTGCAGCATAGAAGGGGGGCTGTTCAAGGGATAACGAGGGGAATGTGGTGGCCAAGGGCCACCCCTACAGGGCCTGGAGGCCAGGTCAGAGTCCAGGATCCATTCCAAGGGAGGTAGGAGCCATGGGGAGCTTGGGCAGGGGAGGGACATGGTCTGGTGGGATGTTTGTCTGTTACACTCATGGGGTATACGCATATTGGTTAGCCACCTGGTGGAGTGGCTCAGTTGGTTGGAGCATTGTCCCATACACCAAAGAGTTGCGAGTTCGATTCCCAGTCAAGGCACATACCTAGGTTGCTGGTTTTATCCCCAGTCAAGGCATGTACAGGAGGCAACCAATCGATCTCTCTCTCTCTTTCTCTCTCTCTCTCTCTTTCTCCCTTCCTTTTACTAAAGATATCCTCAAGTGAAGATGAAAAAATATATACAGTATATATATATATATATGTGTGTGTGTGTGTGTGTGTGTGTGTGTGTGTGTGTATACTAGTTAGCCTATGGTGGGTGACAAATTTGCCCATGAGTGTGTGTGTGTGAGCATACACACACATGCAGGGGCGTGTTTCTGAGTGTTTGGGGAGGGTGTTTGTGAGTGTGGGGACACTGCTATGATTTAGAGAACAATCAAGAACCAGAAAAGAGATACTTACCTGACGGGGAAGATGCCATGATCACGAAGGAGGTTTTCCCAGGGCGAGGCTCATCCATTGCGCTCTGGGTGTGCTGACCCCTGCGATTTCCCCAAATGTGGGAAACTCAACTGCATAATTTGTGGTAGTGGGGACTGCGTTCGCGCTCTCCCCTAAAAGAGAGAGAGAGAGAGAGAGAGAGAGAGAGAGAGAGAGAGAGAGAGAGAGGGAGGGAGGGAGAAAAGAACCAGAAAAGAATTGGACGAGTCAGCGTCTGAGGTGCTTTTGGACTCAGAGACTCTGATTTTATGGAGAAACAGCTCTGCGGCTTGTTTTCCAAGTCCCCAGACCAGGAGCGAATTTAGGCTAATGGGTGGGCTTTAGGGTGAAGCTGGGTGTGAAAGACGCTGGGTGGACTGGTCAGCAGGGGAAGCCGCTGAAGTCCTGCTTCTGTGGAGCCGGAGGTCTCGGAACCCCAGGGGAGGGAAGAGAACGGAGACACGGAGACGGAATTAATAAAAGCGGCCGGAGCTAATGTGTTGGGGCATTTACTGTGTGCGGGCTCCATGCTCGCTCTCTACATGAAATCCATCTTTGGGCTCTTACATCCACTGTGTTGGTTTGGTAGGGCGGCCCTGACGAATTACTGCAGCCCAGGTGGCTAAAAGCAAAGAAATCCATTCTTTCACACCTTGGCAGGCACGGGGTCTGAAATCAAGGTGCCGGCAGGGCATGCTCTCTCCCAGGCTCCAGGGAAGACTCCGTCCCTGCCTGTCACAGCTTCTGGGGCTGCAGCAATCCTGGCATTCCTTGGCTTGTGGACACACCGCTCCTGTCTCCGCCCCTGTCGTCGCCACATGGTGTTCTCTCTGTGTCTCTGTGTGTCTGTCTGTCTCTCCTCTTATAAGGACCCCAGCCGTATTGGATTAGGGGCCATACACCCAAAAGCAATATTACCTCATCTTAACCAACTACATCGGCAAAGACCTTACTTGCAAGATCACATCCCGGTGCTGCAGGTGGGTGTGAGGGCCGGGACACTACTCAGCCCAGTATACCGACTCTTTCAAGGGGGTAAGGGTTTCACCCTAATTTCATAGAACCTCCAGAAGGTTACATAACCCACTCAAGCTCACACAGCTACAAAGCTGGATTCGAACCTCGCTTCGACGAAGGTTCACTCTCTTGCCAAACCACCAGCTGCCTCCCGAGGGACTGGCATGGGTGCTAGCAGAATAGTGCAAGGCACCCTGGGGTGCTCAGGGCTCCCCAAATGGATTGGCGCGCTGGGGTTTGCATGGTGGGAGATCAGCTGAAAAGGAGTTGCCATGAGGTTCAGTACAGGCGTGGAGCGGCAGAGGGGCCCCTCCTTTCTCTCCTTCTCCACCTTCTGGATCCTTCTGGACCTGCCAGAGACCACCTGCCCTCTCCCAGGTTCCCTCGCATGGCCGGGGTGTCAGCCCTTGCTCCAGCTGCCCAGCCTCGTTGCCGGTGTCTCTCTGGAATGAATCCATCCTCTTTGCACCTTATATTCCCTGACTCGGAGTCACCGCGACGTCCTTTGGGCAAGGACTGGGCTGTATTCTTCTGAGCTGCCATCACCAACCCAGGGAACGGCACATCGGGGTGCACTGCAGGTTCCCTCATTCACCCACAGGGAGTTGTTAGCATGATCACGTGCTGTAAACTGGAAACACGGACCGGCATGGTGGGAGACAGACACGCAAACTGGCCATGGGGGAAGTGCAGGGCATCATGGGAGCCCAGCAAGGATTCTGGTCCAGAATGGGGAGTGGAAGGGAGGCAGAGAAGGCGTCCCAGAGGAGGCGACTGTGGAGCGTGACAGGGGAGGCAGTGCAGTGACACAGTGACAGGAAAGGAGAGGGAAGGTCAGTGCAGCTGCAGGAGCAGCAGGTGAGGAGCCCTTCAGCAGGAGAGGGGCTCGGAGCTTCTAGAACTGCAGGCGGCTTGCTGAGGCCGGGCGGCAGGGGCAGGGCGGGGGGTCCAGAGAGAAGGTGGGCAGGGAAGGGTTGCTGGAGGAGTCCAGATGAGGAGGTGGGGGCGTTCTCCTGGGATAGCTCTTCCCTTGAGACAGACAGGAGGCAGGCGGCACTGGGGACTTTTAAGCTGGGGACTAAACGTGGCAGAAGGCTTTTCCTGGTAGCAGGTGAGGGAGGCTGGAGGCAGCAGGGAGCCCATCCTGTGATCCAGGAGAAAGAGGCCAGGGGGCTTAATGGATTCGGGGCAGGGAGGGTGCTGAAGAAGGGAGACACCTGAGTATCAGTAAATGCTCAGTGCACTGGATTCGGTATTGCTGCAGGGCTTGATTTGACCTCAGTGCAGGGAGGAAGGGTCACACCTCCTGAGCCCCTGCTGAGTAGAGGAGGGTCCTTCCTGCTGGGTGGGGAGGGGAGTGTGGGGTGAGCACAGGGAAGGCCGGAAAGCGGTCTCTGGGCGCCATACCTTAGTGATAGAGCAGGCCTGCCCATTTCCTGGGATCGGGCTCTCTCCCTTGCCCACAAGCTCACAATGGGCGGCGTGTCTGCAGAATCCAGGTGCACACTGCATGGCCCAGAGCTTAACAACCAATACACTTAGATGTCAGCAAGAGAGCCCAGGTCTGTGTTCACAGCCACAGCTTAGCACGGGGGGTCTTGAAGATGCCACCCCGAAACAGTCCATGTCGGGGCTGACATCTATTGATGGCTCTCTATTCACCAGACCCTGCCACAAGCGCTCTATGCATTATCTCACCTGAGCCACCTAGCAGCCCCACCAGGTAGGGACTCATTATACCCATTTGCCAGATGAAGAAACTGAGTCTCCCGGAGGGGAAGTGATTTGCCCAACATCACACCCCTTGGAAGCGGCAGAGCTAGGACTTGAACGCTTGTCTGTATGACTCCCGAGCCTGGCCTGTGCCCCCACCCGAGGAAGATGCCGTTTTTCCAGGAGGCTGCTGGCTCTGGAAGATCACCTTCACCCCGAGCTGCAGAGCGGGGTGGGAAAGCCGCCCCCCCGCCCCCCGCACCCCTGTCCCCACGCGTGAAGGAAGACTGATGGGCTGGCTTCCTTTCTTTTCCTGGCTTCCCGGTACCAAGTATATATTTTTTTTCTAATCGGCCCTGCTGCTGATGGTTATCTGGCTTCGTGAGAGAGCGAAAGAGACTTTGTGTCAAATGCTGAAAAATGACTTTTCAGGCAGCCTCTCCGTCTCCTGAAAGGAGGTGACGTGCTCGGAGCATACAAATCACTCAGCGCCCGGGCATCTCGACGCAAGGAAGGAGTGTGTTTAGATTGTTAAAATCACTCCCGTCCCTTCCCAAGGTCACAGGCAGGCAACCCAGCATCCTCAGGGTCTGGGAGGGCAGCGAGGCCCAGAGGGGAGAGGTGATGTGACCCCGGACAGCAAGCCCAGTGGGCTCTGGGCCCGGAAGGGCCTCCTGGATGCAGGAGGTGTGAGAGCCCAAGAAAAAGTCTGGCCTGGGATTCCAGGTCTCCATTAGCCCGCGTTATGCTGTGTGACCTTCGAGGAGTTACTTAACGTTTCTGGACCTTGGGAAACCCCTCCAGGGATATAGTCCCACAAACTCTGACTTCAGCTATGCCATTCATTCAGCTGAATGTCCTAGTAAGTGAGTGTGCCTAATACCGACTGGCGCTCAGAGCTTCCCAGGCAGTGGGATGGACTGAGATGCCACTGGCTGTAGGGGAAGAGGGTGGACCTGAATCCAGGCTCTGGATTGAGCAGCCTGCTTGGGTTCAAACCTGGTTCTGCTACTCAAGCTGTGTGACCTTGGGTTTGTGGCCTAGCCACTCTGAACCTCAGTTTCCTCCTCTGGAAGGGGGGGGGGAGTCAGTAAGCCCATCTCATGGGGCCTCTGGTGGAAATGGAGGGTGTGGCACGTGTGACTGTCCTCAGGGAATAGCAGTCCTGTCTGGTGACTGCTCCGTCCCCTCACCTCGCCAAGCCTTGGTTTCGTCATCTGTAAAAAGAGAATGAGGATTTGAAAGTTCAAAGTTCTTAAGTGCTTGGCACATAGTAGGCTCTTCATCACTCATTGACAATGTGGCTCTTTGCAGAAGGATTTTTTAAAGACAATTTTGGTTTTTACCTGTAGCTAATGTCTTGCATACCTTTGGAAATGTATAACAAAGAAGTGTCTAATGGAATGTATCTCAGTATCAACACTCAATTGACTGGAATGCTTCATTTCCTGAGTGGCCATGGGGGTCCCCTTGGGGGGGGGGGTCTGTTTACCAGGGCAGGAGCCTGGCGGAGGTCTGGGCTTCAGCAGGTCACAGGTGCCCCAGTCTCCGATGTAGCAGTTCCTGTGCCCACCTGTACTTCTTCCTGGAAGGCCGTGGGCCGGGAGGCTGGCCCCCACCTGTGCAAAGCAGCCGCCACAGAGAAAACTGCGGGAGATTACGAGCCAGGCTCCTGGGCTGCTGGAGGGACATTTGTCACTTGTCGCCCCATTTTTATCTTCCTGGCTATAAAGCGAGAGAAGCCACATCGCCAGGCCTTTAAAAGTACAGACGGTCTCCAGATGAGCTTGTGATGTTAGACAAGGCCTGCCAGGAGCTTGCTTCCTGCTAGAGCAAACGAGTGGTGCTCCCTGGCCAGGGAAAATTCTAAATTTAGGGAGCAGGCCGGTGTCTAAAATGCATGGGAGAGAGAGAGAGAGAGAGAGAGAGAGAGAGAGAAAGAGAGAGAGCGCGCAGAGGAGGGAAGAAAGGGCCCCAGGCTCGGCGCCAGGCAGAGCACAGGCCTGGGCGTCACTGGATGGTGGGCGACCCCAGGTCCCGTCCCCTCCCTCCTGGCCCCACTTAACTCCTGGGGTGTGTGCGGATCTAATGAGATCATGGAGGTAAAAGCTTTACTGCTTAAAAGGATTAGCATACGCTGATGGTGGGAAGGCCATTTCCCCCCAGCACAGATGCCCACCCAGAGCAGGGGCCTGTGACAGTGGCAGGCTTCATGGGACGGAGAGGGTGGTTTGATGAGGCTCTTGGTCAGTTCCTTTCCCCTTCTCTCTTCCTGGCCTCCCTCCCCAGTCGGTCCTGGACTGGGGCTGGGATGCTGAACCTCAGGTGTGGGGCCAGATGTGGGGCTCGTGGCCTGTGCTGAGCCAAGGAGGGCTCAGCCAGGAGCACCTCGGAGAGGGCGGCAGCAGGATCCCGGTGCGCGTCCGTGGGGCTGAGCAGAGAGGGAGCCCGTGTGGGGCACGAGGCAGCGGCATGCAGGGCACAGAGAAGACTGGACAGACTGGCACGGAGGCCGGGCCCGGCAGCAGTTTTCTCAGGACCCCCATGGCCTCAGCTCTGGGAGGAAGGAGGCCCAGACGCAGTGTGGACGCGCCGTGCTTGTGAAAGAGGCAAATGAATGAGACCGTTCTAATGCACAGCTTTGGGGAGCACCCCAAAATGTCAAACACATAAATGGGAAGCTGCCCTGGTGGAAGGGTGGGTTGACGGCCCTGTACCCCACCTGTGAGGTGTCCCAAGTTCAAATGCTGCCCCTGCCATTTACTGATCTCTTTAAGCCTCTGTTTCATCATCTGTAAAATGGGAATAATGCTAGAACTTACTTCACTCGGTGAAAATTAAACAAGACACGTGCCTGATCCAGGGTGAAACCGCCGCAAACATCCCCATCCATGGTTGTATTGGACTCCCTCACGCCCGCTCCACCCTCAGATCCCTCAGCTCTGCTGGGCACAACCCTTGGAAACATCTCGAAGATGGCCTGTTGCTTCCAGCATCATCTGTCTCAAAGTTCTCAGCATCCCAGCCCCGTGGCTCCATGGGTCTCTGATTTGGCACTGCTGCCTTCACGTCATGGGGGGTTGGGCCCTTCCCTGCGGCTGCGGTAACAGAGTCCAGGGGGAGGGTGCCGCAGCCCCTTCCGGCCCCCTGCACGCCCCAGGTCTCCCTCCTTCACCCTATCTCACCGGCGGCAGTCACAGCCTCACGCTCTATTTAATCGCCTCCATTGTCTGCTCCGTGCAGGGTAATCTCGGCTTGGAACACGTGTTAACAAATGGGCAAAGTTTTATCGGGAGCCGGGCTCCCCTCCCTGCTTCGTCAGATAAGATGCTCCCGCCTGCTGGGCTCACGCTTGGGAAGCTGCTCCTGTGGGAATCGATCCCCGGGCAGCGGCACTGTCTGCAGCAGGATAACAGGCAGGGTGAGGGGGGCAGTTCTGGGGGTTCCTGGAGCCGGAAGAAGGCCCACTCCTGGCGTCTGCTACTCCCTGGGCGGCTAGGGACCCTCGGGGACTCTGTTAGCTGTGAGGCAGGGGGAAGGCTCAGTTCAAATCCTACCTCTGCTTCCTCCTAGCCATGGGCTCTGCACAGTTACTTCCCTTCTCTGGGTCTGCGTCAGCTCGTAAGAAAATAAGGAAAAAGCCATCTGCCTCATCTACAAAGTGCAGTCCCGTGAGATTATGGATGTGCAATTGCCTCAAGTTTGGTGCAGAGATAGCTGTTCCTTTTTCCTTCCACCCTACGTTAGTTTTCTGGAGCTGCCGTAACAGAGCGGCTGAAAGCCGCGGGCATTTACGCTCTCGCAGTCCTGGAGGCTAGATGTCCAAAGCCGCGCTCCCTCTGAAGACCCAGGAGAACCCTGCCTTGCTCTCCCCGCTTCCCGTGGCTGCGGCCGTCCTGGCGCCCTTGGCATGTGGCTGCGTCGCTGGAATCTCGCCTCTGTCGTCACATGGTCTGCTCCCTCTGCACATCTGTCTCTGTCCAGATGTCCCTCTGCTTATAAGGACACCAGTCGTATTGGACTAGGGCCTGTTCTCACTTTAACTCGGTTACCTCTGCGAAGACCCTATTTCCAAATAAGGTCACAGGGGCTGGGGGTGAGGACTTCCACATATCTTTTAGTGTCGGCGGGGACACAGTTCACCCCACATTTCCACCTTTTGGCCAAGCCCTCCAACTCAGGCCATGGGGAGGGATTCTTGTTGCCTTTGGATGCAGCCTCTGACACTAAGCTCACCCTGCCCAGAGGGTCACCTGCCTTATGTCATCTACCCCACCACAGCCCCACGAAAAGCTTGCTGTTATGGGTCCCCCTTCTCTCCTCTGCCGCCCCATCCTGTTCTGAGGCAGGGATAGGTGTGTGAACAGATTATGGTGTCTGCATGAGACAGGCCACACCAGAGAGATGAGCATGGATGGGAGATACGGTGTCCCTTCTGCACAGACGGGGAGTAAAATTAGCAAGCTCTTGAGGGATCAATGGAGCTGAGCCCCGAAGGATGCCGAGATGAGAAGGGCATTCTGGGCGGAGGGAACAGACCAAGCAAAGGGCCAGAAGAAAGTGGGTGGGTGGCCCCGGATGCTGGGTCGGGGACTGAGTATGTGCTGGGAGAGGAGGGCGCTCCCTGGAGATAAGGCTCTAAGGGGCAGCTGGACTGACACCTGGAAGGGCCAGGCTAAGGAGCACATTGGTCCTGGGCACTGGGGAGCCAATGAAGGTTGTAGAGCAGAGAACATGGTGGGCTCAGATCTGTGGCGCAGAGGGCTAACCCAGCAGCAAGGACATTCGACGGCTTTGCGAAGGGAAGGCTTTTCTACCTAGAGACACATTATCGCTGGACTTTGAAGGGGCTGGAGAAGTCTGTCCACTAGGAACTTCCCAGTGGGACCCTCAGCGCAGCTGGGCAGACAGCAGCCACAGTGACGCAGCTTTCTGGTCCTCATTTCCTCTTCGTGTTGATGCTGGACACCAGCTTTGGCCCAGGATGTCCAGGGGCTGGGACCTGGCCCCCTGTGCCGCTGATTAGGGCATGAGGATCCGCCCTTCTTCCCTGGCACCCCTCGCCTACCCCACTCCCAAGATTTCAACTTTTACATCCAAGACTAAGCCCTGCAGGTAGAAGCTCCTAGAAATTGGCAGTGAGAGGCTCCATGAGACCCGGGCCTCCATTTCCGTGCCCTGTAAGTGGAATCATTTATTTCTGTCCTCTGATCTTGATTAAACCCACCTGCAAATGAGCCAGATATTAAATCCACGACCTTAATCTTCCCTCCCTCCCTGACCCTTGCTCCCTCTTTTCACCCCCAGAGTGGTCAGTTTCATCCAGGAGAGCACCAAGCGACTGGAAAATTCCATTCCAGGCCCGCTCAGCTTATTCCCACCGCTGAGCGCCTCGCCGCCTCCTGACAGTTTCACTTTTAACTCTATTTACATTCTGGAAAGTACATAAGATTTCTATCATGTACTTTCCTAATGTCAATTTTCCCATGATGAGAATAGGCTGTAAACACCCATATTCTCATAAGCCTATTATGGTTCTCCATACATTCAGAGTAGGTGAGCCATGTCATCTCCAACGCCGGGGGCTGGGCGGAGCTGGTGGGGCCCGGAGGGGACGGCCCAGGAAGCCAGCCCAAGGCGAACACTAGGAGCCGAAACTCAGAGATGTCACCTTTATGATTCACTGGGTGACCAGGCCACAATCGGGTGGCCTCTCTTCCACGCCTAAATCAGTACCATCTCCATTTATGATTGGCGCCATTAAAACCCATTAGACTACTTAGTCAAGGGAATGGACAAACCCTCAAACAGCATGCATAGAGCATGCATCCCCAAGCCCTCGTCACCCCAGGGAGGTGCCTGGGCCTGGCCCCCTGGACCCATGCTGGGTTGGGCTCTGGGAGAGGGACACCACCCTGATGCTCTGTAGGGTTCTGGGGACCATGGGAAGGGACTGGATGCGGTGTGACAGTGGGATTGAAGTCCCTGGGCTTCTGGGTGGTGGGTGGGTGAGCTTTCCCTGGAGGACATCAGCTGTCAGTCACCCAGAGGGGTTTCCTGATCAATTTCATTTTACCAGAGACCTCGGCTCCTCCCTGCAAAGCCCAGCTGTTGCAAGGCTCATGGGCTGGGGAAAGGGGGGCGGGGGGGCAGGGCAGGGGGAGACTCTAGGTCCAGCAAGGAGCTGGCCTGTGTCTCCTCAACTCTAGGCCTCATCCGGCTCTGCCTCCAGCCCTTGGTAAATAGTTGTTGAATGAATGAATGAATGAATGAATGGTGTTTGAATACCCTTCCATTTGGGCTAAAGGAGAAACATTCATTAGAAGGAAAGCAGCAGAGTCTATATGGAATTGGACCAGTTTGGGGACAGAATCCTGCCTCCAGCCTTTAACCCTTTCTAAGCCTGGGGTGGGCAAACTTTTTCTATGAAGGGCCAAATGGCTTTGCGGGCCCAGAGGTAAAATGGAAGCTATTATGTGGGTACCATTTATAATGTAATCATTTAAAAATATTAAAAATCATCCTTAGCTGGTGGGCCCTAAGAAACAGGTGACAGGCAGGACTTGGCCCTGGGGGCCGCAGTTTGGCACACGCTGCTCTAAGCCTTGGTTCCTTGACCTGTAAGTTGTGACCAAGCCTCGCCTTGTCGGTGGTTGTGGAGAGTCCCTCGCGGGTATGAGGCTTAGCAGCGTTTAGCACGGGGTGACAGCACAGTCCTAAAGCAGGTGGCACGGAGAGCCCGCCAGGGCCCAGGCACTGCTCTGAGGAAGGGATTCGTGAGCATCAATTCAAATGCTTGTCCCATCCAGGAACACCCCCACAGACACCCCCCGAAATAATGTTTAACCTGGGTCCCCTGTGACCCATTGCAGTTGACACATAAAACTAACCCCACCACCGGACAGGAGAGAGTGTGCCTCGACATGTCAAATGAAACTAGTGTCACAGAGTTGTGCTAGGAAGTCGATGAAAAGAAAGAGAAAGGGAGACAGAGAATGAATGAGAATTCCAAAAATACTAACAATGACTTTCTCTGTCAGATGGTTTACAGGAAGGAATTCAGTTTCCTGTACAATTACTTGTATCATTTTTTTATTTTCTAAAACAAACAAATATTCATCTTGAAATCCCCAGAGGGAGCAGCCATTAAAGATGAAAATATCGATAAGCGCAGGGCTGTGTCTCTCTCTTCCAGAACCCAACGGGAAAGTTACCTTCTCGGGGGGAAAAACCACTTTGTTTGCACAGGGGATGTTGGTCAGCCAGGTCTTTCCCTGACTTCCTCTTATCTTGCTGACAAAGAGAAGGATGGCGAAGGGGCCCTGAGCCAGTGGAGCCTACGGGACATGCCTCAAGCAGCCGCTGTGGAGGGAGGCAATCGCAGGACTCAGTGTGGGGGATGAAATACAACGCCAGGTCTGCTCGCCAGGAGATGCCGGCCGAGCTCCACGGAAACCCTCCAGTCCCGTTTCAGCTGGGGACAACTGACTCAAGGTGACCGCTGTGCAGGATCCTAATCAAAATGTAGAATCAGAGTCAGGGGAAACCGTGAGTGCTGGCTGTCAAGGGTTAGTGAGGAAGCTCCGGAATCCTGCCTACAGTGGGTCTTTCTCCGTCAGGTGATCTGCTTTGACGGTGAGTGGTCGTGTGGACTTGTCCTTTTTATTAAAGCTGCTAGATGGCACCTGATGCCGTGGCTAGCGCATCGAGGGCGCTGCGAATGCCAGTGGTTCCCAGGTACCATTCCCGGTGCTGGAGACACTACAGCGAACAAAACAAAGTCGATTCCCTCGGAGGTGGGGGCGGGGCTGACATTCTAGTCTGGGATGGTGGAGTGAGTAAGAGGGTATATAGCATTGACAGTAAGCAAGTGGATAAATGTAAAATACAGCATCAGGCAGAGAAGTGGTGTCGTCAGTAGTAAAGCTGTTTTAAGGAGAGAGGGAGAGAAGTTGGGTGGGAGTTTTAGAGAATTTTAGACGAGGTGGTTGAGGAAGGCTTCTGTGGTGACATGACAGTGAGTGGAGATCAAAATGAAATGAGTAGGCAAGCCATGTGCATAGCTGGGATGAAAGCGTTACAGGAAGAAGAAACAGTCCGTGCAAAGGCCCTGGGGTAGGAATGGGCTTGGGTGCTCAGGGAAGAGCAAAGAGGTCAGGGTGTGCTCACTGTCCCAGGTTAGTGAGAAATGGAGTGAGCCAGAGGGAGGAGTAAGAAGCGAGGTGGGAGTGAGGCCAGGGGCTAGATCAGCCTTGGGCAAACTACGGCCCGCGGGCCGGATACAGCTGTTCTATCCGGTTCTCTTGCTCTCCCCTCCGCTCCTTTACTTTGAATTTATATTAGTTCACACAAACTCCATCCATGCTTTTGTTCCGGCCCTCCGGTCCAGTTTAAGAACCCATTGTGGCCCTCGAGTCAAAAAGTTTGCCCACCCCTGGGCTAGATCATCCCAGCTTTCAGGACCATGAGAAGGCTTTGCCTCTCACTGTCCATTGCGATGGGAGCTACTGAGTGCTTGGAGCAGAGGAATGGCATGATTTGATTGAAGCTTCCGAGGAACCCCCTAGATCAGCCGTGGGCAAACTACGGCCTGCGGGCCGGATCCGGCTGTTCTATCCGGTTCTCTTGCTCTCCCCTCCGCTCCTTTACTTTGAATTTATATTAGTTCACACAAACACTCCATGCATGCTTTTGTTCCGGCCCTCCGGTCCAGTTTAAGAACCCATTGTGGCCCTCGAGTCAAAAAGTTTGCCCACCCCTGCCCTAGATGCTGGGATCTCGGGAAACACCTTGTATTGGTCTGCTATTGCTGCATAACAAGTTATCCCAAACGTAGAAGCTTAAAAAAACACCCGTGTTTGTTTAATCTCATAGTTCTTAAGGTCCAAAGCCCACATAGGCTAGGCTCAGGTCTCTGCTCTGGGTCTCACAAGATCAAATCCAAGGTGTTGACCGACTGGGCTCTTATCTGGAAACTCCGGGGGAGAATCCATTTCTAAACTCTTTCTGGTTGTTGCAGAATTCATTTCCTTGTGGGTGTAGGACTGAGGATCCGTGTTTGCTTGCTGGCTGTCGACCGGGTAGCTTTCTGCTCCTATAAGCTGCCCATATTTTTTCTTCAAAGCCAGCAAGGGTACATGGAGGCCTTCTTGGACCTTGAATCTCTTCCACCTCCAAAATGTGATATATGGTTTAGCTCTGCCTGTGACAATGCTATTTGGGTATGTGCAGATCTGTAACGTGGACCTTGAAAATATGGAGTTATAGAGTTGACAACACCAGTCTCCATTGCACTCTTCTGAAGCATTTATTAAGCACTGCTGTAATCCTGAGAGTGTTGTGTATTATGGAAGTATTAAAAAAAAACACAGCAGACAATTTTGTCTCACTGGGGAGCTGGGGCTAATGATGCAGAGAGCAGGCAGTGGATGCAGTAAAATACAAGAGAGCTCAGTGCTAAAGCTGCAAAGCAGGAAGGATCTGGCAGGGGTGTGATTCTATGTCCTCGCATCTCCCACCAGACCGATTCAAAGCTCTTTTCATGGCCCAGCAACTAGCAGGTGCTTCATAAATATTTGTCTAATAAGTGAACAAGTGAATGAGTCCATGTGCTTCAGTTTTTCTACCCGGAAAATAGGGTGTGGGCCTCCCCGCAGGCTTATGGGCAGATCAGAAATAGGAGGACGTGTACACTTGGCCCAAAGGCAAAGCAGGTTCAAGCATCATGTCATCTATTTGGGGGAGTGTCAGGGGTTGGCTTTGACATGCCCCTAGAGAGAGATGGGGGGAGAGGATTCACATCAAAGGCAAATATATGGCCAGCATTCCTACGAGATGCCCCCAGTGCCCCTGGGAGGAAGGGCAAGGGTCCACAGGGCTGAGTGGGCATAATGAAAGCAACTCACTTTTTTTTTTTTTTTTTCTAAAATCCAACAGGGGGCCTCCCTGCCCGGAGCTGGCTCAGGACAGGATCCGTTCTGTCCTTGGAGAAAGTCCATTGTCCCTTGGGCCTAGGAAAGTTATTTTCATGACAACAATGGGCTTTATCCATAATATCTCCAAACTAGGAACCCTCTGAATGTCCCTCCATGCTAGAATGGATCAACACATTGTGGTATTTCTTATCATGGAATACTGCCCTGGGAACATTTTTTTTAAAGCATAAACTACTGATAAATGCAGCCCATGGCTGAATGTCAAAAACATCATGTTGAGAAAACGTAGCCAAACACCAAAGGGCACATCTTGCATGATTCTATTTATAGGAGGATCAAGAAGTAGCAAAGCCAAGCTATGATGCAGAAGCCCGCACAGAGGTGATCTTGGGCGTGGGGGCGGCGACTGGCCAAGGGCGCAAGGGAACTCCCTGGGGGCTGGGCATGTGCTGCATTTTGATGTGGATGGTGGTTATGTGGGTGTGCAATATGTAAAATTCCACTGAGGTGTTCACTTGAGATTTGTGCATGTTGCTGTTAATCAGACCTATCAAAAGAAGCAAATTCGTCCCGACAGTGGTAGCATCCCCCAGGTGCTGAGTGATACATTAGCCCTGTGCATCCATTCTCTCCAGCCCGGAGGGGGCGGGGGGGTAGGCATCTGGATTCCTACCTCATGGATCAAAAGACAGGAGCTTTATATTCCAAGAGCACAGAGTTAGGAAGAGGCAGGGCAAGATTCCAACTTGGTTTCATGGCCTGATGCAAGCCCTTTCCTATCAGAAAGGCAGCTGGTCTGGGGTGGGGCTTACCCGATATATGCTTGCACATAGTAGGTGCACCATTGTTTCTAAGTGGAACTAGAAGTATCCAGGTGTTGGGTTGTCCGCTCTCTAGGCCCTGGTGATAAATAATAAGTAAGCAAGTGGATAAATGTAAGATACAGCATTTTTGGCCCCACATATGGTTCGTACCACCTTTGACTAGAGGCTGCCTCTCTGCCTTGGGCCCTGGAGGATGGGAACACAATGCCCCCTGCTCACCCCGCCCCAGCCCACTTGCTCCCCACCTAACCCCTCCACTCAGTAAGATGTCTACAATCTCTACCTTGGCCTCCAGCAGGAAGAAGTCAGATGGGGAGCGAATCAGGCCCCAGTAGCCTCCGGGTGACAAGCCGGCACTCTATAACTGAACAACTGTAATCGGCTGATGTTTATCTTGCAGGATGGGTGCGTTTAATAAAGCATTAATATGAAGACCAGATTGCTTTTCCTGCCAAGCAGGCAGAGCGAGATTAGCGAGGAGGGAGCCGCGGCGCCCTCCCCAGGGAGGAGGGAGCCCGGAAGACGCTCCTTTGTGAGCTGGGACTCCTTTGCTTGGCAGAACAAATGCATTCTGCCAGGGGTGACCGTAGAGAACTTTCTCCTAGGATTCGCCTATCACAAGAGCAAAACGGGTTCCGGAGGGCAGGAAGGATGCTCTCGCAGAGAGAGCTGATCCCCTGTGATGATGGGGAGGTTTGAGGGGAAGTCGGGTGCGAGGCACAGGTGGGGGTAACAGAGGGAGAGTTTTCAGCCACCTACACTCCAGCTCCAGAAGGAGGTCCTGATGCTTGGGGACTCTCTCTGTGTCCTGGGCCTTGGCTCTCTTTGCTGCCGGGCTTCTTAACCTTGGCACCGCTGGCTTTCGGGGCTGGACGCTTCTTGGCTGTCAGGGGCATCCTCTGCATGGTAGGATGTTTAGCAGAAACCCTAGTCTGAACCCAACAGATGCCAGTAGCACCCCCCCCTACCAGTTGTGACCACCCAAAAATGTCTCCAGATGTTGCCAAAGGCCCCAGGGGGTGGTGGGATCAGCCCTGGCTGGGGCCACTCTGCCTGTATTGGGCTATTTGGAACGGCTGCCAGAACACAGATGCAGACCGCGCTGGACCAGTGAGGCTGCTGCGCTGATAACTGAACTGTGGGCTTGACGAGTCTGGATTCGGAGATTTCCTTCTGCAAAATGAGCCCGTTCCCTGATCTGTCGGGGGGAACACGCTGTCACGCAAGTTTATTTAAAACTGACGCAGATCCAGAGCACGAAGCCACGCTTCCTTCAGACCATCTCTTAAATGAGTAGCCGGAGGGAGACAGAACTGTCACTGAGCAAATTCCCTTTGCAAATGGCCAGGCCCTTTGGTGCCAACATGAGAAAATCCAGTCTCGTGTGCGTTTTGGGGAGAGGAAAATAAAAGACCAAAAAATTAAGGATTCCTTTATTGTGCCTCGAGCTTCAGAGCTCAGCAATTAATTCTTCCATGCTAACGGACTGTGTGTTTACGAGGCATTATTATTTCATGGAGGCCCATTTTAAACGGCAATTTTTTTCATTAAGCCGCCTCGTTTTACTGATGAAGACCAGTTTATAACCTCACTTAGACTGTGTTCCTTGAGTCATAACTATTTTTCTTTTAAAATATTTCTTAATAACCTACCATCCATATTTTAAATTTTATCCCAAGTCAGAGAAGCCTTCTCGTTGCTCAGGAGTCTGTCCTCATGATTCTGGGTCATGTCCAAGGACTTGGGGCTGCCAGGCCCTCTGTGCACCCTGATTTAAAACCCCCCAGAGGAAACCAAACAGCCTCGGGGACTGACTTCTCAGCCTGACGCATTGATGTATTTTGTTGCCTATTTATTCATCTGTTCATTCACTTTTTTCTTTCACCAAGAACCTAGTGAATGCCTACTATGTGCAATATATTAGTAGAATAACTACTGTACAAAGCACTCTAAAATTTCAGTGGCTTAACATAATAATATTTTATTTCTCACTCTTATCACTGTCTGTCAGAGACCATGGGAGGGCATCACTTCATGCTGTCATTCAAGTACCCTTGTTCTATCTATCTTATGGCTCTGCCCTCTTCCAGTCCTTAGAGCCCTCTCCATGCAGACAGCAGGTGAAGAGAGGGGGTATGAACAATGGCATGGGAGAAGGCATATTATTGCCCCTACCAAGATTTAGTCACTTGGCCCCACTAAACTGCAAGGAAGGCTGGGAGCTGAGAGGAAGCGGATCACCCCGAGAGGGTTCAAGACTTTTTCTGTGGAGCCCTGGAAGGCTCTGAGGGCCCGAGAAGGCCAGGGGTGAGCATCTTAGAGAATGCAGTCACTGTGGCTGCTGGAGGAGGAGGATGGGCGGGCATGGATGGAAGCAGGAAGTCCAAGACAAATCCTGATCTCGAAACATCCTTCCTTAACCACCGCCATTGTCTGCTGACAACCCCCTGAACACGCAGGATCGGGGAGGAGGTCAGCGCTCACTCCCACGGCCCCCACAGCTGGTCCAGGGAGGCGTGGCTTCCCTCATGATTGAAGTAGGTGGAGAGGTGTGAGTGAGCTACCAGGGCCACCCATGGCCGTGGTGGGATTAGAACTAGAGTGACCGAGCTGTTTCAGTTTGCCACGCTGGTCTCAGAAAATCCCTTGGTCCTGGGCTGAGCACCTGGGAGGAAAGGAAATGGAGTTAGGGGCGCGCACACAGCACAGAGCAGGGACTGGGACAAGCAGGAGGACACAAGGGTCCAGATGGAGATGTGATTGGCAGGCCTACATCAGTCTCCTGCAGGAACCTATGCCCTCCATCCTGTTGTCAACCCAGGACATGCTGCTGCCCAAGGAAGTTCTTCCCTTACAGACATCTCAGGGCAATGGCACTGCCTGAACAAGTCCCCCCTTCTCTGGCCGCAGTGTCTCCCACCCCTAAAATGGGGTGAAAATGCCCCACCCTGGCTCTCCAGGGAATTGGGGGAGCATTGGGTATCTACAAAGGACCATGGAAGCCTTCTCAAAGCTTGTTATTAATAGTATAACCACATCATTATCAATAATGAAACACAAATTAATAATAAATAAACAAACAAATGATAAATAATACATATGTCAGGAATAATACATTAATACAACAAGGCTTTTGAGCATCGATGGCCTCTGACAGAGGAGGATCCGATTAGCTGTCTGGAGATCACGCAGCAGGTATATTCCAGAAGAGCCTGGGAGACCAGGGCAGGGGAGGGACCCCCGAAAGCAGCAGGCACGTCTCTAGGCAAACACTGCAAAGTGTTTGAGGTCCCTGGTGGCCCAGAGCCAAGCTAGCCTGCTGCTGGGGGAGGTGAGAACCAAAGTGAGGGTGGGGCCTCCCTCTCTAGATAGTCTCCCCTGGCTCAGATGTAGGGTGGCAAATTCACAGCCCAGTAACATCAGAATGGATGCTATGGCCAATGTTAGTCCAGAGAGCTGAAGAATTTAGTCACCATGGATTCATGCATTCGTTCAACATGCCTTCGATGCCAGCGGTGTGGCCAGAGCAGGCTAAGCACTAATAGCAGTTACTGAGACAAGCTTTTGCCCTCTAGCAGCTCGCAGTCCATGGTGATAGCAAAAAAGGGTGTCACCAGGCAATGGGGTAGGGCTATGGCAGATGCCACGAGAGGGACACTTAGCCCAGGGTTGGGGTGCTGGGTATGGAGTAGGTGTTAGAAGAGGCCTCTAAGATAAATGATGGCTAAGCTAAGACTTTAAGGGTTTATCAAAGCTGGGGGTGAGGGTTCAGGCGGGTCAAGTGATGGCAGGTGTTCCAGACAGAAGGATGGCAGGTACACAGAGCCAGCAGCCAGATGAAGCGAGGCGTATTTGGAGAGCTCAGGGCGGCCGAGGCTCGGCATGCAAAAGGCAAAGAGACAGGAGAGAGGGACTGAGGAGGAACAGGCCATGAGTGTGAGAGGAAGGGGTCTGGACTTTGTCCCAAAGGCAGTGGGAAGACGAAGAAGGGTTGGGACCCAGGCGGGACAGCAGTGCCCTGGACTGCAGCATGATCCCATTCGTCCAGGGCTCCCGGCTCACTAAGCCCTGCCTCTGTCTCGGTGTTGGTTCATTCACTCATTTTTTCACGCAGCGCACTAGCCGAGCACCTATCATGTGCCAAACATTATGCAGGGAACTGGAGACGCACACCAGGTCCCTGACTTTAAGAAGCTCCCCGTCCGATGGCGGAGCCACACTGAGAGAAGCATATGTTATATTACAACGTGATGCGGACAGGCTGTGATGGAGATGTTTACATGGGGCTGTGAGCTCAGAAGAGGGAGTATCAGACTCATATAAATCAAGGACCGGGTGACTGTGGCTTTGAACCTGAAAGGACATGTGGAAATTTCCATAGGTGAACTCAAAGGAGGAAGACAGTCCAGGGAGAGGAAGTGGCACAGGCGAGAAGAGCCTGAGGTCTGGCAGGGCTGGCGGGTGGATTCCAAGGTGGCACCAACGCAGCGTGAGACGGGCTGAGGTGGAGAGGCCAAGAGGCAAGATCACTGGGGACCCAGTTGGCCATGACCGAGTCTGAACTCAATCCTGAATTAGAAGGCAATGGGCTGGGAAAATGAATGGCATGAACCAGAGAGAGGGCGTCATTGCATTTATGCTTGAGAAATATCGTGGAGACGCCGGTGTGGTGGGCGCGTTGGAGGGACAAGTCCGGAGGCTGGACACCAGCGAGCTGGCCGTGCAGGGTCCTGGGGGAGGATTGTCAGAGCCCAAACCCAAGCAGGATCGGTGTTGGACAGGGTCTGTTGGACAGGGTCTCCTGCCTGGCCCCCACGAGAGGCCCCTGGATACTCCACGGTGGCACCAACACTGGTCCGAGCAGATGTTGTCGGAGAGGAGGATCAGAAGGCACCTGAGGTCAGGGGAGGCCCTGGAGCTCAGCCGAGGCCCACAGGGAGGGGGTGCTTCTGAGAGGGCCTCTGGGGAACGCCACCCACTCTGACGACGGGGAGGTCTGGGGAAGGGGCGGGATTAATTTGTTCCTGCTTTCAACACACACTCTGATCCAGGTGCTGTCCTAGGCACGCGGGTCGCATGGCAAATGGAAGCAGTTCTTGGCCGTGTGCATGTGCGGTGGTGAATGTGCACTGAATACGCCACTGCAGGTGATCTCAGTGTCCTGCGGGGCAGGGAGGGCGGGTTTGGGGACTTGGATAGCCTAGAGAGCGAGGGAGAGCTTCTGGAGGAAGTGAGGCTCCCGTGAGTCCTTGAAGGATGAACAAGAGTTGCCCAAGCAGAGCGAGGGCTTAGGCCAGAGGGGACAGAGAGAAGGTGCGGGGGGGGAGGAGGAGGACGCAGCAGGACTTGGATGGGCCTAGGAGCTGAGAGGGGCCAGTGACACCAGAGAGCTGGACATGATCAGCTCACCCCCGACTTTTTCTGTGGAGCCCCAGGAGGCTCTGAGGGCCCAAGAAGGCCAGGGGTGAGCATCTTAGAGAATGAAGTTACTGTGGCTGCTGGAGGAGGAGGATGGGCGGGCATGGATGGAAGCAGGAAGTCCAAGACAAATCCTGATCTCACAATGTCCTCTCTTAATCTCCGCCATTGTCTGCTGACTACCCCCTGAACACGCAGGTGCCAGGGAGGAGGTCTGCACTCACTCCCACGGCCCCTACAGCTGGTCCAGGGAGGCGTGGCTACCCTCATGATGGAAGTAGGCGGAGAGGTGTGAGTTACATGGCCGTGGTGGGATTAGAATTAGGGTGACCAAGCTACTTCAGCTTGCAATCCTTGTCTCAGAAAATCCCTTGGTCCTGGCACACTGGGACACCTGGTCACCTTAATATAATTTACGTCTCTTTCCAGTGTATCCCCCCCCCCCCATGGAAACCCTCACTGACTCCTGTCCACCCACGGGGCCAGGCATGAGCACCACCTCTAGAAGCAGCCCCTCCAAGCCAGGAGAGGGGAGGGGCAGCACTGGGATATTGCAAGTCAGTTTCTGGACAGAGGAGCTATTTGTCATCACCTCATGGGGAGGGCGCCGGTTCGTCAATATTGCCTGCGATTTTGCTAAATGTGTCTTAACGGGAGCCATATAAATGCTGTCGGAGATAGAGGGGAGAGTGATGGCAGCCTTCGGGATAATGAACTACTTAGTTAAGATGAATCCGTGCCACTCCTGATGCTGCGCCTCGATATTGCGGGTGGGGGGTGGGAGGGTTACGCATCGAGGCTGACTGGTGGCAAAGTCAATGCTGGAAAAGACAGAGTCTGTCTTTATCTGGTGGCTGGGTAATTGGCAGACACTTCTCGGAGAAATGGCGGTGAGTCGTACCGGAAACGAAGGTGGCAAGATCTGGGCTCAGTTAACATCGGACATGGGACTGATTGGAACAGGAAGGCCCCCCACAATCCAGCTCATTCCTCAGTTTACAGATGAGGAAACTGAGGCCCAGAGAGAGGGGCGACCTGCCTGAGGTCCCAGAGCTGGTTGGCAGCTGAGACCAGAACTCATGTCCTGCGTGACCTCAGCACGTTGCATGCCTCTCCTCCCGGTGATCGCAGGCGGTGGCGGAATGAGACTGGCTTCAGGGTCGGGCAGATCTGGGTTCAAATCCCGGGTATGCCACTTACATCGCAGCCATAGAGCAAGGCACTCCGAGGCTCTGAACCGCAATTCCTCCTGCGGCAGAGGAATATCCACAGGGCGGGGTGAGGATGGAGAACGCACACGGAAGAAAGCGCAAAAAGCAGCTCGTGTCTGATTCTGTTTTCAACACTATTGAGAATGGAACTCGCGTGGCAGAAGGCGAGGCAGATGTGCAAACAGGCAATTACACTCCAGTGTGACATACACAGCGATCCTGGCGTCGTGGAAGGCGGGCACGGGCTGTTGCAAGAGCCGATGGGAAACCCAGAGTGGAAGTGCTGGGAAAACTGGAAGGTTCCATCCATGCGCCAGGAAGGCGGCTCTAATCCTTAGAGCCCAGACCTCTTACTTGCTCTGCAGCCTGGAGCTGCTCCTCAGTCCCAGGGGGCTGAGAGGAGGAGGAGCCTCGGCCAGGAATGGCTCACCCTGTCCTCTGCCCTTTGCGGCTCTCAGTAGGGGACCTCGGGGGGGAGCCAGAGGCTGTGACTTCTGCCTCAGCTTGGAGAGGTGTTTCCTGATGTTTGTTCCAAAGGACTCCAGTAGGACCAGGACGAGAGGCAGGCCAGCGGGACTCAGGATCCTCCTTTAATTCTGCATCGTGGGCATCTCGCTTGCCTCACCCTCATCCCGGCCCTGGTTGTCGTTCCACAAAGATGCTCCGTCCAAGATGGGCTCCAGCGTGTACCAGGGCACGAAACCTTTCCTACCAGGGCCCACGTGTGGAGTCACAGCTCGCTGAGCATGCTGCAGCCTCAGGGCCTTTGCACGTGTGCTGGGCTCTGTCTGGAATGCTCTCCCCCTGGATACCCAAGTGCTCACACCTTCCTTTATTCTGGCCTCTTCAGACCACCTGGTGCAGAGCAACCCCTCCCCCCTGGCCCTCTGCGGCTCTACCCGGATTTACATGTACCCTCCTGACAGGTTTGCGGGTGCTTGTTTTTTCATTGTCTCCTCCACTGGAACGTCAGCTCCATGAGGGCCTGTTCTCGCTGCTGTATCCCCAGTGGCTAGCACAATGCCTGATAACAAATAGAGTCTCAATAACTTTTCTTTTCACGAATGAAGGCCAGACAGGAAGAAGGAAGGAGAGAAAGGTTCTGAGAGTTCTTGAAGGGAAAGAGCATGTCTAACTTGGTATAACCCAACATCTCCCACACGTAGTTGTAGATCAGAGAATCTCGTTGCTGAAACACCCACTAGGAGTTCCTTCCTTTCTACACACTCTGGTTAATGCTGTCTTACGGTGTCAGGCACCCACTTCAAATCCTCCCTCTGGTGCCCCAGGGACCCCTGTCTCTGCTGTGCAGGGGGCTGTTCTCTGCTCCTGGCCTGGCATGCCCCCGTGAGTTCCCACCTCCTTCCGGTGGAAGGGGCCCTTCTCTGGTCTTGCGCTATTCAGCCATCCGGACTGACTATGCTCAGCTAACTCTTAGCTGTAGCGTCACATGTGAGTCCCTAGGGGAGGGCAGCCCCACCGGAAAGGTGAGCCAGGGGGTCAGCTCCGGGACGGGAATCTGGATGGGATCACGTCCTGGACTCCTGCCGTGGTCTCCCAGTGGCACACACCCCCTCCTCCTAGGGTTGGGTGTGACATGTTTGCCACCCCTTTCCTCACCTCACCCATCGTTAGCAAGCCTGTGCATTCAGCATGGTGGTCATGAAGGAGCAGAAGGTCTGGGTTCGAGTTCCAGCTCTGCCACTAGGGCTGTGTGATCGGGGCAGGTGCCTTGGCCTCTCTGTTTTCCCGGTGGAACGTGAGAGTAATACCTGTACCTCTCTCCTAGGGTGGTCACGATGGGTCCATCCCCCTGAGGGCAGCCTCTTTGTCAGGGTTTGGGATCCCGGCTGGGCCTGGGGACTTCCCTGATTGCTCAAGCTGGGCAGTTCCCCCCTCCTCTCTCATAGTCCCCTACTCTCATCCCACCATCACACCCCTGACTGTGAACCTGTGTCCCACTGCATTCCTGGAGGGCGGGAGATGCCTGAGCCTCCTGCATCCCAGATCCGGCCCAGCGCCTGTGCAGAGCGGGTGGGAGCAAACACTGTGGCCGAACGAAGGAAGAGAGGAGGAGGCGGAAGGCCGGCCCCTCTGACCGCCGATCTCTCAGGCCCATGGCTCTGGGGCTCCCTGTGTGCCGACTTAGGCGTACGTTAGAGGCTGCCCAGTGATGAGCCCACATCTTCCCCCCTCACCCTGGGCCTTGGCACCTGAAGCCTTGGACTAGGGAGGTCGAGTCTGACTTCAGCGTCCACATTGATCCTCCCAGGTCGATTTCTGTGTTTTACCCTGGAGTGTTGTAGCCATTACGCTCCAGGCAGGGGCCAGGGCCCTGGGCTCGATCTGCTCAGGTCGCCTGCACAATTGAAACCCCCGAGCCCATCCTGGCTAGTTTTCTCATTAAGACGATTGGACTGGATTGATCCATGAGGTCGATGGCTGAACATCAGCCGGTGGGAAGCCAATCGGATGAGCCTGGATGGTAAATCCAAGAAGGAGGCCCTCTGCTGAGCTGGAGGGGGCACCCAGCCCTCTGGATGGGGCTCAGGGAGGCAGGGGGCATCAGAGGCCTCAAGGCTGGACTTGGTGTGGAGGCAGCTCTGTTCCCCTGGGCATGGCACCAGGTGAGAGTCCCCGGGGTGCTCGGGACAGCTGTGGGCGAGAAGTAACATCTGGAGCTTGCAAAAGTTTGAAAGTTCTTCCCAGGCACTCAGCCCATAGTCACCTTCCACCACGTCCCCATCCCCAGGGCCAGGGTTAGGACTGCCTCTCCCCTTGGGGGGCAGGGTGCATGCAATGCGGGATTCGGGGTCCAGGAAGCAAACAGCAGTCCCCCGGGGCTCTCCTTCCTTTTCACCAGAAGTAATTGGGTTGCGAGGCTGGGAATGGAGGGATCTGGCACCTAGGACACCATATCCTGATGTGGGTTTCGCGGGACCCTGGCTGCCCGGGATGCTGATGGCGTTTAGGGAATGGCTACAGGACCTGTAATCAAATAGGTTTGGCAACGCGAGATTAAATGTGTTTTAGCATGCTCACTTCCTGCGTGGCCCAGCAGGCTAACACACATCCGGGGCTCTCTAAAAGGGGGTGGGGCTGAGTGTTGGACCACAGAAGGGTTTCCCAGGGAAATCTTGTAGAAATACACGGCGGCCCTCCCTCGGGTGCCAGCAGGCACTGCTTTCACAGATTTCATCCCAAGAAGAAGTGTTAGGATTGGAGGGAGCCACCAGAGCCAGGGCAATTCCCAGAAAGGGGACGCCAATGAGAAGGAAGAAGAAAAGGATGGTGGCTCATTCTGGCTCAGTTACCCATCACAGAGACTACAGAGAACAGCGCCCCCTACAGAGGTGCCGGCCCTCTCCACCACCCGCCCCGATCAGCCCACCCTCCTGATCAGCTCATGCCCTCAACTCCTCATTCTCCTTTTTTCCCCCCCATAGGCTACTTGACTGTCAACATTGAGCCTCTCCCACCCGTGGTGGCTGGTGATGCCGTGACCTTGAAGTGTAACTTCAAGACAGATGGCCGCATGCGTGAAATCGTGTGGTACCGGGTAAGTCGCCACCACTGTCCCCTTCACTCCCCTGGCCAGGGCTAAGGGTAGGGCCCCCAGAGCCTGTCTGGAGACCCTCCCAGGCAGAGCTATGCCCTCAGCCCTCAGCCAGCCCCGAGCTGTCCTGTGCCCTCTGCCAGGCGGGGATCTTCTGCCGACACCCTGCTCCAAGACCGCTTCGCTCCGTCTTTCCTCTGCTCTCAGATCTGTCTCGTTCTGGTCCCTTTGTGCCCATGATGCCGCTATGCCCGGGAAACCGCACAAGCACCCAGGACACTGCGTGTGGGCCCTGGTGCAGGGGAACCCCCAAGGGGTGTTGACAGGTGGAAGTTCGGGCAGGAGGCTTTGGGTGCTGTTTTTGGCAGTGGAGAGAGAAGACCAGGACAGCTTCCTGCCTTCTTAACCACAGAGCTGTCTGCCTTCCAATCCGTCACTTAGAGGACTAGTCCTGGTGGCTGGCACCCTAAGTCTGGGTCCGAGAAGGGGTGTCACTAGAAATGTGCAGATGCCCACCGGCCAGGGCCCTGGTGAGGCAGCAGGAGGACCAGCTTGTAGGCTTGGGCCCGAGTGTTGGTCTTTTCAGGCACGGATGGAATCCTTCCTGTGTCTGCCCGGGGCATCCCGGACGGGACGCATTGACATCCTTTGGCAGTGAGCGGCGGGTTTGCCCAGAGCGAGGCACCGCCGTCTCGGGGACAGGGTCAGCGGAGGACTCCTCTTCCATGATCTAAAACAGGGGTTGGCAACTTTTTTTTTTTTCAATGAGGCCCAGAGAGTAAATATTTTCCTCTCCGGTGACCATATGGTCCCTGTCGCCACGACTGAGCTCTGCTGCCGCAGTGTGAAGACGGCGACAGGCAGCGTGTCGATGGAAGGGCGTGGCTGGTTCCCATAAAATGTTCCTCGTGGGGGCCGCAACTTGGAATTTCACATCATGTTCATGTGTCGCAAAGTATTCTCCTGTTTTATCCTTTTCAACCACTGAAAACAATTTTTGAAGACCTTCTGGTCTTGAAGGCCACACAAGACAGGCTGTAGGCGGAATTGGCCCCATTTTGCCATAGTTTGCCAGCCCCTGGTGTGAAATGACACTCCTCGAACCTCTGTAAGCTGCGCCGCCCTCTCCTCCAATGTGACCAAGGATGACAGTCAAATGGAGCTGCTGTCCATGGCGCGGATGGAGCTCGGAGGAGAGAGTGGGGGCGAGGTGGGGAGTGTGGGTGGGGAAGGGGGTGGGCACAGCTTGGTGGTCAGGCATCTGAAACTGGTTCCTTTGTTCCTCCGAGTTCTGTCCACACCCACGGCGCAGCGCGTGGAGCCTGCTGGCTCACGCTCACCCTTAGCGGCCGTGACTCAGAGCCGCTCGCCTCCATTTCCTTCCTGATCCTGGTCCAGTCTTGCTTTGAAGCATCCTGCCCTCGCTCTTTCTTGCACTTTTTGGTCTTTGATTCATCATTGGCTGGTGACGGTTATTTTGTCGGCCGTGACCCGGGTTCCTTTGAACCAAAATTGTTGTTCTCCGTCTTCACATTGTAGCCCGTCCCCCTTAGATTCACCTCCAGGACCCTCCACCCAAGCAGCCGGGCCCCACAGGTGTGACACTGACTTCCGGGGGCCCCGGTGTTAGATGAGGGCTCCATCCTAGATAGATCGGCAGGCCTAGAGAGCGTCGAGGCATATGTTAGATAGCGCCACGAACTGCATTGCTCAGAGGCGTGTTTACATGATACAGGAACTGCTTGGCTGACACGCTGTGAGCATCTCATTAGCACCTGGCAGAAGCACTGGGATGAATTAGCTCCAGCTCCTCGCTGCTGCTGATGGGGCCTGTCTCTCCCTCAACCATCCGGAGATGGGATCTGAGTGAGGGGTAGTGAAAGACCTGACCAGCCAGCAGAGAGAACCAGGGACACCCAATGGGAACAGTTAATGGCGGTGGAGGTGGGAGGGAGCGTGGAGACAGGGAAATACCAGCGGGCACCTCACTGCCTGCCCAGCCCTTGGAGCAAGTATCCTCGCTCTTGTTTGAAATCAACTGTCGCTATCACAGTGGTGAACATCTCTCTAGGGCGGTCGCTGCCAGGGAGGGGGAGATGCCGGTGCCAGGCCCAGGCCCAGGGATAGGAAACCGGGAGCCGGCCTCCACATGTCTCAACTCTATGTTCTCTGAGGCTGGGCAGGAGGAAAATGCCCAGCTTCCAGTGCAGACAGAGACTTTCCCTTCCCTTCTCCACCCCCAACACGGGGCACCCCGGCCCACCCCGTCCCTGCCGCAGCCTCATCTCCCTCCACCCTGGCCTGTGATCACGTAGATTGCTTTAAGAATCTCTTACGGTGTCAAGCCCTGCGTATCAGGCTATGGTAGGCTGCACTAATTAATTTATTTCATTTCCCATCCTTTGACGGAGGGCCTCTGAAGGGGGGGAATGCAGATGTATGCAAATCGCATGCAAATTGCCCACTGGATCAAAATGCTTGGGTCCTTTTGATTCTGTAGCTGGACTGAGGTAGCAGCTCAGCTGACTTGGGACTCTCCGTGGGACCAGGCGAGCCCCGGGTGCCCTGTCTGTGATGGTAAGGATGGAGGTGGAGGATGGGAGGAAGCTACAGGGAAATGGCTCCAGGCTGCCAGCTCCCTCTGCCTGCTGCCACTCCGGCCTTCCCTCGCAGACTGCCTCTTTTCCCAAGGAGCCGACTGAATGGAGAGAGATAAGAGGCTACCAAGATGGGGGCACCAGGAACCACGGCTGGGCAGGGCTTCTGGAGGGAGTAGGAGAAGCATCAACAGGAGCCCCAGTCTCCTTCCCCAGCCAGACCCCCTCACCAGCACGCCTCACCCCCCAGCTCTCCCACCCAACCAGGAGCTGCCGAGCCAGTGTTGTTTGTTTTCTGTACATGTGTTTGCCTCCCCAGCTTCCTTTCCTCATCCTCCGTGAATGAGCTTACAGAGCCCGGCTTGGAAGGAAATGAATAGATTACACAGGCCCAGCCAGGGCCGAGTCTCCAATCCCTTTAGAAGGCAAAAGCAGGGCATTGTGGTGAGGCCACCCCTGCCCGCTCAGCCCCGTGGGCATGGGATGGTCCAAAACATGTGTAAAGCCCAGCAGCCTCTCCTTGGTCCTGAGGACATTGTCTTAGGAAGGGGGTCATCCTGAGCTTTCAGAAACGCAGTGAGTGGATCGGATTCTTTGGGCAAAGTGAGGGAGCTGATGAAATTTCCTGGAGCAAAAGGGATTGCCTCCTTGGGGTTAATAAGACCTCTGGCTGAATATTTGGGAAGGTCTTGCCTTGTGGACCCCTTGGGAGTGGGGTGGGGGCCAAGGAGAATAGGAGGAGGTAGCCAGGGTCCACACCTCGGACACTTTGCCCCACAACCTGGCCATTCTGTAGAAGATGCCAAAACTGTAGACTAGACTGAAGGAAGTGTACATGATCAGAGCCCCTGGGGCTGTGCTGTCCAGTGTGGTAGCCACTAGTCACGCGTGGCTATTTAAGTTTAAATTGAATTAAATCAGATTAAGTTTAAAGTGTTTTTCCTCAGTCAAACCAGCCACATTTCAAGAGCTCACTAGCCACATGTACTCAGTGGCCACCATATGGGACAGAGCAGCAGTATGGAGAACATTTCCATCAGCACAGAAAGATCTACTGGGCAGCTTGCTGTAGATATTTGAAAAAATGTTCTGTGGTCTCTGGTATATACTGTGCTTTCCTATTAAATAACCGTGGATTTCATTGAACCCGCCTCCCAGGAAAACTCACTCTAAGGTGAATCTCAGAGAAATGAATTGTATTTGTTTTGTAACCTGCTATCATTAGATTGTGGGGCACGGGGCTGGGTGGGAAGACGGATCATCTTCTCAGAGGACTTCTTTGAAAACATAGAGATGTCGAGAGAGTTGTCAGGCCCTTAAAGTTCTGGGTATCTTCATTGTCTGTCAAAGCCTTGTTCAACTTAAGGATGCTTCCCAGACCTTTTCACCATCTCCCGATGCTTTCTCCCCTGTTCATGGGTTCCTCCCCTAGTTTTGAGTCTCCCTGGCTCTGTCTTCACAGCTCAGCCACATAGCTCTCCTTTTTCCCTAAAACAATACAGTGGCTAATAGAGTAGAGGTGCAATTCCATTTATGGCCAGTAGGAGGCTCTCACTTAACAACCAAACTACCTTAGCGTGCAAGTCAGGACTTGGTTCTAGAAAATGAATGATAAATAACATCCTTTACTTAATCATTTCTATTCATTTACACCTATAATTGGAGTTTATTTGGGAATGCTGCTAATACTAATCTGAGTGGCTAACATTTGAGCCTTTACTATGTGCCATGCATACATGCCTATATTTCATTTTCCTGTTGGCATTGCGAGGTAGGTATTATTGTTAAGCCTATTTTTCACATGAAGAAACTGAGATCATTCAAAGAGACTATCTCAGCTCATGTTGCTGTCCCTGATTTCTGCAGAAAGTTCTAGATACTCCCTACTCCATAATTCTTCTTTGTGGGTCTACACTCCATCATCAAAACACCGGTCTGCCCACTGAGCATCTTGAGCAAAAGGGCCAGCTGCATCCTACTACGTATGCCTAGTAGTCACCTCAGGAAGTCTTTGTTAGGTGAACAAATGGTAGAGCTGTAAATATAAATACATGTGCACGTTTGACCAACCACACCAGGTACCCACTTCCATTTCCGGTGGCCATATGTATACAACTGATAGCATTATTCTGCTTGGGGCTGAGTGTGAGTCTTTGAATACTCAGGGCTTTGTGGAATATGGATAAAAGGAACATTTCTTATCAGGGAACACTGTCTAAACTCATTTAGTTGGAGGTCCAACAGGCAACGCAAAGGTCTGTTTAGATCATAGGAATCCATTAATCAGCCATACAGGATCATGGGAATTTAACTGTTCACAGTAGTTTTTATTATCTCTCCTTTGTTTTATCTCTTTCCTTCCCAATTTGTTCCCAAGAGCTGCGCTGGTCCCATATTACAAGGCACAGTGAAGAGAGCCATGGAGCAAGATAGTGAGAAGATCTACAAACAGTGGCACCCCCACTTTCAGGAGCTCCTTTACTGGCCTCTTTCATCTTGTGGGGATCCTGTGCTTGGGTGTTTGTTTCGTGGTGTAAATGCCTCCTCCATGATGCTACCTGGCTACACAAGCGCCCACTCTGGGGCTCTCTGCTGGGTTCCTTTGTAGTGAGAGCTCATGGCTGTTTTGGACCATTAGAGAAAGGGTGAGGCAGAAGGCTGGGAAGGGTAAGGTAGACAGAGAGAGGACTTACGCATCAGAATGCCTGCAGATGAATTCAGGGTGTGTGACTTTGGGCAGTGGCCTGACCTTTCTGCATTTCAGAAACCTCATCTGAAATTGGACACAAACACGCCCGCATCATAGACTTAAATGAGGTAATGTCTGCAACAAACAAGCCCAGTGCTTGGCTCATTATGGCACCGATTTAATCAATGGTGTCCGTGGTCCTATCCTGTCTCTTGGTAGCTTAACGGATCCAGAGAGGAAAATTATGAAACAAGAGTGGAAGGTGTTTTGGGAGGATCACCAAGATCAGATTCCTTAAATTCCATCCTACCACCTACATTCCCAGGGCAGGTGGGCAGAGACCATCCTTTATGCTGGAACTCTTTGGCCTTATGTGGTTCTGCTAGTGAATGCATTGGATTTCAGTTCTTGGAAATATCATTACATAGCTCAGCCTTTTCAATGGGTCTTAGCTCTCCCTGAAGTAAGGAGTTATTTCAAAATGGCTTTACTGGCATTGCCTCTCTGTGAATCTCTCCTTGACTCTGTCCTTTTGTTGTCTGAAACAAAATAGAAAATGATTATCATAAAGGGCATTACAGTCCACTGGCCTCCTAAGAGCAAGAAGGCAGATACACTCTTGGTGATGCTTGTAGACCAGGGCCCACGTTCTGGAGCACAGAGCTGGACCGCCCCTGTGGCCCCTCTGGCTTGGAGCTCAGCATGGCAGCTACACAACCTGGCTGCTCCTGGCTGCCTCCCTGGACCCCAGCCTGATCCTGGGCTCACAGATCTTACCGCTCCAAGATCTGGAGTAGGAAGGGAATAAGGAAGACAAGAGATCTTCCTCACAGAGTCAGAGCCAAGCAGGCCCAAGCTGCCTTGTCCCCCTCCCCCTCCCCCCGCCCTTAGCCTTCCAAAGGGGCAGACTCCTCTGCTGAGCAGTGTTCCGCGCCCAATCTTATCACACCGGTCAGATAAGAGGAGAGAGTACCAGAGAGAGAGCCCACCAAAGGACAGTGGACTGTAAAATAAATATAATAACACATAAAGGAGAAATGAGAATATGTTTCTAAGTCGAATTCCATTGCAATTCTTTTATTCCTTCTTCAGCCATAGTTTGTATCCATTCCAGACCCTTACAGCTCCTTCTTCCGGGGATGGAGTGGTGGGAGAAACCTTCAGCTCCCCCTAGAGGTCAGAGTGTGAAGTGCAGTTGTTGCTGCCCCCATCCATAGTCTTTAGTGGAAGCTTGGTTGTTAAGGGGTTGCCCACTCTGGCTGCTTTTTAGAATGTTCAGAGGGACCTGTAAAGATACACTATTGGCTGGGCCTCCTCCTCCAGTTATGGAATGAGAATCTCCAGGATTGGAGCCTCGGGGCATTTATACTTTTAACCAGCTCCCTCTGGAGATGGTAATGCCCTCGGCTCAGCCAGGGACCACTTTCTGGTGTTTGGGAAACTGAGAGAGGGAGCTGCTCCATTCATTCATTCATTCATTCATTCATTCATTCAACATTAATTCAGCACATGGTTCCTGAGCAAGATGGTTCCAGACACTGGGGGCACATCAAGAAACAAGACAAGATCCCGAAGTCATGCAGTCTACCTTGGGGGAGGAGTTAAAAAGATAAACAAACAAGAAAATTACCAGATATGGACAAGGGCAGTGCATATAGTGAAAATAGGCTGATGGGATGGGAAGGGATTGGTGGGCAGGAAAAGACTCATTTAAACCAAGATCTCAACCCTTTGTATGCCATAAGCAGCTTAAAGGCAACCAGGAACCCACAATGCCAAGAGGAGGAGATGGAGCATTCCAGGCAGAGGGAGGAGTCAATGCAAAGGACCAATGTTAGGAACCAAGAGCAGAAGGAATCCCAACCCGTGGCCTTGGGAATGAAGCCAGTGGGGAGAGAGAGAGGTGACGCAAGACGGGTGGGCAGGACTGCTTGTGCCAGGACCTGTGCTCAGCGACCTGGATCTGGAGTTTTTCTAAGGGCAGCCTTGGAGGGATTTAAGCAGGAAAGTGACAGGACCTAGTTTACTTAACAAAAAGGTCACTTCTTGGCGGAGACCGGATTGTAGGGGAGGCCCGGCTAGAGCAGAGACCGCAGTTCAGGCGAGAGGTAACAGTAGCCTGGGTAAGGATGCGCATGGTGGTGACAGTGGGGGAAAGAAATGCTGCGGTGACTTGCAGGGAGAGTGGAAGGGATGCTCAGGTGTGGAAGGGATGAGAAGGGAGGATTCAGGGTGACTCCTGGCTTTTAGGCCTGAGCAGCCAGGTGTGGGGGACAGTGCTATTCACTGAGACTCAGAGGAGAGGAGGGAGTAGACCTTGGAAAGGATTCTCTGTGTTAGGGTCCACGTGGCTCTAACCCATGGAGACGGAGCTGTCAGAGCAGCAGTGGAGGCTACGAATCTGGAATTCTGGGGAGATGTCAAGATTGGAGATTTCTGCTCGGGGGGGGCGGGGGAGGGTCATCGGAGTATGGATGGGTTTAAAGCCACGAGCCTGGGTGAGATGACAGAGGGAGGGGGTGAGAGAAGAGCACCCAGTGCAGGACCCTGGGCACCCACGATTCACAGAGAAAAAAGTAGCGCAGTCAGGAGACTGAGAAGCAGCGGCCCGCGTGAAGAAACCTAGGAGGGGGTGCCCAGGACCCAGGGGAGAACAGTCAGCCCTGCCCAGTGCTGTAGCCAGCTGAGTTAAGATACGAACGGAGAAATGACCGTGACTTTGGCAACATGGTGCCCTCTGGGGACCTGGACAAGAGTAGCCTCTTTGGAGTTAGGATGGACAAAAGCTGGAGTGAACTGAATGAAGCATGGCCTTGAGGTTTTGACTATTAAGGGGATCTGACCTTGAACTTCCGGACAAATCTTTGCAGATAGCATAAAGACACGATTGCTTCTATTTGGCTCATCTCCATTTGCATGTTCTCCATCAGCTACAAAGTATGATATCTATTGTAAACATCCCCAGCCTTGCCATCCGGAACTGTGGCGCCTTGCTCCCCCTCCAAAATGGGAAAAGGGTTGCCCCGAGCGAGCGTTCAGGGGACTCTAGAGTGAGTAAGCAACACCTCTGGTATTTGGCAAAGAGATCTCAGCTCTACCATCCAGTGAACTCGGTGGCCTCTGGACCCCAGCCATTCACTCAGCCTTCCTGAGGCCCTGCTCGGCGCTGAGCACGGTACCAGGGCTGGAGATGTACAGACAGTGGACTCACCTCCCCCGCGGGCGGAGGTTCCGGTCCAGCCAGGTGCCAGTCAGCGGTAAAGATCCGTTTCCTCATCAGGCCAATGGGCTTGATCGACTTCCCCTAAGCATCTCACAGGGGTTTGAGTCAAACAAAGGATGCGCTTGGCAGACAAGTCGTTCCATCACCCTGGGCGCAGGGAAGGTAGCCTTCGCCTGCATTACTTCACCCTCTTTCCCGCCCAGCCTGGTCTTACTCATCCTCTCCTCTGCGAAGGCCCCTGACCTGGCTCACCGAGACGGAATTAAGAGATCCTCCTGCTGTCTTCTCCCCCCAGCGTGTTGTACGTCCTTCGATTAGAGAGCCGTCACCTGGATTCCCTTATCCATCTTGTCTTTATGTCTGTGGCTGACTTTTATTTATCTGCTTCTGCAGTGAGTGCCGCGGTGCCGGCAAGCCCCGGCCAGGGTCCTTATGTGGGGTCTCTGGATGCCTAAGACATAGGTGGATAGGCTTCTGGGGTGCTTGAAACCCAGGAAATGAGTCCAATATGTTGTGTGCATTGGGGGGGGGGGACTGAAGATTCTCCAAGGGGTCTGTGAGCCCCTGAGAAGTTCAAGAGCGGCAGCAGCAGGTGCCCAGGTGTCTGTGAGTGTGCGGGCATCATGATCTCCACCTTTGGGTCATCACAGTCCACACTCAGGATGCACCTAGGTGACCAAGGGCTGCGGCACCAGCAGAAAGCCTGTAGGACCTGAGCTCTCCAGAGAGCTGGGGAGGTGGTGCTGCCGTCAGCCTTAGGTGGGGAGAGCAGTGGGCGTGGGGGAACGGTTAGACTCAGTCCAGATGCCATAGGACAGTCAGCAGGGATGTGCCCGGGCTGGGAAAAGGAGATAAGGTGGGAAGAAAGGAAAGCCTTGCTCTCGCGGCCCGCCATCGCTCTTCCTGGCACAGGGGGAGGCATCCTGACCAGAGAAATCCATCCTCTTTGGGGAACTAACCTCAGGTTTCTGCCTTCCGGCAATGACACGGTTTCTCTGCCCGGAGGCTTTCATGTGGGCCTGATGAGAACCCTTGGCTCCCTAATTGTTGAGTCGAGGTGCCAGCAGTTGTCGTGGACACCCGGGTAACTAGAGGGTCTACTGGGCCACAGGTGGACTCCGCCAGGAATAAGCGGTCCCATTGGATAGTAGACTTGCAGCTCAAGAAGGTAAATGACTTATCTCGTCCGGAGAGTTTGTCCTCACTTGCCAAGTGCACAGAGGAGAAAGAGCAGGGGCCTGGGGGCCAAATGTCGTGCTGTGTGACCTTGAGCAAATCACTGCCCCTCTCTGAGCCTCAGGATCTTCATCCGTTCAATAAAAGGGTGACGTGAGATGGTCTCTATAGAATGTGCTGTCTCTTTCCCACCTTGCAGCCCACCTCCCTCCTTCCTTCCCCCCACCCCCAGGACCCCGGGCTGGGGGAAGAGGCTGGTGCTTCCCCGATAAGGCATTCCCGAGGGGGAGCTTGGACAGCTCATCGGGATGGAGGTGCTTGAATTGCTGCGGGGGCCTCTGAGCCAGTGGACTCGGAGCTATATTAAGCCTAGGGTGTGATTTCCAGACGACTGCCTGCCTTAGCCCTGCCGGGTTTAAATGACAAGGGGCTGACTTAACTTGTCAGAGGAGGATTTAAGGTGAACTTCCACTCCAGCACACTGACGAAATAAAATAGCAAGCCCGAAATGAGGGATGTTTCCCAGAAGACCAGCTCAGAATCCTCCTTCCTCCCAAGTCCTTCCTCCTCCTTCAATTTCTACCTTCTGCGTGTGTCACCCTCATAGGAAGCCTGACCGTGCCCCCTCTCCAGGACACTCGGCGATGCCCACAGGGCAGGCACCGTCTCCCTGCTGCAGACAGGCACAGCCTGGTGCTTTTCTAAAGAACACACATCTGATCGTACCATGACCACACCACCCTTTACAAGAGCTCCCATCACCTTAGGACCAAGTTCAAGGTCACTAGCCCAGCATATAAGATCCCTCTTGATTTCTTCAATCTTGTTTTTTTACCACATTCCCAAATGGCTCACCACTCGAATGGCCTATTTACAGTTCTCAGAACTGCCAACCCTCTTTCCTGCCTCCACGCAGATGCAGGTGCTGCTACCCCTGCCTGCCACGCCCCTGCCCCCTCCACCTGTTGAACTCTGACTTGCCCTCCTAGGTCAGCTGTGGTGTCACCCCCAGAGACCTTTCCCATCCTTTCCCCCTTCCACCTTCTCCCTCAGGCAACTGCCATGACCCAGGCTGACTTAGACCCTCAGAACATTCTCAAAACACTCAGCACTTTACCCTATGCCTTCACACACTGGGCTCGTGTGTCCATGAATGCAGCAGCTATTTCTTGAGCACCTGCTATGTGCTAACCACTGGAAATAGAGCACTGAATAAGAACAACCTGGCCTTGCTTTTATGGAGCTTGTAGTTAGGCAGGGGAACAAGTATGGCATGAAAGGTTGTTAAATAAATGCTTCCTTAAAATTTTGGACGGCTGTCTGTTAGCCAAGAGCTCGCGACAGGGCAATTGATTGTAATAGTGGAATGTCTCTCCCAGAATGCAAGCCTCTTGTTGGTAAGGACCAGGTGTCCTGTTAGTCTTTATATATATATATATATATATATATATATATATATATATATATATTGTTTTATTGATTTTTTACAGAGAGGAATGGAGAGGGAGAGGAATAGAGAGTTAGAAACATCAATGAGAGAGAAACATCGATTCAGCTGCCTCCTACACACTCCCCACTAGGGATGTGCCCACAACCAAGGTACATGCCCTTGACCAGAATCGAACCTGGGACCCTTCAGTCCACAGGCCGAGGCTCTATCCACTGAGCCAAACTGGTTAGGGCATCCTGTTAGTCTTTGTGCCTGAAAACATAACTTAGAGAATGAATGAATGAATGAATGAATGAATGAATGAATGAAGATTGAATGAATATCTTATGTGGTTGTGAGGGACATAGAAGTAAACTCTTAGTTGGCGAGGTAAAGAATTTTCTCACAATTAAAGCTTTTCAACAATGGATGGGATGCCTTGGGGACTGCTGAGGGTGTTTAAGCCACTGTCACAAATACAATAGAAAGGATTTGTGGCTTCTGAGCCCGAGTGAGTCCAGGGCAGGGTGACTGTCCATGTCAGTTCTGGAATTCTGTGCTGCAGCTCGCCCAGCTGCCCAGCTGACATCATGGCGAGGTAGGGTTGGGGCATCCAGCCAGCTAGGCTAGCCCCATATCAAGCGTGGGCACCAGGACCCAAGAAGGGCCCTGCAAACTGATCACCATTCTTCTCATTTTAGAGCCAGGGAAACCGAGCTTTGGCGGGGGGGGGGGGGGGGGGGGGCGGTGGCGTTAAGCTCCTTGCTGTAAGTTCTGCTTCCAGAGCGTGGTCAGGTCATGCTTTTGAACCTGCTGTCCAACTCCAAAGCAATGTGCTAGATGTGAGGCTCCTTTGAAGGCTGTCAGTACCATACTGAGAGGTGGGAGGGATTTCCCCTGAGCGACAGGCAACCCCAGGGCCGGCCCCTCGGAAGGGCTGGCTTGGGGAGCCTGTCTCTTCCTCGTAATCATTGTTAATGCCATCACTGTAGTGTGGGTCAGGGGCCGGGTCAGGATGTGACAAATCACCTCCTTGAATGCCCACAGAGACCATTTGATACTGGTACTCTTGCCCATTTTAAAGTTGGGCACCGTCTGAGGCTCAGAGAGGTGAAGTAACTGGCCCCAAGACTCACAGACAGTGATGTGGAGCCGGATTTGTACATCAGCCCATCTGACTCCCCCTCACAGCCCGGCAGGGGCTCTCTGGGTCCCCCTTTGGCAGCTCCTCAGCCTCTGCCACAGAGAAGAGGGAGAGAGGGCCAACAGGGTGGGCTGTCCTCATTATCACACGGCCAGGGCCACCTGTCGGCAGAGACAGTGTTCCAGATCCACAGAGGCTGCCACATCAAAGGGAGGCCAGAGGGAGAACATCTCCACTGCAGAGAAGACATGGGCGGCAGGGCTCACGTACCCCAGGAACACGCAGAGCAGACGGGTGGAGGGACAGGGCCTCCCCTCCCACGCTACATACACACCACACACACACACACACACACACACACACACACATGCACACACGCACACGGCAGCTGCCTAAGCCCCAAATCCCTTTGGTGAGCCTTGCACAATGTTCAGTGAAACCTTTTTCAAACCATGGCCCACGGCCCTCAGGAATCTGTTAATGAGGGAGACAGGTGGCCTGGATTCGTGGAAAGTCTGAATGGGAGACTATTCTTTAAGCAATGCCGTTTTTTAAATTATTATTATTATTTTGCATGGCGGTGGAGTAACTCAAATGAGTCTAAACATGTGTTGTCAAGTAGTGGTCCTTAGGGGACCTGCTTTAACGGTTATAATAATCATTTTAATTGGCACATTAATTATACGTGAGCAGGTGCTTCCAAAATAATTGAAGGTGTTGGAAAGCTGTTTATTTCTTTAAGTGGTTTAAACATTCCCCTTTCACCCTGTTTACTCGATGAATATGAAATCATGCAGGCCGCCCTTTGGAGAGAGAGAAGTGCAGCCTGCCTGAGTCAGTGGGCTCAGGCTTCATGAGGGCTCCAGGTCATGCCCTCACTCCTTCATGCACAGAGCTAGCTCCTGTAGGAACAGGGAAGGGATCACTGGTTTGAATGGGTTGTTGCAGAGATGCTGGGGGCCTTCCTTCCTCTGCAGCAGGGGACGCGTGCTGGAGGGGGACCAGCTGGAGCTGGAGGGGAGTCCCTCAGGAGATCCTCAAAGAAATCCAGCTGTGCTGCTGGACTATTTGGGTCTTGCCAAAGGATGCTGCCTTCTCTGTTGATTCATCTTTCACCAGATAGTTATGAGGAGCCCGCTATGTCCCGGGCAGGGTGCTGGGGGCTGCGGTAGAGGTTCCTTTCTAGTGGAGTAAAGGAAACTAGTGATAGTCTTATGTTGTCTTCTATGCAGACATCTTACTGACAACTTATCTGTTCTAACAGGCTTTTAAAATTTCAACCTTTTGGGTTTTGGTGTCATGCAATGATAGCAGTATCTGCAAATAATGATAACTGTTCTCATCGAACACCTGAGTATCTCAGAATGTATAAAAGCTCATGTTGCAAGGGATCAGATCACTTGGATTCAAATTCTAGCTTTGCCACTTGGGAGCTGTGTGACTTTGGGCAAGTTACTTAACCTCTCTGTACCCCAGTTTTCTGATCTTACATGAGAACTTAGAACAGTGCCTGGCACGGTTGGTGCTGTTATTACTTATTGAACTTATTATAAATTCTTGCCTTATTCCATTGTCTGAAACTTCTGGAATGCTTATAAAATGTTTCCTTGTCTTATTTCTTTTTTGTCTAGGATTGCTTTTATTTAAACATTGCCTGTCCTATTTATTCCCAGTTTCTGATAAGTACTTTTTTTTTTCATGTAAAGGAAGTTTACTTCTATTCCAATTTCACCTAGAGTTCTTATAAAGAAAAATTAATTAAATGCTTTTTAAGAATCTATTGAAGTAATCATATGGTTTTTCTCCTTTAATTTACTAAAGTAATGAATTATATTCATGATTTTTCTCATATTGATCCTCCAGTGGAATTTTATAATTTCTTTAAGCAAACATATTGTGTCCTAAATAAAAGGAATGCTCAAGCACTTATTTTTTATTATTATAAATGGAATCTTTTTCATTGGATTTTCTGTGGGTCTCTGGGACGTAGGAATGCAATGCAATTGATTTTTTTTTTGTGTGTGTGGCTTTATCTTGCATCCTATAAATTAGATGAATTCATTTAATACGCACGTGGTGGCTTTCCTCGTATTGTCTGGGCATTCAGTCTTCCTCAAAGAACGTCTTCCTTTCATCCATCGTTTGGATAGGCATTGCAGGGGCAGGAGTAATTAACTACTGTGTGCTGAGTACCTACTAAGTGCCAGGCACTGAGCTAGGTTCTGCTTCCTGAGTACTCTCGTGGCTGTTTGGAAGATGAGGTAGTTGGGGTACCCTCCTCGGCTGATACACTGAGAACAGAAAAAGGGAAGAAATCCCTCCAGGCCCCAAAGCCACTTAGATTCTGATTGGGATTCAAACACCATTAACCCTGGGGCCAGGCCACCTCCCAGCTGATGGGTCTTCCCTTTCCGGGGCAGGAGCACTTAACCTTGACCCCAAGGGGAAGCCAGGATCAAAGATGCATCCTGAGATGCACCGGTCACTCGTCGAAGTGAAAGTGAAGCCAAATGCCCTGACACGAGCAGCTGACCTTGAACTGTCCAGCTCTCTGTCCCCCTTTTTGCCCTTGAATCTGGTACTTGCTTGGACTAAAAAGGAGCTAATGCTTCAGTTCTAGTTTTGTGGGGATTTTTTTTCAAGCGGCATCTCAGCTCTGAAGGGCTTGAGGTAGTCTTGCCAGGTGCCATGGTCCCCGGCTTTCCCCGGAGCCTGTGGACGATGCTCTCCTGCTCCCTGACTGTTGGCATCTTGGTGCCCATGGACTCCCCTTGCTGCCTGGCACGCCTCTGGCTGCCGCAGGCCCCACACCTTCCTGCCTGTCGTCTGGCTCTGGCTTTTCACGCTAATTACTCCAGCTCCTCATTGTGCAGACAGCCCCTTCCCGCTTCCCAGCATCTCGCACCCCGAGGAGCATGTACCTTGTTATCTCCCTTCACCTAACACCAGTCAACTTAATTATCCCGTGGAGCTGAGGACTCCGAGCTCCGGGCTCATTCCCACAACCGCCCTCTGTGGTCTGGTTCCCTCGGGCTTCCTCGGGCCTCCTGCAAAGATGGCAGCGGTGGTCTTGCTGCGGATTCCCTGCAGGGGTGCAGCGCCTGGGTGCTCGACAGAGAGGGAAGGGGGACTGACTCAGCCGGTGCTCTCATCTCCAAGTCCCAGGCTTCTTTCTGACGCCTTTTACTAATTCACACCAAATGGCTGTATGGGTTTGTGGCAGCCAGCCTGTCCAGTGTGTCCTTGTGGCCCCAAAGAGCTGCCCTGCCCACAGAAACCCAGGCCTGAGAGCCTCCTGGGGTCCCTGGCAGCCCTGGCTCTGCCCCCGGCCCCGGCTCTCAGAGACTGTGGGAAACTCATCAGCGGCTGTGGCTGAGTTTGGAAGCTGCTGGGGACTCGAAGAGGAGAGGGGGAAGCCTCCCTGACCATTCAGCCACGCCGGGCTCTGTGAGCAGCTCCATCGTATGTGCAGGGACACTGAGGCTCGGATATGCGACAGGACTTCCCGAAAGTGCAGGGCTGGAGTCCCACGCCGGGTCCTTCTGACTTGAGCCCCGCTCAGGCTGTGTTCTTGCTCCCTTGAGACAGTCAGCGGCTGGGAATCTTCCAGTTCCCAGGGGCTGCGGCCGTGGGGACCCCAGGATGGAGCTGGCCCTGGCCAGGCTTCCAGACCCAGGGCTTGTGCGTCCCCTTCCTCCTCGGGGCCATCCACACCCACCCTGGGACCCGCCGCCACAGTCTCACCTCCTGCCTGTCTGCCATCCCGGTGGCGGCAGGGAATGAATGAGAGCAGTCCTTTGAGTGGGAGCGGCCAGAGCGCTTGGCAAGGAGGGGCACGGGAGGTGAGAGCAAGAAAAGGGCGCTGCGGGGGCTCCCGCGCTCCAGCCCACGGGTCCGTGGGTCCTGGCAGGTCCCGGCCTCCCAAAGCCTCTGCTCTCTCATCGGCAAATGAGGCAAAGAGCATCCTCCTGGGGGCCTTGCGGGGGTGGAATGAGCTCCTTCCAGCAAGGGCTTCCCACGGTGTCAGCCACAGAACAGCAATAACAGTAACAATACACGCTCATACTGAGCACTGACGATAGGCCAGACACCGGGTCAGCGCTTCACATAGACCGGCTCATTGTCCTCATGGCAGCCTTGTGGGTAGGTACTGTCGTTGTTCCCATTTCATAGATGAGGAGACTGAGGCGCAAACAGGCAGTCACGTGGTCAAGAGCATACAGTTGGCAAGTTGGAGACGTGGGATTCCAACCCCGTCAGTGGGGCTTCAGGGTCTCCACTCTGTTTTAGTAAATACTTCCAAAGGTTAGCTCCTTCCCATGCCTCCCTGTCCTCCCCTCCCTCTCCCCCCTCCCCATCTTCTTAGGCACATAGAGCCATGAGCTAAAAGGAGTGAACAGTCCAATGAGAAAGGCCCAGGAATAGAAGTGGCTGCACAGCATGGAGGATGGTTCCGGGGGAGAGGCGCCAGCGAGGTGGGATTGTAGATTCCCTGGGAGCGAAGGCGGCCTGTCCTCCCTTTGTGTCTTTCCTCCTGCTCGCTGCACTGGGTCTGCGCAGGCCATGGGGGCCCAGCAATGCGGGCTGACGGGGCTTTGAAGGGAGACCCTGCAGCTCACTTCAAGCTGCTGGGATTAACCCCTCGGTACATCTCCAAGCTTCACGCCACGTGGGGGCTCTCGGCAGACAGTTGGAGGCCGATTTCCGTGGTGCTGGCCCAGCTCTGCGGCGTGGCTTCTGGCTGGCCTCCGAGGGAGAGCAGTGCTGCGATTTTCCATTAGGGCCGGGCGGCGTGCTGGGAGGCTTTCTGGGTCGGGGGCAGGGGCTGCAAAACGCCTCCAGCGCAGGCCGGCAGCTCCTCGCGGGGCCTTGAGAAATGCATTCAGTCTGCTCGCTTTCGCCTGCCGCGGTCCTCGGGACACAGATACTGGTCACACGTGGTTGGAAGAAGCTCCATGGCGTGCTCTCCCGTGTCAGGTGCTCCGAGTGAAAGTGTTCGTTTATCCGCCATCCCCAAGTCATTCATTTACTTAACCAATATTTCCTGGGCAGCTACGGGGTGCCAGGCTCTGCGCCAGATGCTGAGGATACAGCAAGAGCAAAACAGACAGGTCCTCTCTGCTCCCAGGGAGCAGACATACTACTGGGCATGCCGAGGGCATGGACCAGAACCTGGCAAACAATGGGGAGGGTCCATGGCACGGACCCCAACCCAGACCGGGTGGTCAGGGTCGGCTTCCCAAGGAGGGAAGGTATGAGCTAAGGTTCGGAGGGTAAAGAGAGCCAAAATAGTCTGGGCAGACCTTTTAAAATGAGAGACAGTGTGGCGCCCCGGAAACTAAAGTGGCCGTCTGTTGGGGCCGAGACAGGGAGAGGAGAAGAAGCAGAAAGCAGTGGATGTTGAGTGGAGCCTCGATCCGTTATCTATCTTGATAAAATGTTCGAACTTAACCCTGAGAGCAAAGGGGAACCCCATTTTTATGCAGAGGAGCAGTGGGCACAGTCTGTCTTGTCCTTGGCTGCTGTGAGGTCCATGAACCAGGATTGGGCGGAGGTTAGGGAGGCCACAGGCAAGTAGACACTCCGGGATGGAGGCTGATGCAGCAGCCCAGGTGGCCCAAGATAGGGAACTGGCAGTGGGGGATGGAGTGCAGGGGATGGGTTAATGGCCAGGGACCTGCTAGATGCCCGGCAGAGGGATTAAAATACTGAGGGAGGGCGGGGAATATGAAGAAGTCTTAGAAAGGAGGTGGCCTGGGGGTGTGGGTGCCTTTACCGGTTCACCAGATGGAGAAGGAGGGGAGATGGAAAAGTGGGCCAGGCAGGGGTGGCCTTGGTGCCAAGCAGCATGGGTATCCAGGCAGCTTCTCCGAGCTTGGAGAACTGGGCCGGTACAGTTAGGTTGCCACTCCAAAACCCAAGCCCAGTTTTATGCTAGTGGCATCTCTCCATATTCTGTGCCCCGAAATCTCCCTGGTTACTGGTCCAGAGGAGGGGTTGGGCTGTTGGCACGGTGATGGAAACCCACTGGTGCGGGAGCTGGACCATCAGAATCCACCCAGGTCCTGGCTCCCGACCACGCTCACCGACATACATGTGTGTCCTCAGACTCCTTTCCTGTCGCCGAGGAAGCCTGGGCACATCTCTGCCTGATGGTCCGTGAGACAGTCTACTCTCCTCCTCTCATTGTGGAGGGACATACAGATGTCCCGTGCTCACAGTACCATCACTCTGGCGCTGGCTCTAAACATCTCTCTCTCTCTCTCTCTCTCTCTCTCTCTCTCTCTCTCTCTCTCTCTCTCTTCCCCTCCCTATCTCCCTTTCCTGCACTCTCTTCCTCCTTTCTCAGTTCAATTGGTTAATAAAATTATATAGGCTTCAGGAGTACAATTCTATAATACATCATCTGTATATTATATTGTGTTCACCACCCCAAGTCAAGTCTCCTCCCATCACCATTTATCCATCCTTTAACTTTTCTACCTGGACTTGGGTGAGTGTATGAGTCAGGATAGCCTAGGTTGTGCTGCATTAACAAAATAACCCCAAAGCCCAGTGGCTTGAGGCAAGCAAGGTTTGCTTCTTGTTCACAAAAAGTTGGATATGGGTCATCCAGGACAGCTCTCATCCATGAGGTGACTCAGGGATCCAGGCTCATTTCATCTTGTGGTTCTATTCCATCAGCATGCATGGTTACCACCTAAAGGGAGTACAAAAGCAAGAATGTCATGGGATAGCTTTTATGGGAGTGACTTAGGTTATTCTGCTCATATTGTTACCCAGAATGCCATCACCTGGCTGCAATTTCAAGGGAGGCTGGGAAATGTAGTTTTACTGAATGCCCAGGGAAAAGATAACAAAATTAGATTTAGTGATGACCCAGCACCCTCCCTGCTAAGGACAGGAGCGGAGTAGAGAAAGAGACAGGAGGCTCTTGCAGTCTTCTAGACGTCGGATGTGGTGGCCTAGCCATGGGTGGTGACAATGGGGATGCAGAGAAGTGGGCAGGGTCATAACATTCATACAACACCTGGTATTATGCCTGCCCAGGAGGCCCCAAAAGTGATCACTCTTATTGTATCCCTTAAAATTGAAACATTTAACTTTTCCTTTGCAGGATGAAGTCAAATACCCCAAAGGCCTTTGTTCTGATTCCATAAGGTCAATAGGCTGAGATGTTCTCTGACCAGGGTTATACTATGTTCTCTGACATGGTCATACGTTCTTGGAGCTTTAGCCTTGGGACGGCTTTTCGAGACCTCCCGGTCCAGGTGGAAAGCGTGGCCTAGAGTAGGCAATGGACTTGCCCCAGTCATTGAGGTGATCACTAGCCTACCAGAGCCTGGGCCCAGGTCTGCATACCCCATGTGCCTCTCTATGCATTCAAATACCTTCTGGTTTTCTCCTTCCCCAGCAAGTCCAAGATGACAAACCACTGGGGAAGTTCCTCAGGCAAAGTTCCTCTCCTGGTCACATCTGGTGAGATCTGAGTGGACAGGGAGGGAGGGAGAAGAGGGTGACTGGGCTCTCTCATCCAAGCCTGCTGCTCTCTTTCATGTCTCCATGCTCTTGAGAAAGAATGTATGCAGCATGAGAAAGATCAGGGTTCCAATCTCACCTCCACCATTTCTCCACTGTTACATCTTGAGTTAGCTACTTAACCTCTCTGAACGTTAGACTTGTTTTTTCAGACAAAGGGTCTAATGACACTGGCCTCACACCATCGTTATGAGGACTGAATGGTGTAGGTGAAAGCCCCAAGCTCAGAGCCTGGCACCTAGGAGGGTCTCAGCCCATGGAGGTAAGGACTGGGAAGAACTGCCAAGTCATCCCCCCGCCACCACCCCTCCTATGCCCCTGGGTGCTGACTCTGTACCAAGTTGTCAAAGCTCCTGCAGGACCAGGACAAGTTTGAGAACTCACTCTAATGAAGGCTTCCCTTCTCCCCAAGAAGCAGGTGGCCTTTCCTGGCATCGTCATTCACCGTGTAGGGTCCATGAGACTTTACATTCCTCTGTCACAGGACTGAACTCAGCATCCTTACCTCCATGGCCAGAGATCAAGGGGCCACAGCAAACCCAAACTCTCCTGAGTCATTGGAGGGGCTGCACTATTTCCTGGCACCCACATGTCCTTAAATGGGCTTCTGTTGTTTGCCTCGGATCATATTTATAGGGGGAAGGGGAGAAATCACCAACTCCCTTGCGTGGTGGGGGTGGGTCAGATCCAGATCTCTAGCTCCTGCCCATTGGCCTCTCAGGGGGTGCAAGGGCCCCCTTCATCTCTCGTGGTCCTGCCCAGGGAACCTCCAGGCTGGATCCTGCCATCCAGTATGGGCTCTCAGAGGTAGTTCAATAAAGAGAATTTTAAAGCCTTTTAATACTTAGCAGGGAATCTTTTCTTTGCCAAAGCACCAATTAAAGGGACAGGCCAGTTCAACTTGACTTTATTAGTAGCATCTTATCTGGAAGAGGAGACACGAGGGAGGTGCAGGCAAGGAAGGCCCTGAGACAGCCATCTCAGCTTCCTCTGACAGGGACAATCGTCTACAGTAACGAGGCGCCTCCTGCCTTGAAGGCTCCAAGGAGAGGCCAAAGGACTCCTTGACGTTGCTCCTGCCCTTAGGAACTCACAAAGCAGTGGAGAGAAATGAGACAGTGGAGCGAGGTTAGTCAAAGAAGGCTTCTTGAAAGAGACAGACTTTAAACTTGGCTTTGAAAGGTAGGTCAAGTTAGGGGAAAGTGGAGAGAAAAGAGGGGCCATCTTGGGTGAGAAGCTCTGCAGGAGCAAAGACAGGATTCATGGGGAGTAACCAGTAATGTTTGGGGAGTATTTCTTTGTCCCAGGAACTGTGCTAAGCACTGTACCACTTATCTCTAATCTTTCAAATAACTCTATGAGGAAAAGGGGATATAGAAACTGAGTTTTAGGTACTTTAGTCCAGTTCATGATTCTAGTAAGTACTAGAGTGTGGACTAGCACCCAGGCCAGTGACCCAGGCCAGTGTCCACTTTGAAGTCTTGGGCTGAAACATGTGAGAAGAGGCGTGGAGGGGGTCAGGAGTACAGGGTTGTGAAGTTGGTAGAGTTTATATTTACTGGAGGTCCACAGGTCCCCATCTCCCTCTTTCTGAGCCTCCCAAGGACATGTAGCTCTGTCTACCCACTCACCAGCTCTGCACCTACCACCGAAACTGACCTGTTCTACGTCCCATTCCCTCTTTTCAGCTGTCTTCTTTCCTTCTATTCCAGCAGGTGCCTTTGAAAGCTGTTACTCCCAAGGGAGTGCCTGTCAGTTGGCTTTCTCAGGTTGTGGCTGGTAGTCTTGGAATTCCTTACCAACCACCAAATAGGCTAATGCCTGCACTACTCCTGGATATAGACTGCTCAGGCTGGTGGCTCTGTCCCACTTCTGGAATCTTCCAAAGAGGCTTTGTCCATGCCTAGAATCCATTAGAGCATAATGATCAGGTGTTTATTCCTTCTTTCAACTATCCATCTATGCATCTATTCATCCATCCATCCATATACTAATCAATTACCCATCCATCCATCCATCCATCCATCCATCCATCCATCCATCTATCCATCCACTCATCTATCCATCCATCCATCCATCCATCCATCCATCCATCCATCCATTCATCCATCCATTCACCCACAAATCCACTCAGCACTTATTTTGACACGGTAGCCTTGTTCTCCTTACACTGGGCCTTCAAAACCACGGTAGGCTTGGAGTTTCTGGGAAATGGAGAGGTTAGTTCATCCAGCCCATCTGCCTTCACGCTTTGTCAAGTAATAGGTACTCTGAATACACAAAGTGAAATTCACTGACTCCAGGGCAAATGACAGGCCTAGCCGTGCCCAGACCCCTGGCCATTCAGTCTCCAGCTTGTTCTACTGTAGGGAAGTGGGTGGAGAAGTGTACAGAGTGAGAAACTGAGCCTGCCTTGGGTGCATGGCAACCAGGAGCCATCTCTGAGCATGGTCCATGGTGCTGCCAGCAGCCTGTTTCGTTGAGGAGCAGCCTTACTCAGACACCATCCTGTGCTCCTTGCATATTTCCCAAGGGCGGGGGAACCTTCTGGTCTGACTTTCTGAATCTGCGATCTGCCCCACCTGGTGGGTTTGGATTTGCCTTTATGTGGGAAAACTTCAAGCCTCTGATACCACACCTACCTCTCAGCATTGGGCCAGATTTCCAGGAAAGAGGAGGGACCGTTCCAGCAACAAATAATTCAATAAAGATTTTCTCTGTCCACCAGCTTTGTTCCTTCTCCCTTCATCTCTGACTATCAAGGAAATGGAGACCAGATCCCCCTTCCTACTACCTGGCTAGGTGCCAGCCAGGACACCCTCTCCAGCCAGCTTCTTTGTTCATATCATGCCAGGAACTGGCTCACTCTCTCCATAGCTCACCCATCTCCGTGGCTTCCCCTTTTCCTCTCACACTCAGCCCTCTTGGTAATATTGGATTAGCCCACTTTCTCAAAAGCTGATTTTTATTTGCATAATCTTCTGCTCTTCATGTTACTGGGCCCTCTGTGATAAGCCGATGGACGGGGGCAAGTCAAACAAATTATACTCTTTACACTTAACAGTAGAAGAAGCTATTTTTTAAAGAAGACACACATTTTATTTTCATCTCCACATTCTCTTTGACCAATAGTGCCATCGCAGTTTGGGGTGCATTCGCCTGTGTCTCCTGATCTTTACCAAGAAGCCACGGCAGACAGGATGGAAATTAGGCCTGAGGAAGAACTTCCTGATTGTGTTAGTGGAGAGAATGTGCATGAAAGCTCCTTGCAATCACAATGCATTACACTTTGTATATGAAGCACATTTCCATATGTTATCTAATTTTTCCCCATGAAACACCACTGGCAGCCAGAACAGGCATTTTTCCCAGGACAGCTGAGGCGAATGAGACTCAGAGAGGTTACATGTGGTGTCGTTGATGGGACTGGAACTAGAGCTCCTGGTTCCAATTTCTCCAACGCCCAACTCACTGACCTCAATTCCAATCAATAAACACCAGCTACCTACTGTGTGGCAGAGGCGCCAAGCCCAAGGCCAGTGAGCCTTTTATTGAGTGCCTACTGTGTGGCAGGTCCACACATGACAGCCTGTGAGAATTTGGCACAGACCTCTACAGGAAAGGAGTAGGAAAATAATCCAGAGAAAGGCATGTCTTTCCCACAGGCCTCTTCTCTCTGCCCAGCAGATTTTTACAAATGAAATGATCATCCATGTTAACTTTAGAGGACAGAGAAGAGGTCTGAAAAAGACCAGTGGGGTTGAGGCCATGAAGTCCATCCCTCAGCCGCCTTCATCCCATCTTCACTTCCCTGGAACCGCTCGCCTTCAGCCATGCCACTGGGTAGGGCCTCCTCTCTTGACAGTTTATATAAAGAAGAGAAAGGGCAGGAGTGTGAGGGAGCAGGTCCAGGGTGTGTGTGTGTGTCTGTCTTTAGGGAGGGGAGCTGTACACATGTTTATTGGCTGAAGAAAAGGAGCCAGTGCATGGGAAGAGCTTGGGGTGACATGGGGGGGGAAAGAATTGAAGGCCAAGGCCCCAGCAGGTGTAGGCAAGGGTGGGTTCAGCAGTCAAGTGGAGGGGCTCACATGGGAAGGAGTGCGAGTCTCCCACGGTAGGGCAGGATGGCACTCTGGACAATGTAGAGACTCTGGCGACAGACAACCCTGGGTCCAAACACCAGCTCCATCACTGGCTAGATGGGCAGCCTTGGTCTCTTCATCTCAGCCTCAGTTTCCTCCCTTCTCAAATGGATATGAGCCTTCCACCTTATTGATGTGGGGGTGGGGATTTAAGAGGAGCCTCAAATATGGCTGGTGGCATTTGGGACATTCTTCACAAATGTCAGCTGCCTCTCCTCTCCGGGCTGGGGGAGTGAGGAGAGGATGAGGGAAGGTGCAGAAAGGGTAGGAAGGAGGGATGTTGAGGGTGTCCCAGGAGAGTCAAAGCCCAACATCCTTTCTTAAATGACTCTCTGTCCATGTCAAGAGAAGGGCCAGGTGGCTGGTCCCAGGGCCCAGGGACAGTCAAGAACCAAGAGGCCTAGAGGGGCGGGAAGGCGCCCTGCTTCATCCTTATAACTTTCATACAATGGCCACAGGAACCCATCCTGGTCTTGGCTAGCGTGGCCTTGTCCACATGACCAGGGTCGCCTGCATGAGGGAAGGTGTGGGGATGAGGGATCAGCAGGTGGAGCCAAGGTGAAAAGATTGGGGGCATCTCTTTGCCTTCATGCCAGAGGCATCCTAACATGGACTCGTAGTTCTCATGTGCTGATCTGCCCGGGGGTGAGCCTGCCGGAGCGCCAGGCTGGGTGACCTGGGCAAGCTGACCTCAGCCCATTGGGCTCCTTTCAATAGGAAGCAGCTGGCCACAGTGCCTACTCCAGGGGATCGTGTCACAATTAAGCGGCATGATACTCATGGAGCATTTAACAGGGGTGGGGGACATCCAGCCCACGGACCATATAAGGCCCGGGAATCATTTGGTCTGGCCCTGCCAAGGCATTAGGGTGAGTTAATTAAATGTTTGACCATATACAGCAGGCTCATGTTTAAGTTGATGATTTTGTATGGCCCAAGAATGATGTTGTAAATATCCAAATGGCCCTGGGCAAAAAAAAAAAAGGCTCCCCACCCTTGACTTAGAATACAGGCTGCACTTTCCTCATCTTCCTTCTGGCGTTGTTTGTGAAGGGTCCCCTGAAGCGAGCCTGAGGAAGGAGAGGGGAGGGTCTGGGGGTCTGCCTGTCCTGCCCCGTCTCCATTAGACATCACAGGGCAGGGAACCAGTGTTGGCTCCAGCTCTAAGCTGCCGTGGGACGTTGGGGCTCCGCGGTCTGCGATGTGGATTTACCAGGTTCTTTCCAAGATCCTCTCCTGCTCCGTCCGACACCTTCTGACTCTTCGTGATGTCAGAGTCCCTCAGAACCATCCACTTCCCCAGCCAAGCGGGCTTGGCAGACGCCAGGGCAGCCTTCTCAAACCATGCAGCCGCCGGCCACAGCCGCAGAAGGGAGCTTGCTAGGGGCAGACTCCCGGGTCTGCCAAGGCGGGGGTTTGCTGAGTAGGCTGCGATGTGTGTCCTCGCTGCGTGCCCTCCTCCCTCCCCCCGGTAACTCTCACACTCACTGCATTTTGAGACAGGAGGGTTTTCTCCTCTCCCCTCTCTCCTGTAACCAGCGAAAGCCACCCAGCCGGGCCCGGTCACCTGACACTGGTGCATGTAATTTCTAAGTGGGAACAGCAACTCATCAAATGGAGCGGTTTGCAATTGCCTGGGATAGAACTATTTTCTTTTCAATCTTCCCTGGAAAGTGACAGATAATAACCAGCCTGGAGATGGTAATATTATTAGGGCCAAAAATAAAATAAAACCCCTTAACGGCTTCCTCTGACAGAGGGAGGCCAAGTCTTCTTCCATTCATTTAAATCAAGTGATTGTTTTCCTTGCTTATTATCTTAGATTCCCAGGAAGCTGCATCACCTGCCTCCCCCTGGGCCAGGGGAGGGTCCTACTCTGCCATTTCCTATTGTCTCCCAGGGGGCCTCTTATCTCTGATGTGTCTCCCACATCACCAGCCTCCTGTGGCAACCCAGCAGCAGGAAGCCAAGCATGGATGAGCCCCTTTCCGCAAGCTTGTTTCCAACCCAGCACCCACCATTTCAATTAAATGGGCTTCTACACGTAAGGACACAGAAGTAGGCCTGGTGTAGAGTAAGCGCCCGACTCACGTGAACACTATTGCTGATTGTTATTGTGAAGAATATTGAATATGGGGCATTTGAACACCGTGATTCTTGTCATGCCAAGACAACGTGTGCCCTCCCGCAAGTCACTGTGCATGAGCCAGTTTCTCCAGCTGTGAATGGGGGTGGGGAGTGTGGACACGGTGAGACCAGAGCAGGGATGCATATGCTGCCACTGTTTTCCGGGAGGACATCATGATAGGAAGCACCTGGGCAAAGGGTCGGTGGTCCTCAAGGCCCCATCATTCCCTTATTCCACATATAAACGGAAACTAAACGACCGGCAGGTGCAGATGCAGCTTCGGACCATTGAGTTTAAGCTAAGCCTCTCTCTTCCTAGCACTTTATTCCAGATGATTCTCTGAATGCAATTTACCTCTTTTATGCTCCTGCTTCTTTTTACCTGTTGTGGGGACTTAGGTACTCCTGTAACCTTGGCAACCCACCCTTTCTCCTTCTCTATGGAAAGGAAAAGGCCGTGCCCACTTTTTAAGGTCCTGGTGGTCATTCCAGCCAACCTGTGAGCAGGGCCGACCGCATGGTGGACACCCCATCCGTGGCAGCTGTCGTAGAGGTCATTGCGCATCTGGCCATCATTCTTACTCTATTTTCTCCGGCCCACAACCCCTACCTGCAGCCCGGAAACCCAAAGGGATCTGAAAATTGAAAGGAGTTTTTTTTTTATAATTTATTTGCTGGCCACACTGGACCTGATTTGAACTGACTTGGAGGCAAAACCCAGCCTGAGCCAATGGGAGGTTATTTATGGTCTGTATTGATCTCACTTAGTGTTACTATCCAGACGTTTCGCTGCAGAAATATTGATGTGGGTGATTGCGGAGTGATTCCTCAGCCCCTGGTGGGTCTGGAACACACTGAGCGAGCTCCGCATCACCTTCCCGAGGAGAACGAGGCCGTCGGGCTGCAGATCTGGGGTATGGACGGTGGTGGGACTGTTCCTGTGAGGTTCTCACCTCTGTCTGCTGTGTGCCTCCTGCAAGACTCCGCTCTTGGAAAATCGTTGTTTACCCAGCTGCCCTCTCACTCATATGTGCATGTAAATCCAGCCCAAACCCACTTACCCAGGCGCATCTTCTTGCCATGCCACACTCACACACACACATACACACTCACACGCACACACACACGCACATGCACACGTGCACACACATGCACACACACATGCACATGCACACACACACATGTGCACGCGCTCAGCATCCCCCGCCCCGCCACATCCTTGGTCAGCCCCTTCTTCAGGTGCTTGCTGACTCTTCCTTTTAATATGCCGCCTCATCACCTGTTTCCAGGCCGATGTCTGTGCCCACCAGGCAGCTGGAAGGAAGGCTTCCGCCCTGCCTGACATCCACAGGCTGCCTTTCCCCCACGCGGCGCCGCCAGCTGCATTCTCCGTTCCTCACACCGATTTTTGGCACCAGGTCCACACAGCCAGGGGTCTCCAAACAGAAGTGCGCCTTTCCCGGGCAAGCCGGCTCCTTTCTGAAGTGCCCGCTGGAGGGCTCTGTCCAAGGTCCTGGATCTTCCCCTGCATTTTCTTCTGCAGGTTTTTCTTCTGAGCCACAGAGATTAAGAGCTTGGAGGTGGCCCCTGAGGAAAGAGTTGTCAGTGATTTAATGAAACAGTGATGGAGCCAGGAGTGACAGGGGGTGGGAGGTTGTGGTTTTTTTTTTAATCAGACTGTGCAGAGGTGGGAATGACCAAGGAATTTATCCTCGCAGGCTCTGGTCAGCCCTCGAACAGCAATAATATTTTTAACAAACACTTGCTGTGTGTTCTAAGCACTTTTACATGAGCTATCTCATTTAATCTTCACAACATCCTCTAAGATGACTTCTATTATTACCCTACTGAATAGATGAAGAGACTGAGGGTCAGGGAGGCTAGGTAACTTGCTCCAGGTCACACATCTAGTATATGGTGGAGCCAGAAGCTGATCCCAGGCAATTGGACTCTACTTAACCAAATTCTTAACCAAACATGTATCAGTTATCTATTGCCCCAGTAATGCTGTGTAACAAATGATCACAAAGTCTCATTGGTTACAGCAATAAGCTCTTTTTGCTCGCATATCTGAAGGGATGAACTAGGTGATTCTGTTTTCCTGGCTGTGCTCGCCTGCTTGGGGGTGGCTGACTGTTGGCTGGCCTAGATATTGCCCTCACCCTAATGAGAACGAGTTGTCTAATAGGCGAGATGGGCATCCATATAGTTAGAAAACAAGTGCCACTGTAAACTGGTTTAGAAAGATGCAGGCAAGACCCAATCCAGGAGACTCAACCTGGGTGGGCATCCTGGAGGAGGTGCGTCTTGTCCATAGTTAGGAAGGCAAAGGAAGCTCCCTGCCGGGCAAAGATTAGAAGGTGGGGTCACAGAACACAGGGGAAGAGGATGTGGGGAGCTGGTTTTCCAGCTCCTTAGCCCTTCGTGGGGACTAAGCAGCTGCTGTGGAGAAGGAAAGTCTTGGGCTCAAAGCTATTTGGAGAAGGCAGCCCCAGGCTCCTTTGTGAAGCTCGTAGAAAGGAGGAACGCGTGAGGAAAGGAGAGAGAAGGGTAGAGCAAGCCCTGCACTGGAACCTGCTGCTTTTCCAAGACCCTGAGCTCCTAGAGGGTGAGGCTCCGTTCTTTGGGCCAGGACTGGCTCCACCATAGAGACGGAGCCGCTCATTCTCCAGCCTGGGTCCCCCAAACAGACGCAACTGCAGCCCACACACCCAGTCCAGCCACCACCTGTTTCTGCAAATGAGTTTATTCAAACACAGCGGAGCTTACTCATTTACTCATTGTCTGCACCCATCAACAGTAGGGCTGAGTACGTGCAACAGGAACCACGTGACCCGGAAAGCTTTAAATAGTTACGCTCAGCTCTTTACTGAAAACCTTTGCCAACCCTGCTCTAGAGGGTGAGCCGCGGAGGGGCGGGCTCTCTGTTGTAATCACGCTGTCTCCCAGCACCCGGAGCCTCACAGGGCAGGTGCCTCCTCGGTGCCTGCCGAGTGCAGGAAGGGCCCTGCCTCTCCTCCTTCCCCGCTGCTGCCGGGGTGAGGGAGGAGTCTCTCCCACTCTGCTCCTCCATTTGTTCTCCCCGGGCGGATCATTTCAGTGAGAAAACAGAACTTGAAGAGGCCAGCGTGAGCAGCCTTACTCCTCCTGCTCGTTGTCAGCAGAGCCGGCACTAGGACCCAGGTCCCCGGACTCCATATGCCCCACAGTCCCCGCTCTGGCCCCATCCCCACAGTCACCTAAGCAGTCCGCTCTGAGGTTCCAGCTTTGGTGCTTTGTAGGGGGTTCCCATGTGGTGTAAGGACTTTGGGGCTGTGGACAGCGCCTTAGGGACTCCTGTGTCCCTGGGGAGTGAAGCTGAAGGAGAGATGGCCCAAAGGCAGGTGCCCGAGCTTCCCTGCGATGTGCCCAGAGGAGCACCCAGTGCCTTAGGGACTCCTGTGTCCCTGGGGAGTGAAGCTGAAGGAGAGATGGCCCAAGAGCAGGTGCCCGAGCTTCCCTGCGATGTGCCCAGAGGAGCACCCAGCCTCAAGGAGGGAGCCCATGGTGTGGCTGTGCTTTGCCTCCCCCGTCCTCCAGCCCTGCTTCGGGCGGCCACCCACGTGCCTTGGGAATGGAGGAAGTTGCTGTTGCCAACCTGCCCAACAAAAACCAATTCATTCCTCCCGGGACTCTAAGCAGGTGGAAGTACAGGGGCACCAAACCTGTGGCTGGCCTCCATCCTGGGGGCTCTGTGGGAGGGTGCAAGGGAGGGGGCAAGTGACTGTCCCAGAGGTTTATCCAGGGGGACAGTCACTTGTCCCAAGGCAGGGATCCCCCTCAGCCCTGTGGACGGCGGACTGGGCAGGTGGACACACTCACAGGTTCCCTCTATCTTCACGGTAGCTCCAGGGTCTTCTGTGCAGCGAACCCTCCGCCTGTGTCAGTCAGTTCAGGGCCATCTCTTTCCTGCGCTGGTGGCCTGTTCTCGGGGCCCCAGCCCCTGCACCAGACCTCTTAGTCCAGAAGCCCTGACAGGGCTGTAAATGAACTGTCAGGATGAGAGGGGAGCTGCTACTTAGGGCACATGAGAGGCAGGGGAGCAGGGTCAGGCCGAACTGGGGTGCCTGCAGCTCTGATGGGCTCCGATATCATTTGTAGGTGAGGGAAGGTGCGTGATTCTGATGGGACTCGGGGTGACAGACCTGGGGTGTTCCTGGGGCAAGTGTGACACCCTGAGGGGCTGCTTGGGTCTTTGCCTGAGACTTTGGGTGACTCTCAGTCCCTTCCTAGTGGGTGAAGAAGGATCCAGACCGCCTTGCTCCTGTATTGTGGAATGGGATGCCATCTTGAGGAGGACTTCCTGGAGGAGGAGGAGTGTCAGCACCTATGGATGAATGCTGAGTTCACTGGAAGAGTTCCCTGTGGGTTTCCCTCAGCTCAGGAGCGGCCTGACAAGGTCCCCAGCCTGGAAGCTTCCCAGAGCCCCACGGCCACCCCTCTCTGTGTGGGGCTCAGTCTCCCAGTCAGAGTGGGCGCTCCATTAGCGTCCATCTGCGTCTCCTCCCTCAGACTGGCGATGCCCCCAGACGAAGGAACAGGTATGTGTTAGCAGCCAGGCAGCCCCCGGAGGGCAGGAGCTGAGTGCACGTCTCCCCATCACTCCAGTCTGAGTGCACGTCTCCCCATCACTCCAGCGACAAGGGGGCGCCTTCCTTACTCTCCACTCGTGATTCTAGGCCTGCACCTCCATGGGGGCCACAGGGCCCATTGAGAAGAGCAGAGGCTTCCAGCCAGGGAGTGAGCACCTGGAATTTGCCAAGCGGCCTCCGGCGAGCCCCTCCCCGCTGCGGAGCTCGGTTCCTCCCATGCAGAACTTGCAGCCCTGAACTCGCACCCTGCGCCTTCCGGAGGCACCTGTTTCCAGCACCGGCCCCTGTCCTCCGCCACCATCCTCTCCTCCTCAGGGACTTGGCGCTGAGGCTGAGGCTGAGGCAGCATCTTTGTGCTCCCGCTGGCTCCTGGCAGCTTCCTTTCCCACCTCTTTGTGCGCACAGGTGGCTGAATTACCAGCCCTGCAGGGAGCCCAAATTAGGAGACTCCAAACCCTGTCTGTCCCCTCACCCCCCGGAGCTCAGGGAAGTGGCTCCTTTGAAGACCTCAACTGAAACAAGAGAAAACAATTCCGAGCTGAGGGATCCATCCCACTCTCCTGGCTCTGTCCCTCAGAACTGTTTTCTTCCCTGGCCCCAGACAGTCTAGCAAGAATGGGCAGAGGACCCAGGGGGCAGCGGGGACACCCTGAATAACTCCTGGGGAGCGGTGCTGGAGGGGGCCTTTGGTACCCTAACTCAGATAGAGGCATGGCAGCTCAAGCTGGCGCGCCCTCGGGGATCCACAGAGGCAGAGCCCTAAACCCCCCTTCCTCAGGCTCCTCAGAGCCCACCGCTGACTGGAGGGGGACCAGGTTTCTGGCCAGGATCAGAGAGATAACAATGTTCGCTGCCCTGGAAACAGGCCAGGCTCAGAGGCAACGGGCTTCTTACCCTCCAGGTAGACCTCAGCCCCGGAGGAGGTGATCTTCAGGCCCTTTCATATCAGTGTCTATCAAAGATTTCAAAAGAAAAAAAAAAAAACCCTGCCCAAACCAGAGCCATTGAAACTGTCCATCACTCTTCCCCACTCACAGGTCGTGTATGTCATTTGATGCACTGGTAGCATTTCTGCAAATTACACATCCTTCTCCCCACCAAAGCCGCACCTTTGACTGCTGTCATATTCACCTGACTGTGCAAGTCATTTTCAGGCCTCACTGAGTGGACCGGTGAGGCATGGAGGGAGGCAGGGATGGGGTCGACTCTGGACAGCAGGCCCAAGAGCTCAGAGAGACCACTCCTCTTTCCAGCTCACAGAGTTCACAACAGAGGGGGGGGGGGCTTCTGGGCACTCTTCACCGAGAAGCATCTACCTGTGGCTTACATGCCCCCGATGATGGGGAGCTCACCACCCGCTGCAGACACACCATTCCATCGCTGAGTACCTCTGACAGTTAAAAAGTGCCCGGTTGATACTGATGGAATCTGCCACCCCATACCTTCAACCTATTTACTCTCTATCCATTTCACGGGTGACATCGAATTAGGGTGACTTACTCATCTGAGTTTGCCCAGGACTGAGCTAGTGAGGAAGACCAACTTCTGGTTTGCCTGCAGCTGACCTGGTATTAAACCCCAAAGTCCTGCAGGCTGGCAGCCCCCTCAGTCCCCAGCAAATCTGGACAGTTGCTTACCCTACAGAGAAAAAGCCTGGGTCCGCTTTTCCTCCTCTGCCTGGCCACCTTTCTGAGGCTCAAAGGCAGTCCGAGTGCCCTGGCACCTCAGCGGGCAGTGGCCAACCAGTCACAATGGCTGGCTGGGTCTCCAGCTGGTGAAAGGACCAGGCTCAGTCCTGGCTCAAACCCACCTGTGCCACCTCTGAGCTGAGGGCCCACTGCTCTCCACCTCACTCAGTCCACTGCTGCCATTCAGATCACGTTCTTCTTCCCTCACGTAACCAGCTCCATTCTTTCTCAGCGTCTTTCCGTTGCTCTGACCTCCGTGTGGCATTATCTTCCTCCAGTCTTCCCAGAGCCATTCGGGTTTCCAGAGGCCGCCTCTGGCCCTTCCCGGAATCCCCAGGCCGATTTCCAGACCCCACACCCTGGTTTGTTTGCTGCATAGAAATGGTCGCCCCTCAAGGTCACCTTGCTGATTGATTTTCTAAGTTATGTGTGAGTGACTGGTCTCTCGGTGCAATGGGTGCTTGGCACAAAGTCGTAACTGTTGACTGTATCCTCATTTCATCTTTGCCGAAACCTTGGGCAGGAGGCAGCAGTATGCCCATTTACAGGCGAGAAGACTGAGGCCCACAGAGTTCATGAGGGATCTCAGTCTCTCAGTGAGCCTGTGGCTGAGCTGGGATTTGGATCCAAGATTGTCTGACTCCAAAGCCCACTGCCTTCTCTCTTTCTTTTAGTAATCACCCTGCCAGGGAAGTCATTGCTCTCTGGGGACAAGGAAACAAAATACAGCCAGATCTATAATGAAAAGCAAATGGGATTTTTTTGTTGTTGTTGTAATAACACCAAGTGTCGTTCAAAGCCAGGTAAAGATTTTTTTTTAATAGGCTGGGTGATTTTTATTGGACAGTTTCCTTGTAATAGGACCAACACCAGCCTCTTCCATCTTCTCTCTCCCAGAGGAGTGAAACCAGCCCTGCTGACCCCGTGGGATGTGAGAACATCTACACACTCTTTTCGGGGCCTGTGATACCAGCTGCCCGTGCTACCTCTGTGGCTGTACTGGGAAACCAGTGTGTCAGTCTAACTCCTGGATGTGGCTGAAATGAGCTTGGCCTGGGCATTAGAATCTCAGGTCTGTTGCTAGCTGTGTGTCTTAGGGCAAGTTGCTCAACCTCTCTGGTAAAGGCATTTGCCAGGTCCACCTCAGAAATGACTCAGGGCTCACTGGAAGGAAAGACTTGTAAGTATATGGTCATGCATCTGGGCATTGGCCCGCTCATTCCGTCACCACGTTACTGTGCTGGGATTGGGGATGTACAGCATTGAACAGAGTGGTCGCAGCCCTGGTCTTCCACAGTGTGTACCTGGTGCTCCCCCAGCATTTACCACAAAGCTCCATGGAGGCTGCCACCACGCCTTCTTGCTCACCACTGTAGCCCCGTGCTGAGCACAGAGCTTGCCTCTCAGCTCGGGCTGCATAGATAAATATGCACGGCTGCTTGTGCAGGCGAGGGCAGAGGGGAGCAGCTGAGCTCTCTCTGGAGATGTCAGTGAAAGCTTTGGAGCTGAGTCATAAAGAATTCGACTCAGGAGAGCAGGGGCTTACAATCCAGATCAGGGGCCCAATCTGGCCCTCCATCAGTTTTTGCAAATAAAGTTTTATTAGAACACAGCCATGTTCATTCATTTGTTTGTAGATTGTCTATGGTTGTTCTCACACTCTAACAGCAGAGCTGATTGGTTGTGAGACAGTCTGTAGAGCCTGCGGATGCTGAAATATTTATTATGAGAAAGCATGTTGAATCCTGATCAAGACAAAGGAATCAGACCAAGGGAAGGCCCAGGGGCCTCTCGCCTGCTTGGCAATACCTATTTGTGTGGGTGAAGCTGTGGGCTCCTTCCTTCAAAAATGATTACAGATTTCAAATTTCAAGATGGCAATAGCAAAGCATTTAGCCAAGTGTGGGGCCCTCTAAGCACAGGACCCCCATGTGACCACTCAGGCACGCTGATGGTGGAGCAGCCTGGTGGGAGTCAGGCTTTTTCCCAGAAAACTGCCCTGGGAACTAAGTGGTGGGGAGAAAACTCCACCTGGGCTCTGTGTTAGGGCTCAGCATCTCCAAGCCCCATGCCAAACTTCCCGGGAGGACCAGTCTCGAGACCTACTCGCCAGGCCAGGGAAGACCGGCCTTCCTTTCTCAGCTCCCCTTGCCCCCCACTTCGCAGAGCCTGGATCTGATGAAGAAGCAGAGATGGGCCGGCTCTCGTGCCCTCCAGGCAAATGAGGCAGCCCTGGGAAGAAACGTGGTGGGTGAATGGGAATCTCTCTCTGGCGATGCCAGAGGGCATTTCTGGGGGAAGGGACCTCGCTTTGCTCAGCCATGGGACAAGCACACAAGGAACAGCCTCTGATGGAACCTCCTAAGCTGGGTGACCACTCAAACTCAGCCCCCTGGATTCCTAGAGTCCGTGCCACCTGTCCCTACGGGAACATCTCCTCTTGACGCTCCAGACCCAGTTCATGCTTCTCCATCCTTCTTTGTACCCAGAGGATGAACTCCATGGGTGGCATCAATGGGCTTCCTTGCCCTCCGGCTTCCAGTTGTGTTTGTCTGGTGCCTGGGAGGCACCTGCAGAAGATGGGAGGGCAGGTGAAATTGAGGTCAGGATCTTCGTTCTCCAGCTCCTCTCCGCTGGGTTCCTGTGTGCCTCTGCCCAAGCTCTTGTTGGGTGGCATTCTCCTTTACCTGCTGCTCTCTCTCTCTCAAGTACAGGTAAACTCCCAGTCCCTTGCACCTTCCCCTCTGCTCCTTAGAAAAGTAGCAGCCCCACTGGTCCCTGCTCCAGGTGCCACCCATGCCATGCTCACACTTGTGTAAGTAATCCTAATGTTGCGGTCTCTTCCTTTACCTTTATGCATGGGTCATGTTTCTGGATGGGCCCTGCCTGACACAGCCAGCTCCCCGCACCCAGATGTGGCTTTAGTCAAACAGAGGCTTTCACGATCGGGTGGAAACTTCAAGGTACTTCCCGTGTGTGCAGGTACTGACACTGCACTCTTCCTCCAAAGAGGTTGCGCACCCAGCTCTCGTTATCCCTGTGTACCACCCTCCCTCCAAATGCAGTGCTTAAAACAACAGCCACTTCATTACATCGCACGATTATGTGGCCAGGAATTCAAGCAGGGCTCAGCTGGCTGATTCTCATGCTTCAAACGGTGTCAGCTGGGGTCAGTGGTCTGATTCGGTCAGCAGCTGGTCTGATCTGGAGGGGTCAAGGCAGTTCCATGCGTGTGCAGGCAGGGCTGCAAGGCTGGGCCCGCCAGGAGCCCCTCCCGCTCCCCGTGGCCGCTCCAGCACCATGGTCAGCAACAGGAAGTGGATGCCGCCTCCTAAGAACCTGGACTGGAAACTGGTACACTTGCGCCACTAACGCGTATTCCATTGGTCAGAATGTCCCCGGTTTCCAAGGGGAGGGGGAGGGAGCATGGACCCTCCATCTCTGAGTGGAGGTTTGTCAGAGAATGTGGTTCCACCTTTGATCCATCACACACGCCTTCCTCCAGTGAGCAGGCCCCTTTCATCCGCTTAGAGTTGTGCTCACAAAACTGCTGTCTGAGACCAAGTTCACAGATTGTGCTGCCTCGATATACACTGGGGTTTATTTTGTCATTAAATGACTTCGGACCTGCATAGCCTCTCCATCTCAGCAGTGGTCCCACCACTTCCCCCTGTCTGCCAGGGGCTCACATGCAGCTCCTGCCTGGCTCCTGGGGCCCCTGAGTTCACAGTCCTGGATTAGGAGGCACGGGGACAAGTTTAGTTGATGGTCTCATGCACTAGGACACAGAAACCCCCAAATAATCAAGGCTTTTATGTAACTCAGCTCTCCCAGTCCTACTTCCGGTAGGACGTGTTGGTCCAACAAATGCCGAGACCTTTTCTGAAGGTCCTCAAGATGAAGCCATCCTGGTATCAGGAAAAATCCCTGGCAGGAGACCCGGGAGCCTGTGTCCTTGTCAGGCACTGCCCGTGTGAGCTGGAGCAGATCGCTGGCCTCCCTGGCATCGTGCACGGCAAAGGAAAGAGCGTGGTTTGAAGTTACCCCGGGTCTGAAGCCCAGCTCTGCCACGTGTCTCAGACAGGTCACTTCATCACTCTGGCCCCAGTTGCCTCCTCTGAAAGTTGGGGTCCCCATGAGCATCCCTTGGGCTCTCGTGAGAATAAAACGTGGTGACGTGCACACAGCATTGGTCCCCTGTGCATTCTGACTTCCTGCGCCAGCTCGGAGCTTCTGGAGCCCAAGCCCCCCGCCCAGGCTGAGCCACTCACCTCAATGTCTAGCACAGGTCCTGACACTTAGCAGGCACTGGGGAAACACTTGTTGAGTTCAACTGACTCTTTATCAAACCAAGCAGTAGCAACAGAAATACAAACATACGTCCATTAGAAAGCCGTGTGCACGAATGCTCATCACAGCGTAGGCCGTGAGAGCCACACAGGAAACTGGCCAGGCATCTACTACAAGAGAATGGCTGACACGCTGTGGTCTCTCCTCCAGTGGAATACTACTCAGCTATAAAAAGGAAGGAGCGATGAGCACACACAACTCCATGGGTGGATCCCAAAAATATTCCGCCGGGAGAGAAGAGCCTCCACTAACAATAACCTGCTGTGTGAATCCACGTATGTGAAATTCTACAGCAGAAAAAGAATGGTGTGAGAAACATCGGCATAATGCTAGCGTGGGGGCAGAAACTGGACTGGGGGAGGGGGGAAGGAACTTTCTGGAGTGATGGTGATGTTTGCTTCCTGAGAGGGATTCGGGTTACACAGGTAAATGCATTTGTCAGAACTCACTGGGCAGTCCATTCGAGATTTGTGCATTCTATTGTAGGGAAAGTTCACCTAAAAAAGAGACTTGTGCGTAAATATTGACGTCCAATCAGCGATATGCATGTTGAAGCAGCTAGGAGCGCCGTGTGCCGATGTCTGCGGCTCACTTTGGAATTCATCCAGAAAATACAGGGGGGTGGTTGGGCGGGCAGAGGGGTGGATAGAGGGAGGGGCATGAGATAAAATGGACGTGGTCAAATGTCCATTATAGATGTCAAGTAGTAAGGCTACAGGTGTTTGCTCTTAAAACCCTTTACACTTTTCCGTATGTTCGAAAACGTTGATAATCAAGCGTTGAGGAATAAAACGCGATGCTGGAGGGCCACGCCAGGGCAGTGGGGTGACTTGTGCGAGGTCACACAGTCTGCCACAAACACTGAGGCTCGTTTCCGGGAAAGTGGAAGTGGGACTGTGTCCGCCCAGCTGGATCTGGACTGTGGGCAGTCAGTAAACCCCGTCGCCTCTCTGAGACTCTGGCCCCAACTGCAAAACGCGGAGAGCACCGCCCCGATTCAACGGGAAGCCAGGAGCACTGAGCAAACCATGGGGATCTGGCAGAAAGCAACTTGGTCCTTTCCAAGCAAGCCTGACCCCCTCCTCACTGGGATGGCAGCTTAAACGTGGGCTCCGAGCCGGGCCTCCTCTGGCCACCTAGTCGGCCGTGACCCCACCTGCTCCATCCATCACACTATTTTAATTGTCTGCATGACAGTTTCCCCAATCTGGTGCATTTCTTCGATCTTCCTTCATATGATTTATCATCTGTCTCCTCCCACTAGAATGGAGACCCCAGGAGAAGAGGGATTTTGCCTTCTTTGAGGCTTTATCCCCTGCACCTGTTGTAACAGTCTCTGGCATGTGGAGGGACATGGTGACTCTTTGTTGAAGGAACAAATAGATGAACAGGGTCGGGTAAGCTCCAGGGCAACCCCTCAAATGTAGAATTGTGCCCCCCGGAGTGTGCCTGTGGCTAGCATCACCTGCACGGAAGAGTAGGGAGTGAATTTAGGAATCAGCCAATCTCATCCCATTTAACAGATGAGGAAACTGAGGCCGAGAGAGAAAATGCAAATTTCCCGCATCCACTGCCAGTTAGTGGCTGAGGGGAGATGGAGCCCAGGCCTCCCGGCTCCCACTCAGGGCTGTGTTCCTCCAGCAGGCTGCTGGGTTCTTGGTAAAGTGCTCACCCCCGGGGGTGGCCGCAGATGGACAGACACGCAGGCTCCACCCGGCTGGGCTGCCCGCGAGGCTGTGAGCTAATTTCAGGGGGCAGGATGTGCCAGCCTAGCAATGTCCGCAGGTGGGCAGGCTGGCACAGGCCGCCGATGGGCCATGTCCATGGGTCTGCTGGCGGCCGATCCTGCTGACACAGGCCCAATTGTCTGCACAGCCTGCGGAGTGTGGAGGACTCGGCAGATTGGCACAGTGAGGTCCCTCCCCGTGGACTGGCAGCCCCTCCTGGCTGCATCGGTCAGCCAGGCTGGCACAAGCTGGGCATCTGTTCCCATGATGAGCCCTTGCTGGACACAACCTGTCCACACAGGTGTGCTCGCTGACAGACAGTCTAGGAGGTACAGTGGGACCGAGCGCTGAGTACGGCCACGCAGGGCGTCATGGGAGGTGGCACCGGCAGGGGATTGGGGCCAGGGCCTTGCACACGGAGACTCAGACACCAGGCTCAGACAGGGCTCAGCCAGGCCCCATCCCCACACACACCTGCTCAGCAGGCTCGCAGGATCCAAAAGTCCATTTGAAGCTCTGATGGAGGGGCTGGGGAAATGGGCTCTTCCCTCATTCCTATGGCCTCTTCCCAAGTCCAGACCCGCTTGTCCTTAGACCATTATCTACACGGCATCCAGGGAGCTCTTCCTGACCCGAGTGGGAGCTGTCACTCCTCTGCTCTTGAAGCCTTCGGTGGCTGCCATCTCTCTCCCATAGAATAATAGCAATAATAATATCGACTATCTAATAGCTACTGTGCTAAGCATCTTACAGGTAATACCAATCGCACACAATTATAGAGCGTTTCCTGGCTCTTTTCTGAGCACTTTACATGGAAAACTACATCCATCCTTCCGCCACTTATGAGGTGGTCCTCTGTTATCCCCATCTCTAGATGGGTAAACTAAGGCAGGAGCTGTGAAGTGATTTGCCCGAGTGCTTGAATTTGATCTGACACCCTAGGAGTTTGACACCATCAAGTATGAAGCATGACCCTTCACACCAGGCCCTGCTCCCACGGCCAGGCTCCAAGTCCCTGCATCCCACACAGCATCCCACAGAACCCATCCTGAATCCCGGTCATGTTACCCAAACCTCGGCTCTGCCCTCCTGCCTCCCCTTGTCTGCCCTGCAGACCCTTCTCTGTCCTCCAGGGCACAGCGCAGTGGACCCTGGCAGGACTCATTACCCCCTCCCTACCCTGTGCCACCTCCTTGCCACACTGGCCGCAGTGGCAGGGTGAGCACGTGCTGCTGATGTTTCTCTCTGTGATCTCCCTGCCCCGCCCTTTCTGTGAGGGCCAGGATCATGTCTGATGTTACCCTTTGTCCATGGGCCTGGCCGCAGGAGGGAATGAATGAATGAATGAATGAATGGGAAGCTGAGGTCACTTGGATTAGAGGAATGAAGACTGAGGGCAGGTGATGAGGACTGGCCTTCGGGGAGATGGGTGACAAAGCTGTTTCTTCCTCCTCCATCAGCCCCACCACATCCAGAACATGACGGGGCAGCTTTAGCCACATGGGAAAGAGCCCTCCCGTTGGGGTGGGGCCCATCTCTGGTGCTGGGACCATTGTCAGGAGGCAGGGAAGAGGCATCAGGGAGCTGGACACCACCAGCCTGACCTGAAAGTGGGAAACGGTGTCCCAGGTGCCTCGGCTGCACAGCACCCGTGGTGAGCCTGGGTTTCTAGGGTCTGGATTCCAAACATCGAGAGGGTGTGGTGCAAAGAAGAGGTGCCTTGGAGCTGAGGACTCGGCTGCTGGCCCTGCCGCCTCCTTCCTGTGTGGCCCCGGGCCTGTCCCTCCCCTCTTTGGTTCTCAGTTTGGCTGTCTATAAAGGGAGAGGTCTAGATGGGCAGTGAAGGGTCTCCCGCCCTGAGAGGCGGGCCACCAAGGGCACCCGGGGAAAGCTGCAACAGAGGCTCTGGCTGGGGAAGATCTGGGGAGTTCAGGACCGCATCTCCCAACTGTGGTCCCCAACCCCTGCACCCGGCCGACTCCATGGGGCTTGTTAAAAATTCAGGATTGGGACTCCAGCCAGGACTCACTGAAATGGAACCTCTGGGTGGGCTTCCAGGGAAATCAACATTGTCACACCTACTCCCACCTGCCCAGGTGTGCACGGAAGTGGAGTGTTCGGCATCTACCCAGGCCCTGCCTGTCTCCCTGCTGCCTGCCTGTAGCCCCTGCAGCACAGGGCGGTCCCAGAGCATCCAGGCCCGAACCCGGCAGTTTGCGGGGTAAGGAGGCTGGGAGCTGACTGTGGCTTTGCATTTGACCAATGGGTGCCTGCCTGGGGCAGCAGATGCCAAGGGGGCAGGGTTGACATGATGTTGTCTCCCAACCTGGCATTTCTCAGAAAATCACCCCCATACACAGGCACCCTAGCTGACATCCCCTCCCCACTGGCCTGGAGCAGGGGACAGGGAGTATAGACTGAGCCTACACTGTGGGTTCAAGCACCATACATACACACACGTGCACACACACCAGGAATCCACACACTGACACACAAGCCTCAACATGCACACACATAGGATCTTACACCACCCCCAACCCTCATCTAGACATTTAGAACAGCACCAAGCGTTCTCACCATTCCTTTGCTTTACACACACACACAGACACACACACACACACACACACACACACACACACACACACACACACCCTCATATGCAGCCCGGAAGCGCGCAGGCTTGTATATTCCTCCCTGCTAACACACATATGCATTCACACCCCTTAATGCCGGCCACTCCTGGGACCTGTGCTCACACCAGTTGCGCACACACCTCCTCACATGTGCATAAGCACCTGCACACATATGTGGAACCCACAAAGCCAGCAGCCGCCTTTCATTCTCTCCAGCCCCCGGGGCCCCGGCCCTCCCCGCACCCCATCCCCGAGCTGCTGTCTACCATCACGCAGTAACCAGATGAGACAAGGCAATTTATGACACCAGCTGTCTCTGTCAAAACCGGATCTCACACACACGGGGAAGCCAATTACTTGAGCCCAGCCCTGCCAGAAGGTGGGACTCACAAGGGAGACACAGCAGAGGTGGCATCCGGCCACCGGGAGAGGTGGGTGGCTCCTGGCTTGAGGATTTCCCCCTCTCTCTGTCCTTGGAAATGTGGCTTCTCCCAGCCCCGGGCCCCAGGGGAGCCTGCCCTACCCTCTCTGGCTGCGCCTCTGACCCAGCTCCCAGACCCAGGGTGGAGAACAGGTAGGCAGGAGGTCTGGGGGAAGAGTGGTCCAGGGTCACCATGGCAACAAGGAAGACAGGAACCCTGGGCTGCCCCTCCCCTTACCCAGCAGGCCATGGAGAAGCCGCATCACTGTCCCCCACTTCCTCCCTACCCTCGTTCCTCTCCACCCTCATTCCTCTCTCTCCTCCCTGAGCAGGTGGTTTCATGCACTGCACCCCTCTGCCCAGGCTTCCCTTGGTATAGAATACCCACTCCCTTCCTTGCCCCCCACCCAACACTTACTAATAATCCAACTCTACTGCCTGAGCTACTTCCAATCCAGACCTCAGATACAGACCCTGGTTCAAATCTCTGCTCCTCACTGACCCGCTTAGCAGCCAATATGTGCATCTATAAAAAAGATGCTCATTTCTGTAAAAACGTGGGCCGAGAGCCCCCTACATAGCAGAACTCTGCTCTGGGAATCAGAGGTACAGCATGGGCGTCAGGTTCTAGCGGAGGGGTTGGGACTGCAGAATTCAAGGGAGGTGATGGTGTTTCCTCACTGTCTCCTCCGCGGGGCCCAGGGCTCTGCTCCCGGAAGAAGCACTGCTTGTGAAAGGAGCTCAATCCGCAAACGGAAGCTCAAAGGCACGGATGGCTGGAGCCCTGGCACTGGGGTTGACCTGATCTGAGAAGCCCTCCATGAGCGCTAGTTAATCAGGTGCCATCTGCACCCCGGGCCATGGAGGGAGCGTCCTCCCCATCGTGGCTGAATGGCTGGACCGAGACAGGCCTGCTTTGGCCCATTTCTTCATCCTCCAACTCACTTGTGCAGCCCACAAGCTTACATTAAGGACATACTATGTGCAAGTCCACATTCTAGGCTCACGGGGTTGAGTGAGGTGGGGAAGGGACTTCTGCTGGCGTGGCAGAAGGTTCTAGAGAAGCTTTCCATCACGAACACAACACTAGGAACTGAGCAGTAGATTCACGTTTTCCAAGATGCGGTCTCGTATATTTGTTCCTTAGAGTATTCCGAACAACTGGGGCATGGGTTCCATTAACATCCCTCATGTGAGAGATGGGGAAACGGAGGCACCGAGACAATCGATGACTTGCCTGAGAACCCAGGGCCAGGACGTGGCAGCACCCTCAGCAGAACAGAGTCTCCTAATGCTGGCTGTGGTATCCAGCCCACATTCGTCACTTGTGTTATCTAATTAGCTGTCCCTTTACCCCCAACGACAACCCTATAGGACCTGCCCCTGCTGGGCCTTGAACCTGGGTCTGCCTGCCCGGAGAGCCCAGGCACCATCCACTCTCCCACATCTAATCCGTTCATTAAAACCCTCTTGGCAGACCCTCCCTCTCACTGCCCAGCCCTGGAGACCTCAGCTGCTCCATCTCCAGGACGGCCCATTCCTTCCCGGCTGGAGAGGCGCTGGGATAATGTAGGCAGGCAATTTAAACAGCTCCAGCAAAATACACCAGCACTTTCCACTCTGCCACTATTACGCTCTCCAGCCGCAGCGGAATTGGCCCCTAAGTGGGATATCAAGTTTATTACAGCTATTTCCAATCTGTAATTGGTTTTGTGGAACACAAAGAAAAGGAGGTTGGGGGGTGGGAGAGGTGATTCCCCCCCTCTTTCTTTCTTTCTTTTTTTTTCCCTCTTCTGATGATGGCACCCAGGGATGTTGTTGGTGAGGAGGCTGGAGTTGGAGACATTTGTTTTTCAAATGAAATACCCCCGGCTGGCCGGCGGGCTCTCGCGCTGCTGGCTCAACCAAGTCTGTCCAACCAAGTCTGTCCGCATGCTTTGGTGGCACCACTTGAAAATCAACCTCGCCTGGCTGAAGGCAAATTTGCTGGTGGGGGCAGCCGCGGCTCTGGGATGGGATCCCACAGGGGCCTGGGGGCAGCTGGTTGAGCCCTAATGGGCCAGCCCAGAGCGTGAGTAGCTGTGGTTTCTAGGGCCAGCTATTCTAGAATGAAAACATTGTGGGCATGTAAGTAGAAAGGGCCCTCTGCGGTCACTCTGCCCCAAATATCCCTCACTGAGCATTTAGGGAAACTGAGGCCCAGAGCGGGGGTCATTGCCGAGAGAGCCCGTGGGACTTAGAAGCCAGGTCTCCGCCTTCTCACTCCCTTCCACACATGTAGTGGATCCTTCCACACTGCATGACTCAGATGCTCATGAGGGGCGGGGAGGAGAAAAGCCACCCGTTCTTGAGCACCTACTACGTGCCTGCTGCCTTCATCAGAGTCTGCCCACCCTAACCAACCTTCCTACCTTGGAACTAAATAACATAGTAATCCCCCCTTTTCTACGAGGGACATGTTCTGAGACTCCCCAGCGGAGGCCTGAAACCATGACAAGTACTGAACCCTATGCATGCTGTTTTTCTCTATGCACACTCACCCACAATAAAGTCTAATTTATAAATTAGGCACAGTAAGAGACTAATGAGAAAAACAAATAATAAAATAGAACAATTATACCAATATGCTGTAATAAGTTATGTGAATGTTCTTTCTCTCTCAAAATACCTCATTCTACTCGATGCATAATGCGGGTGTGCTGGACAAAGGGGTGATTCACGGCCCAGCTGGGACGGAGCGGGGCGGTGAAAGATTCCATCGCACTGCTCAGAACACCCGTGCAATTGGAAACTTAGGACTTGCTTATTTCTGGAATTTTCCATTTATAATTTTCAGACCATGGTTGACCGTAGTAACTGAAGCCATGGAAAACAGAACTGCAGATAAGGGGGGACTGCCTCACCAGCTCGTTCACATCGGCCATTCCCTTTGTAGTTACATGAATGTGTGTTTGCCAGCGATGCCCAGCCCATAGCAGGCCCGCCACACATGCTCGTCTCCACTGCCCAAGACCCGTTTAACACTCTCAGGCCGACAAAGAAGCCCAGACACGGCCCCAGAGAAAAAGATGTAAATAAAACCACAGGAAAACTAGGTGAGTCCTTGAAACTCCCCTGCCCCTCGGCCCGAAACAGGGATTTATGACTCAGATAATTCTCCGGTACTTTATCTGGGGTGTGTGGGCATGTGTGTGTGCGTGTGGCGTGCGAGTGTATTTTCCTAGTAATAAAACTCTCAGTCTGGAGAATAAATTCGAGCAGACAGTTTTACCGACAGGTTTTTTTTCTCCTTTGTATAATAATAATAATTTTAAAATAGGAGTGAAATTTGAGATTGAGACGATAAGGGCTGCCAGATTTTAGGAGCAGATAGAAAGGAGGCGAGGCTGTGAGTCAACTTCCACTATCAGGGAGGAGAAAACCCTCCAACCTCCCCTTCTGCGCATCTGAGTCCCCCCCCCCCCACCCTGCCCCTTACGGAGCTGCACTGGAGCAAAGGAGGGGCTGGGCGGCAATGAGCCCACCCACAGCCTCTCTCCGCTCAGTGGGTGGGGTGTGAACTCTGCTCTGGGAGCCAGAGCTTTGCCGAGTCCAGTGTGGGACCTCGGCTGAATCGCTTTGCCTCTCGGAGCCTCAGTTTCTTCATCTGCAAAATGGGAACATAATTGTCTAATCCACTGACTTTTCAGGGGCATTGTGGGTCCACACGAAGAGGTGGGCCTAGAGCAGGTGTCTTGCCCTCGGCACTGCTGACGTTTTGGGCCAGATCATTCTTTGGAGGGTTGTTCTGTACATCATATGATGGTTATAGCGTCCCTGGCCTCTACCGTGGATGCCAATTTCTCCCCTCCCCACTTGTGACAACCAACACCGGATCCAGACATTGCCAAATGGCCTCCAGCTAAGACCCGGGTTTAAGGGTTCCTTGATCCTCTTCCTCCCTCTTCCCCTTGTCCCCTACTTGACCATGGTTGACCGGAAGTAACTGAAACCATGGAAAACCCTACTTGGGAAGCTGGCCCCATGATGCAGAAGAGGCAAGGGAGGGGGCGAGAGGCCGTGGTGCCAGCTTCCCACCTACATGGGCGGAGGGGCCTCCTTATTCTTTTGTTTGTTGGTTGGTTAATCCTCCCCCGAGGATATTTTTCCCATTGATTTTTAGAGAGAGTGGAAGGGAGGGGAAGAGACACAGAGAGAGAAACATCGGTGGGAGAGAGACACGTCAATTGGTTGTCTTCCGCATGTGACCCAACCCAGGCTGGGAATCCAGCCTGCAACCTAGGTACATACCCTTGGTGGGAATTGAACCCAGGACTCTTCAGTCCACAGGCCGATGTTCTATCCACTGAGCCAAACACGCTACAGCTGGTGCTCAGTAACTGCCGGCTGGACTGCACTGCATCTGTCTAAAGCAGTAGCAGCAGCTCCTGAGCCAGACAGCTGTGGCTCACGTCACCTTGGGCCCAGATGTGCCCAGAGGGGCCCAGCTGCACCCAGGCCAGCCCTCCCAGGAGGGTGACAGGTCCAAGCTCAATGCCCAGCCAAAGCGGGTGGGGGCAGGGGCTTTCAGCGTCCCCCACCCCAGCCCCTTGTAGAACCCCGGCCCCGGCCACCACCCTCCCAGCCCCTCTCCCCCTGCCTCCACACGCAGAGCCGCATGGAGCTAATTCCACTTCTCCAGGCCCAGGCATGAGGCCTCCGTCGCAGGCTGTTAGCCCGGAGCCCAGCTGAGTGGCGAGAGGCTGCAAGCTTTCAGTCTATAATAGAGTTGCTGAGACAAGCGGAAAACTGCAGCCGAGTAAACAGATAAATAATTGAAACAGTGACAACACATACCTTGCTGCTTTGTGGAGTAACACTTTCATTAGCGGGAGGCAGCACAGGCCCGGGGATGCGGGCGGCGGGGATGCGGCGGGCGGCAGCTGGGAGCCAGGGACACTGGGGTCTTGCTGTGAGTCAGCGGTGAACAGCTGGGCACCTGAGCGGCTTCGTCCTCTGGCTCAGGCTTTACTGTAGCCTCCTGGGTCCCCTGGCTTCTCCGGACTTCGTGTTCCCAGGTGAATGGCTGGGGGGCTCCTGGCCTGTCCCAAAGGCGGCCAGGGGAGAGTGGGTCCGCCACGCTGTCCGCTTCTCTCCATGCCCCACGCCAGTAGACTGGGTTTTCAGCCTTCTCCCAGGCCCCCTGGCTCCAATGTGCCCCTTGAATCCGTCCTCAACCTACACTAAGGCCAGAGGACGAATCTGAAACCCTGCGGCCCCATGGCCCCCACCCCCACCCCAAGAAGCTGGGTTCCTTTGCCTGCATGATCGGGCACGCCGTTCTCTCCCCAGGCCTCCTCACTCCACGACTTGCTGCCCTGGCACCCCGAACAGTCTACTTTCACGGTTACTTCCTGCCGCAGGATTTGGCTCCTGCTGTCCACTCTGCTGGAAGCACTCCCGCCATTTGCCAGGCTGTCTCCTGCTCTTCCTTCAGGAGATAACTTAAATCTCTTGCTCCAAGAAGCCTTCTCTGACGACCCTATCCCCAGGATGGGGGCTGCCCTCCTCTGGGCTCCCCTGCCATTCTGGGCCCACCCCTGGCAGGATTCATCAGAAACTATTGCAATGTAGCTGGTTAGTGTCCCCCATGAGCTCTTTGCTCCAGTGGCTGCCCCTGCCGCCCAGTTCCCCCTTCTCCTTCTGTCCAGCCTAACCCCCCCACCCCCATTCTGTCTCTTCTCAGGCGGGGATGGCGTTGGGATCAAGCCGTGACTCTGCAGAATGCATGCACACGCGCTGCCTCTGTGTGCAGCTCTGTGGGCAAGGCCGAGCAGGGGCCGCAGCAGCGGAGCCCCTGGCGCAGTGGAAAGAGGCTGAGAGAAGGGCCAGCCTTCTCAGCTGTAGGACCTGAGGAAGCCACTGCACTGCAGAGCCTCAGTCTGCACATCAATGAAATGGGGATGACCTGGGAGGTTGCAGTGACAGCTGCGACGGGAACCCAGAGGCTTCTCCAGGGGCAACAGGGCAGTGGGCTTCCTGGCTTCTGCATCTCCCCAGGGCCCGGAGCCCACCCGCTGCCTGGAGGAAAGGGTGGCCAGCACTGGCTGCACGCTCACCTGTGGCTGCCTCTGTGTTCTGTTGCAGGTGATGGATGGCGGCACCATCAAGCAGAAGATCTTTACCTTCGATGCCATGTTCTCCACCAACTACTCGCACATGGAAAACTACCGCAAGAGAGAGGACCTGGTGTATCAGTCCACCGTGAGGTGAGGGGCAGGGGTCGGGGACCGGGAGGGCCACCTCTCCACCCCTTTTACATCCATCGCACAAGGTTCTCAGGGGGCCTCAGGATCACCCTCCATGGGCTTGGAAGGCAGAGTAAGACTCTGCTCAGAAGAGGGACCCATTTCTGGAGGGAAGAAGCAAGAAGGGGTCAAGTCTGAGCTCTGCCACACGGAGCAGACCCCTGACAGCCAGCCCGTCCCAAGCCCTGCAAGATGGGCTTTCCAAGCCCTGTTTCCAAGCGAGGACACTGAGGTCCAGAGAGGGTGAGCAGTGTGCCTAAAGTCACACAGCCAGGAATGCCAGAGTTGCCGTGGGAACCAGCTCTGCCTGGCTCAGAAGCCCATGGGCCCCAAACGTGGCAAGGAAAACAGACCCTACATAGCAGGCCCCGGGTCAGAAGCAGAGGAAGGAAGGGGAGGGAAGCGGCCTTGGGATGGAGAGACTTAATTCTTCTCCCCCTTTTCCAGAAGACTTTAAGGGAGCCAATTCCATGCCAGGCCCTGCCACGTCCTCCCACCCACTCCCTAAAAGGCCCCGATCCCTTTTTATTCCTCTGACCTTCACACGCACTGGGCCCTCTTCCCAGAGTGCCTGTCCCTGTGGTCACCCAGGCAACTCCTCATCCGCCTTCAGAACCCAACCCAGGTTCCTCTGTGGACGCCTTCTCTAGACTCCCCTGCACCCCAGCAGAACTGATCTCCCCCAAAGCCTATGGCTGCCACCCCTCCAGTACCTGCCCCCAAAGGAAGGGGACCTTACCACATTAACGAACAGTAGCTTCACACAGGCGCTGAATGCGCACAACTTCACACACACACACACACACACACATGCATGCTCTTTCACACACACACACACACACACACGTGCATGCTCTTTCACACAGCCAGCTGCTTTGCCTGGTGGAGAAAGTGCAATCTCAATCTGACTGGGCCACACTGGGCGCACGGGGAGATGCTACAGCACACACAGTGGGGTGCACTGTGCTTCCTGGGGGGCCTCTTACATTCCCACTCAGTGCCTGATGCCTGACCCTCCACTCTCCACCCCTGGGTTGCTTCTCCTTTCTGTAACTATGAGCACCAGGAGACAGAGCAGGTGCCCCTTCACCCCTTAACCTTGTACCCTCAGCTCCCTGCACAAGGCCTGATGCACAGTAGGTGCACAACGAAATTTGCAAATCCACTGGATGGTCCTGGGTTTGCTCCTTGGCCCCTTGGGCCTCAGTTTCCCCATGTGTAAGATGAGGAGATGGGATGAGAGGATTGTAAAGGGTACCTCCAGCCAGCACAGGGACTCGGGCAGGTGGCCCCTCCCTGGCCACGTTTGTAAGAAAGGGAGGTGGGTGTGCGCCTGGAGGGCCTTGCTGGGTCCCCTCCTCTCGGGCTTCGGGCCGGAGGCAGACCCCGCCTCTTGCTGGGGAATCTGGTGAGAATGTGGGTACAAAGGGGCTCGGAGGCGCCTGGTGGCACGTGGCCACACAGGTGCCCTCACTCGTATACTTATGATTTCTCCTGCACCCGCTTCCAAAGAGGATTTGGGGCGCCTTAAAATATTAAAGCACACCCAAGACCAGCCCGTGGCAATCACGATGAAAACGGAGGCAGACACTCATTCTGGAGAAGAAAATAACTATTCTGGGACCCACAGATGAGTTTACGTCAAGTGAACGTGAACGTTTGAATCATCCCCAAGCTTCCCAGAGCCCTGCTGCCCCGCCCCTGCGTGGTGGCCATGGTCTCTGAGACCCCCAACCCCACTCCAGGACCCCATCATTTCTAGTGCCCCACCCCTGCCACAGGTATGGTCTCCAGGGTGACCAGAACACCAGGACAGCAGAGCCCCGCCCTCCTGTGCTCACTCCCTGGCCTGGGCTCCAGTGGTGGTCTCTCAGGTCTCAGTCAGACAGTGTGGGGGGGGTGCGGGGGGGGGGGAGGAAAGGAGGGGAGTGGGGGGGTGGCAGGGGGAAGGCCTGGGCAGAAAGGAAGAAAGGAGCAGACCCTCTGGAGCCTAATCTGATTCCACCAGCCCCAGGGGCCGCCCTGCTGGAAGAGGCAGCTTCTTGAGGCTGCAGGGCCCCATTAGGGCTGGTGGTGGGGCGCGGGACTCCACATTTACATATAAATGAAGATATTTACAAATTAATGCATATCAACTAGAGAGAGTCCCAGCTCCACAGCTGTCTCAGCCACTTCCTCTTCAGCTGGGGAGAGGGGGAGAGAAGGCTGAGAAGATGAGCAGGAATTGGCAGAGAGCCCTCGTTTCCTGGGCAGCGGAGAGGAGAGGCTGCCCGGGGACTCCCCAAGCTTTCCTCCGCTGGTGGGGTTCCGGGGGGATGGGCGTCCCGGGGCGCCAGGGCTTCTGTCCCTGCAGGGGAGCGTGCAGGTGTGGCACACCTTGGGCAGGTCACTGTCAAAGGCCTTTCTAGTTCTGAGCCTCGGAACCCAGAACTCCCTGCTTGAAATGGGCAGTGATGTATTCCTTCGAAGCGTTTGTAATTGAGCACCTCTAGAAGCCTGGCGTGATGCGAGGTGCCGGGATCCAGAGGTGCGAGAAAGGCGGGGAGGCAGGCAGTAATCTAGGAAATCGAGACATAAATAATACATCACTACACGTTCCACCAAGGATGACCTGCAGGATGCACCTGTATCGGCACCTTCCCTTCCTGCTCGTTCTCCACCCCTCCCAGCTACCGGGGACACCCTCACAAACAAGCCGCTCACTCAGAATCCTTGTCTCGGGGTCTGCTGCTCAGGGGCCTCTGCAGTGGGGAGGTACGATGTGGGCGACAGTCCCACCAGCTGGCCGCCTGCACACCGGCTGGCTGTGGTCCACACCCACCCTCTCACGCCCTGTCTTCACTTCCGTTCACCTGTTACACCAGGCCGGCACAGGTATGGGCAGACTGGTGGACCTGACCATGGAGATGGTTATTGGTTCCTGTAGAACGTGGCTGTCCCCAGATGGCTGTCAAGGCCTCCCTAGAGGTCAGGGTGAATCCCCATGAGCCTTCAACCACCCCTCTACCCACCCCCCCTCCCCCCCACCCCAAAACAGACGCTGTGTTTTCCATTTCCCAAAGCCCTTTGCAGGCCCTTGTTCCATTCCATCTGCCCAGGGTGTCATGAGGAGCACTGGGCAGTGTCACTGGCTCTAATTCGGCAGTAGGAAAATCTAGACTCTAGGAGTTAAGTGTTCTCCTGCCCCCAGCACTCCTTGCCCACCTTTATTTTGCCAAGGCTCTACTCATCCTTTTAGATTCAGCTTAAATGGCACCTCCTCCAGGAAGCCAGTCTTGATTGCCCACACTGGGTCAGATACCTCAGTGTATTTCCCCTTCATACACTTACTGCCCAGACCAGGGGTGGGCAAACTTTTTGACTCGAGGGCCACAATGGGTTCTTAAACTGGACCAGAGGGCCGGAACAAAAGCATGGATGGAGTGTTTGTGTGAACTAATATAAATTCAAAGTAAAGGAGCGGAGGGGAGAGCAAGAGAACCCTCCGCTCTTTCGGCTCCGCGGGCCGGATAGAACAGCCGAATGGAACGGGCCGGATCCGGCCCACGGGCCGTAGTTTGCCCACGGCTGGCCCAGACACTAGGTATTCAGAGTCTGCCTCCCCAACTAGACCAGAAGTCCCATGAGGACAAGGATTGGGTCTGATGTCTTCACCACTATCTCGCCAGTCCTCAGCCTAGCACACCTCCCTCCCCCACCACACACACACACACACACACACACACACACACATACACACACACACGCATGTTGTGAATGATTTGTAAATATTTGAGGGGTGCATGAGTTAGTGGTGGAAGCTGTGGTGTTGGATGAATTGGGAAGGAGCAAGTCAGGCCTCTGAGCCTTCCCCCAATATTTGCGTCATTCATTCATCACAGGGCATTGAGCAATTGCTATGTCAGAGATGGTGCTGGAAATAAAATAGTGAACAAGCAGACCTGCTCTCATGAGGTTTATGATGTAGCAGGTGAGTAGGGACAGACTATAGAAATATGTTTAGAATAATAAGAAAAATATTTACAATTGGTGATGAGTGTGCTGAAGGACATAAGGTCGTGTCATGGAGAATGAAGAATAATGGGGAGGAGGGCTACAAGGCTTCTCCTAGAACAGACATTTAAACAAAAATCTGTGGGCTAAAGAGAAGCCATCCAGACAGGGCTGGGGGTAGGAAGGGCATTCCAGGTAGAAGGCACAGCAAGTACAAAGGTCCTGGGTGAGAAAGAGCCGGCCAGATCTGGCACTGCATGGCCAGAGCTCAGGAAGTAAATTGACGTTTATTCTCGGCGCCCTGGAAGCCACTGTGATACGTGCTTAGTAAAGTTCACCCAGGTTGCTGAGTGGAGGGCGGGTTGGAGGTGCGAGGGTAGGACAAAGCCCTCCTCCTCAGAGCCCGGGGAGGGGAGGCAGGTGTCTTCATAGGCCTCGGGACTCAGTTTCCAACTCTGAGGGAAGCTGGGAAGAGGAGCTGGCAGCCCACCTGGGCTGGCGGGGCCAGGAGGCAAGCCAAAGAGGGGGCCAGAGAACCAGCTCACCCGGGGTCTGATCTCCAGGCCTGTCCCCCAAAGCTGACTGCGCTTGGGAACAGCTGGGTGGGGTGGAGCCTAGGGGGTTCGTGGAGAATGTGGGAGCACAGTTACACCTCCTAATTCTTACTGCTCAGGGGAGGGAGATGTGGGGAAAATCAAGTAAATGAAAAAGGAGCCTTGAGGATCGAAGATGTGGAAAGAAACCCTCCTTCCTTTATTACTTTGAGATGCAGCCGTTCACGTATTCACTCAACAGGGCATATTGAGCATTTGCGGCATTGGAGGCCCAGAGGTGGGGGCTCAGAGCTGGAGGCACAGCACCCCGCGGGGTGAAAACACAGCCCCTGCCTCCATGGAGCACACAGCCCCCCCCCCGCCCCCACGCACCCATAAGCTCCTTCAAAGGCAGCTGCGCTTTATCTTTTCCATCTTAGTAACCCCAGAACCGACTCGACATTTCGAGAGGAACAATAAATATTTGTGGAATGAAAGGAGAGAAAGGGGAGATAAAACAGGGAGATAAATAGCTAACAATTGAAGTAATAAAGTGATAGCTGTCATAGGCAAGATTCAGATGTAAGCAGTGATGAGTCAGAGATGGAGAGACTGGGGAAATCATGGAGAAGGTGGCATTTGAAGTGGCCCTAGACGCAGAAGTAGGTCTGAGACAAAGAGGGGGAGCAGGGAGTCTAGCCCGGGAGGAGGGCGCTGCGTGCGCCAAGGGCTGGGGGGCGGGGAGGCTGGCGTCCTGCGGGCAGACAGAGGTTCCACAGCAGATGCCCTCTGGAATCCGTTCAAACGAAAAAAAATGTAGTTGGCTTTTTAAACAGACGCATTAACTGTCTGGTCCAAAGAGCTGAGAGGTTTGTTTCCCTTTGAAAAGTTAAATGTCCCTTCTGAGTCCCATCCATTAGCGAGCCGGACAAACGCTCTCTTCGCGATGGGTACAAAGAAATATGCGGGCTGACCCTGGTTGGTTTCAAAGCCTGGATCCCACAGCTCGCTACTCCCTCTTTGTATTGTCCTGAGCCATACATCTCTTTTCTCCAAGATACACATAACGCGCGCTGCTCGCACAGGAAATCGCCATTCATTGCTCCAGGCGTGGGGACACTGGGCACACACATACGTTAAATACCTACTGTGCGCCGGGCTTGCGGTAGGCACTGGGAAAACAGGACACACCCAAGCCCTGTGCACAGGAAATGACTGTGGAGGCTGCGCCACATTCCTAATCCACTGTAAGCCCATGCTTCCCTCCCCCACCCAGAAATCACCCGGGAACGTGAATGAGCCCGAGTGAGATTGTAAGGGTAACCGCGAGCCCCTTTCAGGACGTTATTCATAACAGATCATGCCTCTCAGCATCAGATTTGAGTGCCCTAGGTCTTTCACCCCATGTGGGAGTGGGGTCCCCATCTCAACCCTAGGGGACACTTTAGGAGCGAGGGCTGCAGTTCCCCTCCCCGCCACAAGGGGCATTTTCAGTCCCATTCTCCCCTCAGCAAGGACAGGCTGCAAGTGAGTTACCTGAACAGCCAACCCCCTTCCCGTGGAGTCTGCATCTCTACACCGCAGGCCAGTCCCGGGACCACCTGCATTAGGATCACCTTGGAAGTTGCTTGAAAAGACCAATTCCGAATGGAATTTGATTCAAGTGGTCTGGAGCAGGGCCTGGAAATAGTCTTTTAAAAAGTCTTCCAGGTGAAGACGTTGGCAGCGAGATCTGGAAAGCTCTGCTCACACACCTTCCATCTGCTCCGATGTGCAGATCTGGGCCAAAGAACTCAGCAGGAAGCTGTGAGGCACAGATAATGCTGGTTGCTGCTGGCAGCCGGTGATGGACCATTGTCCTGAGCCCCTCCTGCTCCCCAGGGCCAGACCTATTTGGGTTGAAGGTAACAGAATAGTTGGACCAACCAGTGACCTCCCAGTCTAGAGTGACCTCCCAGGTACTGACCAGTCCCCCAGCCAGGGCCACCCCCATGCCCAGCTGCCACCAGTTAATCAGAAGAATGACAAAGCTGAGTGAGGCCATGGCTGGAGGGGGGGCCCTGGAGCAAGGTGCTCTTTCGGCAGCTCCCTGGCCAAGGCACTGCCCCCAAAGTGTGCCCTTGCTCCCTGAGTGTGCCCTTCTCCCTGAGTGTGCCCTTCTCCCTGAGTGTGCCCACGCTCCCTGAGTGTGTCCTTCTCCCTGAGTGTGCCCACGCTCCCTGAGTGTGTCCTTCTCCCTGAGTGTGCCCTTCTCCCTGAGTGTGCCCTTCTTCCTGAGTGTGTCCTTGATCCCTGAGTGTGCCCTTCTCCCTGAGTGTGCCCACGCTCCCTGAGTGTGTCCTTCTCCCTGAGTGTGCCCACGCTCCCTGAGTGTGCCCTTCTCCCTGAGTGTGCCCTTCTCCCTGAGTGTGCCCACGCTCCCTGAGTGTGTCCTTCTCCCTGAGTGTGCCCACGCTCCCTGAGTGTGTCCTTCTCCCTGAGTGTGCCCTTCTCCCTGAGTGTGCCCACGCTCCCTGAGTGTGCCCTTCTCCCTGAGTGTGCCCTTCTCCCTGAGTGTGCCCACGCTCCCTGAGTGTGTCCTTCTCCCTGAGTGTGCCCACGCTCCCTGAGTGTGCCCTTCTCCCTGAGTGTGCCCTTCTCCCTGAGTGTGCCCACGCTCCCTGAGTGTGTCCTTCTCCCTGAGTGTGTCCTTCTCCCTGAGTGTGTCCACGCTCCCTGAGTGTGTCCTTCTCCCTGAGTGTGCCCTTCTCCCTGAGTGTGTCCTTCTCCCTGAGTGTGTCCTTGCTCCCTGAGTGTGCCCACGCTCCCTGAGTGTGCCCTTCTCCCTGAGTGTGCCCTTCTCCCTGAGTGTGTCCACGCTCCCTGAGTGTGTCCTTCTCCCTGAGTGTGTCCTTCTCCCTGAGTGTGCCCACGCTCCCTGAGTGTGTCCTTCTCCCTGAGTGTGTCCTTCTCCCTGAGTGTGTCCACGCTCCCTGAGTGTGTCCTTCTCCCTGAGTGTGCCCACGCTCCCTGAGTGTGCCCACGCTCCCTGAGTGTGTCCTTCTCCCTGAGTGTGCCCACGCTCCCTGAGTGTGTCCTTCTCCCTGAGTGTGCCCACGCTCCCTGAGTGTGTCCTTCTCCCTGAGTGTGCCCACGCTCCCTGAGTGTGTCCTTCTCCCTGAGTGTGCCCACGCTCCCTGAGTGTGCCCACGCTCCCTGAGTGTGTCCTTCTCCCTGAGTGTGCCCACGCACCCTGAGTGTGCCCACGCTCCCTGAGTGTGTCCTTCTCCCTGAGTGTGCCCATGCTCCCTGAGTGTGCCCACGTTCCTGAGTGTGCCCTTCTCCCTGAGTGTGCCCACGCTCCCTGAGTGTGTCCTTCTCCCTGAGTGTGCCCACGCTCCCTGAGTGTGCCCACGCTCCCTGAGTGTGTCCTTCTCCCTGAGTGTGCCCACGCTCCCTGAGTGTGCCCTTCTCCCTGAGTGTGCCCTTCTCCCTGAGTGTGCCCACGCTCCCTGAGTGTGTCCTTCTCCCTGAGTGTGCCCACGCTCCCTGAGTGTGCCCTTCTCCCTGAGTGTGCCCTTCTCCCTGAGTGTGTCCTTCTCCCTGAGTGTGCCCACGCTCCCTGAGTGTGTCCTTCTCCCTGAGTGTGCCCACGCTCCCTGAGTGTGTCCTTCTCTCTGAGTGTGTCCACGCTCCCTGAGTGTGTCCTTCTCCCTGAGTGTGTCCTTCTCCCTGAGTGTGCCCACGCTCCCTGAGTGTGTCCTTCTCCCTGAGTGTGTCCTTCTCCCTGAGTGTGTCCACGCTCCCTGAGTGTGTCCTTCTCCCGGAGTGTGTCCTTCTCCCTGAGTGTGCCCACGCTCCCTGAGTATGTCCCTCTCCCTGAGTGTGTCCTTGCTCCCTGAGTGTGCCCACGCTCCCTGAGTGTGTCCTTCTCCCTGAGTGTGCCCACGCTCCCTGAGTGTGCCCTTCTCCCTGAGTGTGCCCTTCTCCCTGAGTGTGTCCTTCTCCCTGAGTGTGCCCACGCTCCCTGAGTGTGTCCTTCTCCCTGAGTGTGCCCACGCTCCCTGAGTGTGTCCTTCTCTCTGAGTGTGTCCACGCTCCCTGAGTGTGTCCTTCTCCCTGAGTGTGTCCTTCTCCCTGAGTGTGTCCACGCTCCCTGAGTGTGTCCTTCTCCCTGAGTGTGCCCACGCTCCCTGAGTGTGTCCTTCTCCCTGAGTGTGCCCACGCTCCCTGAGTGTGTCCTTCTCTCTGAGTGTGTCCACGCTCCCTGAGTGTGTCCTTCTCCCTGAGTGTGTCCTTCTCCCTGAGTGTGCCCACGCTCCCTGAGTGTGTCCTTCTCCCTGAGTGTGCCCACGCTCCCTGAGTGTGTCCTTCTCTCTGAGTGTGTCCACGCTCCCTGAGTGTGTCCTTCTCCCTGAGTGTGTCCTTCTCCCTGAGTGTGCCCACGCTCCCTGAGTGTGTCCTTCTCCCTGAGTGTGTCCTTCTCCCTGAGTGTGTCCACGCTCCCTGAGTGTGTCCTTCTCCCTGAGTGTGTCCTTCTCCCTGAGTGTGCCCACGCTCCCTGAGTGTGTCCCTCTCCCTGAGTGTGTCCTTGCTCCCTGAGTGTGCCCACGCTCCCTGAGTGTGTCCTTCTCCCTGAGTGTGCCCACGCTCCCTGAGTGTGCCCTTCTCCCTGAGTGTGCCCTTCTCCCTGAGTGTGTCCTTCTCCCTGAGTGTGCCCACGCTCCCTGAGTGTGTCCTTCTCCCTGAGTGTGCCCACGCTCCCTGAGTGTGTCCTTCTCTCTGAGTGTGTCCACGCTCCCTGAGTGTGTCCTTCTCCCTGAGTGTGTCCTTCTCCCTGAGTGTGTCCACGCTCCCTGAGTGTGTCCTTCTCCCTGAGTGTGCCCTTCTCCCTGAGTGTGTCCTTCTCCCTGAGTATGTCCTTGCTCCCTGAGTGTGCCCACGCTCCCTGAGTGTGTCCTTCTCCCTGAGTGTGCCCACGCTCCCTGAGTGTGTCCTTGCTCCCTGAGTGTGCCCTTCTCCCTGAGTGTGCCCTTCTCCCTGAGTGTGTCCACGCTCCCTGAGTGTGTCCTTCTCCCTGAGTGTGTCCTTCTCCCTGAGTGTGCCCACGCTCCCTGAGTGTGTCCTTCTCCCTGAGAGTGTCCTTCTCCCTGAGTGTGTCCACGCTCCCTGAGTGTGTCCTTCTCCCTGAGTGTGCCCACGCTCCCTGAGTGTGCCCACACTCCCTGAGTGTGCCCACGCTCCCTGAGTGTGTCCTTCTCCCTGAGTGTGCCCACGCTCCCTGAGTGTGTCCTTCTCCCTGAGTGTGCCCACGCTCCCTGAGTGTGTCCTTCTCCCTGAGTGTGCCCACGCTCCCTGAGTGTGCCCACGCTCCCTGAGTGTGTCCTTCTCCCTGAGTGTGCCCACGCTCCCTGAGTGTGCCCACGCTCCCTGAGTGTGTCCTTCTCCCTGAGTGTGCCCATGCTCCCTGAGTGTGCCCACGTTCCTGAGTGTGCCCTTCTCCCTGAGTGTGCCCACGCTCCCTGAGTGTGTCCTTCTCCCTGAGTGTGCCCACGCTCCCTGAGTATGCCCACGCTCCCTGAGTGTGTCCTTCTCCCTGAGTGTGCCCACGCTCCCTGAGTGTGCCCACGCTCCCTGAGTGTGTCCTTCTCCCTGAGTGTGTCCTTGCTCCCTGAGTGTGCCCTTCTCCCTGAGTGTGCTCACGCTCCCTGAGTGTGCCCACGCTCCCTGGATGTGTCCTTGCTCCCTGAGTGTGCCCACGCTCCCTGAGTGTGCCCTTCTCACTGTGTGTGCCCACGCTCCCTGAGTGTGTCCTTGCTCCCTGAGTGTGCCCAAGCTCCCTGAGTGTGTCCTTCTCCCTGAGTGTGTCCTTCTCCCTGAGTGTGTCCTTGCTCCCTGAGTGTGTCCTTGCTCCCTGAGTGTTCCCATGCTCCCTGAGTGTGCCCTTCTCCCTGAGTGTGTCCTTGCTCCCTGAGTGTGTCCTGCTCCCTGAGTGTGTCCTTGCTCCCTGAGTGTGTCCTTGCTCCCTGAGTGTGCCCACGCTCCCTGAGTGTGTCCTTCTCCCTGAGTGTGTCCTTGCTCCCTGAGTGTTCCCATGCTCCCTGAGTGTGCCCTTCTCCCTGAGTGTGTCCTTGCTCCCTGAGTGTGCCCTTGCTCCCTGAATGTGCCCTTGCTCCCTGAGTGTGCCCACGCTCCCTGAGTGTGTCCTTGCTCCCTGAGTATGTCCTTGCTCCCTGAGTGTGCCCTTCTCCCTGTGTCCTGCTCCCTGAATGTGTCCTTGCTCCCTGAGTGTGCCCACGCTCCCTGAGTGTGTCCTTGCTCCCTGAGTATGTCCTTGCTCCCTGAGTGTGCCCTTGCTCCCTGAGTATGTCCTTGCTCCCTGAGTGTGCCCACACTCCCTGAGTGTGCCCTTCTCCCTGAGTGTGTCCTTGCTCCCTGAGTGTGCCCTTCTCCCTGAGTGTGTCCTTGCTCCCTGAGTGTGCCAACGCTCCCTGAGTGTGTCCTTGCTCCCTGAGTGTGCCCACACTCCCTGAGTGTGTCCTTGCTCCCTGAGTGTGTCCTTGCTCCCTGAGTGTGCCCACGCTCCCTGAGTGTGTCCTTGCTCCCTGAATGTGCCCTTCTCCCTGAGTGTGCCCAGGCTCCCTGAGTGTGTCCTTGCTCCCTGAGTGTGCCCAGGCTCCCTGAGTGTGTCCTTGCTCCCTGTGTGTGCCCACGCTCCCTGAGTGTGCCCTTCTCCCTGAGTGTGCCCACACTCCCTGAACCAAAGTCTTGCTGAACCCAATCCTGGGCCTCCCACCCTGAGTACCCGCTAGGGAATGCAGTCACCGGACCCACTCTGTCAGGCCTGCAGGTGGCGCTCTGCAGAGGCCACCAGATCTTCTCCCAGCCTTCCTCCCTGGGCCTTGTCTCCCGGCGTGGGGACACTCCCTCCTTCATATCTAGGTCCTCAGTGCCTGGCACACGGCCTGGGATGGAAGTCCAGGGCCTCAGTGAAGGTCTGTTGAATCAATAGGTTGACAGGTTATCCAAATGGGGAATTACCATTTCAAACAGTCAGCAGAATGCTTTCCCATCCATCATCTGCTTTAACCCTCACAGCATCCAGGGGAGGCGGGTCTCAAACTCATCGAATCCTGCCGTGTTGTACAGCTGATGACACGGAAGAACAGAGAGGTGCAGTCACTTGCCAGGGTCTGGCGGGTTGCACACGGTAAAGCCTGGGTTCGTCCCCATAGGCCGTTAGAGCCGTATTGGGTCCCTGGATCGCTGAGGCAGTCATTCAAGAGTCATTGAGTGCCCACCCTGTGCCAGGACCAGTACCAGGCACTGGAGACTCGGTGACTTAGTGAGGGCATGTGACCTTGTGTTTCCATCCCTGTATGCACATATTTACACACGGGCGCGTACACACACACACTGGATACCTGGCCTGAGATGCTTGGTGCCTCCAGGTAGGAAGCTGCCAGAGTCAGTCACCACCTTAAAAATTGCCACTGCCTGGCAGCCCCAGGCCCATGGATGCTCTGGCCAGGCGACCAAGCGATGCCCAATCCTGGCTCCAGAAGTGGGGCTCTCAGAGCCTCTGCCACCCCAGCTGGCAGCACCCATTCCTTTGACGTGCCGAGAAGTCCGGTGACCTGACCAGCTTCTGCTGCTCTGCCCAGGTTCCCCATGGAGCGGGACACCCTCTGGCTCCCCGACTCGCCGCCGCCCCTTCTCCTCATCCACGTCTCAGCTTCCACTTTTCTCCTCCAGTGGCTTCCTGGAGCCGAGTAGTGCTTCCAGGCCCAGCTCAAATGCCCTGCTCAGCACAGCCCCCCAAGTGGCCCCCACCTCCCCCATGAGGGTCAGTCCTGCTCCAGGAGCACCCTCTTCTCACGCTGGTTGCCATTACCCAGAATGCTGTCCCCACTGAGGCCATGAGCGCCCAGTGGGCAGGGCCCAGTGTCACTCACACGGCTGGCCCTCGGCACTTTCCGGAGGGATGGGCACTGCCTCCCCTCCTCCCAAGTCCCTCCTTCTCACCAGTCAAGGTCCATTCTTCTCCTTTTGTTCCTTGGCTTCCCGTCTTTTCTGCTGCTTCTATGATGGTCCTTCCTTGGGCGATGCTCTTCTGTCCTTTATTTCTCCCGCTCTGGGCCTCACGCTGCCCACGTGGGGCTATTCTTCCCCCGGCACAGCCTGGCATCTCTTGGCTTGGAGCCCCTCTGTGGCCCAGAACCTCCCAGCAGCACAGACCCTGGATCTCAAGGCCCCAGTAGCATCAAGGCAGTCCCTGTTCCACATTGGGGGGGGGGGTGGGGAGAGGCGGGTAGAGGTACTTCTCTGTGGCTGGGTCTTGGGTTAGTGGAACCTTTGAAGCAGGGGACTAAGGTGTACGCTGTTGAATCCACAGCAGGCACCAAGCGGACTCCTCCAGCCACCTGCCCGTTCTCTATCTGCCCCAGGCACACAGGAGGCCTCTAGGACTCCTGCTTCACTCCTCTTTCTCTCCTGGGGAGGGAAGTGCTTGCAAAGCTGTCTGCTGCCCTCTGGTGATGCATTGGGCTATTGCAACTAGCAGGGTGGTCCCCTGCCTGTGGCCGCTCCCCACCCATTACCAAGAATGATGGGTCTTGTCCCTCAAAAGTAGGGACCTCCTTACTTCATCTCTAGGGCCTCCGGGCCCAGCAAGGGTCTCAGTGGAGATTTGTTAAATTAATGAGCTGACAGGTTATCCAAATGTGGAATTATTATTTCAAACGTTCAGCAAAACTCTTTCCCATCCATCATTTGCTTAAACCCTAATGACAATTTTATGAAGTGCAGATCTCAGACCTTATTAACGGGCCTCCAGCTCAGCCCGGAGAGAAGTGACTGGCCCATGAGCGGGAGGTTCCCCATCGGGCAGGACTTTCTCCCCCTGGGGGCCTTCCCAGCAAGTGGGCTGAGCCCGTGCTGACGGAATGGGGCGTCTCGGGGGTAACCCCTTTTCTCCTCTGGGTGGCAGTTTGCCTTTTATTAGGGGCCTTCTGGAGACAGTGTCCTCACCCAGAATCACCCCCAGGAATTGCAAGCCCCGTGTGTGGCTGTATGTAATGTGGCAGGGGCAGGGGAGCAGGTGGTTCTGATGTATGCTTCATGCACCCAGACGTGTTCCAGACACCTCAGGCAAGGGCTTGCCCTGATCTCTCACTTGCTGTTGAAAGTGTGTTTCTCTGTTAGGTGTAGACACCAAACAACAGGGGTACCTGGGGCAAGGGGCAGGAGGGGGCTGGAAAGGGTTAATGGGGGTTTGAAGGGGGGAGATGTAATAATTTCAACAACAGAGATTTCTTAAAAAGGCACGGGAGTAAACAAGGGAGGTAAGGTCCCTGCCCCACGGAGGTGATCTGCCCAGGGCGCTGCCGGCAGCCCAGGGCGAGTCAGGGGAGGGGCTCTCTGCAGCCTGGATGGCGAGAGGACTCAGCCACGCAAAGACCAGGAGTGAGCATTCTGGAAGAGGAGAAAGCAGAGCCTGAGAGGAGGCGAGCTGGATGTGTGAACCAGGAGCAGAGAAGCTGGAGGGGCTGCGAGTACAGGAGCTCTGCGGCGAGTGCAGGGGAGCGGGGCGCAGTTTGGCCGGGCATAGGACTCACCTTGTCCAAACGGATTCTGATGCACTGGGTCTGCGATGGGGCCTGACGGTGTCCCAGGTGGGGCGAGTGCTGCTGTTCGGGTTTCATGGAAACACCGAGGGAGCGTTACACACTCCCCACACGCCCGCCAATCCCAGAGAACGTTGCTGGTTAACCCTCCAGGTGACCCCACTCTGCAGGCCAGGCTGAGAGCCCCTGGTGTAGAGCATTCTGGGTCGTCAGAGAACGTCTGACTCGTGTTCTAGGAGTGGGGAGGAGCCATCACAGTTGGATTCGTTTGTTTGCGTGTTGTTAATAAAACCCTCCTGAGCTATTGGGGAGGCTGGGAAGTGGAGGAGAGGAGAGGTGGTGATGGGCGGCGGGTGCGGGTGGGAGATTTTGAAAGCAGAGCTGGCCTGGCCAGACTCATGAATGGACTGGAAGTGGCGGGGCGGGGTGGGGGGGGCAGGCGTGAGGGGGACTCAGAAAGAGACAAATTGACAGTGACCTCTAGGGCGAGGGTCATGGCATGTAGGTGGAGGGGAGTTCCTTTCTGAAATGGGGAGACCCATGAGGACCAGCTAGGGCTGGGGATGGGGTGTAGAATTCTCAAGTCTGTTTGGACTAAGTTAAGGCATGTCTCTTAGACACCAGAACGGAGACGGTGAGTCGGTTGATGGAAGCACAGGGTGAGGGAGAGGGTGTGGTCACAGATACAGATGGGGGATGCAGGTTAAGTCACTGTCCCCTCCCAGACGGGAAGCGCAGCCAGCAGCCCACAGGCTTCACCGAGGCCACTCCCCTCATTCCGCAGATGAGAACACCAAAGCCCAGAGACTGGGGGTGACTTCCCCAAGGTCACACAGCAAGTCGGCTATGGAACTAAATCTCAACTTCAGACTCCCAGATGGGGCGGCTTCCGCTCCACAGAGCCCAGAGCAGCTCCCTGCCCCACCCCCACCCCGGCCCCAAGCACATTTCCAGGGACAGAGTTGCTGAGATGGCAAATAATTTATATCTCCGCAGCCAGAAAACACGAGCTGTTAGAAATTATCTGCGCACGCGCACGCACATTATCCTTTTCCTTCTAAGTAAAAAATCAGTAGCCGGCTGTCAGCTTTATTACTAATTACACAACTACTTTATTGCTGGTATTTAAAAAAAACTGAAGGCTAAAAATGTCCAGGAAAGACTTAATTTAGTAAACAGTTCAGAACAAAGTATTTGTCGCTGTGGTATTTCTTCACATTAGGATTCGCTCTGGGTGATTCAAACCTCCTCTTTACTATATTATGCAGTTTAATCAAGTTCCCAGGTTCGGGGAGAATCTTCTTCGCCCTGGAAGGTAGTTGTGCTTCAGGAGGTGAAGGTTAGGTGGGGCTGATGGGGAATGGGGGTGGGGGAGGCGGGGGAGCCTAAGGGTCCTGGAAAACACAGTGGGCAGAGGGCAGGAGAGCGAGTGCCCTGCTGAGCTCACAGTGGATGATGGACAGACAGATGGAAGGACGGACCGAGGGATGGAGGGAGGGATGGCTAAACGGAGGAGGCGCTCCCAGCCGAACCACCAGGTTGTCGCACAGCTTAGTCAAGGAAAGGGAGTCACCTAAAACTTGCCATTGATAGAGAGAAAGGAGAGAAGGTCGGTGGGCCACTGGCTTTTTGTACAAAAGGGCACCTGCCAGCTCTGTGTGCACATCGGCTGAGATGGTGAAGCACCGCCACACAGGCTGCAGGGCGTGGAGGCCAAGAGGCAACTAGGGAAGGTGAGCCACTTGCTCGAGGTCACACAGCTCAGTAGCCACGGAGAAGCCGGGCCCCAGGCTTCCTGGTGTCCAGTCAGGCGCTACCTTTCCTCGCAGGTCCCCACAGCTGCGTCCTGTCTGGGCACATGCAGGTTCCTCCTACACCCAGCAGCCAGGTGAGCTTCTCCGGTGACATTATACTGTGACACCTGCTGTCTGACGCCCTCCAAGGGCGCCCTGGCTCCCTGGGGAGAGAATCCCCGCTTCCTACCAGGCCTGCAAGGCCTCCTCTGTCTCACTCTCCATTCTGCCCTCTCCCTCACCGTCCTCAGGTCCCCCTGACTCTGTTGCCATCTTGTTCCTACCTCAGGACCTTTGCTACTGCTTTTCCTCTGCCAGGGGCCCTCTTCTTCCATCCCAGGTCCCCGAGCAAGTGTGACCTCCACAGAGGCCGCCCTGAGCCCTGGCCTGGAAGAGTCCCCACGCCCACCCCAGGCACGCTTCACCCTTCGCTCCGTTGGCTTGTTAATATCCAGTATGACCCTCCCATTTGTGCATCTGGATGTTTCCCTTTTCCTTCTCAAAGGCCACCCTGAGGATGAGGACTTGGTCCCTCTGGCCCTCTCCTGTTCCCCCAGCATCCGGAGCAGTACCAGGCACCTCCATATCAATGGCCGGTCAATATTCTCACGTGGATAAGGGAACTCACCGTCAGGGGGCCGGGCTATCACACCACTGCCCAGTACTGAGCCAAGAGCCCTGGGTCTCAGGATGGACTCTAGTCCCAAGTCTGCCGCGAAGCTGCAGTGAGACGTGGCCAGACACCCACTTCCCTGAGCCTCAGTTTCGCTTTTCCCCAGGGCACTAATGGGAGGGGCCCAGGTGATGGACAGCCTCCCAGCTCCACCCCTCTCCGCCCCTTCCTCGCCACACTATCAAGGGGACAGGCTGTGACCCCGGCCCCCAGGGCGCCGGGCTGCTGCACAGTCAGGGCTGGGGCAGGGAGACAAGCTAGGAACCGTCCTGAGTGCCCACCGAGTCTGTGCGTGGCCTCTCGGGGGAGCGGCTCGCTCTTGCTTCAGCAATTTCCTCTTGAGCTGGGCTGACACTCCTAATTATTATTTGGAAAGGTTTGGGGAGGCTCGGTTAATGGATTACATATTTCCTTCCCCGACAGGGCATTGGTTCAGTCGTGTCTTTTATCTGTCCCCTGCGAGGTTAATGCTCCTGGGCGTGTCGAGTGTTTTGTGGGGACCATGGGACTAAAGCCCCCACAGCTCCCCAACCCCGCCGGGGGCTTCTGGGCACTTGAATTGAACTTCCCGGACCTTTGAGGGTGATGAGAGAGGCAGGGCCCTGGGATCTGAGGCCTGATAACCATGCCAACGCCAGTGTTAACAAGCTCCTACTGTGTGCCCGCTGTAAGCACTTTACATGCATTGACTCGTAAATCGATGCAGGTGCTGTTACTATCCTCATTGGTAGGGGGAAGGGAAGCTCAGAGAGGTAAAGTGACTTGCCGGAGGTCAGAGGCGGGACACAGGCTCTCAGCCGCTGCTCTGTGAGTGTTCCGGCGGCTTGGGGTGCGGGATACAGGACCCCCAGCACCTTGACGCTGGTGCAGCCGGTGAGCAGCAAGGGCTTTTCTCTGCCAGATGCTATTCGTGGTGACACCGGGCAGGACTTGGAGCCTGGGCTACTTCATCGGTAAGAAACGAAGGCTGATTTCAGCTCCCCAAGCTGTGGTGAGGGTTGTAGGCATGCTTATTTTCAAAATCCCTCATGTCTAGCCCACAGTGGTGTTAAGTGAAAACAATAGCTGAACCCCCTGGCCGGCTGGCTGGGCGTCGTTCCCTGCAGGGAAGGTGGTGGGTTCGATTTGTGGTGAGGGCACATCCCTAGGTTTCCAGTTCAATCCCCAGTGGGGTGCATACGGGAGGCAACGGGTCGATGTTTCCCTCATACATTGATGTTTCTCTCTCTCCCTCTCTCTCTCCCTCCCATCTCTCTAAAATCAGTAAAGCACATTGAGAATTTTAAAAAAATAGCAGACTCACAGGTGCTTGTTTATAATATACTTCCAATGTGTAGGCCTCTTCCATATATTCTTCTGTATGAGACACATTTTATGCCGTAATGTCAAATGATGACAATAATAATAACAATAATGGAGTGTAGAGGTGGTTGGCTCACAGGAGGCTGTCCTCCCTCGTCCTGCAAGGACACCTTCCCCCCCGCCCACCCCCGTGGTCTCAGGCGCCTCTCGTCACCTTTCCCTGGTGTGACCACCCTGCTGGAGGGAGGGACCAGGTGTGCACCCCTCATACCTAGGGCGGAGACAACCACTATTAGTCCCTTGTTGCAGATGGAAAATGAGGGCCTGGGAGGGTCAGTGTCTTGCCCCAGGTTAAGCACGTGGCAAGGGGCAGAGCAAAGATTTGAACCCAAGCGGCCTGCAGCCAGGGTACCTGTGTTTCTCCACTAGGCCACACCACCCCTGGTCACCACTGGCCTGTAAGTCCATTCACTTGTTTGGATGGCACCGAGGGAAGGGTAGGGAGTGTGGAGGAGGGGGCCGGGCTTTGGGGTGAAGCAGACAGGAGTGGGGAGCCCAGATCTGCCCTTCAGAGCTGTGGGACTTTGGGCAGGTCCCTTGGCCTCTCTGAGCCCCATACCTCACTTCCTGGACCAGGGGCTCAGTCCTACTCCGGTGGCCATTCCCTCCGCTGTGCTAGCTTGCGGTTGAAGGTCTGCCTCCTTTTTGCCTCGGCAACGGGCCCCTAGAGGAGGCGAGTGATGAGGTCTGGGCCCGAGAGCAGGCGGGTGGAGGTGCTGAGGTCTGACAGAGTGCATACCAGGGTGCCCTGGGAGGGACGGAGCTGATGAGAACAGAGAGGGCCCAGCATGCGAGGTGATGAGGAGAGGCAGGCAGGAGGGAGCCGCCTGGGCTGCGTCTCTGCACCATTAGCTGTCCCTGCTCTGTTCCTCCCTGCTTGCCCAGGCGGTGATGCCAGCCTGGGATGCCAGCCTGTGAGATCAGGGTGGGGAGGGCCATAAGGAGGCCCTGCCAGCTGCTCTAGCTGCTGATGGGACGAGGGGGCCCCTGGACTCATTATCAATCTCTTTAGATGCCACTAAACGCCCCCGTGCTGCCCATGGCTGCACGCATCTCATCCTCTGCTCAACATGCCCCACCCCCAGCCCTGAAGGCCACAGAAGCGACTCCCGCTGCCCTGCCAACTATTTTCCTGTTACATCGGGGTATAGCAGGCACGCAGGAAAGTGCTTAGACTAAAAGTCCAGCTCAGGGAATCGGTACACACGCATACACCCGGGGCCCACCTACCGTCCAGCTCTCCCCTGTCGCTCCCGCTAGAAATTAGCCTCCTCTTGTCCCCTGCTCAGGGCCCCTTCTCCGGCACCTGGAAGGCCACCCGAGGCAGTCGATGACTATTTGTTGAATGGGTGAATGAAGGGACTGACCAGCTGACTGGGGATAGGAGGCCGGCTTGCTCGTGGCCAGGGGTGGTGCTCGGGAGATGAAATGAGACCACGCTTAGTTTCAGCGCAGCGGGCGCTAACTCTATCAGCGTTAGCTCTTGTATTCATTTCTTATTGCTTCTGCCGCAAAGCACCATAAACCTAGGGGCTTAAAACAATACAAATTTAATAGCTCAGAATGCTGGAGGCCAGCAGTCTGACATGGGGCTCCCTGGGCTAAAATTAGGTGTGGGCAGGGCTGATCTGCTTCCGGAGGCTCCGGGGAGAACCTGTTTCTCAGCCTTTTGAAACGTCTAGAGGTGCTCGCATGCCTTGGCTTGGGGCTCCTTACAGCAATGGCATCGCTCAACCTCTGCTTCGGCCGCCACATCTCCTTCTCTGACTCTGCCCCTCCTGCCTCCCTCTCCTGAGGACCTGTGATTTCACGGGGCCACCTGGATGGTCCAGGGTCATCTCCACACCCCAGGATCCTTATTCACATCCACAAAGTTCCTTTTGCCATATGCAAGGTACCACTGCCTTCTTCCCTCTGTATCTCCAGATCCCTCTTCAGGGTCTGGCGCACAGTAGGTGCTCAGGAATTCGGCATGAGCACCTCGAAGGCAAAAGCCCCTGTTATCGATGCCTGTGCCCCAGCTCTCTGGGGCTAGGCCTGGCCGGCTGGGGACGCAAAGGCCTTTGTTGAACTGACTAGACTCACTAGGTGCTGTGTGGGACCAGGGAGGAGACTACCTGGGCAGAGGAGGAGGACCGGGGAGGCCGGTGCAAGAGAGGAAGGCGGGGCCAGCTCAGGGAGGGCTTGGGCTCCTGATGAAAAGGTGTTTTATGTGACACTGTCACAGTGTCATTGAATTGGACCTTGGTTATGAATAATAAAGCTGAAACAAGGAACGCTGAGCAGGAGGTAACAGATAGGAGTCGCCCTGGAACTTGGCTCCTGGCCTCTAAATCCCGCCTCTGCCACTCACTGGGGTCGGGACCCTAGGCAAGTCACTGTCCCTCTGTGCCTCAGTTTCCCCATCTCTAAGACGGGATGCTAATAATAGCACCTACTTGGCAGAGTGCTCGTGAGGCTTCAACGAGTTGGCAGAGCTCCTAGAACTGGCACAATGCACGTGCCATCGGATCATGGTGACTGTGTGCTAAGCACCTCCCAGGGATGGTGGCATCGGCCACGATCACCAGCACCGCGTACTGAGTGCCTGTGAGCAAGCCAGGCAGGGGGCTGGGCTGGGAGACGGTGGGGAGCAGCTGGGCGCAGGCCCTTTTCTTAGGGCTCTCAATGACCAGGTGGGGGCGAGTTATTATTGCTCCCATTTTATGGGTGAGAAAACCGAGACCTAGACCTGTAAGTGCTGGAGGGCCCATAAGCAGGAAGCAGAGGAGCTGCTGTTTAAAAGCAGGCGGCGTCTGGTCCTCTGCCTGTCGCCTTTCTGACTCAGGCCCCAGGACCGAGTCTTTCTGGAAACCTTGAAAATGGTTTGGAAGCCAGGGGCTCTCCCGATTACGGCCATCTTGGGAGCGCGTGAACATTTGGCTCTGATCAGATCAGGCCCCTGTTGTGGTATAACTTTCCCTATTCACCATAAAGCTAATAAACTAATAAATTAGACGGAATGAAAATATCATTGGGCAAGACTGCACACTCACGCATTGCCGTAATTACTCTCTCGGCTGGGGCCAATTCCTCAAATTTTGCCTTGGCCAAGTTTCCTCAGCTCACCGTGTCCCTAATAAGGCATAACTCACTCTATAAACATTAAATTGACTTATTTATTCTAAATGGCAGTGGAACTGAAAACCACCTTGATAAACCTATTCTCCTGCATCTGCTTCCCGGTGAGCAGAGCCCCACGATGATTTTTTTAAACCAAGACGGTATCTAGTCTGTTCACCCCTCCTCCCGCGGCCTGGCCTGGCTGCTGCTCCGACGCACGGTTCCGGCGCTGAAGGTGTGACTGGTTCTCTGGAGGCTCGCGGAGGTCACCCTCTCTGTATAACGATGATTCATGCCTAATTAATGATAATAACGGCGCTATGGGCTGTGAGCGTGTGTGACTGGTGCCGTGGGCTGGGCTCCCCGCGGCGGCCTTCTGCGTATGTTATGGATTAGCTTAATCCTCGTGATAAGCCGGCCAGGGCCATCCTTCACGACCCCACTTTGCAGAGGAGGAAACGGGATCAGAGAAGGGACGATGTGCCTGAGACCACACAGAGAATGACTGGGCGCTGGGCTGGGACCCAGGCAGGTGGTCTGAGGCCAAAGCCTTGGGCCTCACCACGGTACGCCTACCTCTCAGCAGACTAGCCTCCATGATGCCTCAGGCTGGGGCTGCAGCTAGGAATTCTGGCTGCGATGAGACACATTGCTTGAGTTGTGGGAGGCACTCACAACCTGGTGTGTATATGTGGGGGGAGGGGGGATGGAGATCTGGCCACCTAGACAGTGGTTACTGGGGGCCCCCGGGGCCCAGAGGCACCTACCCAGCCTGGCTGACAGAGGTGCAGGAGGTTGAGGGGCTTGGGTGGTGTATCAGAGGCCATGGTTGGTGGGGGTAGGGGGGTGGGGAGGCCAGACAAAGAAACGGAGGGGAAGGCATTCCAGGGGGTGGGCATTCCAAAAGCCAGGCAGGGCACGCAGAGATCGGTGGCCAGAGTGAAGGGAGGGGCATGTGGGAGCGTTTGCCCTGGTCCAGCACAGACTCGGGGCTACCAGTATTCCCATTCGCGCTGTGGAGACGATGCTACTGTCAGCTGACAGAGGTCTATGTGCTGCCATAGACCTGGCCCACATGGAACCACCAGAACCCACATGGAACCACCGGAACCGAGAAAAGAGGGAAGTCTGGCCGCACGTGAATCGGGGTTGGCAGTGCTGTTTTCCCCAGAGATTAACCCAGCACCTGGGCACATACGAAACCCAAAGCCGCCTTCTCTTGTGTCAAATGGGTGGGGTTATCTACATCAAGGGGCGTTGATCCTCAGCCTAGGTTCTCTCTGGACCCACAAGCCCAGCCCCTTGTTCAACATTTCCCTTTGTCTGTCTCAGGCAACTAAAACTCCAACTGAACTCGTATGGTCCCCTCTCAGCCACTCCTTGCTGCTCGTCTTAGGGAAGGGCCCGGCCACTCGCCAGCTACCCACACTAGAAACTCAGGAATGTATTCAGGCGTTCTCTACCTCACTCCCCCACCCAGTCAGTCACTGTGTCCCATCCCCGATGCCTCCTGAATTGATTCCAAGGGGCAATTGTTTCTATTGTCCCTGCCAGACCAAGCCACCAGCATTTCTCATCCACACCATTGCAGAAGCCTCCTGGCTGCTTAGCCCACACCCACTCTGTCCTTCCTCATCCCACCCTCTACTCAGCAGGGCTAGGATGCAGACTAACCATGGCATGCCAATGCCCTCATTCCCCCTCAGATTGCTTCAGTGACTGCTAGCTACTCTTCTTAGGAGAGAAACCAAACTCATTAACATGATCCAGAAGGCCTGCCTCACCTTCTGCATCCTGTACCACTGCCCCTCACTCCACAAACCTTCCTTCACTCCCTCAATGACCACTTCACCACCCTCCCAGGTGTTTCACACATCTGGTTCCCTCTGCCCGGAACCCTCGCCACCTGCCCTCCCCCACCGCCTCACTGGCCAAGTCCTGCTCCTCCTTCTGACCTCTGTTTTCATGTCCTTTCCCAGGAAAGCTTTTCCTGGCTTTCCAGGGTGGTTTGCTCAGATCCTCCGCTGTCAACTCTAGTAGAACCCTGGGTGTCTCATGGAACTCATCACACTATTAATTAAACACATATTTCTGTGGTTTGGTCCATCCCTGACTGGAGCACCAGAAAGTAAGCTGCATAAGAGCAGGGATCATGCCTGCCTTGTTCACTGTTGTCTCTAGTAATTACCCCATGTGCTATTGAGTGGAACAGAGCAGACACACAATGCAGAGTTGTTAGATGAATGGATGACAGATGGATAGATGATGGATAGATGGATAGTTGAATGGATAGATAAATGAGTGAATGGATAGTTGGATGGATAAATGAATGGATAGATGAATAGATGGATAGTTGGATGGGTGGAAGGATGATGAATGTATGGATGAGTAGTTTGATGGATGGATGGATGGATGGATGGATGGACGGACACATGGATAAGTGAATGGATATTGGATGGATGGATGAGTGGATGTATAGATGGGTGGATGGAAGCACTGGGTAGTTTTATGAGATCCTATGTGGAAGCTCCCAGCATGGTGTCTGGCATAGAAAAATCCCCCAGTGTTAGTTAGGATGGAAACGCAAAGGTCTGCCATGCTCCAGTGCAGGGATTTTGACTTGTGCCTCAGGCTCACTTTCTGAAAGGCAGAGCTCCTGATGGGAAACCAAAACCCAGAGCCAGCCAAGACAGAGGTATGGCAGAGGCCCACTGTGATCCTCGGCCTGTGCCAGTCCCTGGACCTGGGCTCTGCCAGGCAGTGATGCAGGACACTGTGGGGAGGAGGCCCTGTAGACTTTGGTCTCTTTCATAACATATCTGCTATCTGTCCCCTTCTTCCCAGCATGGTCATGGCCACTGCAGGGCCACACAGAGTGAGTTCCAAAGCTGAACGTTGAAGAGTGGGGTCCCTGCTGCCACTGGGGATGGTCTCCCCGTGCATTTCAGAAAGCACAGTTGCCCACCCTTTCCTGCCTCTTGTTCAGGGGCTCAGAGGGTTCTACTCCTGCTCAGTGTAACTGTGCACGTGAGGGAGACCCCTTGGCCCTCCCTCCCAAACTCACAGGTGGGTTTCCTCTTTCTCACCTTCCCAACTCTCACCACATCTCCTTACATTGGCAGTTAGTAGAAGGAACAGCTGGTAGGAGGTATCGGCTGTAAGTGAGCGTCCACTAAAATGTTCCAGTCTGCCAAGCCACGGTTCACTTCTGCCTTGTCTCCACTGATAAGGGGGTTGTGTGTGTGTGTGTATTTGTGTGTGTGTGTGTGTGTGTGTGTGTGTGTGTGTGTGTGTGTGTGGTGTCTGTTTGGTTAAACAGGACTGTTTTTGTTTTGGACTTGGTGAGAATCCAAGATGCTCATTCCAGGAGCTTGAACCCAATGGGGCTCGGAGTGGGGACATGCCCATACAGGCGCTGCCACCCCAACTCTTCCATGGAAGGATCGACTTTGAGTGCGTGGTGGTCCCATCTCTGCCCCTCCCTCGCTCAGTCCTCCTGTAAGTCCTTCCTCTCGTGGGGCCTCACTCACAGACTAGGGACTCCCAGGTCAAAGCTGGCCAGTAATGAGTTCTGTATAACTGACATAGAATTTTTTTTAATTAAAAATGTTTTCAATTAAATTTAATGACAAGTTTTGAAAATCAGGAGATTTTACATACAAATCTTTATTTTTGCTTTTCTTTAAAAAGCTGAATATGTGACTTTTCTACTAGTTATTCCCAAATTGTAGCAATCAACTGCTATAAGTAGTGACTGGACTCAAATCAGCGAACGACCTGTCCATACCCCACAGCCCATACCACTCACTACTGTCTAAGTTATATCAGTCAGAATTAGTTTGTGCTATGTGAAAAAACAAAAATAAATAAAATAAAAATAAATGTGTCTTAAACTAGATAAAAGTTTATTCTTCTTTCTCCTAAAAATCTATGTAGCATGTGGGGTATTCCTTGGTGTCAGGGACTCAGGCTCCTTCCCTTTTGATGTCCAGTAAGCACAGCCTCCATTCTCAAGTTTACCTCAAAGTCTAATAAGGCTGCTCCAGCTCCAGCCATTAGGACTACATTCCAGCCGGAAGGAAAGGGAGATCCTTCAGGAAGTTGTACATAATATCTCTACTTATATCCCATTGGCCAGAACATAGTCACATGACCATCCCTGCTGCAAGGATGACTGGGAAATGTAGTCTTTATTTTAGGCAGGCATGTGTCCAGCTGCCAGGGGTTCTATTACTTTGCAAAGAGAATAACTGTTGAATTATTTAACTTCCTTACACAGACCATAAGGCCATGAAGAGGAGAACTTGTCTTTGGCTTTGTCTCTGAGCTTCTGTTACTTTATTGGCAATTTACATACTGTTGTTCACCTCATAAAGTTCTTAGGAATTCACAAAAAGATGATGGATGTCAACATGCATAGCCAACTGTGTGGCACTTAATGTCAGTTCAGTGATTGTTGGCTTCATCCATTCTTCCCCCAGATGTCCACTCCCCTCCTTTTGTCTTTTCTAAATGTCCCCTCCCCTGACCATCCTGCAATTTAAAATTTAACCCCCCACCACCCCCTCCCCCCATCACTCTCTATCCCTGGCCTGTCTTCATTTATTTTTTTAATTTGTTTTGTTTATGTCTGTCTTCCTCGGACCATAAACAAGAACATCAGCTCCATGAGGACAGTGATTTTTGTCCGTACTGCTCACAGCTGTGTCCCCAGCACCCAGGACAGGCCCTGACACAGAGTAGGTACTCAGTAAAAATACACGGAATGAATGAATGAATGAATGAATGAATGAACGAACGAACGAACGAACGAACAGATAGATATTCCTTGAATGTCATCCACATGCCAGGCACTGTGCTAGGTGTGAGAGACAGAGCAGAGAATGAGATATCTGCCAGTTTTCACGTCCCCGTGGCATCGAGCCCAAAGCCGAACACATGAAGATAAATACCTATTACCTTGGATGGGATCTCGGTGCCAGCAGGAGTCCAGGCGTTTTAATTTTGTTTTGACAAAGAGGCTGATGGGAGAGGCTGGCTGGCTCCTCTGCCTCGCATCTGCTCGCAGTCCCCGGCGCCCTGGCCTGACCTTCCCTGCTCTCAGCCGACGGAGCTCAGGACAGTAAAGCGTAATTGGCCTGCCCTACTTTTTAAGAGAACCCAGATTGAAGGATTGGGTTTTTTGGTGGACTGACCTGTTTAAGAGCCTTAAGAGGGAGCTGGGAGTTTCAATTTTCCACTGCCAACGCAGGGCCATTTTTAGCTCGGCTTTGATGAAACAGCGGGAATCAGGTTCGGCCCTGGGTCACCCATCAGCTGACCTGGTTGGGAAAGGCCTCCTGTGGGGCCCAGGCCCAGCTGCAGGCTGTGGGGAGTGTTAGGGCTTTACTCCAGCCGGGAATTGGTCCTTCCCTGACTCGGCCCCGGGCCCATCCCAAAAGAGGGAGTGAGCTCTGGGCCACTCTCGATGTTTCTTCCTCCTGATGGGCTGCTGGAGCCAGACAGTCCTGGGCTCTCCGCCCCAGCTCTGCACACATTAGCTGCAGGGCCTCATACAGATCGCTGGGTCTCTCTGGGCCTCAGATTCCTAATCTGGTCAACAAGGTTCGTCATTTTGATCTCACTGGGTGGTTGCAGTGTCAGTGGTACTAAATGATAGAATGCCAGCTCAGACTTTGAGGATATGTCCCCCGATTCTCTTCCTGCACAAAGCTGGGCTGATGGACAGCACACCTGAGGGCCGGGCTGGCTCCGGCAGAGGAGGCTTCGCCGAATTGGAACACTCGGGCCCGCCGCCTGCTCTTTAAAGGTCAAGAGCCATCTCTTTCAGCTCTTTTCTGATCCCTTTGTCAAACTGTGGTGGAAGGGCTTGGCCCCAGGCTGGTCTGGTCTCCCACGAGGGGCACCCAGGTGATGGATGCACGCTGGCGCTTGCGTCTAGGGAACAGGTGGTCGCTGCAGTGGAAGAGATCTGCTGTTGGTCACCAGAGGCACAGCCAGGCGGGGCACCCAGGGCCTCATGTCACTTCAGCGGGCAGGAGGCCCAGAGTGGAGATCGTGGCCGACCTCAGAGCACCCGCTCCTCCTGCTTCCCCTTTACCACCACTCTTCTTACTCCGCGGGACTTGGTTTCCATCCTGCCCCTGACCGGAGACCTTGCAGAAGCCCGGGCCACTCCCACCTCAAAAGGCAATGAGTATGGGGTTCAGGGCATCAACTGTGAGGCCAGCTGCCAGAGTGCAAACCCCAGCTCTGGCATTCTCTGGCTGAGGGACTGTCAGGTTCTAAACCACATCCTGTGCCTAAGTTTCCTCATCTGTGAAATTGGGGTGATGACACAAATACCTACCTCATGGGATTATTGTAAAGATTCAGTTTAAAGATGGGGACACGGAGGCTCGGATACTAAATAACTTGTCCCAGGTCATTCAACCATAGCTTTAGCTGAGAGTGTCTGATACACAGGAAGCTGTTTATTATTATTAACTAGTGGCCCCGTGCACAGATTCGTGCACATTGAAAGGAAATTAATTAGAAGAAATATTTTAATATCGCTATTCGCCCTTTCTCTATAATAGAAGTGTCAACCAAATTCACGATCAACAATGACAGATTGAAACACACGCATGCGATTGGCGCCAGCGAGAGCTTTATATGTATTGCACATGTGCGAGGCAATGTTTATTTTTAAATTGCCAGTGCGTGTCATATGTACAGGCCGGTCGGTCAGTCGGATGGTTGTACGAATGGATGGTCGGTCACTTAGCCTTATATAATATAGATTATCATTTTTATTATTACAGATGGCTTTGTGGGGTTTGAAAGAGATCAGTGTTCATAGTGACTCACACAGGGTCTTGCACGTAGTAGGTGCTCAGTAAACCACTGACATGCAGAGGGGAAGGAAGCACATACTGTCCCCTAGAATCCCTTGGTCCAGGGGCCTAACTCTGGCCTTGCACAAAATCAGAATGATCAGCGGTGCCAGGAGGTGCAGGAACCCCGGGACAGCCACCTGTCATGCCTCCCCTCTCCTGCTGAAGGCAGGCTTGGCTCCAAGGGGCTGGAGGTATTCGTGATGCCAACTCTCACTCACTGCCATGTAGAGAGGCAAAGACAGAGAGATTCCTGTTAAAGAGCAAAGCAGCCACGAGAGATAGAGAGGGGGCAGCTGGCAAAGCCACGTGCCCTCAGCGTTGCCGCCTCACTTCTGGTTGGCTCACTGCCACGCTTCCTGGTCTGAGTTTCCTTTAGCTGCTGCCTGGTTTCCAGTCCCCCACCACACATTCTGTCAGGGGCCACATACCCTAATCCCGCCCTGTGCTTGCTGGGCCTGGGATGGCATGAGGTAGAGGCAGCATCCTGAACTCCTGGCCCCTCCCACCCATTCCCGCCTCCCAACCAGACCCTGAGTTGAGGAGACTGACCATGAGGGGCTAAATGGATCAATCAGGATGTGGAAGAGAAAGTGGTTTCCATGGCAGCAGTAAAAGACTGGAGAAGAGAGGCCTGGGGAGGAATGGGAGGAAGAGAAGAGAGGAAGGGGTCAGAATGGGAGGGGCAAGGGAGGAGGAGGCAGGGAGCCAGAGAGTGAGGGGAGTGGGGTCAACAGAGAGAGATGGGGGATGGGATAGGAGTGGGATTCAGGGCCTGAGGCTCAGGGTGGGAAGGGCCAGGATGGATGGCACAGTGACTGGGCATCCAGGAGGCCAGAGCGGTAGGGGCCAGTGACCCCAAATCTGTCACCATCCAGGGTCTGGGTCCTAACTGCCTGGGCTGGTGATCTAGGACCTCCAGGCGAGGCTGTCTTCTTTGGGAAGTCATCGCTGGGAGACAGAAATCTGACTTCTGAGAGGTGTTTTCTCACATTGGAAACAGGTTACCCCACTTGCCCCGGGGCAAGCGTGACCTCCATCTCTGAAGCAGCCCTCTGGGTGGGAGTGAGGGGGCCTCCACAGTGACCTCCTTTGAGCCTCAGAAAAGGCTCCGGACAGCCCTGGTGCAGAGCCATGGGTGACCTGCCTGAGCCCCAGTCCTCAGAGGCTGGGCTGGGCTGAATGAGCGCCCCACCTTCCAGTTCAGCAGGAAGGTCCCCTGGGCGTGAGTGAAACGCTAGAATGCAGGAGAGCGGAGCTGGGGAGGCAGCGGGGGGGGGGGGGGGGTGGGTGGGGGCGGGGGGGGGGCGCGCGGAGAAGCAGGCCCCGTCCTTTGGAAAAGTGAGAGGGACAGAATGGGGCTCACCTGGGTCCTCATCCTCCCCTGTCCCTGTAAGTAGGGGCTGGCCAGAGACTGCCGCTGTTGGACCCTAATTATAATGTCTACGCTCAGGGGGGGCACTGCCAATCCGGAGTCTGGGTGGGTCGGGGCCTGAGATGGCTCAAGGCTCCCTGGGCAGGGAAGGATGGCTGAAGGGAGGGGAGCTAGGGCGGGGCAGGAAGCGTCTGGCATGTTCTGCAATTTCTCCCCCCTTTGCCACGGGTCTTCGTTATCCCTCCCTCTCAGCCCTGAATTTGATTGGAAGCCACCGGTGTTTCACATCCACTGAGCAGTTTCGTGATGGGAACCGTTTTCAGGCTGAAAGGGGGATAAAAATCACGCTAATGGCTTTTTAAAGGCCCCTGAAAAAAGACTCCAGGCAGTTTCTGGAAAGAACGGTGAAACCACGGAGGGAAGAAGGCACTAAAACTCTTGGTGCTGAAGGAGGGCTTCTTAAATAAGCAGGTGTTCTGGCTGCCCAAGCCCCTTTTCCTGGAGCTCCCCTCCCCCCTCCCTGGGCCCCCTCCCCCCAAATGGAGACAGCCTGTCCACCTCTCATGGTGCTGCTCAGGGTTCTCACCGTTTTTTAGTCACTGGTTTATTTATTTATTTATTTATTTATTTATTATTTATTTATTTAATATGTTTTTATTGATTTCAGAGAGGAAGGGAGAGGGTGAGAAAGAGAGAGAAACATTAATGATGAGAGAGTATCATTGATCAGCAGCCTCCCACATCTCCCACACTGGGGATCAAGCCTGAAACCCGGGCATGTGCTCTGACCAGGAATCGAACCATGACCTGGTTCCTGGGTCAGAGCTCAACCACTGAGCCATACCAGCCAGGCAAGCCTGCCACAGTGAGACTAGCTGGACCTTGACTGGCTCCCCAGCCTGGGGGGATGGCTGGAGGATGGTGGGGCCCCAGTTGTGGGCTCCGAGGCCCATGGAGCGGGTCCGGCCTGCCCTTCTGCTTGGCCCTTGGAAAAAGCTGGACCCCAACTCTCCAGTTTTGTGTGGAGGGAAGAGCACCAGATGTTTCTGGCTTCTTGCGACTCCACTTTATTAAGTCTTCCGGCTCCTAGCAACCACAGTTGCAGTTCAATGAGCACCTGCTTTGTGCCCCCTCCCCATGTGAGGGGCTCTGTAACACCATCACCAGCCCTCAAACCACCTGCCGGGGAGAGGGGGTGTCCTTGGCCCATTTCCCAGAGCCCTCGCTGGGTCACCTGGCACTCTTTATCCTTGATGGGCTCCTGACTGCTGTCTGGCCTATGGCCAGTCACTCCTCTCTCTTTAGTTTTCTCATTTGTTAAATGTAAGTGACCAACCATTCTCATCTGCCTGGAGCTGAAGAGTCCCTGAGACATGGAACTTTCAGTGCCCAAACCAGGCAAGCCCTGGATAAACCAGGTTAGGCTGGGAGATTGGTATTAAGGAGAACTGGCCTACTCTCCATGCACCCTGTGCCCGGAGGACTGTCCTTAGCTCAGCGGGAGTTTCCTTTCTCCACCAGCATCTCCGCTGGCACAGTCCCCCTGGCTCCACTCCTCCGGGGAAGCTCCTGGAAGAGTCTGGGTGGGGCGGGGCCCAGTCTGCTCCTGGAAAAGACTGGCCTGGCCGGAGGAGAAAATCCAGGGAGTGGCCATAAGGAGGCAAGGGACTCGGTTCTGGGTCTCGGTTCTGTCGCTGTGCCAGTGGGGTTGAACAGGTGGCTTCCTCGAGAATATAGTGACGAGGGGTAGCTCAGGTCTTACCGATTCAGGTGACTTTAGCCCAGTTCACACCAAGCAGAAGGAGACCATTTGCTCTTGATCTAAGTCTAGGGTCCCCTGTCTGGGGTGAACCGGAGCATAGACCCACCTCCGGAGGCCAGGAAAGATGGAGAATGCACCATCGATTTCAGAAGGTGGAGGACAGGTGCAGGGTGGGGCCCAGGGGGCAGGATCAGCATGAAGTTGGTGCAGAGGGAGAACGGGGGAAGCGCGGTTTGTGTGCGGCCGGCTTTGTGGCAGCCCCTGGTGGTTCAGAGGGCTCGTTCAAAGCTGCAAAATCTATTCTCAGATACTCTCCATTGCACCGCTCTCACCAGGGACGCACCCTGAGTCAGACCAAGCTCTAGGTGAAGCCAATGGGAGGGGACCACCCAGTGTGTCTGGTGGGGAAGAGGGAGGTCAAACAGGTGGTTGGACCCATGGGGAAGGGAGAAGGGCTGGAGGCTTGAGACTTAGAGCGGGGCCACCTGAGAGCTTGTTAGGAACTCTCGGGCCCCACCCAGCCCTACCAGCATCTGCATTTGAACCAGATCCCCAAGGATTTCATATCAATGGATCAAAGGATGGGTACTCCTTGGTGTGAGCCATGCTTCGTTCCCCAGTTGCCTCAGATTCAAGTTTGAGCCACGCTTTGCTCTCCCGTCCCCTCCCAGGGTCTCCTACAGAGGATCCCATCCCAAGATAAGTCTAGGTCCAGACAAGGCCCTTTCTCGCCTGTCCCCACCTGCTTTCCCTGATCTGCCAGTTGCCACAGATGCCACCCCAGTACCTGGTCCATTTCTCATGGGTCCATGCAGCTGCTCAGGGTCTGTGAGGGGAAAGCAGGACGCAGTGAGGGCAGCTGGGGTGGCCGAGCAGGTGCGCACCTGGGCCAGTGGGCAGAACAAGCGGCTCCCAGCCAGGCTCTGCGAACTGTAATGGGTGAGAGGAGGAGGGGCAGGAACCTCAGCACCCACCCACCCCCGTTTATCCAGAGAGCAGCGACCCTATTTCAAGTGTCTCAGTAGCAAACATCCCAACAGCACCCATACCTGACCTTTGCCCTGTGGCACTCTGTATGTGTGGCCCCAGCATCCAGGGGCGTGACCCTGGACTTGGAGCGTGAGCAGGTGTCTGAGGGAGGGAGAAACAAGGGCCAGGCCTCGGAGGATGTGCAGACAATCGGGGAAGCATGGCAAACAGTAAAACTTCATTATTTCCCACTTGAGAGCTCTCCAGCGGGGATGAGGGGGAGCAGCGCTGAGCAGGCACTGAGCTAATAAGATTGCAGGGGGTGTGTTTAACCTACTTGCAAGAATGAACTATTTCCTGGCCCCTTAGAAGCTCCGTTTCCATGCAAACAATGGTTATACAAATGAAAAGGCTCTCTAGTCTCTTCATTAAAGCAGTGCCTCAAAGGACCAATCGCTACCTGAATCTCCTCCATTAGCCCAGAATGAGATACTATGTATATAAATGAAGATGTTTGAATCACAAAATGCCTTCTAAATAGGGTGGATTATAAAAGTTTGGTCCTGACAAGCCTTCTGATTCCACTGCTTTATTTCACAAGAGATGTGAGGCCACACACCCTTCCCTTCCTCCCTCCCTCCCTCCCTCCCTCCCTCCCTCCCTCCCTCCCTCCCTCCCTCCCTCCCTCTCCCTTCCCTGCCCCTCTTCTCCCTCCCTCCCTTACTCCTTTTTGGGTCAGGACCAGATCTGGGAAGGTCTTGAAATCAGACTGAGTTTAGGCTTAACTCTCCAGCGTGTGGGCATCAGGGGAAGGGAAGGTTTTAAGCTGGAAAAGGACGGGCCAGACTCACGGTCACGCTGGCGGCAGGGTGGAGGGAGGACGGACAGGAGAGACCCAGGCCAGGAGAAGTGGCAAAGTGCAAACAACAGGGGGGACTTCAGGCAGAGCAGAGGCAGTGGAGTGGAGGGAAGGCGGTGTCCACGCGTCACTTGTCCCACAGCCCGCCCTCCTTCGAGAGAGGATGGGAAGGAAAGAGGGTCTAAATCCCTGCCCTCAGCTGTCACGCGCACTCTTCTCTCGGAGCAGCGATTTTCAGCGGGTGTGCCGCGAGAATTTTTAAAACGTGCAGTATCTGACTGTTCAGTCAGGGGCACTGACCTCTTTTCTCTCAGACTGTCAAATTAAAAAAAAAAAAATGACAACAGCCGCCACAACAGCCCTCGGTGTGAATGAATCCAAATTACACCTATTTCTTTTGTCAGTTAGGCAAAAAAAAAAAAAAACACAACATATATATTTTTGGTGTGCTGCAGAATTTTAGTCATTGGTTTATGTGTGCCATGAGATAAAAAAGGTTGAAAATCGCTGACTTAGAGAAATCCCGTAGCCCCCACCCTCCTGCCGAGCCTTCTTATCCCTACTGCACCCACAGTTCCAACAGGCCTTGTTATTTGGGGTTAAAGCTCACTGCAAAGTGGGGGGGGAGGGGGGCAGCACTTGACTGAGAAGGAGTGGGTGGGTGGGAGGCCCGAGCCCTGTGTGTGAGAGACAAAAACTCATAAAAGGCTGCCCTCACACAATCCCTTTAGCAACAGTTGGACAGCGTCTTATAAAGTTAAACCTACGCCCAGCCTCCCCCTCTTCGGTATTTACCAAGAGCAATGAAAGCATGTGTCCACACCAAGACTGTCCCCACAGGCTCAGAGCACTGCTGTTTGTCATCCCCCCACACAGAGGGGGCAGCCCACGCCTCCACCTGCAGCGGGGCCAGGGACACAGGAGTGGGTGGGTGCAACATGAGATGCTACTCAGCCATGAGAGGGCCCAGCTATTGATCATGGCAACGGCATGAATGAATCTCCCAGTAATGATAAGTGAACGAAACCAAACGAAAGAGTACCCATTCTATGAGTCATTGATAGGAAATCCTAGGACACGTGATCTACAGGGGGTGGGGGTAGGAGGGATTATAAAAGGACCCAGGGAAACTCTGGGGAGGTGATGTGTTCATTATCTTGACTGCGGCAGTGGTTGCAATGGTGTACACATACGTCGAAACTCTACAGATGTGTAAACTTTATGCACAACTTGTTGTTTGTCAGTCATACCTCAAGGAAGCAATAAGCACATTTTTTCAAAGGCAGGGATGCCAGGAGATGAGTAGTGTACGGGCAAACCAACCTGACACATTGCACTACCCCTAAGACGGGCAGGATGAGAGTGGTGTTTCTTCTGACCTTGAATCTGCGGCCACTGAATTCATGTCCGGCCAACGTCCTCTTGCTCTTTAAAAGTATTGCCCTGTCTTCTTCCCTGCTGTATACTCAATACCCCAAACAGCGCCTGATACATAGTAGGGACTGAATCATTTGTTTTGAATTTTTAATCCATTAACAGTGTTGGAAGACGAAACTGACAATGCCTATAGCACGCCTGCTCTGTTCTAAGTGCATTTACATATGTTCCTCACGTTAAGCTTCAGTTCCCAGCAAAGTCACCGGCTGGTCCTTGATTCCCCAACAGCACAAGATGAGTAACTCACAGATCCACCCCTGTGTCCTCACAGCACCCCCTCTGCACCCAAGCCCTCGATCTGGATCCACGAGAATTGAGGACTCTTCCCCGTGGAAAGACAGAGCTGGGAAAGGAACGCTGACCCAAGGCTGTTAAGTCATGTGGGTTTGGAGAATGTGAGCATGACTTGCTCAGCCAACCCGAGTCATCAGAACAAAGGGGCCCACTGGACGGACACAGAGGAAGGGAATTTTCTATATAATAAAAGGCTAATATGCCAATCAACCGAACCGCGGAACGACCAGTCGCTATGATGCACACTGACCACCAGGGGGCAGATGCTCAATGCAGGAGCTGCCCCCAGGTGGTCAGTGCTCTCCCACAGGTGGAGCGCCGCTCAGTCAGAAGCCAGGCTCACAGCTGGCAAGCGCAGCGTTGGAGGCACGAGCCTCTCCCAAATCCGCAGCAGTCGGACATCCCCCGAGGGCTCCCAGACTGCGAGAGGGTGCAGGCTGGACTGAGGGACCCCCCGGGCCTCTAGTAGGAACATAAAAGCCCATCCTGTTTCTCCCAGCGGGAGGAAGCAGATGGCTCTCCTTACCTGGAGGGGTGGTGAGGCTCAGAATAGAAATGCGCTCAAGAGCAGTGGAGGTCAACTCTGGAACCAGAGTGCTCGAATGAATGGCTGGTACAGGAGGGTGGCAGGTACAGGAGGGTGGCAGGTACAGCAGGGTGGCAGGTACAGGAGGGTGGCAGGTACATACAGGAGGGTGGCAGGTACAGGAGGGTGGCAGGTACAGGAGGGTGGCAGGTACAGGAGGGTGGCAGGTACATACAGGAGGATGGCAGGTACATACAGGAGGGTGGCAGGTACAGGAGGGTGGCAGGTACAGGAGGGTGGCAGGTACATACAGGAGGATGGCAGGTACATACAGGAGGGTGGCAGGTACATACAGGAGGGTGGCAGGTACATACAGGAGGATGGCAGGTACATACAGGAGGGTGGCAGGTACAGGAGGGTGGCAGGTACATACAGGAGGATGGCAGGTACATACAGGAGGGTGGCAGGTACAGGAGGGTGGCAGGTACATACAGGAGGATGGCAGGTACATACAGGAGGGTGGCAGGTACAGGAGGGTGGCAGGTACATACAGGAGGATGGCAGGTACATACAGGAGGGTGGCAGGTACAGGAGGGTGGCAGGTACAGGAGGATGGCAGGTACAGGAGGGTGGCAGGTACATACAGGAGGATGGCAGGTACATACAGGAGGATGGCAGGTACATACAGGAGGGTGGCAGGTACAGGAGGGTGGCAGGTATAGGAGGGTGGCAGGTACAGGAGGGTGGCAGGTACATACAGGAGGATGGCAGGTACATACAGGAGGGTGGCAGGTACAGGAGGGTGGCAGGTATAGGAGGGTGGCAGGTACAGGAGGGTGGCAGGTACAGGAGGGTGGCAGGTACATACAGGAGGATGGCAGGTACATACAGGAGGATGGCAGGTACAGGAGGGTGGCAGGTACAGGAGGGTGGCAGGTACATACAGGAGGATGGCAGGTACAGGAGGGTGGCAGGTACAGGAGGGTGGCAGGTACAGGAGGGTGGCAGGTACAGGAGGGTGGCAGGTACAGGAGGGTGGCAGGTACATACAGGAGGATGGCAGGTACATACAGGAGGGTGGCAGGTACAGGAGGGTGGCAGGTACATACAGGAGGATGGCAGGTACATACAGGAGGGTGGCAGGTACAGGAGGGTGGCAGGTACATACAGGAGGATGGCAGGTACATACAGGAGGGTGGCAGGTACAGGAGGATGGCAGGTACATACAGGAGGGTGGCAGGTACAGGAGGGTGGCAGGTACAGGAGGGTGGCAGGTACAGGAGGGTGGCAGGTACATACAGGAGGATGGCAGGTACATACAGGAGGGTGGCAGGTACAGGAGGGTGGCAGGTACATACAGGAGGATGGCAGGTACATACAGGAGGGTGGCAGGTACAGGAGGATGGCAGGTACATACAGGAGGATGGCAGGTACATACAGGAGGATGGCAGGTACATACAGGAGGATGGCAGGTACAGGAGGGTGGCAGGTACATACAGGAGGATGGCAGGTACATACAGGAGGGTGGCAGGTACAGGAGGGTGGCAGGTACATACAGGAGGATGGCAGGTACATACAGGAGGATGGCAGGTACAGGAGGGTGGCAGGTACATACAAGAGGGTGGCAGGTACATACAGGAGGGTGGCAGGTACAAGAGGGTGGCAGGTACAGGAGGGTGGCAGGTACAGGAGGGTGGCAGGTACAGGAGGGTGGCAGGTACATACAGGAGGATGGCAGGTACATACAGGAGGGTGGCAGGTACAGGATGGTGGCAGGTACAGGAGGGTGGCAGTTACAGGAGGGTGGCAGGTACATACAGGAGGATGGCAGGTACAGGAGGGTGGCAGGTACATACAGGAGGATGGCAGGTACAGGAGGGTGGCAGGTACATACAGGAGGGTGGCAGGTACAGGAGGGTGGCAGGTACAGGAGGGTGGCAGGTACAGGATGGTGGCAGGTACAGGAGGGTGGCAGGTACAGGAGGGTGGCAGGTGCATACAGGAGGGTGGCAGGTATAGGAGGGTGGCAGGTACATACAAGAGGGTGGCAGGTACAGGAGGGTGGCAGGTACAGGAGGGTGGCAGGTACATACAGGAGGGTGGCAGGTATATACAGGAGGGTGGCAGGTATATACAGGAGGGTGGCAGGTACAGGAGGGTGGCAGGTACATACAGGAGGGTGGCAGGTATATACAGGAGGGTGGCAGGTACAGGAGGGTGGCAGGTACAGGAGGGTGGCAGGTATATACAGGAGGGTGGCAGGTATATACAGGAGGGTGGCAGGTACAGGAGGGTGGCAGGTACAGGAGGATGGCAGGTACAGGAGGGTGGCAGGTATAGGAGGGTGGCAGATACAGGAGGGTGGCAGGTACAGGAGGGTGGCAGGTACAGGAGGATGGCAGGTACAGGAGGGTGGCAGGTACATACAGGAGGGTGGCAGGTATATACAGGAGGGTGGCAGGTACATACAGGAGGGTGGCAGGTACATACAGGAGCGTGGCAGGTACAGGAGGGTGGCAGGTACATACAGGAGGTGGCAGGTACAGGAGGGTGGCAGGTACAGGAGGATGGCAGGTACAGGAGGGTGGCAGGTACAGGAGGGTGGCAGGTACATACAGGAGGGTGGCAGGTACAGGAGGATGGCAGGTACAGGAGGGTGGCAGGTACAGGAGGGTGGCTGGTACATACAGGAGGGTGGCAGGTACAGGAGGGTGGCAGGTACAGGAGGGTGGCAGGTACATACAGGAGGGTGGCAGGTACATACAGGAGGGTGGCAGGAGCAGCGTGGGAGAGGGGCTCCGAAGACAGTGTGTGGGTCTGGCCTCCACCGGGCTTGGTTTTAAGCAATGGCACCACCTACTCACTCTGTGACCTCAGTCATGTTACCTGTTCTGGGTGCCTCAGTTTCCTCATCCATACAATAAGCATAATAATATTATTATCGCTACAGAATGCCTATTAGAGCATAACTTATATACCGTGTCATAGAATAGGGTGGTGTCAAGGATCCAGTGAGATAGGGTAACATGCTTGCTATACAAAGCCTCTCATTATAAATATCAGCATTCCCCCAAAAGCTGTCATCCCACAAGGTGAGTATACCCGTTTATCAGATAGAGAAAGCAAAGCTCAGAGAAACCAAAGGACTTCATCCAACCACACACAGCTGGTTGGGCCCAGGGCCCAGGTGCCTAACAGCATAACCAGGCTTAGGCTGCTCCCACTGCCCTCATTCACTCAGTGGGTATGCCCGAGCACCTACCAGGTGACCAGGCTCACAGACAAGGGGCTCGTATGCTTCCCTAGGAGGAGAGACAGATGGGTTAACAATGCAGTGAGATGCAGCCTGGGGAGGTGGAGAGGAACTCTCTTTGCACAGGGGTGGGCAATCAGGGCAGCCTGCCTGGCAGAGGTGGCATCTGAATGTAGAGCTTACAGACCGCTTATGTGATTCCATTGACTCTCATGCCACACCAGCTCTGAGCTAAGTCCTTGAATCATTCCATAGAATCTTCTCAACTGTCGGATGGGGTGGGATCACAGATAGGCTTTGAAAGATGGCTAGAGGCATGCCATGTAGACAGCAAGGAAAAGTGGTCCAAGCAGAGGTAACAGCCTGGGCAAAGGCATGGAGGCAGGAATCAAATCCTCAGTAGCTATGCATCCACCTCCACCAAGGCTCAGCATGGGGCATGGCACCCAGTAGGTATACATGCTTGTGCCAAAGGTGGGCAGCCCACAGCCCTGACCCCAGGCCTGGCAGAAGCCCCCGTGACCAGCCCTGGCATGGCCTCAGCTGAGCCACAGGGGCCACGAAGAGAGCCAGTGGGGTCCCCGCTATCTCTGAGCCCAGCTTTTCAAAACCACAATTACTCGCCCTTCAGAGCCGCTGTCAGTGTTGGTAAACTCCAGCCACTAACCTGCATTACACTGATCTCGCCAGAAACATTTGCCGTTATTAATAGTTTATTGATCGCAGCCCATTGCTGATGAGAGTAGGCCTCCTCCCCAGCCCCCTCGGGGCCCTGCTATCTGTGAAGGCCTTCTATTCCGCATGCAGATCAATGCCACTCAAGTCTGGGGAAAAGGGGTCTCTGGGCTGCTTAATCCACTTTGGAAGGATAACGCTGAAGGCACAAGCTCAGATGAGGCACCGAGGCGGATTGATCCAAATCAAAGCTGTGGCTTGGCGGCGCCTGGATCTGAAGATAAGAACTAGAATCTGCCTGGGGTGGGGAGGGGCTGGGCCTGGTTTCTGCACAGGGGGAGGCAGGGTTCTCCATGCTCACACTACAGCCACCACCCACCCATGTAACAAATATGGATCGAGGACCTACCATGATGGTGAGCACTGTGCAAGGCCTGGATACACTGGTAAACCAGATGGATGCAGACCCTGCCTTCATGGAGCTTACTGAGCATGGCCAGGAGGGGAGGACATTCGAGAGTCACAACATACCCGGTTAAGTTACAATTTAGACAAATACTACTAAGGAGAGGTATGGGGAGACCTGCTGTATCAGTTAGCTATTGCTGCATAACAAGCGGTCCCAAACTTGGATGGTTTAAAGTGACAACCATGTATTATTGCTCACGAGGCTAGGGCTTGGCTAGGCACATTCCTGAATGTGGCCTTAACTGGAAGGGCTGGGTCAATGAGGCCTCTCTCCATGTGCCCTCATCTTCCTTCAGAGGCTTGTTCTCGGGGCAGAGAAAGGGAGAAAGTGGGGGGGGGGTGTTCTTTTGAGACTTAGGCTTAGATTTTGCATGTCATCATTTTCACCACATATTGTTGGTCAAAACAAGTTGCAGGGCCACGCAGGGGAAAGAGACTCCACCCCTAGACAAGGGGAACTGCAACGGCACATGGCAAGAGGCAGGGATAAGGGAGGCTGCCCATCCTGGCCATCGATGCCATCAGTCAGCCGCACCCTCCCCGTCCAGGAGGTCACTAAGAACTGGCTGCTGCTTTGTAACTTGAAGGCTGTGCCAGGAGAAGAAAATGCCATCTTCTCAGGAAAAGAGAATGTTGTCAGCAAACGTGCTGAATCAAAAAGGGAACGTGGCTAAAGTCACCTGTGAGTGTCACCTCTGAGGGACCCTGATGGGATTCTGGGGCAGAAAAAGGAGAAGCTGGTGGCATCCGGGTAAAATCTGGAGTTGAGTTAGCAGTGACATGTCAGCGTGGGTCTCCTACTCTGACGATGGCACCGTGCTCGTGTGAGGTGCCAACAGCGGGAGAAATTGGCGAGGGTGTGGGGAGCTCTCTAGTTTCTGTGCAGTTTTTCTGTAACCCTAAGATAATTCTGAAATAAAAAGTGTACGTTTTAGAAAAGGAACTTGGCACCCAGGAGTGATGGAAAGAAACCCCTGTAGCTGACGAAGGGGAGGCTGAGGTGTGGCCGGAGACCGCGTGTGCAGCCCTTCTTGGCCAAGATCAGGATCCTGGTCTTCATCCTGGAGCAGAGAGAAGCCTTTGCAGGGCGATGGGTAGGGCAGCACCATGAATGCCATTTGCATTTGAGACACTTGGGGTGCTGCCTGGAGAACAGATCAGGAGGGAGAGGGGCAGGGGCAGAAAGCCGGTATCTGCCCACCTCCCTGTCCCGGTGAGCAGCGGCGTGAAGTGCAGGTGGGGGGAAGTGGAGAGCTCAGGATCTGTTTAGGAGGCAGAACCCGAGGGTGTGGTCCCTGACTGTACCTGGGGAGAGAGAAATGAGAGAGATGAAGGATGGAGCCCAGGGTGAGACTTGGATCATTTGTGGGGCTAGGGAAACCAGGAGAGCGACCATCTGAGGCGGGAGAGCATCTGTGTGAGATGCTGCCTTCCTCATACAGCACCCCCCAGGTGTCCCCTGAGCTGTCTTCTATACCATCTGCGTCATGTCATCCATACGTGTCACTCAAACATATTGCTTATGTTACTGTCGCCTGAGCATGTCATCAGTGTAGCGATTGCCTAAACATGTCACCTGTGTCGCTAGCACATAAACACATCTGCGTAGATCACCTATGTGGCGGCTACCTGAACAGTCCCCCCGGCGTGTCGACCATGTCATTACCATCTGATTACATCATCTGGGTGGCTTCCAGCCACACGGGTCCTCCGAGCCGGTGTCTTTGCAGAGCAGGCACCGGAGCATGTCACCTGCACACCTGTCACCCACACAGTCACTTGGGCAGGTAGCCTCGATCCCTGACACCTATGAGTGTCGCCTAAACATGTCACTTGAGGTGACTGTCACTGTCAACAGTGCCCCTGTGGGGAGGCCATTTTTTTTTCTGGTCTAGCTGAGTTACAAACAAAGAAAACACTTCCCGGAGGGGAGAGAGCTCCCCGCTGTTTCTGAGAGCCCGGCAGGAGGGAGAGGGAGGCAGCAGCCCCCACAAAGTTTCCCTGATGAAAAGCTCCCAGTTCTTTAAGTCTTTCATGACAGTCGGTGGACCAGATGTCAACCTCTGTATATTCTATGTAAATGAAGGTGTTTGTTTATGCTAATGCGGGCTGGGTGGTGGGAGGAAGGGGAGCTACAGAGGGGCTGGATCCGCTCAATGAGACAGCAGCCATGGCAATCCAGGCTGGGGCCCAGGTGTGGGGTGGCGAGGGGGAGGGAGGGGAGACAGTGAATCACAGGAAGTGGAGCTGGAAGACAAAAACAGGGGATACAGCAGAAGCAAGAGGAGGAAGGCGTAAATCTGAGGTCAGATTGCTCAGCAGAAGCAGATGGGGGAGAGAGAGAGAGGCTTAGCGGAACCGTGGAAAATGTGTCCGCGACGGGTGGGAGCGAAGAACTGGACTGAGGAGCCTCCCTTCTCAGGGTGGCAGGGCTGGGATGGACACCCCGAGCCTGTGCTCTTAGCCACTGCCCTCCCCACGCCCTCCCCAGAGGGTGTCTCCCTCAGGACTGTGGGGCCAGTTTGGTGGGAAGGGCGCCGCGCTCCGCTCCGCATTTACTAGGCGTTTGTAAGTATGAGCTTCTCCCCCCACTTTCCTGCTGCAGCATGAGCACCTCTAAGAGCCAATCACGTGACCCCACTTCTAAGCTGTGGCCAGCATAGACTCCCTTTTGGCTGCGTGACTGGACCCAGATAAGGTTGGAATTGGCTGGAGGACACGCAGATTTCCTGATGCAGCCGCTGCGTGGCCTCTAACTGCAGGTCAAGCTCTCAGGGCATCTCAGGATGAAGGATGGTGGGGGACCGTGCCTCTCCACTCAATGCCACTTTCATGCCTAACAGAGGTCTGGCCGGACTGCGTCTAGTTTAATCCTCACTGAGGTCCTGGGGAGTATCAGCCCCATCCTTTAGATAAAAGAACGGAGGCTCAGCGAGAGATGGCAGGACTCACATAAGGTCGCAGGGGCAGGAATTGAACTTGGCTCTCTGGAACCTGTGGAGTGGGGAAAGAGCTGCCCTGTCAGCATTTTCCATAGGGAGAAAGAACCACGTAGCAACCCATTCTTAGCATGGTCTGACCTGCACACCCTGAGGAAGGATCTAGAATCAGGGGTCCTCAAACCACGACCCGCAGGCCACATGCGGCCCGCCGAGGACATTTATCTGGCCCGCCGGGTACCGCTGCCTATCCTGCTTAGCAGCCGACTCGTCCCGGGCCTGCAGTGCACATAGGAATTTGTTCAATTTTTTTTAAAAAAAACTATAGTCCGGCCCTCCAACGGTCTGAGGGACAGTGAACTGGCCCCCTGTTTAAAAAGTTTGAGGACCCCTGATCTAGATTCTAGAACAAGGATCATCAAACTACAGCCTGTGGGCCAAATCCAGCTGTTATTGTTTTTTAACAGCCTGTGAACTAGAATGTATTTTACTTTTTTTTTTTTTCCAATGATGGGAAATAGTAAAAACGGAAGATTTCAGGGCACAAGAAAGTATTTGAAATTCAAATGGCAATGGGAATAAATAAAGTTTTATTGGAACACAGCCACACTGATTTGCCCAGGCCCTGTCTGTAGCTGCTTTTACTCTACACCAGTGGTTCTCAACCTTTTTAATGCCGCGACCCTTTCATACAGTCCCTCATGTTGTGGTGACCCCCAACCATAAAATTATTTTCGTTGCTACTTCATAACTGTAATTTTGCTACTGTTAATGAATCGTAATGTAAATATCTGTGTTTTCCGATGGTCTTAGGCTCTACCACAGTGGTTCTCAACCCACAGGTCGTGACCCACAGGTTGAGAACCGCAAGCAGGGTCGCCTAAGACCATTGGAAAACACAGATATTTACATTACAATTCATAACAGTAGCAAAATTACAGTTATGAAGTAGCAACGAAAATAATTTTATGGTTGGGGGTCACCACAACATGAGGGACTGTATTAAAGGGTCAGGGCATTAGAAAGGTTGAGAACTACTGCCACGGACAGAGACTGTAAAAGCAACAAAGCCTAAAATATTTACTCTCGGGACTGTTAGAGGAGTAAGGTTTGAATGGGTCTCTCCTGTCCCCATGGGTCACCTCCTCCGAGAGGCCCTCCTGACGACCTGGGGCAGAAGCCGCTGCTCCCTCTGTGCTCAATAGGCCCACCCTTTCCCATGTGATTGGGAGCGATGATCAGCTGCCCTGCCTCCTTGTCCACGGGGGCGGGGGCTCCTTGAAGACAAGAATTTTACTGCGTTTCTTCTCCAATCCCCAGATCTGGGCATAAAGTGGCAGTAAGGCAGCGTTCAGATTCCCACCTTAGCTCGTATTAGCCACTGTGTCCCTTTTAGAGCCTCAGTTTCCACGTTTATGAAATGGGAATGACGATCCGTGCATGCAGGGCGGCCACGGAGGGGATGCGCTCGGTCACAGTTCTGAGCCTGTGCCACACACCAGGTGCCTCCGGGCCCATGGCATCCCCAGGCCCCCTCGGGGTGGGCACCACTTCTGTCCAGTTCATGAAGCCAAAAGGAGCACAGATTTAATTCGGCTGAACACAGCCTCACCCCTGCCCTCTGAAGCACTGAGCACAGGCCGCATACAGTCGGCGTTCCATAAATGTGGCTCGTCCTCTCAGCCCAGCAGGCGTGCGCTTGATCCAGGAGCGTTTGCTCAGCAAAGGCTGAACAATGGGGCTTGGGGGTGGTGCCTTTCAGCCCCGGATCACGGGCCCTCACCCTGCTGCTCTGCCTCCCCCAGGCTCCCCGAGGTCCGCGTCTCGGACAATGGTCCCTACGAGTGCCACGTGGGCATCTACGACCGCGCCACGAGAGAGAAGGTGGTCCTGGCATCGGGCAACATCTTCCTCAACGTCATGGGTGAGTGCAGGGCCTTGGCCCCGGCATCCCAGTGAAGAGCTGTGTGTATGTGCACACACATGTGTACGTGTATGTGCACACACATGTGTACATGTGTGTGCATGTGAGTGCCTGGGTGTGCGCGCTCACGTGCATGTGCACCGAGGGGCTGTCCCGGGCACCACCTGCTAAAATGCCTGTTGTGCTGGCAGCGGGCCCTCTCCTTTCCCACCCTCAACCTTGAGGTGTGACCGGTGTGTCCTTGCCACTGAGGATTTCCTCTCTGGACCCCCTTCTTCTACCAGCCCAGGTCCTCACGGGCCGGGCACCTTGGAGGGGCTCTGACACGTTGATGGGCACAAATGAGGAAGTGAGGGAGTAGTCAGCCTCCCACAGGTCAGCGGGCTGTCGCAGACTCTGGGTCTCAGTTGTCCCTCCTGTTAGATGGGGCGGGATGCAGGACGAATGGATCCTCATGGACCACGCAGACTCAGGCTCTGTAAGCCAGTGAGAACTCAGGGAGGGAGGGACAGGGCACTGTGGGAGCAGCTGCGAGCTGAAGCCGAGAGCCATGTTCATAGAAACACCCGTGGGGAAGTGCAGTGGATGGCGCTCCTCAGGGAGGACAACCCAGGAGCCTCCGGGGGGTCTGAGACATCGGCCCAGCGGGACGCACACCTGCTGCAGAAAGAATGATTCTGACCCGGCCGCATGCCCCTCCCTGGACCTCCCGATCCTTTGCGCATTAAGGAACCAAGTAGAAAGCACATTGGACTGGATGTCGGGGCTCCTGGGTTCTGGGGCTGGCTCTGTGCCTCCATTTCTAATCTGCAAAGTGGGGATGCTAATGCTCAGGCCTGTCTCTGGCTGCCTGTGTCCACCCCCCTCCCCTAATTTCCCCATTTGTAAAAACAAGGGCCTTGCTCCCAGTGGTGGCCGAAGCCCCTTCAGCACAGATGTACGTGCCAGGAACATGCTCGGATCCTGCCTCCAGAACTCTAGGGCCGGACGTGGTCTCAGCTCCAGGCTCCAGTGTTCCCCCATTTTCTTATCAAATGGTATTTATCAGGGAAACAAAGCTTGCGGGATGTGGCAATCAATGGAAGCATAAAGGCACCATGGAAAGCCGCAGCTTCTGGGGAAATTGAAAACCTCCAAAGGCCAGACCTCCAGGAGGACATTGATTCCCATGGAGGCTGCATGTGGAGCGCTCTGGCCTCCAGCAAGGCAGGAGGAGGCACAGCCTCCTGGCTCAGCACTGGCTGGGAGGGGGAGGGAGAGGAAGGGGAGGGCTGGGGGAGAGGGGAGGGCTGGGGGGAGGGGAGGGCTGGGGGGGAGGGGAGGGCTGGCGGGGGAGGGGGTGCAGCATGAGGAAGTTTCTGTACAGTACGTCCCGTAATTCAGCGGCCACGCCAGCTGCCAGGCAGGCACTGTACTGTGCCCACTGCGCAGACCCGGGCTCAGAGAACGGAGGGGCTTGGCCAAGGGTGGGAGGGTTAACTGAGATAATCCACAGAACAGAATGCTCTGAGCTCAGGCCAATTTCCAGCGCCCAGTAAATAGTGTCTCTTGCAGTCTCAGCCAATCATAATCATGTCAGCAAAAAGCAGGCACAATTAGGAGAAAAGTTGTGCCTCCCTCTCCTCCACCTCCATGGCTCCTTTAAATATATGTCAAGGCAGGTTTCAGACATTAAAATCTCCTCATTGTTGTGGCCTGTCTGTGACATTGCATCACACACACACACACACACACACACACACACACACACACACGCACACACAGACCCTGCCTCCTAGCCAGTGGGGTCTCCTTTGTGCCCCAGGGGATGCTAAGGACCATAGCAGCCAACAGTGGTGCAAGATGGCCCCGCCCCTGGCTAATTTGGGGGTCAAAGGGAAGCTCCCCAGGACAGTGGGGAGACAGGGAGCCGGGCACAGCCCAGGGCCCCACGTGCATCATCAGCTCCGAGCGGTTCTGCTGCAGAGCCCGACTTCCCAGTCTGCCCTCGCCGAGTGTGCATCCAGCATATTCTAACACGCTGTTTCCAGAGGCCTCTGGGTAGAGATCAAAATTTGAGAGAGGCTGTAATTTCACGCCTGTAACAGCCCCGCTATGTGGTGGGGAAAGACATTTGGGAGCCCCGTGGGGGACACCGAGGGTTGGTGCCGCACGCCGTCATTAAAATGTTTTTATCCGAACTGCAGATAAATTGTAAGCCAATTTCAAAGCTGCATGCTGGGCCCCGGGAACGCATTACACACAGTCACAGGAGCATGGCCAAGGCTCTTCTTGGGGTGCAGGGTGTGCAGGAGAGCATGTTCAGGATGCGATGTTACAATCAATTAAATGTGGCGAGGCCCAGACACCCCCACCCCGTGCCACCAGAAGACCGAAGCACAGGGCTTCTCGGCCACCGTCGCCAGGCAGAGCTGTCACCACCGAGGGGGCTCTTCCAACCCACAGCTAACAATCAAGGCCACGTTCCGCCCAACGTGGTCTGTGTGCCCAGCACTGGGTGCTGAATGTCAACCCGCAGTTAACCTTGTGACCCCCACGAAAGCCCTCCGAGGCAGGCCTGGTCACCCCCATTTTACAGATGAGGGAGCAGAGGCTCTGAGAGTTCCAGGGACTCACCCACGTGAGGGACAGTCCCACCAGGTCTGATGACATCAGAGCAACTCTGAACTCCCAAGGGAAACATCCCTACCTTTAGTCACTCAAATGCCAGAAAGCGATGGGCAGTGGGAGGTGGGGTGCAGAGTGCAGAGAGAGGGGACCTCATCTCGGTAAGACCGAGGCCTTCCTAGGAGCACTTGGCTTTCCAAAACTCAGATCGTTGGGTGGGGGTCCTTTTCCATCGGGGCCTGTAGGAGTCTGGGAGGACAGAGAGCTGCGCCCTAGTCCCCATGGGTGTGCCCCTTCTCCCATCCTCTGCGACCCGGGGCCCCTCTCTACTCCAAACCTCTGAAAGGAGCACTGGACTTGGAGTCCAGCAGCTCTGAGTCCAAATCCAGGTAGGTTTCCCCTTGTGACAAGGATGGTCTGGTATTGAACTTCCTTTCTAGGAACGATGGTATCAGAATGTCTTTCCTGTGAAAACATACTAGAATAGGCCCCTCTGAACGCGGTTACATCTGCAAAGACCCTAGTTCCAAGTCAGCTCCCGCCGACAGGCACTGGGGGTTAGGGCTTCAACAAATCTTTTCTGGGGGAAACAATTCAGCCAACACCAGTAACTGGGCCAGGAGGGAGCCGAGCAGGAGTCGCCACTATCTGATTCTGAATCCCACACTCTCTGCTCCCAGCCACAGGGGTCGCCCTCCACTGAGCATTTACTAATATGCCAGGCACTGTGCTAAGCTCCTCATCAGTTAACTTAATGAGCCGGCACAGCAGCTCCATTAGGCGGGCACACCATTCCCTCTTTGCCAGATAAGGAAGCCCAGAGATGCTACCGCCTGCCTAGGCCACCCCGGTGGTGCCGGTGGCGGAGCAGGGGTAGTGCCTCCACCACAGGTCACCTCTCTGCTCTACCGGAAGTCGCAAAGGATCGATAGGCTTTAGTAAAATGTCCCATCTCAGGATTCCTGCCTCTCTTCTGCAGGCTTCCAAGTGAGGTTGGCAGATGAAGGTAGAATTTTGGAAGCTGAGGCTGCAATGGCACCAAAGCACACCATATGCTTTCCAGACCTGGGGCCAGGGGACACAGCACCCACCCCGGGAAACAGTTGTTAATGAACTCTGCACAGCTGGGGTTTTTCCAGTGTATTTTACCGGATTTTTTCTTTTTATTGATTTCAGAAAGGAAGGGAGAGAAAGAGATAGAAACCTCTATACTAATAAAAGGGTAATATGCTAATTAGACCGAGAAACCTTCTGGACGTCCTTCCGGACAAAGCCATGGTGGCAGGGCCAAGGCAGAGGCGGTTAGGGGCAAGCAGGACAGCAGTGTGGGCAGTTGGGGGTGATCAGGCCAGTAGGGGGGGCAGTTGCGGGCAAGCAGGCCGGCGGGGGTGCCAGTTGGGGGAGAGAAGGCCAGCAGGCAGAGTGATTAGGGGTGATCAGGCAGGCAGGCAGGTGAGCGGTTAGGAGCCAGCGGTTGCGGATTGCGAGAGGGATATCTGACTGCCAGTTTAGACCCAATCCCACAGGCAGTCGGACATCCCCTGAGGGGTCCCAGATTGGAGAGGGTGCAGGCCGAGCTGAGGACACCACCCCCCTACCCCCGCACAAATTTCGTGTACCGGGTCACTAGTCAATGATAAGAGAGAATCATTGATCGGTTGCCTCCTGCACGCCCCTATTGGGGATTGAGCCTGCAACCCAGGCATGTGCCCTTGACTGGAATCGAACCCAGGACCCTTCAGTCCACAGGCTGACACTATCCATTGAGCCAAACCAGCTAGGGCATTTTTTTTTTACTGGATTTTTATTAAGTACATCTGGTGCTTCCCCCGCCCCCCATGTTTTCTTTTTTAAATAAATTGTTTTATTGAGATAGAATTCACATACTCCAATCATTTAGAGTGTACAATCCAGTGGTTTTTAGCATATTCAGAGTTGTGCGATCATGTTTAGAAGATTTTCGTTGCCGCAAAAGAATCCCTGTACCCATTAGCCATTGCCCTCCATCCCATATCCCCTCCCCCAGTCTTAGGCAAACGCTAACCTACTCTCTGCCTCTGTGGATTTGCCTGGACATTTCATGTTAATGGGGTTATGCAATGTGTGCTTTTTTGTGACTTCCATCACTTAGTATAATGTCCTCGAGGTGCGTCCATACTGGAGCGTGTATCAGACTTCATTCCTGTCTGAGGCTGAGTAATAGTCTACATATGTCAGACGACCTTTTATTTATCCATTCACCAACCGATGGCCAGGGGGTTGTTTCCATGTTGGAGCTATTGTGAATAGCTGTGCTATGAGCATTCATGTTCAAGATTTTGCGTCAACATATATTTTTAATTTCCTTGCAAAGTGGTATTTTGATTTGCATTTCCCCGATGGCTAATGATGTTGAGCAACTTTTCATGTGCTTCTTGGCCATTTGGATATCTGCTTTGGAGAAATATCTCCGGATCGTTTGCTCATTTTCGGTTCAGTTATTTGTCTTTTTATCATTAAGCTGCGAGAGTTTTTTATTCCGGATATAAGCGCCTCGTCAGATATATAATTTGCATATATTTCACCCCATCTCGAGTTAGCCTCTCACTTTCTTGATGGTGTCCTTTAGAGAGAAAGCGGTTTTCACTTTGATGAAGTCCAGTTTATGTATTTCTTCTTTGGTTGCTTGTGCGTTTGACGGTCTAAGGAGGCTTGGCTCCTGGTTTGCTGCCAGCGGTTTTTGTAGTCTGCGCTCTCGCGTTCAGGTGGGTGGCCTACCTCGAGACTGTTTCTGTGCGTGGCTGAGAGGAGCCCGCCTCCGTGGTCTGCAGGTGGACAGCCGATTGTCCCAGCACCAGTTCGGGAACAGGCTCTTGGTTCCCTGTAGAAATGTCTTGGCATCCTTGCTGAGATGCAATGGACTGTGAATGTGAGGGTTTATTTCCGGACTCTCTGTTCTATTCCCTTGGTCTGTATGTTCATCTTTATGCACTTCTGCTGCTTTCTAAAACCATCTGGCCTCCTCCAGTCTGGCCCGGTCGCTCCCCTGCTGTGTGCCTGTGGCCGAGGAGTCCCCCTGCAGCAGTCCCTCCAGCCCCCCCATTGCAAGAAGCTCGCCCTGGGGCTGGTGAGCGCTCCTAAAGGGAGACTACAGGCTGCGGAGAGGGGGGAGGGGGGTTGGGCAGGCTGAGCCCACTTTCATGAGGCCAGGCCAAAACCTAGGATTTCCAGAGACCTGGAGCTCTGCTTTCTAGGACCAGAATCTTGATTTCGAGTTTCTGGACTCCCAGCCCAGTGCTCCTCTCTAGAAAAAGGAGCACGTTCCCAGAACCAATGAATGGAGGGTTGAGGACCTCTCTTGACTGGGGAAGCCGAGATGTCTATGGCTCCTCGTGGGATGGGGAGATCTGCGGGCTGACGGTAGACCCTGTGCCCTCCAAGGCCTGGTGGTGCTCTCACAGGCCTAAGCGAAGCGGAAGAGACACAACTCTGAGTCTCTGAAGGGTGCCGGTGGGAAAGGGGGCTTCCATTTGCAGGCCGCCCTTCCAAGGAGCCTCTCTGGGTCCCTGGAGGGAGGCGGCTTAAATGAGAATCCCTGGGGGTCTGCAGGCAGGGTCGCTGGGAGGCAAGATTGAGAGCCACCACCAGCCGTCTTCAGAGCCCAGGACGCCTGCTGGGTGGGAAATGATCAGCTCCCTCCCCTGTCTGGGAGCCTGAGCATTTGAGCCTCCTGCTAGGCTCCAACTAATTACGTGAACTGGCCCCAGGCGACTGTAGTGTAGTGGCCACAGGCTCCAGAGAGCCTGTCAGGAGGAGGAATGGGCAGGTTAGGATCCAGGAGCCCAGGGCACTGAGGAGCAGAGGGTGCCACCCCAGGACCCCCTGGGTCCTGAGAATCAGGCCCCCTTACCTCACCCCACCCCCAGCAACAGGCTGGGCAGGCCCTCCTTCACGCTCTCTTCCCTCCTCGCCCTCCTTCCCACCCACCCTGGGTGCTGGCAGCAGGTGCCCCGGCTCTCCCACGCTGGAAGGCGGGCTGTAGTGGCCACGTGAAGAATTGTCCCTCTACCCAGGACGGTTGACTGGACACAGCACTTCCTTGGAGAGTTGAGGAGTGTTCAGGGTCTGAACCTTTGCATTCAGCCATGAATTTTAAACCCCGTTTGCAACGACTAGTAATAAAAGTGGCAAATGTTTATTGCACATTGACTCTCCACCAGGCACAGTTCTATTTTGCACCTGTCAACACATTTAATTGTCATAACAGCCCTCTAAGGTAGGGCCTGCTGCTACCCTCCCTGTTTACAAGTGTGAAAACAGGGATGTTAAGAAATGTGCCCAAGGGCACAGGCCCAGTGAGGATAGGGTCAGGGTTCCAACCCAGGCAGGGCGGCTCCCGAGCCTCTGGACCTGACCATTGCGCACACTGGCAGGTTGTGTAAGCCCCTTGAGCCTCAGTTTCTCTATTTGCTAAGTGGCGGGTGGGGGGTAGAGTCAACCCTCCCCTGTTGGGGCATGACAGGTGAAGGCCTGTGTCCCCAGCTCTCCGTGAGCTCACGAAAAGGGTAGCTGTTCTTCCTTCCCGCCCCTTCTGCTCTGACCTTCACCCTGCCAAGGCCGGCCAGCCTCAGAATGGGTGCCAAGCTGCAGGGAGGGCCATCTGTCCAGTTGGGAGACCTCTAAGCCAGGCGGACCCCTCTGTCCTCCCACCCTGGCCATGGAGCAGCAGCCCTGAGTCCCACCCCACCTCCTCCACAGTCTTGCTGTGCCTCTTCCTCTCCAAGCCTCAGTTTCCTCATCTGGAAACCGGGGGGGAATGAAGGTTCACGCTTCGTAGAGCTGTTGTAGAAGAGATGTGCGGAGAAAGGCACGGGGCGGGGGGGGGGGGGGCGGGGGGGCAGTTAGAGAGAGACAGGAGCCAGCCCGGGGCTCGGGCGATAGAGGCGGAACATGCCAGGTGTTTCCAGACAGAAGCCAGAGGACATGGGGACCAATTGAAAAGACAGGAGCAGATGTGGAGGACATGGCAGGAGCTGGCAGGAGACAATCCCCCGAGAAGGTGCCAATGAAACTGTGATCTCACTCAGCAGAGGTGACTACTGTAGACGGGCCATTGGGTACAGTCCCGAGGACCTCTGCAGGCCTCCCCTCACCAACCAGGGCTCCTGAGGGGGCAGCTAGCTGGGCAGAAGGGGCATGAGACAGATGGCTGGGCTGGGCTGGGTTGCCAGAGGGGGGCTACGGTCCCGTGACTGAGGCCGGAGTGGCCAGGGTCTTCCCAGTTGGACATAAGAGCATCTTCAGAGACTGGGCATGGCCGTGCTGAGTGCCTGGGCCTGGCCTGGCCAGGGACCTGGGAGCAGGCTGCCCACTCTGCCCGCCTGCCTGCCCACAGGTCCCCAGCGAGCAGAGGTCACCGGCTGAGAGCCAGTTCAGAGAGGGGCCAGACAGATGGGTTGGGTGCTCAGAGGGACACTTTGGAGCTAACTGGGTCATCTACCAAGGACAGCCTCTTCCCAGCTTCAGCCCCAAAGGCCCGAGCCTGCTAACTGCCTCCTGGACAGCTTCTAGAATCCTCCTTCCCTCCCTCTCTGAACACGGCCCTGCAAAGTAGGAATGCCCTTGACTGATGCCCACCGGTCCTCCCTGTGCTGCCTCACCAACAGTGTGCAAACTCCAGACTGCTCAGAGAGGCCAGGGAGCAGGCCTGGCATCCCACAGCAGTGGGCGGGCTGGGATTTGAGTTCAGGTCTGCTGAGAGCCAGAGCTCTCGGTTCTCCCACTGCACGAGGCTGCCAGGAAGAGGGAAGGACACTGTCCCTCTCCAAGTGTGGGGCAATGTGGCAGCCAGATGGACCGTAACCAGAGACAGGGATCCCCTCAACAGCTGGGGATATTTGGGCCGCACCATCAGCTGCTCCTCCCAGCATGATCGGCATGCTCAGTAGCCCCATTTTACAGAAAAGAAAACTGAGTCTGCTAATAAAGAGAAGCCTGGAGTATGAACCTGAATGTTCTCTAGTTGCCACTCTCCGTCCGTGGGAACCTGAGGCCCTGAGTGGGGGATGCAGACAAGACTTCCATAGCACATGTGCACGTGGGCGTGATTTGGAACCTCTCTGACTCAAGACTGTGGCTGGAGGGAGCGGACAGCTCATATAAGCAACAGGCACTGTTCCTGGGGCCACAGAGCAGACCAGCCCCTCTCTGAGGAAGACCATCTGGTCACACTTACAAGTTCTTGATTCAACAAATATTTAGCAGCACCTACTATGTGCCTGCTATGGGGAAAGGACTGAGAGAGATTCCTTTTAATATGGGACAGCCAGGACACACGAAGATAGTGGTGAGTTTTGCAGTCACAGGGTGCCAAACATTGCTCCAAGCATTTTAAATATATCCATTTAATCCTCACTCCTCTAGGAGGTACGTATTTCTATTTTTACAAGTGAGAAAACTGAGGCCCAGAGAGATTGAGTCACTCGCCCGAGGTCACACAGCAAGTGAGGGGCAGAGCTGGTTTTTAAACCCAGACTGGCTGGCTGAAGAGCCCCTCTACAGCCTCCCGTGGAACGGCCCATCGTGCCCTGCTGAGCCGAGCTGTAGAGGTTCATCTGCTCCCTGGAATTGTCTGGACAGGTGTCGGCAGCCCCCAAGGCCCTCACCAGCTCCTGGACCTTCTGTGTCTCACAGACCAGGACTCGCCTCCTGTTCGGGGGGCTGCCTCCCTCCACCTCCTTCCCACCCCTGCGGGCTCCAGTCTCCTGGCCCCACCAGAGCAGGCCTGCAGGTGCCTCGTTAAGCCTTGACAAGTGTTAGGTCAGTGCTATGCTTTATCCTCTCCACCACTGGGAGCTGGATTTAGTGTCTCCGGCAGAAGGTGAGCCTCCCCTCCCCAGGACGGGGCCCTTAATTGCAAGTGATATGTGGCTGTTGAAACGTCAGTGCCTCGGGCCCAGCGATTTCAGGAGCAGGCATGAGGCTGAGGCTACAGGTGTGAACAGAGCTGTGTCAGGAGCTGAGAGCAGGGACAGGGCGACCGTGTAAGGCAATGAGCCGGCCCCTGGCAGTGTCTGCTGCCCGTAGACACTCCAGGGGGGAAGCAAGGAATCTCACTGCCTCACGTGCAAAAGGGGAAACTGAGACCAAGAGCACACTCCGAGTTGGCTTGGCCTGGGAGTCAGCAGTCCTGTCTCTGCTGCCAGCAGTCATGCACCCCTGGACTCAGTTTCCCCATCTGAGCATGAGGAGGCAGCACTATGCCACTCCCTAGGAATGATCATCTTAATAACCATTTTAATAATCGTGGCACTCTTAATAACGAAAAGCTAGTTCCCATCAGGCACTCATCCTGCGTCAGGCACGGTACTAAGTTCTTGGGGAGCCTTCTCGTGTTTAATTCTCACAACAGCCGGTGGGAGAGTGAACGTGGCTGTGCCCATTTCACAGAGGAGGACACTGAGGCTCAGAGAGATGAAGCCACTTGGCCAAGATCACATGGTTAGTGAGTGACTGAATGGAGAGCCTCAGCTGCTCTCTCTGAATGCAAAGCCCGGGAATGCGCAGGATGTAAGACCAGTGTCTGCGCTGGAGGAGTCCCTGGAAGATGGGGAGACGGAGAGGGGCACAAGTTTCCAGAGGCCAGGGGAGGAAAACAAGGTGCTGAGTGGATGTTTGCAGGGGTCACTGGGTGGGGGGGGATTTACTCAGTGAGTGTCCTCCTCTGCACCCTGAGGCTGGGACCCACTGGGTCCCCAAGGATGCAGGGGGCAGGGAGGGGGTGAGGGGTGGGGAGATTACTTCATTACCCTCTCGACTTACTGGTGGTCACTCTGGGGAGGATCCCGTGGTGCTGGACTGGGGGATTCCTGGTCTTCTCCACTTCTCAAGTCTACTGCTCTGTGCAGGGAGGGCCGGAGGGTTCAAGGTTAGAGAGGAGGGAGACTCTCTGACCAGCTGTGAGACCGTAAGGCTGGTCAGCAGAGGAGGGCCCAGCTCTCCCTGATGGGGAGCCTCAGGAGTTGGGGTCACTCCTGGGGAGTGAGCTGGGAGGGTGTGCCTCCCGCTGCCCTGAGCTGGGGCCCATCAGCAGCATGAACCAGTGTCCCTGGCATGAGAAACTCCTCCCCCAAAAGCCCTTTCTCCACGGCTCCTCCCCTCCACCCTCTCCTCACCCCTGGAAATTGCTTTATGAGAAGTAAGCAGCAAGAAAGATTTACTTACCCTCTGACTCGGAAATCAATCTTAAAATGCTGACAGGACAGGAAACACTCTGGCCGCAGAGCCCTCTGGGAAATCTGCTGCTGGAAGGGAGGCTCTGAGCTGGGGGTTGGAGGGCAGGGGTTGGGGCTCTGCTGTGAGGTTGGCAGGGGTGTCTCCTGCCATGTACTTTAGTCCTCATGAGTGCCACACATGAGACAGGCATTCTAGGGGCGAGGCCCAGAAAGCGAGCAACTGCCCAAGGTTCACACCGCCTGTGAACAGAGGGGCAATGACTTTGGGGCCAGGTGTCCCGGGCCCTGGGTGGGGAAGGCCAAGGGTAAGTCCTACTCTGAGCCCAGAACACCGAGGCCCGGTGTTTAGGGGGTCACCGTTCTGCTGGAAGGGACAGAAGTTTTCCAGGGTTGAGGCGGGGAGGGGAGAGGATGGGGTCCAGCCAGAGCCTTCAAGCTTTCTGGAGGGTTGGGCAGGGTACGTAGAGCAGCCCTGAACTTGAACTTGAGCAGGGAGCACTTGAACTGCGTGCCACTGCCACTTGCCAGGTCTTGAACATGCTTCTCCACTTGCTAGGGCCTCCCAGGCTTCTGCAGGCTTCCAGAAGCTTCTTTCATAAAACTACAAGCACAGCACCTGGTAAAATCACCCATGTGTGTAACATATCCCTCTGGGATCCATTGAAAACATCCCCCAAATAGCCAACCTTGCTGCTATTTAAAACGGATTCATGTCACACCCCATAGATTTCATCTCTGCGGAAATGGCACCCATCTGGGCCTGAACACACTTGCTCTATTGCCACATAAATGACAATGGCCAGCGAGGAGGGGTTGAGGCAGCCTCACGCGGTGGCCGCAGACAGGTAGCCTCTAGCCAGCCAACCCCAGGTGCAGGGTACATGCATATGAGACTGCCTAGGAGACCAATCAGAAAACTGGGAACATTGACAAACAGCCAATGAAGGCGTGAGCAGAAAGCTGCCCTGCTGTGAGGGCGGGGCTTTGGGAATTTGAAGTCTTTTGACCCAATCAGTGCAGAGAGTCTCTGGAGAGCTCTGCCTATGCCCCCTTTAGTGAGGCCTGTCTTCCCTGAGCCTTACCCTCCCATCAGTAATAATTTCCACTACTGTTCACTGAGCACCTACTATGGGCCAAGTCCTTAGTTCACATAACACAGTGAGGCTTGCTATCTCTAATATAGAGGTGAGCAGATGGCATCTTTCCAAAGTCAAGGGAGTGGTTCACACGCTGAACTTGCATTAGAACCTCCTGGAAGGCCTGTTAAAACCCAGGTGGCTGGACCCCACCCTACCTTACCCCCAGGCTGAGGTTTCTGGTTCAGCAGGTCTGGAATGGGGGCTCAAGAATTTGCATTCCTAACAAGCTCCCAAGGAAGGCTGATGCTGCTGGTCCAGGACCACACTTTGAGAACCAACAGATCAAAGTCTACAAAATAGCTCTAGAACACCGATCCAGATCCTCACAGAACCTCCGGCCTGGTCTCCCGGAAGAGTGAGTGTGTGTGTGTGTGTGTGTGTGTGTGTGTGTGTGTGTGTGTGTGGTTTTATTTCTTCAGCAGTAACCTGAGTAGAGTCCCGCTCTGCCCAGCCTTACTGACTCCCTGCCTAGCACAGCATGCTGCGCCCCCACCCCAGCACCCGCCCTGCTCCCCCAGAGCAGTCAGCCAGAGCCTCGGCTGGGTTGTTAATTTTATCTTTCACCGCTGCCAAAGCACAACAGCTGGCAGGGGAGGGGCGAGGCAGGTGAGTGGGTGCTTGCAGCCAGCTCCCGTGGAGTGGGAGGCAATGGATGGATCATGCCCGCAGCCACTGGGCTCCCTCGTGACCGCCCCCTCCACTTAGAAAGGCCCCCATCTAGCACGGAGGGTCCTGGGCAGCCGCCACCCACACTGGCAATGACCTAGACCCCAGGTCCCTACCCCGCCATTGCTTCAGCACGAGGCTACCCACTGCTTTCAAGCTGGAGGGGGCGGTGGGCCCCGCTCAGCAGCTGCCACATAAAAGGGCCCATTGCAGCCATATAAGCACAGACGCTGCGTTTATCTCTCTTGTCACTGATGGCGGCTCCATTTGGGGGCTTTTTGTCAGGTTTTTTCCCCTTGGCTGCTGTTATTACTCAGTTCAATATTTAATTTTCCCATAAACCAAAGAGTTGTGCTTTTTCTCTCTCTTTCTCGCTGGAGTCACACCCCCACTGTGGGATCTGCCTCTTCCAGCTCCTGCCGGGAGACGGGGGCCTGGGCTAGAGGTTTCAGTCCTTCCAAACTGGCCAGGAACTGGAGGGCAGGACACCTGGGTCCCTCCCCTCAATGCCTCCTGTGACAAATAAAATATTTATTGAGTAAATTATAGTGTGTCAGGCCTGGGGATTCGATTGTAGACAAAAAGAGTTTCTGCCCTCGTGGTCTTACATCCTAGTGCGGGATGTCGGAGAAAAAGACAAGTGGACACACCAATGCATGAAGTAATTATACATTCTTTATGACGGCCTCTCTGAAGAAATAGCAAGTGCTGTGGCAGACGATAACAGGGACCCTGGCTTAGGTTTTGGGGTGACACTTGAAAGATGAACAGGACCCAGCCATGCAAAAGGCTGAATGAAGGACTGCAGGCAGAGGAAGCAACAGATGCAAAGGCCCTGGGGTTGGAACAATCTTAGGATGTTCGTGGACCCGTCCAAGAATCTCATTGTGTTTGGAGCATGGTGATGTGGGGAAGATCAAGACAAGGCTAGATATGGGGGCAGGGCCCACAGCATGCAGGGTCTTGTGGGATTCCTTCCACACACAGGCTGCAAACTTGCCTGTGCTGGAAAAATGGAAGAAGAAGGGAAACAAACAGGAACTGAAATAGAATTCCTGTGTGGCGGGCCTGCACTAGCTCTGAGGTTATTGAGGAAGGACAAAGTTCCAACCTTCAGGACCCAGGACAGATAGCACCTGTGAGTATGACAAGAGTAGGATGCTCCCAGAACCTGGAGGATAAGCCCTACACGAGTCTGGCAAAGTCCTGGATGACTGCCTGGAGGAGGCAACACCTAAACGCCAGCTCTAAAGGATGTGGCAGAGTTGCTAGAGGAAGGACTGGTATGTGCAGGGCACAGTGGAGGCGAACAAGGTGAGGAAGGAACCTTGGCAGCTCAGGGTGGCTGGAGCAGGGAAGACTTCCTGGACGAGGTGCTCTTTTGAGCAGCATCTTAAAGACGCAGAGAGAGACTGGAAGAGAGGATGGGAAAGCAAAACTGAGATGTGGGACCCGAAATAAAAAGTAGGAAGAAATGAACATAGGGAACATGGAGGCACATTTATATTCATGGACACTTATATTAAGAGGGTGGTTTTCTTTTTTCTTCTTTGAAATATGGTGTAATGACTAGGAGCTGATTGAAAAGGAAGGCAGTCAATAGAGCAGGCATGCTGAGAGGAAAGAATGGATTTTTGCAAATAATATAATTTTGAACTTGTCTCTTCCCTTCCCCACCCCTCCTCCAAACCTAATTGATTACCACCCCATGATAAATGGCACTCAGAGCAGAAGTGCGCTGAGCACCACCATAAAGTGGTACCCAAGGAACAGGACGGATTATCCTTCCCTCCAGACAATGGAGGGGCCGAAACTCCCCCAAACGTGCCTCTCAGCCAAGGGTTGGGGGTGGGCAATCGAAGCGGTAATATAAATAATCTCTTTGTGTTTGCACAGCACTTTGCTCTCCTTACAGAGGCTTCTGTTCATTTTCTCATTTGCTTCTCCTCTCAAAAATTCCGGGAGATGAGAGGTCAGCAGGGTATGTTTTATTGAACCCATTTTGTAGTTGAGAAGACTGACACCTGGGGAAGGGCTCAGTTGATTTGCCCAAATTCTCAATGGGTGGTTGGTAGCAAAGCCCGGGCTGGAACCTTAGAGCCAGGCCCCCAGCGGGAGTGGGTGGGGGTGGGCCTCATGGTGGGAAGAGAATTTAGCTCTAGTGGGTACAGTTCCACACAGGCATGGGGCAGGCTGCTCTTCCCAGGAATGCTAGGGTCTACTCGAGACCAGGTTAGCGTTTCCCAAATTGCAAAGGCTACAGGATGATTCACAGAGCAGAGAGCCATCGCATTATCCCCAAAGTGAATTATGATGACCCATACAAATTTCCGCTTTCAGGAGAAAGGCAGGCGATATTTCAGCATTAATTTCATAAACCTGATCACCCGACCATTACCTCACTGTGTCTGTCTTAACCATGGAGTCTAAGACATCCACGCCTGCCTCCTGTGGTGGCCAAGGAACAGACACGCGGAGGCGAGCTGTGACACACGGCTGGGTCGGTTGGATGCAACGCCCGTTACCTTTCCTGAGACAAGATTAAATCAAAGACACTTCTAGCGTCAGTCCTCTTTGCTTAAGGCGAAGACAAAATAAACTAAGAAGGCCACTGGCTGACTTGGAGTCAGTGGATTCAGGGGAGTTTATGGCAGTAGCCTCTGTTTGACCATGATGGTGGACTTGTAGGATCGGGGGGTGGGGGGCGCCTCTTCCTACTGCCCAGGACTAGGGTGCACAGTGCGAGGATGCACCCAGGTGTGGCAGGTAAATCCTGAAGTTCTGCCCGTGTCCAGGGTCTTTATCCTCCCCCACCCCAAGCCACATATGCCGGCTCGGTGTCTCTTGACCCGAGGAGGGTCATCTCAGTGCACAGGGCCCACCCCCAGGAGAGCCTTGTTCTAGCACATCTCCGAAGACACAGTCTCAGGCCCACAGGAATGAGGCACTCACAGTGGGGGTGTTGGACTCTGTCACAGAAGAGCTGGGGAGACATTAGCGAGCCGGGGGTCTTGGTTGGTGACTCTTTGCCATTCTATGCCGCCCAGAGTGCCAGGCGGCTCTGCTTTATACCGCTCATTCCAGAGCCCGGCTTGGAACTCGGGATTATTCTTGTCTAAGAAGTGGCTGGTGCCTGCAGCTGGCCATCTGCCTTTGACTGGACACAGCTCTGGGGCCATGGGACCTATTCCAGGATGGGCATGTGAGGGGCTGCTCGTTTTGACCTTGGTCAGAGATTGTAACAGGGATGGGATGGAGATGAGGATGGAGATGGGGTTGGGGTTGGGGAAGGGATGGAGACAGAAATAAGGATTGAGTTGGGGGTGAGGATAGAAATGGAGGTAGAGCTAGGGATGGGGAAGGGAATGGCAATAGAGATAGGACTGGAAAGGGGAAGGGGATTGAGGTGGAGAAGGAAATAGAGAGGAGATGGGATGGAGGTGAGGATGGAGGTGGAGAAGAAAATAGAGAGGAGATGGGATGGAGGTGAGGATGGAGGTGCAGAAGGAAATAGAGAGGAGATGGGATGGAGGTGAGGATGGAGGTGCAGAAGGAAATAGAGAGGAGATGGGATGGAGGTGAGGATGGAGGTGCAGAAGGAAATAGAGAGGAGATGGGATGGAGGTGAGGATGGAGGTGAGGATGAAGGTGGGGATGGGATATAGTTGGGAAGACTAAGAGTGAAGGAAGGCTGCAGACAATTCTACAAAGCAGTGGGTTGTGGGGAAAAGAATGCTGTTTGTAAACAAAGGAGGGAGGGGAGATGCTGATAGTGACGTGGGGGAGCACCCATAAGCAGTCGGGGACCCCAGGTGTCAGCAGCCCCCTGACTGCCGGCCCTCAGAGCCCTGCCAGGCGAGATGCAGAGCGACATGTTTCTGGGCCACAGGTCCTGAGGAACGCATTGACTGGCGGAGTGGGGAGCCCAGGCTGTCCATGCTGATATTAGCAGCTCTGCTGTGTCATCGTCCATACAACTGAAATCTGTTATTGTCTTATGAGCTTGATTAACTGTACATATTGCTAACACCTGCTCAGAAATATAACGAGGGATGAGAACACGGCTCCCAATCAGGTTCTGTGTGGGTGGCGTGCGTGACTTGGGCGCAGATCTCCAGAATGGGGATGTGTGTGCACGCAAATGTGTGTGTGTGTGTGTGTGCATGTGTGTGTGTGTGCATGTATGTGTTGGGGGAGGGGGACACACCAGTGCTGTGCAAAGAACCCTGGCCTGCATTTGTAACACCAGGGGGCCATCCAGGCTTTGCCACGGACTTACACTGTAACCACAGGCAGATGGCCCCCTCTCTCTGACCTCAGTTTGCTGACCTGTAAATGGAAGGTCTGACCCAGTGCTACACAATAGAAATATACACTGAGTGGCCAGATTATTATGATTTCTGAATGCATAATAATCTGTCCACTCAGTGTATGTGTGTGTGTGTGTGTGTGTGTGTGTGTATATATATATATATTAGAGGCCCAGTGCATGAATTTGTGCATGGGTGGGGTCCTGCCAGTGTGGCCAGGGGGAGGGGACATGGGCGGGTGGCCGGTCTGCCTGCTGGTCGAACTCCTGGTTGAGGGGACAATTTGCATATTAGCCTTTTATTATATAGGATATACACTGAGTGGCCAGATTATTATGCATTCCAAGATCATAATAATCTGGCCACTCAGTGTAGTGCCGGCCACATGTGTGATTGTAAGTTTTCCAATAACTTCGCTGAGAAAAGCTGTAAAGGTGAGATTATTTTTAGTAATATATTTACTAAGTTCAACATAGCCCAGATGATATTTCAGCAGGTACCCAGTATAAAATATTCATAATGTATTTAACATTCTTTTAAGACTGTCTTCAAAATTCCGTGCATGTTTTACCCTTACAGCCATATGAACTTGAAAAAGCCACAGTTGCGTGCTCAGGAGCCACACCGGGTTGGTGATGACTGTATGGAACGGGACCAGGCCAGGGCATTCTCTAGTCTCCTTATCGAACTGTGGGTGCCCCAAAGTGGGAGACCAGGTTCTTTCTCCCAGCCGGTAGCAAGGAGCCCCTGAGAAAGGATGTTCGTAAATAATATTGCTAATAAAAGCAGCTGGCACGGGTTGGGTACACTGTGAAAACACTCTCAGGCACTACTTCGTTGAATCCTCGCAGGTGCCCTATAATTTCATTCTGCGGCTAAGGAAATCGAGGTTCAGAGAGGTTAGGTAACATGCCAGGGTCACGCAGCCTGGGAGTGGTCCCCTGGTCTTTGAACCCTGGGTAGTGGGGTTTAGAGCTCACCCTCTTAACCATTGCCCCAGACTACCTCCCTGCATTACAAATAACATGAGTTAACATTGCTGAACTGCCTGGCCAGCTTCCTGTGTACCAGACAGGCTTCCTGTGTCAGCATCATCTCAGGTACTCCTCAAAGCCACCCCACAAGGAAGGTTCTAGGTGCCTGCTTCCTGTTTGCTCAATGAAAGCGAGGAAGAACGAAGGAGTGATTTTGAAGGTGCCCGCTGCCTAGCTCTGAGCCTCTAGGAATCATGGGGGGTGTACTTACACCTCACATATGCCATCAGGAGCGTGCCAGAGCTCTGTGCCAGACTCTGCTTGGCATGGTCCCTTCATCTTTGGGGCAAACGAGTTAAGCAGAGCCACCCTCAGGAGCAGTTCTCAAGGGATCCAGCCTTAAGGCGTCCATGGGAGTGGAGATGTGCCAGGTATGCATGTTCCCGGCGGCTAACATGGTACTTGGGCTCGGGTGCCCATGGGTCTGAGCTCCTTCCTTCCTTCTTTCCGAAGGTCTGGTAGCACAGCTTCATGTCCGAGTTCAGGCTCTGGAGCGGGGGCCCTTGGGTTCAAACCCTGACTCCGTGAACCCAGGCAAGTTGCTTACCTCTTACGTTTTCTCGTCTGTAAGTGGGAATACATACCCTCACCTCCTAGACTGAGGGTGCGGATTAAATGAATGAACACAGGCAAGGGCTTGGAAGGGCTTCTGGCTCATAAGCGTGAGCCGCTGCTGGCGCTTGCTGTGGGATCCAGGTTTTCAGGGTAGTTCTAGAAACATTAGATTGCAGAATCTGCGACTTCTGGGTAATTGAAGTGTTCGGATGTATTCTTCCCCCTCGGAGTTCCTACCCCACTTACCATCTGTTTCATCCCATCTTACACTTAATTACAATTCTCCGCCTATTGTTCTCCCATTGTCTCCCGTTTCTCTGCTTCCCCCGCTGACAGCACGCGGTGGCTGCCCGAATGAATGAATGGCTCATACCTGGCTCCGTTTCCCTAGACCTTAAAATAGAGATGCCAGGCGGCTGTCGCCCCCGGTGTCTGCTTCATCGCTGGGCGCCCGCCGCGAGCACCTGGCACCATGCCCTGCACCTAGTAGGTGTCGGGAAATGTTTGTCAAATTTAATTAAACTTAACTGGGGTGAAAACCCCCTGCCGGAAGGAAAGGCCCACACCTCTTCATTTCCTCTGCTCCCCCCACTGCTCAGGACCGAGGCCGGATGAGCCAGAACCGACAGGCTTTCCCAAGCCAAGGCCTAAGAGCGTGGCTTTGGGGCTGATTACAAGGGGTTGGGGAAGTAATAGGAGGAATCTCAGGATAGGGAACGCCGGCCACGTGCTAAGTAAGCCCTATTTTATCGATTAGCTGGTTCTTCAGAGATGGCTGCCAAGGATGATTCCCGTTTCACAAACTGGGGAACTGAGGCACACAGTTGTCTTCTGTTCTTTTTTTTTTTTTTTTTAATATATTTTTATTGACGTCAGAGAGGAAGGGAGAGGGAGAGAGAGATAGAAACATCAATGATGAGAGAGAACCATTGATCGGCTGCCTCCTGCACACCCCCCACTGGGGATCAAGCCCACAACCTGGGCATGTGCCCTGACCAGGAATTGAACTGTGACCTCCAGGTTCATAGGTCCGCCCTCAACCCCTGAGCCACGCCGAGAGGGCCGGAGGCTCACTGGCCCAAGGACATGGAGGGGATGCTGGCTTGGCTGGGACTTGGACCCAGGTGTACCCAATGGCTCCATATGCACTCGTCCCAACCCCCACAGCGCCCGGAGCCCTGGCTTCGGCAAAGCGGCCGGTGGCAGCTGGTGAGGCGAGCTGGTGGGAGGCAGGACAAGGCACAAGCGGCCAGCACCCAGAATGAAGCCTCCTGGCGCCCAGTGCCTGTCGGAGTCAGCCCCTCTTCCTCCTGCCCTCGCCGTGGGCGGAGCTACCTCTCTGGCCTAAAGTCTGCTTCCAGTCTCTTCACACTGCAACTCAGATCACGTCGCTGCCCTTGTCTGAAACCTTCAGTGGCTCCCCACTGCTCTCAGAACCAAGAAGAGCAGCTCGGGCCCGGTGGCTGCTCGTAAACCCCGTCTCGGGCGGCTGGGGCAGGGAAGGAACACACAAGCAAGGAAGCCCCGATCTGTAGCTGTGGCTGAGCTCCAGGGGGCAGAGACGCCCTCTGTGGCCCGTTTCAAGCCTAGCCGCCGTTTAACCACCGGCTCACGGAATTCCTGAAAATGCCACAGCGGGCTCTCCTGGGGCTGTGGGAACCTGAGCCAAGGAGTGTGACCCATCACCAGCCGCCCTGGCCCGTGCCCAGACCATGCGTCCAGTCCCGGCACATCCCCCTGGATCAGGGGTGGGCAAACTTTTTGACTCGAGGGCCACAATGGGTTCTTAAACTGGACCGGAGGGCCGGAACAAAAGCATGGATGGAGTGTTTGTGTGAACTAATATAAATTCAAAGTAAAGGAGCGGAGGGGAGAGCAAGAGAACCCTCCGCTCTTTTGGCTCCGCGGGCCGGATAGAACAGCCGAATGGGCCGGATCCGGCCTGCGGGCCGTAGTTTGCCCACGGCTGCCCTGGATTCTTGAGCTGCCATCACCACGGCCTGCCTCCCATCCTTCCTGCTGCCCACCACCCCCCAACCTGCCCCAGGCTTTTGCGCATGTTGTTCACGCCACCTGTCATGCTTGTCCCGCACATGTTGCTTCCTCCGGTCACAGCGCAGCATCACTCCCTCAGGCTTGGGCAGTGCCCCTTCACGCTCTGTTCACCTCCTGGGGCCTGGTGCACTTGCCTTAACCAGGTGTCCCCTTGATTCAGCCTCTTATCCGGGCTGTGAGCCCCGTGGGGCAGGGCCTCTCTGTACCCCAGGAGGGACAACATTCTCACTGCGGTTGATGGCAGTGGCACCCTCTGGTTGGGCACCATTTGCCCCCAGCCCTGCCCAGCACTCCGCGTGGGGCCTGGCCCCTCTTAGGTAAGCGGTGGATTCTTCCTGAACCTCCCAGCTAAGCCTTCTTCTTTTTGTGCTTCCCTTTCGGTAGCTCCTCCTACCTCCATCGAAGTGGTGGCTGCGGACACGCCAGCCCCCTTCAACCGCTACCAGGCCCAGAACTTCACGCTGGTCTGCATCGTGTCCGGAGGGAAGCCAGCGCCCATGGTGAGTACCCCTGGGACCAGCCTCCCCTGGCCTGTTCAGCTGCGTAATGACGGGGAGAGGGCGAGGCCTGCAGAGTTAACTCTGCCGCATCTGCCTTGGTCTGACCCTGTCCACTCCGCCGCCCGCCTCTCCTGCTCCCAGTCTCTCAGCACTGGGAACCCCACTTCTGCTGGACCCTGGGATCCTTGAACTACACCGTGGGAGCAGTTTTTAGGGGATCCCAGCATCGTGCTCACCCCAGTTATTGAGCAGGATGCAGATACATGAGGCCCAGAGAGGGGAAGGGACATCTCGGAGTCACCCATGGTGTTCATGTCAGAGCTGGGATTCCAGCTCAGGTCCTCCAGCCTCAGGTCCAGTGTGGAGGGAGGGAGGAGGGAGGGAGGATGGAGGAGGGAGGGAGGCAGGAGGGAGGAGGGAGGAGGAAGGAGGGAAGGTAAGAGAAGGAGTCCCTGTGTGGGCCAGCTTCCTCCTGCAGCCACCCTAACTGCGCTGAGGGCTCGGTCCAGCACCAGAGCTGTTGGCACGCTGATGCAGGGGCAGGGATGGAGGGAGCCACCGCTGACAGCTGGCTCCAGCCCGGCCTGCCACACGCGCTGAATGACCCTGAGCAGGAGGGTCTCCCCTCCGCTGCTCATTTCTGCAAGGAGGTTTAGAGGCTGGACAATGTGCACATTTTTCAGCTTTTTAAGAAGCAGTAGGACCGTTCGGTCTGAATGAAATACACAAAAGCTCAGTGTATAAAACATTTAACAGTGAAGGGGGGCACATGGCCTGTACCGGTCCCTGAAGCACCCTGGCTCTTAGGGCTCCACACAGCCACCCTGAGCCTGTGGGCTGCGCGACCCCAAGGCCCCTCCAGTGTGGACGTAGTGGAGGACTTCAGGTCTTAACCCTGAGAGTTTCTTACGTCACTAGGATCAGTGAGGGATGGTAGGAAGGGTTAGAGTTCAAGGTGGGAGGCTAGGCATTCCAGACCCTGACTGTCTCACAGGCATCGTCCAGTGGGGTGACCGGGGTGCTCAGGCCAGCCTCACCCAGCTGCCCAGGACAGGGCAGTAAACAGGTGCAGAAAGACCCAAGACAGTGAGCAGGTGCACGCAGGCCCAGGTGGGGCAGTAGGCAGGTGCAGAGAGGCCCAGGTGGGGCAGTAGGCAGGTGCAGAGAGGCCCAGGTGGGGCAGTAGGCAGGTGCAGAGAGGCCCAGGTGGGGCAGTAGGCAGGTGCAGAGAGGCCCAGGTGGGGCAATAGGCAGGTGCACGCAGGCCCAGGTGGGGCAGTAGGCAGGTGCAGAGAGGCCCAGGTGGGGCAGTAGGCAGGTGCACCAGGCCCAGGTGGGGCAGTAGGCAGGTGCACCAGGCCCAGGTGGGGCAGTAGGCAGGTGCAGAGAGGCCCAGGTGGGGCAGTAGGCAGGTGCAGAGAGGCCCAGGTGAGGCAGTAGGCAGGTGCACCAGGCCCAGGTGGGGCAGTAGGCAGGTGCAGAGAGGCCCAGGTGGGGCAGTAGGCAGGTGCACCAGGCACAGGTGGGGCAGTAAATAGGTGGGCAGAGATGAGCCTTTGGTGAGGCCCATTGCTCTCCACTCACACCTGTACTCCCGAGGGGACAGCTAAGTAGGCACCTTCAAAGCCAGCACTGGTGGGAGCAGGACATGGCCCCAAGTTTCCCCTGTGGAGCCCATAAAGAGGCCTGGCCTCCCTAAAATCAAGCAAGTTGGTCTTTTTCTCCAAAGAAAAACTCATTTTTCCAAAGGGCCGAAAGGAAGTTTCCTCCCGGCACTGCGGCTGTGGGAACAGCCCTCCCCCAGCCTGCCTGCTCCTGCCATTTAAGACACAGAACTAAAACATTCCAATATATATAGTAAGAAAACATATATACACATATTCCTCATCTTACGTTTGCCTGGAAGGTCAGAATTTGAAAGAATTCTTTGATATAAATAACAAATGTGCTTCTGAAGCACTTTTCAAAAAAAGAAAGAAAGAAAAAACCCAAATCAGCCTATTATGTGCATAGGAGATTCTTCTTGGCGCTATAAACTCTGACAGATTCTTTATGCTGCACATTCCACTGCCTCCCCCACCTCTCCCTCTTCCCCCTCCTCCTGTCTCTCCTCAGGCATCCTCCTCCTCCCCTCACCCTTCTCCCTCCCTCCCCCCTCCTCCTCTTCCCCCCTCACCTGCATCAGCATCCTGAAAGCTGCTTCCGTCCCTCCGCTCTCCCTGTCTCCCATCTATTTATTTATCTGATTTATTAAAAATACACCCAATCCCCGCAGGCCTCTGGGCACCTGTACCAAAATAAAAAGACAGCAAATTAAATTAAATGCCGCCTCTCAAAACTTCAATTCCTCGCTAGCAGAGAAAGCAAGAAGATGGCCCCTTTCGCCTCCTCCCCCGCACCTAGCTCCCTGCCTGCCCCCCCACACACCTGCTCTCTGCCTCCTCTCCAAAACCTGCAAAGGGACCGCACACAGACATCCTTTCCTCATTCTTCCCTTGTCTCATTTCATCTCAGCACCCTCCACCTGCTCCCATCCTCTTGCTCTCCCCAGGGGGGCACAGACCACCCCTTGGTGGCTGCCCAGCTGTCCAGGGCCCTTCTGTCCGCTCACTGTTTCCAGGCATCCCACACCCCATGAAGTAGGGAAACTGTGGCTGGGAAGTGAGAAGGATGGGCACAGCCTTTGCCCCCTGGACCGGCCTGTCCCCCTGAACCAGCTGACCCCGTCTCGGGTGCTGGAGGGAAATAAACAAGGAGGTCCATCGGGAAGGCTACCAGGCAGAGGAGGCTCGGGAAGGACCGGCCTCCTGTGGCCATACCCTCTGAGAGCCCAGTGGGAGACTGAGGTCATCGGCACCAAACCTTCTCCTGCACCTTCCTTGTAATTTTAGGTTTATTTCAAAAGAGACGGGGAACCGATCGATGCGGTGCCGCTGGCAGAGCCACCGGCGGCGAGCTCTGGGCCCCTCCAGGACAGCAGGCCCTTCCGCAGCCTCCTGCACCGAGACCTGGATGACACCAAGGTGCAGAGGTCACTGTCCCTGATGGACACTGAGAACCGGGGTGGGCGTCCCTACACGGAGCGCCCCTCCCTCGGCCTGACCCCAGACCCCAGCATCCTCCTCCAGCCGACCACCGAGAACATTCCAGAGACGGTGGTGAGCCGCGAGTTCCCACGCTGGGTCCACAGCTCCGAGCCTGTCTACTTCCTGCGCCACAGCCACACCCCGGGCAGCGACGGCACCGTGGAGGTGCGTGCCCTGCTCACCTGGACACTCAACCCGCAGATCGACAACGAAGCCCTCTTCAGCTGTGAGGTCAAGCACCCAGCGCTGTCGATGCCCATGCAGGCAGAGGTCACGCTGGGTAAGTAAGGTGTGGGGGGCCTGCAGAGCTGGGGGTTGGGAAGCCTTGGAGCAGGGCTCTGGGCTGCTGGCCGTCATGGAGTCAGGGAGGAGGTAGAGCAAATGCACTCAGGGTCAGGCACGGAGGTCAAAGTCTGCGTTTGCAAGGAGCTTTGCTGAGCTGGATAGGAGAGCATGGGAGATCCAGGGAGGCCAGCGGAGTTCGCTGGGTAAGGTCAGGACACAAGAGGTCACGGGAGTTTGGTCCATCAGGATCAAGAATATGCATCAGTGTTAGAAAACACGGAAGGCCTTTGCCCTGGACGGTGTGGCTTAGTTGGTTGAGCATCATCCCTTGCACCGAACCGTCACTGGTTTGATTCCCAGTCAGGGCAGGTGCCCAGGTTGCCAGTTCAGTCCCCGGTCGGGGTTCGTGCAAGAGGCGACCGATCCATATTGATGTTTCTCACATCGATCTTTCTCTCTCTCCCTCTCTCTCTAAAATCAATAAAAACATTTTTTTAAAAACCATGGAAGGTTTTCAAGGTTGAAATTGACCATGGAAAGCATAGGGAGGTTTGCTGGGTGAGTGAAGAGCACAGGGCTGGGACTTCTCAGGGACAGTTGCTGAGTCGGGTCACAGGAAGGTCAGGGAGGGTTTTTTCCATCACAGCTGGCAACACGGGAGGCGACAGAGGTTTTCTGTATGAAATGAAAGACCCATTCGCTCAGGGGACATAGGTTTTCTGCATGGAATGGAAGGCCCGTTCATTACCTCAGGGGCAGTTACTAGGTAAGGGTCATTGACATGGCAGGCCGGAGGCCGGGGAGATCAGGGTCCCTTTCTTTGGGGGCCAGTGTGCCCAGGCCCAAGCCTGAAGGGAGGAGATGGGCCTTTAGAAAACAGGGCCCTGAGGAATCTGACCTGGAAGGGTAAGGTGTCTGCCTTGACCTTCAGGGGTTCAGGCCTCTCCTGGACATGGGTGCCCTTCCCCGCCCTCTGCTGGCCGCAGCCTGACAGTGCTGCCCCAGCAGGACAGAGAGAGCAGACAGAATACCCACGGCCAGCCGGCCAGCCGCTGCACTGCCTGCCGCATGCAGCGCTTCCCACCTGCGGACCGACCTACAGTGTGAATAAAGAAGGCGGAAAGTGACTTGAGCCCCCTAAGCTTGCGTCTCCTTGGGACAATCTCGAAAGGTCGTGAAGTTCAATGAGGTCTTGCGCAAGGCGTGAGCACAGTGCCCGGCTTCACGTGCCCCTGACAGATCTCGGCCCTCAGACCTTTGCCTCCTGATTTTCCTAACATCCAGGGCGGGGTGGACACTGGCCGTTATCACTGTTCCCATTTGCATGGGGGGGGGGGGGGGAATGCCAGGTGGTGTGACTGGGCCAACGCACACAGAATAGAGCAGAACTTGCTCTCCGCCTCCCAGGCCAGGACCCCTCTCGCTCCCATGGGTACAGCCTCAGAAACCAACTGCAGGCCTTCCCCGCCCTTTCCCGCCTCCAAGCAGGCCCAGCTCTTCCCAATGAGGCTCCGTCCGCCCCCTGGGGCACCTCAGATGTCTTGCTTGTGATTTAATTAGCAGTCCTTTGGTCTCCTTCTCAGAGAATGAAGTTGGCAGGACCTGGGAGACCACCCACATCACCCGCTGCTCTGATTTCGCTGGGAGCATCTGAGTGGGAAGGAGAGGCTAGGCGAGCAGGCAAGGGCAGAGCGGGGAGGTCCCCAGGCCAGCCCGGGACCTGGGACTGAGCTTTCTCCTCCAACAACTCTGTGATGTATTCACAGAGCGTGGCCCAGGCCTGGCACTCTGGTCAGAACTCTAGGGCCCAGGAAGCTACTGAATCTGTCCCCAGCTCCCACCCTCCTGACCCCCTGACCCTCTGCCTCAGTGCCACCCCCTGGCTGTTCCCTCTGCCTGGAACCCTCCTCAGGACCTTCCTGTCTCAGCTGAAATGCCACCTCCTTGGAAGAGACACTGGCCACTACCCACCCTTAGCCAGGTTCTGTGCATAACGCTACACTCCCTGGTAGTTTCTTGTCTGTGTACTTGTTTGCAACTAAATGGCAAGCTCAAGTCAGCATTGGTTTGTTCACCGCTGTGCCTAGCCCTGCCCCACAGCCTGGCACAGGGTTGGCTCAATAATTACTTGTTGAAAGGATGAGTGAGTGAGTGAGTGAGTGATGCTGGGGCAGAGTCCTGGCCTGAAGGTGAGGAAGTGTAGAAAGCTGGCTCCGTGTGACCCCTTTGTTACCCATGGGCCTCAGCTTCCCCATCTAAAACCTGAGGGGACAGACCCCGTGATCCCAGTGGCTCGTCCATCCTGATGTTGACTGTCCACAGGACAGCAGTGCCCTGGGCACCTGTCTCCCACGCTCAGAGGTGCAAGGGGGCTTTGGAGAAGTGACACAAGGGCATAAGGAAGAGGGGCAGGGAGGGCGGAGACCCAGGATCCCCCACACCTTGTCCACTGGGGCAGAGACCGTGTTCTGTGCACCGCTGAATCCCCAGCTCCCAGCCAGGGTGGGACTCGTCACAGGGCCTCAGGGAAAGTGTGTGAATGAATACAGGCAGGCTCGAATGGATGAATGAATGAATGAATGAATGAATGATGAGCATCCTGGAACTGGACTAGAACTGGACTGGCACCTTCTCCTCCATTTCCCTGCCCCTGCTTTCCTTGCCCAGTCCCACCCACCCCCCCCGCCTCCCCCCGCACACACACACACATACATACACCTCTGACCTGGCCTTCCTCTCCCTACAGTTGCCCCTAAAGGACCCAAAATCGTGATGACGCCCAGCAGAGCCCGGGTCGGGGACACAGTGAGGATTCTGGTCCATGGATTCCAGGTCGGCCTCTCTCTGAGCCCCTGGGAGGGTGTGGGAGGTGGGAGCGGCCCCAGCCAGGCACTGGGCTCCCTGGCAGCAGGCTCTGAGACCCTCCCCTCCACCTCCAGCCCTGCCAGTGGGCCTCAGTCTGCTAATCTGTCTGCTAATTCGATGAGAAAGGGCAAGAGGTTCCTGTGTTTTCGCTTACCCATCTGGAGCCCGGGGTAGACGTACCTCATGGACTTGACCTTCTTTCCAGCCCTCAGTCCTCCTCTGCCTGGTGTTGGGGGAAGCCCCTCCGAACCCACCCTGGGGATAAGCTTGTGTCCCCAGGCCTGGCCGGGCCGTGGCTCTGACCCCTTGCTGCTCTGGCAGAGTGGCTTCTCCTGTGACCAGACTTTCCCCTGCTCTGGCCAACAGAACGAGGTCTTCCCAGAGCCCCTGTTCACATGGACGCGGGTCGGGAGCCGCCTCCTGGACGGCAGCACCGAGTTCGACGGGAGGGAGCTGGTGCTGGAGCGGGTTCCCGCCGAGCTCAACGGCTCCATGTACCGCTGCACAGCCCAGAACCCGCTGGGCTCCACCGACACGCACACCCGGCTCATCGTGTTCGGTACGCTGCGCCCAACTGGGGATCGGGAGGACTACCCAGGGCTCTGGCTGACACCGTCTCAAGGAGGAGGGGACAGGAAGGGCCTGAGAGGGTGCCCCACAGGGAGGCACTGGGGTTCAGCAGTTACAACCAGAGATCTGTGGGTTCAAACCCCAGGTCCACCACTTCGCAGCTGGGCAACCTTGGGCAAATGACATAACCTCCCTCAGTTTCTCCATCTGTACAATGGGCTGCCACCTCCAGCCCACAGGGGTGTGTCTGCACCAAGACAGCACATGAAACCACACGGCAGGTGTGGGATAGAGGGGCGCTCCTTTACTGCGCTCCGAAGCCATCCACTCTCTAGTTCTCTTTCTGTTCCTTCCCACAGAAAACCCAAATATTCCAAGAGGAACGGAGGACTCCAATGGTAAGTCTCCACTCAGAGCTCCTTGCTGGAAAGTGTGATTTTCAAGGCTGGAAGCTCTGGTCCCCAAACCTCCCATTGCCTACCCCTGTCCCCCCGCCCTCAGCCTTGGCAGGAGACTGGCCTCTAGTTCACAGAATCTGGTCAGAGGTGGTCAGGAGTGGGCCCTGAGGCAATAAAGGGGACTTGGCACCCCAAAGTAGCGGCAGAGATTTCCAGCGACTAAGTGTGTCCCCAGCACCATCCACAGCAAGCGACTCCAGTTTTTTTCCCATTGATTCTCTAGAGAGAGAGGAAGGGAGGGAGAAGAGGGGGAGAGAGAGAGAGATACATTGCCATGAGAGAGACACATTGATTGTTTGCCTCCTGCTCATGCCCTGACCTGGGCCAGGGATCGAACCTGCAACTGAGGTACATGCCCTTGGCCAGGAATCGAACCAGTGACCCTTCAGTCCACTGGCTGACACTCTAACCATTGAGCAACTGGCCAGGGCAGCGACTCCAGTGTTTTTAACTGAGAGCTCAACTTCCTGATCCCAAGGACACATGTCCAGCATTGACAATGGGGCTATGTCTGGGACGCGGGACCACTCCGTAGGGTAGTTGGGAGCACAGACAGCTGGCTCTGCTGGGACCCTTCAGACTGCCTTCGTCAGGATTCCCCCAATCCGGGCACCACCCCAAGGGACCCAGGCACTGCTCCCAGGCCACCAGCCCTCCTGTCCCCACACTGGGCCCATCTCACAATTCAGAATGGGGGCCCCCAGTCCTGGTCCCCACTGGAGGGTCCTGATGGCCACCAGGGAGCCTGACCTCAGCCCAGCAGGCCCAGGGCAATGAAGGGGTCACCTCAGGTGGGACAGGTGGCCGAGCTGGGATCGGATGCAGTGCCTCCTGATGCTGAAGTCCAGACTCTGCTGGGCCCTGTGAGGCTCCGCCGTTCCCAGGCTCCATCAGCAAGCGCCGCGGTGGGTCTGCGGGCTCTGACCTGCTCCCTGCGCCCGGCACAGGTTCCGCCTCTGGCCCTGCTGGTGTCCGGCTCATCCTGGTGCTCGCCCTGACAGTGGTCCTGGAGCTGACGTGAAGGCTCGGCCCGGCTCCCGCCACTCCACCCGGCACTGACACCTCTGCGATCGCTTTTCATTTCTTTTCTAAACTATTTCCAGTCTTGTTCTTAGTCTCTTTCTGTCTGTGTCTTGGCTTCTTCAGTCGGTTTAATTAAAACAAACAGAACGATTTTCCCCACCTGGGTCTGTGGCTCTGTGTTCTTCCTTTGTTCTCTCACGGCAACTGGGTGCCTCCTGGCCTCCAGCATCGGGACAGGCACTGGGGTAGAGGGAGGTGACGAAGGAGACGGAGCATGATCCTCCCTGGATGAGGGGTGGAGATGCAGCTCAGTCTCATGCATATCCTAACAGCCAGGAGTGGGGAGTAGCCAGAGACGTTCAGGAAATTAAAGGTTCCGCAGAGCCAAGTGTAATGGTCTGCTGTTGCCACAATAATGCTGCGTAACAAACCAACCCACATATCAGTGGCCTGCAACAAGCATTTATGATTATGTTCCTATTCAGGGTGAAGTGGTAAAGCTGATCCAGTCTGGGCTCAGTGGGCACCTCTGCTTCAGGTGACAAGCAGACTATTCTAAATTCCTGTTGTTCCTAAACTCCTGGCTAGCCTCCAGGCTGCGGGTCGGGCTCCGGTCTCCTCCAAGGGTGTTTGCTCTGGGGCCCAGGCTAAAGGTGAAGTGGCTATCTGACGTTTGGCCATTCAATGGTAGATCACCAAAGCTGGAGAAATAAACCAAACTATGCAGCCACTGTGAAAGCATCTGCCTGTCATGTCCATGACCACTCCTTTAGCCAAAGCAAGTCACATGGCCAAGGCCAACGTCAATCAATCAAGGTCACATGTAAATCAGGGGCAGAGGTTCCGGAACTTTCTAGTCAACTAGAAGCGTCCCCATGCCTCTCAGTGATTAGCTCGGGGGAAAGAATGCGTCATTGGCAGGGCTGGGTTGGCCTCTCGGAGCTGGGGCCGAGACTTGAGAGTCACCAAGGAGAACCCATGGCACACTGTACCAATGTCTGGCAGGGAGAGGCTAGCCCGCAGGAACACATCATCCCCGGAGTCACGGCATTGGCACAAGGAAAAGTTATCTGTGGCTCTGAAAAGCCCAAGGCAGATTGGACAGTCCTCTTTCACCTGTGGCTACACCAGCTGGAACATGTGGCTTCTAGAATCTTCTCCAGGGCAGAGGAAAAGGGGGCTACAGGGCCAGTGCAGTGTGCAGAATAACAGTTCCCCCAAAAGATGTCCACGTCTGAATCCCCAGAATCGGTGAGCATGTTAAGTTACGTGGCAAAATCGATTCTGCTGATGTGATTCGTTTCAGGGTTTTGAGATGGGGAGATTGCTCTGGGCCATCCAGCGGAGCCCAGTGTCATCACAGGGGCCTTATAAGAGGGCAGAGAGAAGGCACAAGAAGGAAATGTGACGGCAGAAACAACAGATTGACATGGGGTGATGCAAGGAGGGGGCTGTGAGCCAGGGCAGGCAGGCCCCCTCTAGAAGCTGACAGAGGCAGGGAAATGAGTCTCCCCTGGAGCCACCAGGAGGAACTGGCCCTGCCAACACTTTGCACCATAGATTCTTTCCAGACGTCTCACCTCCAGGACTCCAAGGAAATAAATTCGCATTGTTTTCAGTCACTGAGCTTGTGGTAATTCCTTACAGCAGCAATAGGAAACTTAGAAAAGGACATAGGATTTTTTTAAGTGCCACGCTTAGTAGCAACATAGATCACCTCTGCCTGCAACCCATGATCAGAGTAGTCACATGGCCCCAACCTAGCTGCAAAGGAGGCTGGGAGATGCAGTCTTCCTGTGTACAGGGTGAGCACAATGCATTGGGTCCGCCATGGAGAGGCACAGGCCAGAGGAGCCAGAGGAGGCTGGGAGGAAGGCCCTCACCTGCCTCTGCTGCTGCAGGGTGCCCCGGGCCTCTCCCTTCCCAGCCAGGAGATACGTGACCTCACTGAGCCCTTTGTGCCTCTCCCAGTCCGTGCAGATGTCCCGGGGGATTGGGACCCCTGCCTACAATACCTCCAAGCCCCCCGACACACCAGGCTGGGAATGAAGCAGCGGCTCTGTCCTCTCGTTGTCATCACCGCCCCTTTGCCTCTGCCCAAGTCAGGACCTGGATGACCCATTCCATTAACTTCCACCTTGATGCCCAAATCTCTGACTCCATAACGTTTCCCTGGAATTCCAAACTCGAATGTACAACTTCCTACTGTTTTCCCCTCTCCCATTGCATTTCCAACTTCATGTGGCTGAAACCCAACTTCTGATTTTTCCCTTGCAAAACATGGTGTTTCCCCTTTTCAGGAAATGGTACCACCGTCAACCCAGCTGACCAGGTCCAACTTTCCTTCACCCCTCCACAGCCAATCAAATAGCTTGTTGACTTTGCTCTCAAAACTCATCCTGAATTCACTGGCTTCTCTCCTTGTCCACTGCCACCACCCTGCACAAAGCTACCTGCCACCTGGAAACTGCCTCCGCCTCCTGTTTGGTCTTCAGATAGCCTTCTTGCCACCCCAATAATCGGGTCCCCCACAGCGGCCAAAGAGATCCTTCTCAACATAAGTCATCCCACAGTGCCCTCCAACTCAGAACCCTCCAATGGTTTCCCACCTGCCATAGATCCAATGTCTGTGTTCTCCCCAAATCCACACGCTGAAACCTAACCCCCAATGTCATGATGTAAGAAGATGCGGAGGTCACGAGGGTGGAGCCCTGATGAAAGGGATTAGTGCCCTTATAAAAGAGGCCCCAGAGAGCTCCCTAGCCCAGCCGTGGGCAAACTACGGCCCGCGGGCCGGATCCGGCCCGTTCGGCTGTTCTATCCGGCCCGCGGAGCCGAAAGTGCGGAGGGTTCTCTTGCTCTCCCCTCCGCTCCTTTACTTTGAATTTATATTAGTTCACACAAACACTCCATCCATGCTTTTGTTCCGGCCCCCCGGTCCAGTTTAAGAACCCATTGTGGCCCTCGAGTCAAAAAGTTTGCCCACCCCTGCCCTAGCCCCTTCCACCACCTGAGGACACAGCAAAAAGTTGGCAACCTGCAACCTGGGAGGAACGGACCATGCTGCCACCCGGGTGTGGGACTTCCTGCCTCCATAACTATGAGAAATAAATTCCTGTTGTTTCAAAGCCACCAAGTCTGTGGTATGTTGGTATAGCAGCCCAAACCGACTAAGACACGGGAAATAAATCCAAACCCCTTATAAGTCCTACAAAGCCTGCTGGCTTTGTCTTAGTCACACTCTCCTGGTCTCCTCTCTCTCCCTCTCTCTCTCTCTCTCTTTCTCTCTCTCTTTCTCCCCCCCCCCCCCACCCCTTCATTCACACACACCTTCCCATTCCTCAGACTCTTCAAGCCCGTTCCTGCCTATGGACCTTTGTTCAGCCTGTTTCCACTGCTTGGAATTCTCTATCCTCCCCCCTTGACTTTTGTAGGGCTGACTCCTCCTCTCCACTTACGTATCAGCTTCACTATCACCTCCTCAGAGGGACCGGCCTGACCACCATGCCCCTCTCCCCATCACACCATCCTAATGCCATTCTCTGCAGAGAACACGTCACGATCAGATGCTTTTCCTACTTACTTATTATTGCCAGTCTCTCCCTTCCCCTTAGCCAGCATGTCAGCCTCTGAGTGTGGGGACCCCACCTGCATCCTCCACTTCTGTGTCCTCGGCGCTTAGGCCAGAACCTGGCACGTGGCAGGTGCTCAGCAACCATTTATTAAATGAATGAATGAGTGAGTGGGCCCCTCCCAAGGACATGCTAAGGGCCAGGCTCTGTGCTAGGCATCCAGGCTGCAGGGGTGAGCAGGAGTTGCTCTCCACCTTGAAGGAGCTCACAGCCCAATGAGGGGAGAACATTTATCCAACCAACCAAGGAACCGCAAACCGCCACGGGTGCTCAGCGCAGAACCTCCCCCATGCTCTAGAGATTCATTCCTCTGTGGTCGGGGTGCAACGAGGGGGTCAGAGGAGACCACGGAGAACACGTGACATATGAGCAGAACTTTGAAAGAAAAACAGAGTCTGACCAGGCAGAGAATGGAGAATATTCTAGACAAAGAGAACACGAGCAAAGGCCTAGAGCCCAGGCAATTTAGTATATATTTAGGGGAAAGACAAGTTGTTATATCAGGGCTTCTGACAGCACATAAATTTACTCAACAAATATTTATTAACTACTCACCATGGGCCAAGCTTGCAGTGTGATGGATGCTGTACATTAAATGGGAACACTGTCATGTGGCTCTTGTATCAGTTATCTATTGCCGCAGTGGTGCTGTATAATGAACATCCCCAAAACGGAGTCGCTTAAAACAACGGCTGTTTATTATTCCTCGTTAGGCTATGGTCAGCGGCTGATCCGGGCCAGGTTTGGCCTATGGAGGCTGCCCCCCACCCCCCCACCCCCCCGTTGCATCTAGGTCAGCTGCTGAGCCAGCTGGGGTCTGGCTGGTCCACAGCGGCCTTTGCTGAGACGGGTTAACCCAGCCCCAGAGGGTCTCTCATCCTCCAGCAGACGAGCCTGGTGAAGACAGAGGAGCCAGGGAGACCTGAAGCACACACGCTCTCATGGCCTCGGGAAACTTGCCCTCTGTCACTTCCGCTACATTGTTTTGGCCAGCGCAGGTCGTAAGTTCTGCCCCGATTCAAAGGGTGAAGAAATAAATGATGAGAATAGCTTGCAAAGTCACATTGCATAATATGTGGATACAGCAGGAGGCAGAATTGGGGCCATTTTTTGCAATCTTCAGCAGCCCCACATTCTGAACTTGATGTTCTACAGGGGTGGGCAAACTTTTTGACTCGAGGGCCACAATGGGTTCTTAAACTGAACCGGAGGGCCAGAACAAAAGCATGGATGGAGTGTTTGTGTGAACTAATATAAATTCAAAGTAAAGGAGCGGAGGGGAGAGCAAGAGAACCCTCCGCTCTTTCGGCTCCACGGGCCGGATAGAACAGCCGAACAGGCCGGATCCGGCCCGCGGGCCGTAGTTTGCCCATGGCTGTTCTAGAATCTTGGTTTCCCACCCTCCATGTTCACATACTCTCATTTAAACGGAGAAGCCCAAATGACTCCTCACAGCAACTTCTCTTCTAAAAATATAACAAATAAGTGATCCATTCATTCGATGAATATTTGCCTCTCCACGTTTCGCAAGTTGATAGCAACACTGAAGCAGATGATTTTCAAGCCTTGAAGACTCTCAGATATGCATCAGTATAAACACCCAGGCCAGATCAGTCCGCAACAACCACATAGTACCGCTGGCCACCTCAACCTACTTCCTTCTTCCCCTGCTCTGTCTCACACGAGCCTCCTGCCCCCTCTGCCGCCTGCCAGCAATCCTACCTAAGCCTCTTTCACACAATGATTTTGACTGTTTTCTGGAAGGAATAAAAAAGGATTTGTTCCCTCTCTTTGCCTTAATAGAGGGAAGCCCATGTAGGCATGAAATTGAAATTGCTTTGCCCTATTAACATCATAGTCACTGGGCTTCACTGACCCCGAAGTTGCATTAATATCTCAGCAGCAAGTGGATAAACCACATAAAGTGGCAAGGAACACACCCAGAGAAAGCCAGCTGAGTACCACAGTGGATGGGGGACTGAACTTGAGGATTCTTGTCCCGAGCAGGGTGGAGAGCATGCTTCATTCAACCTGGGATTGAAGGGGGGGAGGGGCGCGGCGAGAATGACTAAAACAGAGCCCAGCCTGAGAAGGGAGATGGGTGCTTCATTTATTCATCCACCGGCTCATTCACTCAGCTGATGAACCCTTAGCACCCCTGGCCTGGCTCTACGCCAGGCAGGGAGGCATAGAGACAGGCTGGGCAGAATCTGCCATGGAGAGCCCCAGATCCATCTGGAATGACAGACAGAGGGAAAAGAATTGAACCCTATGCAATAAGCATTGAAGGAAAAGTGAGAGAGCACAGTGCGGTCACAGAATGGGTGAAGGACTGTTCCACCTGGGGAGGTTAAGGGAGGCTCCCAGGAGGTGGTGACATGCAGCCAGAACTTGAAGGCTAGAAGGGGGCCTCGGAGTCGATGCTGCCACCTTCACAGTTTGGCTCCAGGTCAGTTCAGATGCCTCAGCTGTCTCTCGGGCACCAGCCCAGACGCTGCAGTCACAGGAGAAGGAGGGCCTCGCGTTCTGGTCCTGTTTGCATTGTCCCCTGAGGTACCTCCTGGCTCAAAGGCAGATCAGCCAGATGCACGGCAGCTGGGCTGGGCCTGCCACCCAGTCCTGGTCCCCTGGGAGCTCCAACTCTGCCTACTGCTCTTCCCAGCACAAGTCAGGCCTGTCCCTGTCCACCATGGGTTGACACCCCACCTCCATGGTGCTCTGGCTTTGCAGAGGCCCCTCGAGCTGGCCAATGGCCCCTTGGGCCACTATGCCAGGTGCCCACTGACTCTGGTGCTCAGGTGACGGGGCAGATGCAGAGAACCGCTATCCTCAGCACATGGGCCAGGTGTCAGCCCACCTCTGGTCAGTGGAGCTCTTAGCAGTCTCATGCGTGGCAGCTCCGAGAGGGACCACCCTTGTCTGGCCTGGGCTTTCGAGCTGTGAACAGGTCATGGGAAGTGGGGGAGGCAGACGGCATTCATTCCAGGGCTGCCCCTTCTGGGGAGGAGAGGAGGAGGTGGCTCTGCTGGGGGTCCCAAGGCCTGTGCACCTGCAAGAGAAGCAAAGCCTGGGGTCACCATCTTCTCCTCAATCTTGGGGTGACACAGAATCCCCAAGGGGAGTCATGTGGCTCTTCCGCCCCACTCATCTCCAGGAATGGAGATATTCGCCCTCCTGCTTCTACCCTGGCCGAGCTATTAGCCAAGCAGGAGAGGATCGGGGGCCCGGTTCCACCACAGTTACACCAAATGCCAGCAGCCAGCTCCGCCCAGGGCCATGATGACCTTGTCTGTGGGGAGACATGGAGCAGTGATTTCTGGCTTCTACAAGTGGGTCCGGTGCCTCAGGGTCAAGGGCCCAGCCCTGATGACCAGAAAGGCCCTTGGCTTTATGAAATGCACGCGTGTACACGGAGCTGAGAAAACAAAACCAAAACAAGGCCCTGGGCTCTGCCTCAGGGGAGCTGACAGCCCTAGGCGGGCCCCAACCTGGATGCGCACTTGTTTGTTTCCAGGGCAGAGGCAGGTGGGCCAGGGTCAGGAAAGGGAGATGCAGGGAGAGGGAGGTGGTCCTGAGGGCAGAGGTGAGTCAGGGGAGCGGAGAGGGGAAGAGGCTGGAAGGAGCAGAGAGGGGACTAGGGAGGAGCTGGCCTGGAGAGGGGAAGAGAGGGGGGAGGGGGTGGGGAGGGAGAGGGGGAAGGGGCCCCCGGCCAAGGAGAGCTGCTTGCGCACTAGGGTCAGGCTCACCCTGGGATCAGACATCTGGGAGACAAGAGGGTCCTCAGAGGGGGGATGGAGGGGACAGAGAAGGGATCACTTGGGAGAGAGATCCTGGAAGAGAACTTTCCAGGCCATACAGAGAGGTGGGGGAACGGGGGGAGCCAGTCTAGACACAGAAACAAAGAGGGTGAGATGCAGAGAGACAGCAAGGGGAAAGGAGAGAGACACGGATGGAGCGGGAGAGACCAGCCTGCAGCCACAGGGAGGTGGAGGCAAACCAGGCCAGAGCGGGCCCTTCCGAAAGGCACTTAGGCTGTTATGTCCGTGATTGCGCCCTTGGCCCCCTGTGGGCACGGCGGCCCTGAGTGACGGGTGGAAGGAAATAGATGTGCAAAATACATGCACTTTTCCGAAATGGGCCCAATCATCAGTGGCAGGCCTAAATGTCAGCACACACAGCAGAGCCCTGGGCTGCCAGCTGCATCAGACCTTGTGACAGAGCTTCCTGGCAGCTGCCTGGCCTGCCTCCCCCCTGCTCTTCTCCCCTCACCCCCTCCCCTGCCCCAGGCAGCCGCCCACCCAGCCCCAGGCCGCCATTCCCTCCAGCCTCTCATTCCATTGATCCTGGAGGGGCACAGACAAAAAGCACTTTGGAGGAGTCCTTTTCTAAACTGGGGTCCCCACCCCACCTTCTCAAACTCAACCTCCCCCTGGGACCTTCCCTCTCTGACCGCAGGGACAGTCCCTCCCCAAGTCCCTTAACTCCCAGGCTGTAAGAGGAGCCAGCAGTGCTGCCAAGGTCAAGCACACAGGCCGGCCTGGTTCTGAATCCAGCTCCGCCACACACTGTCTTTGCAACTCGGGCGCTTTACTCAACCTCTCTGTGCCTCTGCTCCCTGGACTGTAACATGGGCAGGCCGGTGCCCATGGCGCTCATCAGAGAATTACATGAATGAATAGATGGGAAGCTCGGAGGACAGGCCCTGGGACACTGTACGTGTTCAGTGCTAGCTGCCGTTGGGCTCACTGTGTGACAGGGAGGCAGCTTTGGTGGGAGCTTGAGAACCACAGAAGATGCTTGGGCAGTTCCAGAGCCTCCTCCCGCAGTGTGCTCCCAGCATCCCCCGGGAACTTGCTACACCTGCAGAACCTTCAGCCCCACCCCAACCTGCTAGATTAGAACCTGCATCGTAACAGGATCCCAGGTCAGTGGGGGCCTGTCAAGTCTGAGGAGCCTGCTCTTGGCATAAGGAGGCCAGTTAGTGGCTCACTTATCTGGTTCTGGTGGGAGTTTCCATGAAGGGCAGTGGCCCTGGCTGGAGAGGAAGGCCGTAGGTGTGCCAAGCCCTGATGACTTACTGCACATTGTGCTGGATACGTTAGCCCTTAAAACAACCCTGCACCCCACTTTCCAAATGAGGAGATAAAGCTCAGAGGGGCTGCGTACCTTGCCCAGGGACAAGCCCTCCGTGTGAGGCATTGCCAGGGCGGGAGTGGGTCTGACCACCGGGAGCAGGGATAGCAGTGGGGCTGGAGGGGCGCAGGTTTGGAGGAGGCCGAGCCCCCCAGGAATGGAGGCTGAGAGACATGAGGGAGGGGGCACCATGACACAAGCCAGGGGACCTTGGCCTGCATGGGCCGAGACTCAGGAAAGAACCAGAGGACGGTAAGCTTGATGCCAGACCAGCTGACCTTGGAGGAGGAGGGTCGTGCCAGTGGTGGTGCCCAGAATGTCTGGGGTGCAGGAGAGATGCTGATTTGGGACCATTTATCCAACCGCTTGCCAGGCATTCCATCCATCTCACTGGCTCTATGAATGGATGTTCCTTCCATTATCGATGTGCAAGTAGAGGCTCAGAGAGGTAAGTAATTTGTTTATGATCACACAGCTTACAGGCACAGCTCTGAGATCGGAGCCTACAGCTGCCTGGTGAAGAGCTCGCAATCTTTCCCTTGTACCAAACCACAGGTAATACGATGCTTGAAGTGGGTTCCCCCGAAAGCAGACCTGGAGGGGGACAGGGAGTGGCCCAACAGAAAAGGCAGAAGGAAACCGGGAGGCCTGCCCTGCAGACCCTCTGTGAGCTGCAGGAGGTCCGCCCTCCCCCCCCCCCCCCCCCCCCCCCCCCCCCCCCCGGCGCCAGAGAGCAGGCTCCTTCCTTCTTCCGGCTGAATCAGGAAGGGTTGCCGCATCTCTCCGCGGGGAGAGCAGAGGCCGGGCAGCTGCCCAGGCTACAGCAGGCTGGTGGCAAAGTGATGACCAGAAGGCAGGATGGCTGACCCACCCCTTTTTCTGGAAAAACACTCAGTTGTCTGCCTGGTCAAGAAAATATTAACTCAGCCAGCAGAGCCCCCTCTCATCCCTTTGGAACCATGGAATCTGCACTGGGGAAGGATTGCGATACAGATTGGGGGGGAGGAGCATCTGCGGTGGGGAGGGCCTCCCCAGGGGTAGGGTCGGTCCACGCACTGTGTAGGGGCTGAGGCCTGAGCCTGGTGCCACCTCCTGGGGATGGGAGCAGTCTACCAGAGAAGGTACCCAACCGCATCACTAGTCCTGCCTTCAGGCGCTCTGAACTCTGGGTTCTAGCAACGCAAAGGCTTTGGCTGGGGGCTCTGGCCAAGGTCCTGAAGAGCCCAGGTTTTATTTATTATTTTTTTAAATATAGTTTATTGATTTTTTACAGAGAGAGGAAGGGAGAGGGAGAGAGAATTAGAAACATCGATGAGAGAGAAACATCAATCAGCTGCCTCCTGCACACCCCCTACTGGGGATGTGCCCACAACCAAGGTACATGCCCTTGACCGGAATCGAACCTGGGACCTTTCGGTCCGTAGGCCGATGCTCTATCCACTGAGCCAAACTGGTTAGGGCCGTGGTCGGCAAACTGCGCTCGCGAGCCACATGCGGCTCTTTGGCCCCTTGAGTGTGGCTCTTCCACAAAATACCACGGCCTGGGCGAGTCTATTTTGAAGAAGTGGCGTTAGAAGAAGTTTAAGTTTAAAAAATTTGGTTCTCAAAAGAAATTTCAATCGTCGTACTGTTGATATTTGGCTCTGGTGACTAATGAGTTTGCCGACCACTGGTAGGGCAAGAGTCCAGGTTTTAAATAGCAGCTAGCCTTGCTGTGAGCCTGCCTGCTTCCACCGCGCTCTTTTTTCTCCTTTTTTCCTAAAATATATATGTGTGTGAGTGAGTGAGTGTGTGTGAGTGAGTGTGTGTGTGTGTTGAGGTTGTTCCTGGGGGACTATTAACTAAGAATAATTTATCCAAGAAATTTGTTATGTTAGAATTACCAATTAGATATGATTATAACTTACCCTGGCTAACACTGCACTACTGTTGGAAATCTGAATCCCATTAAAATCTAATTAGCATATATTAAGTCGAAGGCGGTTTTACTGCAGTGCGCCAGCAGGTTTGAGCCACGCCGGGCACATGGATTTGCCGCCCACTTCAGCACGCGGGCCACGTTGTTCACAGAGCCCAGGTGTGTGCCAGGCAGCCTCCGGGCGCTGTTCTCTCCCTAAACTGGGACCAGATGGCCCATGCCTATCGAGAGGGGCAGCTCCAAAGTGGACATGACGTTCGAGGCTCTGACCCTGGGTGGGCGGCCAGGATCCACAAAAAGGCATCGTTGCGGTTCACACAGTCGGGGTGCTCTGGGCTGAGAGGACAGGGACTGATGTTGGCAGCCCCTAGGAGCCAGTTGCCTCGGTGACTGAATTCCAGCACCACAGAATGTATCCCTCCCTGGGCTTGAGGGCATGGCGGGTCCGGATGTGAGGGCGTGGCTGCTGTCATACCTAGCAAACGCCTGGCACAACAACAGCAAATGTTTATTGAGCTCCTACAGGGGGGCCACAGGCCTTATTTTCTTATGATTTTTCTTTTTAATGTATTGTTATTGATTTCAGAGAAACATCAATGAGAGAGAATCATTGATCGGCTGCCTTCTGCACGCCCCACACCGGGGATCAAGCCCAGAACCCGGGCATGTGCCCTGACCAGGAATTGAACCATGACCTCCTGGTTCATAGGTCGACGCTCAACCACTGAGCTGGGCATGTTCTTATTCTTAATCCTTACGGAAACTCCAAGACAAAAGTTCTAGATTTATGCCCATTTTATATACGATGAACCTGAGGCTTACAGAGGTTAAGGCACTTTCTCGAGGCCCCAGACCACTAAGTGGCAGAATCAGTATTTGAACCCTGATGGCTTTTCTGAAAAGTTGTCTCTCCTACAACCTGTTTGAGGATGAATGAGGTCCTTCCTCCAGGTCTAGGTCAGGCCTCGCCACTACCTTCCTCTGCCAGCAGGGGGCGGAGGTGAGCAAGGAGGGAACTCAGGGCCAGGCAGGCTGTGTCAATGGGTGTCACCTACAAGGTCCCTAGGGCTGTAGTGGCAAACTGCGGCTCTTTGGCCCCTTGAGTGTGGCTCTTCCACAAAATACCACGGCCTGGGCAAGTCTATTTTGAAGAAGTGGCGTTAGAAGAAGTTTAAGTTGAAAAAATTTGGCTCTCAAAAGAAATTTCAATCGTCGTACTGTTGATATTTGGCTCTGTTGACTAATGAGTTTGCCGACCACTGCCCTAGGGAATACTCCAGGTGGGGACTGTGGCCCCAAGATGATGCTGCAGAGATGCAAGCTGGATGCAAGCATCCCAATCAGTGGTTCTAAGGATTTTTTTAGGGGAAAAAAAATCCTTCTTTCGGGTTCAAAGCATATTGAATGCAGTAGATTAGATGGTTGTACAGCACATTTTCTCTCCCCGCCACCACCTCCCAGGTGATATGGACTTCCCCTTCCGCACCCCGTTGATGTTGAACGGGGCCAGGGCACTCGCTTTGGCCGATGGGCTGTTAGTGAACCCACCATGAGCGGCCCTTCATATGTGCTTCCTGTGAGCTTGCTCCCCACTGGCGCTTCTGCCGACCCCGGGGACGTGCCTGAGTGCCAGGTTCAAAGAAGATGAGAGATGCCTGGGTCAAGGCCAGCCTAGGCCAGCTGGACCATAATTAAGAAATACACACTCTCAAATGCCACTGAGGGACCCTCCAAAGGCTTAACAGGGCAGCTCTGCTCCCCAAGCCCCACCCACAGGTGGGGTGCAGGAAACGTTTGAGCAGTTCCTGCTCCCCCAGCCTTGGGGCTGAGCTGAAATTGACAATAAAGGAACAGCTTACACCTCCCTGGGCTCAGTTTGCACCAGGCCTGGGACAGGCAGGGAGGCCGCGATCTGGGCGGAGACAGACGCATGCCCTGGTCATCTGCGGGCACCACCAGCAGGTTTCCAAACACAGAAGATGACGGAGGAGAAGGCGCCGTGTCACGTGCTGGGGCTGCCGTCACAGAGCTCCACGCACCGGGGGCTCTGAACGCCAAAATCTCTGTCCTCGCCGCTCTGCAGGCAGGGAGGCCAGTGTCCACAGCGCTGGTTTCTTCTGAGTCCCGCCCCCCACCACTTCCCCTCCTCGGCTGGTTGGTGGCCGTCTCTTCCTGTGTCATCACTCGGTCTTCCCTCCATACACGTCTGATGACCTCATTTTAACTTAAGGACTCTCTTCAAATACAGGCGCATTCCAGGGCACCGGGGGGGGGGGGGGGGGCGGTGGAGAGGCTGGAGCATGTGAATCTTGAGGGGACACAGCACAGCCCACGGTAGTGATCCTCAGACTGAGGGACCAGATGCCACTCCTCAGGCTGCCCCAGAGGCCTTGAAGGACCTTCTTCGGGACAGGTGTGTTGGGGGGGGGGGGCGCTCTGTCCCATGATCCCAAAGGGTTGTGCCCTTTACAAACTCTGCCTGCACAGCAGTGAGCATGAGCCAGCGGCCACCGCACACCACGGCACGGAGGAGCCAGACAAGAGGGTGAGCAGGAGATGCCAACAGGTAGGAGCACCTCGGGTGATTCCCTGCGCACCAAGTTCAGCGATGGGCCGCGCGAATCTCTGCTGTCGGAAGCCAGGCCGCATCGTGGCTAGTTACCTGGGAGGAGGGAAACATTGACTAGAGGGGTGCTGTCATCCTCGCTTTTCATCTGGGACGGGGTGCAGAATTGGGATCATTTTGTGCAGATCCATTGGGCCACGTGCCCTTTTTAGTTTAGTCGGTAAGATCACACACACCAATGTCGCCGTCTGGCTGTGACGGGGCTCCGTGGCTGTGTCAGAGGTCATGGAGAAAAGCTGGGTAAAAGGGACTGGGAACTCTGCACTATTTTTGCAACTCATTGTGTCTTAAATTATTTCAAAATAACTTCTTTAATGCTATTAAAAAAAAAAAAAAACAATGAAAGCGAGACATTTTATCTTAAGGTTTTGTACCATTTTCAGGCCCGCAAGAGTTGCAATGAATTTTAAATTAAAAAATGAATAAAAAAGATTTATGCACTTTTCCGCGTATATGTTATACTTCAATTAAACGTGGGGAAAAAAGCCTCTGCCAGTCTCTCTGAGCTTCTTCAAAGAGAGGAGGGAAGCGGCAGAATACAGATCCCACGCCTACAGTTCTAGGTCCTCTCATTCATTATTCGGAGGGAACGGGGAGGGGAGCACTGTCGCCATTTGCAGATGAGAAAACTGAGGGAGAGGCAGGGGACCTGCCCAGGGATACACAGCTCATCAGCCCGGTGCCGTCTGCTCAGAGGCCCCACACCGGTCCCTGACCATGCTTGGGCCAGTTGGAAGGTCACCCCTCCCACCTCTGCTGCCTCAGCCTGCCTTGCCCAGCCTCAGGGTGGGGCACTGCTGTTCCCCAATTGCCCCTCTACCTCCCACCCAGTCAGTCCCACAGGTGAGACTGCTGACATGAGGTTTCCCAAGGAAATTCCACCCACCTGCCAAGCGCCCGCTGGGCTGACTCCGGGCCATTATCAGCACTTTTAATTGCTCTGCTGAGCACACAGCTCCCCTTCCCGGCGTCCCCAGGGGCCCCGGAGCACATGCCAAGCCAGTCCCACTCCCCCAACATGTGTGTGCACCCTCAGCACCGAAGTCCCCAAGACACTTGGCGCTTGGACAAAATTAACTCATTTATCCAACCAACCCACTAGGGAGGACGGCCATTCATGGCCACTGGCACTAAAATTAACCCGGTGTATTAGAGCCTCTGAATTCTAGCTCACGCAGCAATTTCAGGGACTTCCAGGCATCTGGGAACAAGATCAGCAGGAGGAACTGGAGTTGATGACTGTGATTCAGCCTCAAAGATCGTCTCCGAAGGTGGACTGAAACCGGAGGCGGGGAGATTGTCTCCTGAGGTGGACGGAGGCCTGGGAGAGCCCGTGGGTCTGTGCTTGGGCCTTAGCTTCTCTGGGTCCTTCTGGCTGACAACTCTCAAGGGTAGCCAGGGAGTGTTCTGCAGGGTCCGTGAGCATATGAGCTTCAGACAATGTCCTCACTGCACGACTTCTCAGAGCCCTTACTGCACTAATGTGCCCCAGAGTCTCCAAGAAGGCCCATCTAAGACAGCGTTTCCCACTCTCCTTTGGAATGTCCCTCAGAGAAACGCTGGGCTGAGGCCTTCAGCACACGTGTCTCGAGGGCAGTTCTGCAATAAGGAAGGAACCTGCAGAGCTGGTCAGGTGACGGGCAGGAGGATGCCTGTCCCCATTTTGCAGATGGGGAAAACTGAGGCCTGGAGAGGGGAAGACACTTGCCAGGTCAGCAGGCAAATTAGGGCCAGAGCCAGCCCTAAATCAGCAAAGGTCAGGTGGGTGGAAATCACTCCGTTTCCTGGGGTCAATGGTGGGCAAGATTGGCATCTACACTCTCTACCGGGCCTGGAAGGAGGAACCAGCAGAGAGACATAATTTTATGTGTACCTGTGACATTTACAAAGCTCTTTCAAAACCATTCCTTATTCTTTTTCTTTAATTGTCATTATCCTTTATAATTTTTGCAAACTTTCTGTACTTCTTCGGCATTCAAGCCCCATTTTGAAGAGGAGGAAACTGGGCCTGGACGGGGCGGTGTGATTTGGCCAAGGTCTCAGGTCCCATTGATGGCAGAGCAGGGACATTGCCCCGGTGTCCCAAGATCCTGAGTCCCGGCCAGCTTTCCACGCAGGACTCCAGCCCCTGCCAGAAAGGGCAGGACATAGCCTTGCTCAGTCCAGTGCCCACAGCGGAGGGAGGCTTGGGCTCTGGTGAAGGGTCCCCGGGCGGGGGAGGGGGGCGCCCACTAACGGGGCGATTTGGGATTCCCATCCTTGAGACCCCGCTAACTGGTTGGATGGTGGGCACCACTGAGGCAAGCGTGGCCTGGGGAGCTGGCTTCTCTGGAAACCGCCCGAGGCGCCTGTGGAGGATGGGGGTGGGGGGCAGGGGGCGGGGGTGGGGGGGGCCAGGAAACGCTGGAGGTGTTTCTGAGACATCACATCACCGATTTCCCACTTTGCTCCTCTTCCGAGGGCAGCCCAGAGCCTGGGCCTGAAGCTGTTTCACTGGCTGCCTCGCCCCTGCAGCGTTTCAGGGTGACGAGGGTGGATCGCCTCCCTCGTCACACCCTGGACGCTGTCAGCCGAAGAGGCTCAGAGGAGAGTGGGGGTGGGAGGAAAGAGGGGTCCAACTGGCTGCCCAGGAAGCAGGTCTGATGAGAGGGAAGTGGGGGTCTGAGATGGTGCTTCCTCCTCAAGCCCCTCAAACCCCAGGAGGAGGCCCCGTGCCTGCGGGCCGGGCCGGAGGGGCGGGGCCATGGAAGGTCATCTCTGGCAAAATGACCATCGTTGTGGAGGTGCCCATGACAGCTGATAGGAAGACACAGCCTCCTGGGACGGCGTGTCACTGTCACCTTTTGCTCGGATGCACTTGACCTCTGTGCATGCCAAGACTCTTCCCAGCCCCCTAACCTAAGGTGGCCTTGTCTGTGAGCCTTCGGCGAGTGGACACCAGCTCCGCCACCTTGTTTCACCCAGAGCCACCTGATCCGATCGGCCAACCCAGGTCATAGCTCCCACCTCTCAAAGCCAGAGGGTGGGAACTACCCTCCACCTTTTAGCGGGAGAAACTGCAAAGGGCATGGGTTTGGGGAGGCCTGAGGAGTGGGATTAAGTCACCGTCTCCCACAGGGGAGGGGGGTGCTCTGTGGGTGGGAGGACAGAGGAGCCAGTCCAGATGCCCGTTAGGGGAGTGGAAGGTCCCACAGGGATGGGTCACAGTGGTCCTTCCTGCCCCGGGGCCATTACAGCATCATTCATTCATTCACTCATTCACTGGACAACGTTGAAGGTATTCACGTTGAACAGGTGACTTGCTGTGTGGCCGCCTTGTTCTCGGCGTTCGGGTGACAATGAAGTGAAAGGAGTCAAGGTCCAACCCTCAGGACCAAGAGGCTCTGCTTCTTTCTCTGGCTCCTCCACCACTTGCTCCGTGACCTTGGGAAGGTCACTTCCTCTCCGGGCCATCGCAGCCTCCACCAACGGTACCGTACATCTGTAGACCACTCTTAGCGTTGTCAAATGGGCGTCATTGAACGTGCTCTGTGAAGCTCCACAGATGGGTTTTATTGCCTCCCGCCTTGACGAGTGAAGCTCTAATGGATAGGAAACGCAGCTCCTCGGAAGCGCTCTCCAGAGAGGAGGGGGCGGGGGCGGGCGAACCCCTGATAACGAACCCCAGGATCTCCTCTACCACAAAGTGGGTCCCTGGATAACGGTGATGCTTGTCATTTCAAACAACGTTTGGGGCCACACAATTCCCGTGTGACCCAGAGACTGGGCCAGCTTCCTTCATCTTCCCTTTTATTTAAAAGAGCCGCTGCTCTGAACATTTCAAAGATCTCCGTAGAACTTTTCCAATTTAATTTAAATAAAGTAAAAGAAAAAGACTGCCTCCTCCTAACCGGCTTCACAAATGAAAGAGTTGGAAATGGGATGTCAGCCAGGCCGCGCAGAGCAGCCTAATCGCTCCAGCTCCGTGTTTAATCAGGGGCCGAGCGCCACCTCCCAAACCGGGCCACCCATCCACAGAGGGAAAGGGGGCGGGTCCCTCTCCCTCCCTGTCCGGTCCAGCCCACCTCGCCACCTAGGACGGGGTCACGTCCACAGCAGGCTTCTCACAGGGTGGCCACAGAGTGCCCAGGGGCTCAGCCCTACTTGGGTCAAGCCTCTGCTTGGGTCACATGTGCTGATGTCCGTGGGCCAAAGCAAGTCACGTGGCCCAGCCCAGCATCCGTGTGGGAAGGGCCCCTGCCAGGGCGCGGACAGGGAAGGGCGGCCCACGGGGGAGCTGTGCATTAGCAACCTCCCCTGGTGCCGAGTGGGCCAGCTCCCCGGCCCCCAGTGGCACAGTTCTTAGCTGGGTGTTGGGCTCTTCGAGAGTCTCCACAGGATGTGGGTCCAGCTGCCCACAGCTGTAACCCACTCACGACCACACACCTGATCATGGGCTTTTCTCTCTTTCCTGACTCCCTTTCCCCACTCGCCCCCTGCGCTTCCTGAAATCCCCGCCCAAATAACGTCCCTGCACCCATGTCCTGGTTCAGGGTTGACTTTGAGGAAACCCACCCAGGGTCCATAGCAGAGCCAGGAGTTGGAATCCGAAGCATGTGTTCCATTCTGCCGACGTGGCCCCTTGGAGGGACTGGGGTGGGGGCGGAGGACAAGATGAGATGGGAACATGGCAGCTAGGGCACTGGGGAGCCACTGCAAGCTGCATGCAGAGAGGGGCATGATCAGCAGACACTCCAGCCCCTCAACGCCTTGGCCTGGCCTCCAGGGATGGACCAGGCTGGGTGAGGGACAGGCCCTGACCCGCCCAACAGGGACAGGAAGACAAGACCCCGCGATGGCCTGCCAGGTCGGGAGGACCCTCAGGTTCATCGGGTCCCCAGAGTCGTGCTTACAATTTGCTGGCCTGAAACCACTCCTGCCCCCGCCCTTTCCTGAGTTGTACTGATTATGCAAATCTCCCATCCCAAGCAAAGCAGGCTGGGAGTAAGGCAGCTCGACAGGATAAGATGGGCAAACGACAGATTACAGCCACCCACTCTGGTAAACACAAGTTTAATTGCTTTTTCAGGGGGGAGAGGAGGCAGGGGACAGACGCCGAAATAAAACAAATTCCCAATCAGCTATGTCAGGGCCGCCAATCTAATGGCGGATAACAGTAGACTCTGATCGGGGAGGGAGGAGGCGAGAGGTGGAGAGGGGGTGCTGGAGACCTGAGGGGTGCCCTGGAAAGGCAGGGGGCACTCTGCCCTTCAGGTCAGTCTGGTCAAGGCCAGGATGCTCTGTCCCCCTCTGGTGGGGGAAGCTGATTGTTGGGGCTCTCCCCTGGAGCTTTCACAGCAAGTTAGGAAATGCTGCCTAACATTTATGGAGTGCCCACTATGTACCAGGCACTGGACTACCTGAATTGATCACTTAATCTTCACAGCAACCCTATGACAGGAGTATCCTCTCCGTTTACAAGTGAGAAAATGGAAATGCATATTCCATTTGCTGAAGACACAGGGAAAATGGTTCATTCGAACACCCGGAGCCCGAGAACCAATTTATTCAATAAGCCCCCAGTTTATTGAGCCCTTGCTCTGTGTTGGCTGCTTCAAATCCTAGCAACCCTGTTATGTACGTGGGCAGAGTTCTCCTCCTCATTTCAAAGATGAGGGAACTGGGTTTAGAGAAACTCATAACTGTTGCAAGTTCATATAATTAATAAAGGGTAAGGCTAGGATTCAAATCCAGGTCTTTCCGATGCCAGGGACGGTGTCTTTAACTACTAAACCAGACAATGTCCCTGAATACTATTGCACACATCCAAGTCATAACTCCTACCTGTTGGATAGTTCTTCTGTGCCCATTGCTCCTTCTCATGTCTTCAGTCCTGACAGGCCTTCAACCAGAGGATGGCGACAATAATGGTAACATCAGCAACAGCATTCACTGGGTGTTTACCTTACTCAGCATGAGCTGGGCCATCAGTGCTATATACTAGTATATATGTCATCTCACTGAGTCTCCATACTATCATTCTCATTTACAGGTGGGGAAACTGAGGCACGGAGAAGCAGAAGCTTGCCTATGACCTCTCAGTTTCGGGGTGAAGGAGCCCAGTCTGCCAAGCCCGAGTGCAAGCACTTCCGGCTGCCAGGTAACCTAGGTGTGTAGTGAGGGTCCTGGCCCCAGGCCTTGCTGCTTTTTCTGGCCAGCATTTGAGTAACTTCTCTGAAATTGGAGACTTTCCTATTCGGGCTCCAGAATGACCTGGTTGTTGCTGGTGGGCCCAGCCGGGAATTCGAGGGACAAAGGAAAGTTGAAAATGCCCCTGCCCTGGCCCAAAACCTGGGATCCAGCCAGGTCGGGAAGGCACCTTGCCCCTCCCTGTTATAGCCATCAACACAGACCAGGAAGTGTTCACTGGAGCCTGTGTGAGGTGGCACAGGGCACAGGGAGCAGCCCTGGAGGGACTGGGGTGGAGGGGCGGGGAAGGGGGGACGGGACATAAATCCACAATGGCCTGAGTTCCACTGCCAGCTGTGTGACCTCAAGAAAGCAGCTCTCCCTCTCTGAGCCTTTATCTCCTTCCACAATGAGGGGATAGTGATATAGGTATCATGAGGTTCTTCTAAGGATCTCACTAGATAGTGGGTGTGGCTGTGACACACTAACAGAACATCGTCAGGGGCCACAAAAACATCAGGCACAGCCCAAGAAACCATCAGCAAACGAAAAGAGAGCCCACTGTATGGGAGGACATATTTGGCAATGATACATCTGATAAAGGGTTAATACACAAAATATAGCAGGAACTCATACAACTTAACAAAAGGAAGACAAATAATTCAATTGAAAAATGGGCCAAGGACCTAAATAGACACTTCTCCAAAGAGGACATACAGATGGCCAAGAGACATATGAAAAAATGCTCAAAGTCACTGACCATCAGAGAGATGCAAATTAAAACTAAACAATGAGGTATCACCTCACACCTGTCAGAATAGCTACCATCAACAAATGACAAGTGCTGGTGAGGATGTGGAGAAAAAGGGAACCCTGCCTGGTACACTGCTGGTGGAAATGCAGACTGTGCAACTACTATGGAAAACAGTATGGAGTTTCCTCAAAAAACTAAATATGGAACTGCCATTTGACCCAGTGATCCCACTTCTAGGAATATATCCTAAGAAACCCAAAGCACCAATCAGAAAGAATGTATGCCCCCTATGGGCATAGCAGCACAATTTACAATGGCTAAGATCTGGACACAGCCCAAGTGCCCATCAGCAGATGAGGGGATAAAAAAGCTGTGGTACATGTACACCATGGAATTATATGCAGCAGTAAAAGAAAAAAAAGAAGAAGAAGAAGAATCTCTTACCCTTTGACACAGCATGGAAGGACCTGGAGAATATTATGCCAAGTGAAATAAGTCAGTCAGAGAAAGACAAGTATCACATGATCGCACTCCTATGCGGAATCTAAGTAACAAACTGAAAACAAACAAACAAAAAAGCATCAGGGGTTATTTTTGTTTTGTTAATCCTCACCCGAGGATTATTTTCCCATTGATTTTTAGACAGAGAGGGGGAGAGACAGAAAGAGAGAAACTTCCATGTGAGAGAGATACATCGATTGGTTGCCTCCCACATGTGCCCCGACCCAGGGCCGGGGAACGAGCCTGCAACCGAGGTCCATGCCCTTGACCAGAATGGAACCCAAGACCCTTCAGTCCTTGGGCTGACACTCTAACCCAGGCGTGGGCAAACTTTTTGACTCGAGGGCCACAATGGGTTCTTAAACTGGACCGGAGGGCCGGAACAAAAGCATGGATGGAGTGTTTGTGTGAACTAATATAAATTCTTTTTTTTTTTTTTTTTTTGGTTTTTTATTTTTTATTTTTTTTTTTGTGGTTCTCAAAAGGATTTTTATTTTTTTAATTTTTTTAAATAAATCTTTATTCAGATTATTACAATTGTTTCTCCTTTTTCCCCCCATAGCTCCCCTCCACCCGGTTCCCACCCCACCTTCTGCCCTTACCTCCCCCGACTGTCCTCATCCATAGGTGTATGATTTTTGTCCAGTCTCTTCATGAACCCCCCATACCCCTTTCCCCCTGAGAGTTATCAGTCCACTCCCTTTCTATGCCCCTGATTCTATTATATTCACCAGATTATTCTGTTCCTCAGGTTTTTAATTCACTTCATTTTTAGGTTCACTTGTTGATAGATATGTATTTGTTGTTCATAATTTTTATCTTTACTTTTTTCTTCTTCCTCTTCTTTAAGAATACCTTTCAGCATTTCATATAATACTGGTTTGGTGGTGATGAACTCCTTTAGCTTTTTCTTATCTGTGAAACTCTTTATCTGCCCTTCAATTCTGAATGATAGCTTTGCTGGGTAGAGTAATCTTGGTTGTAGGTTCTTGCTATTCATCACATTGAAAATTTCTTGCCACTCCCTTCTGGCCTGCATAGTTTCTGTTGAGAAATCAGCTGACAGTCATATGGGTGCTCCTTTGTAGGTAATTAACTGTTTTTCTCTTGCTGCTTTTAATATTCTCTCTTTGTCTTTTGCTCTTGGCATTTTAATTATGATGTGTCTTGGTGTGGTCCTCTTTGGATTCCTTTTGTTTGGGGTTCTGTGCGCTTCCTGGACTTGTAAGTCTATTTCTTTCACCAGGTGGGGGAAGTTTTCAGTCATTATTTCTTCAAATAGGTTTTCAGTATCTTGCTCTCTCTCTTCTTCTGGCACCCCCATAATTCTGATGTTGGTACGCTTGAAGTTGTCCCAGAGTCTTCTTACACTATCTTCAACTTTTTGGATTTTTTTTTTTTTTGCTTTTTGCTTTTTCGGTTGAGTGTTTTTTGCTTCTTTGTATTTCAATTCTTTGACTTGATTCTTGCGTTCCTGTAGTCTGTTTTTTGGTCTCTGTATAATATTTTTTATTTCAGTCAGTGTATGTTTAATTTCTAGTTGGTCCTTTTTCATATCTTCGAGGGTCTCATTATATTTATCGGCCTTTTCTAGGATATTCTTGAAAAGCCTTATAACCGTGGTTTTGAATTCTATATCCAGTCGTTTGTTTTCCTCCATTTCTTTCTTTTGTGATCTGTTTCTTTGACGCCGCATTTTCACTGCTTCCCTGAGTTGGTAGGGTAAATTTGTATGCTAGGTTTCCTATATGGCCCAGTGGGTCGGCCTCCCCAGTTAACCTGAGGTGGACACTCTTGGTGCACCCCTTTGTGGACTGTGTGTACAGCCTTGTTGTAATTAAGTCTTGATTGTTGTTGGTATCACTGGGAGGAACTGACCTCCAGGCCAGTTGGCTGTAAGGATCAACTGCGTCTATGCTGGGAGAAGTTCGGTGCTGGAGACAGCCTTATAGGATTAGACTTGCCAAATTGCAATAGCCTCTGTGCTCAGCTTGGATGGGGTGGAGTCTCAGGGCGGAGCAGACAGTCTTGGCTTCCCTGCAGCCTTGCCCTTGCGCGCACACGCAGACCTCTGCCTTCCCCGGCTCCCAAGTCTCCGCCCGAGTCTCCGCCCACAAGACCGTGGGTCCCCAGGGGCTCGCCTGGAACTGGGGTTCAGTGCAGTCAGAACTGGGGCTCAGTGCAATCAGGAGCCTCTGACTCCCTTCCACTAGGGAAAGCCTGTGGCAACCTCCGCAGCCTTTTTGCGCACTGGCACGTGCATTCCTTCAGACTTCTGCCTTTCCCAGCTCGAGTCTCCGCCCAAGAGTCCAGACTCCCCCCACAAAAGCCTGGGTCCCCAGGGGCTCGCCCGGAACTGGGGTTCAGTGCAGTCAGAACTGGGGTTCAGTGCGGTCAGGGGCTTCCTTCCCCCTTCCGCCAGAGAAAGTCAGCCAGGCTCTCAGCCGCCCTTCCTCTCTGCGTGCACAAAGACCCTTTGCCGTACCTCCAATTCTCTGTGAGCTTTTCTCTTTGCTTCTAGTTGTAGAATTTTCACTCAGCCAGCTTTCCTGTGGTTCTGGATGGTGTCCGTTCTGTCTTTTAGTTGTAGTTTTGAAATTGTTGTGCGAGGCAGCAGTTTAGGTGCTTACCTATGCCGCCATCTTGGTTTCTCGAGAACTAATATAAATTCAAAGTAAAGGAGCAGAGGGGAGAGTAAGAGAACCCTCCGCTCTTTCAGCTCCGTGGGCCGGATAGAACAGCCAAACGGGCCGTAGTTTGCCCACGGCTGCTCTAACCACTGGACAAACCAGCCAGGGCGGTCAGACATTATTTTGAGCACATAGAGCCCAGTTCCTCATGCTGGGCACCACTTGAATTCATGTGCACACAGTAGGACAAGTCAGTGCAGCTGGCTCCCACGGAAAAGAGAGAGGTACACAGAGGAGGCTGACGTGGCACATGCTCTGCAGAAGGCTCCCTTTCTTGATACTCCTGGGATTGGAATCAGAACGGGCTTGAGGTGGCATTTTAGATGAGCTTCCCAGTAACTCACCTGAAAGCCTTAAAGCCAGTCCTTCTCAAGCGAGGGGCTGTATTGAGTACTGTTTGGAAAGCCCCTCCTGTGTGCCAGGGACGTTACATACATGATTTGGAAGCACATGGTCTAGTTAGGAGTGGTGCCGCCCAGAACAGTTGCGTGACCTACCTGCCCACGGCCACGGGGGAGTCCCAATCCACATCGCAGTCACGCTCGTCCTCTTCGCAAAGTGAAGGGAAGGCTGCAGGAGTGTCAGGTGACCGCTGCTTTTGAGCAATCCTGGATGCCATCCTGGCAGGGGTGGCGGGTATCTCCTACCCAGGTCCCTGGAGAACAAGCAACTGGCAGCCCCGCCTCCAAGCAGCGCTGGCCCAGGAGGTGAGGAAGAGCACTGCCCGAACACCCCTCATTTGATCATGGTCTCTGCTGTGGATTTAAGAGGCACCAAGCCCCAGGGCTCCAGGGGTTCATCTAACCATGAGGCCTCTGTGGTTGGGAAATGGAGATTTACAGACTTCCATTTAAATGCAAATGCAGCATTGTCACCCCCGGAACCAGAGATCCGGATCTTAACAGTATTAAAGTCACCGTGGTCCCCTATCTCCTGCTCAGCTGGGCCAGCTCTGGGCCCCCATTTAATCCTTCAGGTGCTGCAGGCACCTGCTGGAACCAGGCCTGGGGAGGACAGGGGACAGGGGCCCAGGTAATGGACTCTGAGTCAGTGCCCTGCCTCCCTTCAGCTGCAGTGGCCCCCATGACCTGGGTTGGCATGCAGGTGTTAACCTCCAGCCCTGTCTGTGGTTGCAAGACCTTGTCAAGGTCACGCACTGCTGGGAAATCCTGGAGCCAGGACTGAGCCTTCTTACGGCTCTGGAACTCCAGGAAGGCCACGCTCTGTGTCGAGTGGCACCACCTGAGTCCTCAGAAAAAAACGGGTAGGGGCCCAAGAAATCATCCTTGAGTTGAAAGCAAGTAAAAACCTATCACATAAATTAAGCTAATAGCAACGGGGGGGGGGGGGGGTGGAGTATTTTATTGAGCATCTACTATGTGCCAGGCAGAGAACATGCCATTTCATCCTCGCAAGGTCCTAGGAGGTAACTTTTGGCATCCTCATTGTTGAAGGGAAAACTGAGACTCAGGGAGGTAAGGAGGCTGCAGAGGTCACTCAAGGAGAAGGTACCAGTGTCTAGATTTGGACCCAAGTTTGTCTGACTCCCAAAGTTAGGCTCTTGACCACGACTCCGGACCCTGCCCTCCAGCCAGCTCCTGTGTGGCCTCTGGTAAGTGGTGTTCTCTCTCCACTGCTGCTTCTAGTTCTAACATGGACATAGTAGCCACATCCACCTTATAGGGTCTTGGATCTGGGAATTAAGCGAGTGACTATAAAGCCCCCAAACTGGGAACAGTGTCTGGTGCACAGAAAGAACTTAACAAATGCAGTATTAGCAACAATTACTATTCATCACACTCAGAAAGTGGGGGTGCCTCAAGAGAGGTACGGACTACACACTGGGGCGGGGGGCGGGAGGGACGGGTTCTAGGGGACTCAGATTTCATGCTGGGTGTGAAATCAAGGTCAGCTCCTGGCAGTAGGCAGCCCTTGCACTGGGCCTCAGGGGTGGGCAGGAGAGCGGGTCAGGAGAGGGAACAACTGGAGAGTCTAAGGCAGAGTCAGGAAGTGGGTAGTTGTCCTGTCAGGCTGACCCCGGGTGGCACCCACAGAAGGTGCAGGAGGGTGCAAAGGTCATCTGTGGCCGGCTGGAGGGCCTGGAATTCCAAGCTGGGAATCGGGGACTGTATTTTGCCCGCAATGGAAAGTGATGGATTTGGCAGCGTTTGGCAACAGACAGTGTGGCGGGTGGGGAAGGGGAAGCTGGGATCTATGGTCAGGAGAGTGACCATGTATGAGCCAGATGCTGTGCTGAGTCAGCTTCATAGGGACCTCACTCCCTCCTCAGAGCAATCGTGTTGGTCTTTATTACTATTACTCTGTTTCAGATGAGTCAGCCGTGGCTCAGCGGCCTTAGGGACCATTATTCCCAAGGTCACCGGACAGGGGTGGTGGAGCTGGCCCCACCCCCTCCCCCACCCCAGCACTGCTGCTCTCTGATGCTCACACCTCCGGTCTGGGTGCCTGGTAGACAGGGGACGCTCAGGTGACCAACTCCTCCTGGTTAGCTCAGGACTCTCCGCCTTTAAAACAAAGTCTTATGTCCCTGGAAACTCTTCTCTTGAGCAAGCCAGGACCATTGGTCACCCGAGCAATGACAGATAAATGGGACAAAGGGACTGGGGGGTGGGGGGTGCTGGGAAAGAGATGGATAAAGTTTTTGACATGCAGAGCTGGGCCCTCAGGGAGCAGGCCTGGCCACTGCTTCAGCACAAGGTCAGGGCAGAGGCCCAGATTTGGGGTCCACCCACAGAGAACTGGGGAGCCCCTGGAACCTAGAGAGAGGGAAGGGTCCATTCCGAGGAGGGGGTCTTCCTTCCCAGGCCAGAGAGGGCACAGAGACCCCTGGACCGGGTTCCAGAGGCCGACGGCTAAGTGGGGGTCCGGGAAGACCCTTCCCTCAATGCTATCTTAGCTACTGACCCTCACAGGGCTTTGGCTCAAGGCTTCCGTGTTTCTGGAATCTGTCCGGTTGGCCAGAAGACACAGTCCCTTCTTGGCACCAAGAGGAGGAGAGAGGGCAAACGGTTCGGTCCCGTTTCTCCTTCTGTCTCTCCACTTCCAGCTCACTCCATCTCAGGCCTCTGTGTGCTTTTGACCTTTGGCCTCAGAGACCGACCACAAAGGGTGCCAGGACTCAAGGCCAGCTATGCACAGGGGGCAGTACATCCCCAGGGGACGCCTGCAGTGTTAATGGAGAAGGAAATACCAAATTCCTCTTCAGCCCCCAAGTATAGAGACACTACTGGGGCAGCGATGGGGCGGCCCATCCACTCACTGGGGCTGAGGTCTGGGAGACCCCAAACTGGGTCTAGCTCTGAATGCTACCAGCGGGCTCTGTGACCTTGAGTGAGCTGCTTTTCCTCTGTGGGCCTTAGTTTACTCATCTGTCAAATGGAGCCCAAAGCTTCGCATGGGACTTTAGCTGTGGGGACCAAAAGACAATGTCAAGAAAGACAGGAAGGAGGAAGGGGGAGAGGGAGGGGGGAACAGTGAGAAGCATATAGGTGAGTTGTTCCAAGGAGAGGTACAGAGAAGTCAGGCTGATGGAAGAGGCAGGGGAGGGTGGCAGAGGTGGGCCCATCAATCAGTCCTTATACCCCCCTGCCCGCCCCTCCCGCCTCTCCCGCCCCGCCCAGCCTGGAGGATAATTACAAGGACACCAATTAAGAGGGCCAGCCCCCAGGCTTTCTTGTTTGAAGCCCTCCTGGTGAATTATGCAGGAGGCTGCCGAGAGAGGCAGGAGCTGGGATCACTTCATTATTGATGAGAGATGATGGGGCCTCTGCTGACAGCCCGCCTAAGAGATATGATTAGCTCGTAAAAAATTAATCGCTGTTCTTGGGGAGGACACAGATTAAAGCCCCAAGGAGCGGTGTAATCGATGCTCCCTAATTTCAGGGGACTTTGAAAAGGTTTTAGCGTAACTGGGAGGAGACAATTAAACTCAATTAGAATCACAAGTGCCCTCTGTCACTGCCTCCTGTGACGTGGGCATGGAGGTGGCCGGGAGAGAAGGGGCTGCAGGTGGCCGCTGTGGGGCGGGGCGGGGCGGCTGTGGGAGGCTGGCCCAACTCTGCAGCTCTTTCTCTCCCCAGGTGATCTCATGCTCACCCGTGGCTCCAATCACCACCTGGACTTCGATGACTCACACAGTTATGGCTCCGTCTGGACCTCTCCCCAGAGCGCCCCCTCCAAGTATTCAGCTGCTTTCTCAGGACCTCCTGTGGGATGTCTCAAAGGCACCTCCAACTCAAAGTGACCTCCCAGGCGCCCATCCTCCCCACCTGTATACCTGGTCCTGCCCCAAGATTCTGTCTTAGTGAATTGAAGAGCATCACCCTCAGCCAAATCCATCACCAAGACCTGCTGAGTTAACTCCTGGACACCCACTTTCCTCGTCTCCCTGAGGCCCCCACCTGGTCCAGACCATCTCCTCTCTCACCGGGATGACTTCAGTCACCTCCTCACAGGTATCAGATACTTCCGGGCTCCTGCCTCACCTCATGGCCCCTCCTCAGGTTCCACCTGAGGTTGGAGTGGGCACTTCCCGGCGGCTTGATTCACCGAATTCTGACATGGTCTGGCCTCAAACATGTGCCGTGATAGTCTTCTCGGGTGGCCCTGAGGCTCCTCTGATGTTGGGGGACCTGCGCTCACGCTCAACACTGAAGTTTGGGAAGGTCGACCCCCTGATGGATGAGGTCCCAGCCTCCCATTGGGGGCGGGTAGGCCATTCTGGGAGGCCTGTGCTCGATTCCCAGGGGGTGCCAACAGGATAGAGTTCTGTTGCCTAGAGCAGATCCCAGTAAATCGAACCCCTCCTCCCAGTTTATCACACATGTTCCCAATAAGCTACCGGCCCCCAAGTCCTCGTCTCTGCTCTGCTTTTGAGTGATGCCAGGCTAAGACATCTGCTTCCCTCCGGACCCCTTAGCACTGCTCTCCCCACCACATTAATGGTCTTCACTAACCACCTGATCACGTCCTCCTCCTGCCAAAACCCGCCAAGAAATCCCGGTGCTCTCAGGATAAATCAAAGCCCACACGTGGCCTCCAGAGTGAGATCACCCAACTCCTCCAACCCTGTCCCCTGTCCCCTCCAACCCTGTGCCCTGTCATGCACGTGCCCTCTGGACCTCATGTCCACCTTGACGGTTCCACCCTGGAGCTGGGGCCCGCACTGTGCCTCCGTGTCCCAGCCTCCTTTGCTCTGCACTCATGCTCATCCTTCCTGTCTTGCCCAGTGGCCATGTCTGCCAGAAGTTGTCCCGACCCTCTTGATGAGGTTAGCCCTCTTCTCATGAATTCTCATAGCGCCAGACCCCTCTCCTCTTACTGCTAATCAGAGTGCAATTTTGCAAATTTCACATGTCTTTGAGGGAATCGTTTGATTAAAGTCTGCCTGGGGAGCATCATGAAGACAGACTGTGTCTGGTAACCCCAGGGTCAGCACAGGGACATTTTGGGAGGGAGGGAGGGAGGGGGGAGAGGAAGGGGAAGAGGGAGAAGGGAGAAGGGAAGAAAGGGGGAGGATGCACACTTGAGCTGATTACAGTGTTCCTCTACTCCAGACTCTGCTCCCTGTACAAGCTGAGAGAAATCAAAACGTTTTAGGCCTCCACTAAACCCCAACTTCTCCCAAACATCAGTCCCTACCCCTGCCCCCACAAACCCCTGAACACCCAGCTAGTGCTCCTCCATTTGGTCCTCTTTGGTGAGTGCCCATTAGGACATAAGAAAGTTCAGCAATCGCGTGAACTTTCGCTGAATGAATGAAGGACCTTCACATGGGCCCCTGGCTCTGCCTAGCTTGCCCCTGAAATCTGCCCGCTTTGTGTCAGGTGCTCTGTGGGACTGTTCTGGACATTCCTAAAGACCCTTTCTTTCTATTTTACAAATGAGGGAAGTTGGGACTCAGAGATGTAAAGCCATTTGTCCAAGGTCACACAGCCTAGCCTGAGAGTAGCAGAATGTGACTATCAAACCCAAGCTTTTCACACGGGGCCCATTGCCCAGTGTCCCTGCTTCCCATCACCTCCAGTGTCCAAATTCTCCCCACTCCTGGAAGTCCATTGCAAATGCCACCTCTTCCTGGAAGCCTTCCATGATCACCATGCCCCTGGCTATAACAAGCATTTCCCATTCTGAAAGGCCACCAGAGCCTTTGCTTATTGGTTTTGGTTTGGGCTGTATTTTAAGAGCTTTATTGAGGTACTACAGGCCCGATGCACAGAGTTCGTGCAAGAATAGACCTTCACGGCCCGTCTGCCTCATGGCCCCGCCCCCCACCCACTGGGCGTTCCGGAAGGTCCTTCTGGAAGGTTGTTCTGCCATCTGGACTAATTAGCATATTAGGTCTTTATTATATAGGATAATTTACATTGCATAAAATTATCCTGCTCTAAGTGAATGATTCAACAATCAAGCCTGTATTTTTACACCCTGACCTGACATATATTGATTTCTAGCTGTGGTCATTATTCACACACAACTCTCAGCTCCCTGCTGAGGGCAGGACCAAGGCATCCTCAACTCTGGAGCCCCCCGCTAGCAGGGCCTGCACCCCATGGTGCTGGTCCAGGTGAGTGAGTTTGCTTCTTTACTCCCCGTCCCCCTTCCTGCTCTCCCACCCCATCCTCAGGGCAAGAGGGAGCCGTTTCCCTGGGTACAAGGTGAGAACCAGCGATCTGCATTTACCCCAGGCAGGCAGTGTTCTCTCCCTTTCACAGCTGGGGAAACTGAGGCTGGGAAGGGATAAGAAGCTGTCCAGGGTCACCCAGCTCACAGGCTCTATTGCTGAGACAAAATCTAGGCTCCCACAGAGCTCAACAGGGACCCACAATGCCTGCTGTAGGTCATTGTCAGGAGCTGGGTCTCCAGCAGGAGAATCAGGGTGAGAATGGGGCCCTGTGGACCCCAGCAGCAGCAGGCCCCGGCCAGGGTCTGAGTGCCCTGTCCTCTCAGAGCCAGGGAGGCCCGAGGAAATGACTGAATGCACCCCCAAGAGCAGCCGCCGGAGGAAGCTTCATTAGCTGGAGTTGGAGCGGCGCCCATCACCTGTTGGAGAAGGGGCTAATAACGCTGGGTTTTAATGACACGAAATTAGTAGCGACAATGGTGCAGATCTGAGGGTGCTCCTGGAATTGAGCGCATTCGCCAGGAATGGTTCCCAGAGCGTCTCTGCCTCAGGGCTGCGGGGGCGGGGCGGGGGGTGGATAGGGAGAACGACACCAAAAGTGGGTACACATCAGGGAGCATCAGGAAGGGATCACTGGGCACTGGGACCGTCAGGCTAAAGGAAGCAGACAGATTCAGCACCCAGCACCTGACCTGCCCTCCTCTGTGCCGACGAGGGCGTCTGCCAATAACAACACTGCCGATCATCGCCATGGCTGTTCCCTGAGCACTTACTCACTGCCAGGCCCAGCCCCGCGTGCTTTCCATATATTAACGAATTCGTTTAATCCTCACAACAACTCTGGGAGGTCAGGACTAGTGGCTGCTATAAAACCTGACCCCAGATTCTTTGACATTCAGCCCACCAAGAGGCATGGTCTACGTCCCCGCACCCCCTCGGGTCTGGGTGGGCTTGTAACCACAGCTGGCCCGTGAGCAGCATGAGTTTGAACAGCAAGGGTCTGCTTCGATGAGGATTTTTTCAATTGACCTGAGCAGTTCAAACCCACGTTGTCCAAGGGCCATCTCTGCTGCTGGGATCCGAGCATGTGGTGGGCCCACTGTAACACGTGGCTTTTCGAAGGCACGGCCGTTTGGTGCCCCTAACCCTGGCATTGTCCAAGGGTGGGTTGTATGTCAACTAATGGGATACAGTGAAAAGTGGTGCCACGTGACTTTCAAGGTTGGGTCAGCGAAGAAGCAGCAGTTTCTGCCTTGCTGGTGGGAACACTCCCTCTTGGAGCCCTAACTCTCCGTGAGTGACTCTAACTATACTGAGGCCGCCATGCTGCAAGGAAGCTCAAGCTACATGGAGAAGCCCCATGGGGGTGCTGTAGCTGGCAGTCCCAGAGAGCCCAACCCCCCCCCCCCCCCCCCCGCCCCGCACGCACCCCTCCGTCACCTCCTCCCAGCTGAGAGCTCAGAGACATGCAAACCCCTGCCCCAAGGAATCCAGAGCATCATAAAAGAGTGGGTGCTCCGTGCCTTAGAGTTTGGGGATGCTTCGTACACAGTAGATCATCAGAAGTTACTACCCCCTCTGTTTCCTAGTTGAGGAAACAGAGGTACAACAGGTAAGTGATAGAAAGAAGATGAAGCCAAAAGCAGTCTGGTCCCAGAGTCCTGTGCCAAAAACCCTAAAAAAAAAGCAGGCGGTTATAATTACAGTGGCTTTTGTTTGTGTTCCTTCTTCCCTGGCCCAACCTCAGAGCCATCTTCACGCCAAAACCTCACATTAGCAGCCGGAGATCATTAAAGTAATTGCATTCTTTACCGAAGTCTCTCGTGGTATATTCAAGGTGACCCAAAAGTTAGTCCCCAACCTTATCAACAGCCCTGTTCCTCTCCCATCTACCCCTCTCAGCCCACTTCTCAGGTGGACACCCCCAGAGAAGTTCTCTCCTCCACAGCTGTGGCTTTCTCAGCAACGGCCCTATGGCAGCCCCCCCGCCCCTCGCCTCCCAGCAGGACAGAACTTCTGCACGTCAGGTGAGGGGTGCAGGGGGCTCCAGGCCAACCATTGTGGGGTTCTCTGCGTGATCCAGGAAAGTGGGCACAGCCTGGCAACACTCCCATCTCCTGCTTGAGTCATTTTTGTCTGGCCCCATTGTAGAAAGCCCTCGGCCCTTTCTGACCATTTCAGGAGCTCTGATTAATATCAGGAGTTTCCCCAAACCGCCCCCCGGCCCAGTGGGGGAGGGAGAAGAAACCCCAATATTCCAGGAAAACTGGCTTTCAAGAGCTGACATCTCCACCTAGATGTTCCCTTAGGCACATCTGGTTCAAAGTCCAACACTGAAGCCCCTCCCACCTCCCACCTCCCACCTGCCTCACCCACCTCTCCCGCCCCACCTCGCCCAGGTCTTGTCTCAGTAAAATGGCTTTACTCTAGCCTAGCCAGTCAGCAAGGCCAGCCGCTGAGAGTCATTCCGGGCCTTGCTTCCTCACTGCCCACATCCAAGCAACAGCCCTGTGGCTTCTCCCACTACAGTCTCCCATGTCCTCCCCAATGCCCTGGGCCCCCTACCTCAGATCAGCTCACCTTCCCTCCCTGCCCAAGGCCTGAACCTGGGCATCTTCCCTCTCCTCCTCCATCACAACTCCTGTTGGTTGCACGCCTTGAAACTCTCTCTTCCAGCCTCTTCGCCCCATTGTCTGGGCCTGAGCTCTCTGGCTGGTCTCGCAGCCCCTGGTCTCTCCTCTCTCCCCTCATCCTCCATGAAGGAAGCAGAGGGTCTGCCTTCGGGCAGCTGGACTGCATCTGTCTGTTCACTGGCATCTTCCTGGCGCCTGTAAGTGGGTAATGGAGCTGTGACTGCACCCAGCTCTGGTCCCCACTCCGAGTCCACTGTCTCAGCAGCCCTGTCACGCGAGGTCTCGGTCGCCATTCCTGAAGCCCCTACCTCTCTGATCCCCGTCTATAGATGCAGAAATGCCTCGGCCCCAATGCCACCCTGGCGCCTAGGTCCTGGGCATTGGGATCTTTGCCCGGAGCCCTCTCTGCTACCTGGCTGAGGCTTTTCCTTTTCGGGAGGCAGATATGCACCCTGGGTGGCCCAACTCCAACTGCCCAGCCCACGGGCCAGAACCAAAGCCAAAGGTCCAGCCTCCACACCTGCCTCCCAGGAAGGCCCCCGAGGCCCCTCTCTCCGGCTGAGCGGTAATCCCCCCGCTGGCACAGACACTTGCTTACGGAGCACTTTCGGTGCATTGTCTGTCTTTTGCTTTTTCCAAAGGACATGTGTTGAGGCCCTTATGTGCCAGGCGCTGGGCCGCGTGCTCTCTCTGCCATCTCCTTTCAGTCCCCAGCGTTTGTTCGTGGGCCAGGTGGACACTTATCCTCATTTACTGATGAGAATGGGGAGGGCCTAGAAGGTTCTACATCAATAAGAAAACGAGGGGCATGCATAACAATTGACTAAATAAGAACTAGGGATGCCCAGGCAGCAGTGCAGCGCGGGGAGAGGCACTTCATGAGGTGGTTTGGTCTTTAAAGTCTGGAGACCAAGAGCCCTGGGTTCCAGTCCTGGCCCCACACTGTCCGGCCGTGCAGCCCGGGGCCTCGGTTTCCTTATCTGTAAAACCGGGATCGTGACAGCACCTGCCTCGCATAGACCAGTGCCTGCTACACCGTAAATGGTAGCTTTAAAGAGGGGCATGTAATTGACACCTAAGTAAATGCTCAGTAAATGTTAGTCGTTAGACAAAGTCAGCAAGGATTTGCCATTTGCTTCAGCTCCGGAGTTATGGGGGGCGACGAACGCTGTCTAGCTGTGACAAGAGTTCAGGGGGAAGTGGCACCCTCTGTCACTGTGGGTAGACACGAAAATTAGCACCGGCTTTATGGAGGAGACAAATTTGACAACGTATGTCGAATGCCATGTTCTAAATCATTTGCTTTGTGTATGGCCCATTACCGGCTAGCCTCGGCCTGCTTTCCTCACAGCTGTGACTCCAGCGCCTCGGGTAGTGTTTGGCATGGCCTCGATGCCCAGCCTGTCTTAAAGAACGAATGAATGAGTGGGTGAGTGGATGCGTGGATGAATAGGCCAAATTGACTCCGGATTTCTTCTCCTAACAATCAGTGCCAAACCAAGTGGGACAAGTTGTAGGTGCAAAATACTTAATGAGCATTGTTTATAGTAGTAAAAAAAAACAAAAAATGGAAACAGCTTCATGTCTATTGACCAAAGATAGATGAAATAAATGACGGTGTGGCCAAAAAGCACCACGCTGCCATGAAACAAGATGACACGTGTGGGTGCTCCCTGATACTGGAGAGTGAAAGAAGCAAGTGGCAAAACAAAGTGCTTAGTGTGTGTGTGTGTGTGTGTGTGTGTGTGTGTGTGTGTGTGTGTTTGCAGGCAAAGCAGAAAGTCCGGACTGGTCCCTTTTTCTGGGTGATGGGACTCCAGAAAATTGTTTTTGTTTTTTTTTCTTATATCTTGCTTGGATTTTTAAAATTGAGAAATCTACACTTTGCAAACAGATAAAGTAAAAGCACTTAAAAGAGACATTATGGAAAGGAAGAGGAGGAGGGCAGAGAAGGGAGAGGCTACATGCCGATGCCAAGGCCGCCAGCCCTGTGCGTCTGCACGAAGGACTGAACCTGCGCCCAAGTCCCGGCCTGCCCTGTCTGCCTGCTGCCGCCTGTCTCCCTCCCTCCTCTCTGAGGGTGCGGAGGCCAGTGGGTGCAGGCCAGGCGAGTGGAGGGGGGGTGAGCACTGATCCTGCAGTGGTTCCTGCTGTGGAAAAGGCCAGGGCATCGCCTACTGAGCTTGTTCCCCACCTACTTTGTCTTCCTTTTTAGAGGGCAGATGGCAGCACCCATGGTCACCAGCATGGTGGATGACTGAGGGAGGGGAACCCACCAAGTCCATTGTTGCTACGGCAACAATAACTGTAAAATCTAACTGTGATAACCATCAGGTTAGGTAACATGCATTGACTGCTTGTTCTGCGCCTGGTGACCACACTGAACTCTCACCAACCCCTGGTCCGGCGGTGCAGGCATGGATGCCAGTTCAGCTGTAATCACTGGCGTGGCTAAGAACTGTATGTGCATTAAATGCCGAGTTGTAATGTGGTCATTACAGCTACCTGTTAGCTTGACACTGTCATTATACCCACTTTACAGATGAGGAAATTGCTGCACAGAGAGGGTTAGTGACTGGCTCAAGGTCCCCGAGCTAACAGGTGGCAGAGATAAAAATTGGACCTGGGTGGCATGGTCCAGACTCCAGGGCCGTGGCCCCGAACTGCCCTGAGCCTCGGGCTTAGGAAGCACAGGCTGATAGCCAGCGTCACACTGTGAGAGGGCGGCGACCAGCCGGAAGCAGCAGCCTGAGACCTCTTGGTGCCTCGGTTTCCCCTCAGGGCCTCTGTACCCTGCGAGCGGCCCTCAGCCTAATTCATGCTTGGAGAACTGCTAAGTGCCTTGCTTGACAGGTGTGTCTCGAGTACAGACATTTCTCTTCTGCCTTCTCAACCTCTCTAGACAAGCAAGCACTTCCCGGGTCAGAAAGTGCATTAGCCACATTTTACTACTTTCTTCGGTTTATTATTTGCGTGATGCTTTGACATCTGGGGGCCTTGCTGGCGGGGGAAAGAGGTCCCCCCAGGGCTAGCTGGTTCCTAGAGAGAGCCAACAGCTGCCCTTCTTCAAGGGCGCCTTTCACATGCAGACCAACCAACCCAGGGCCCTACCCCCAGCCGCCTCCCTAGGGAGCCGTCTCAAGTCAGCGCTGCCCTGACCGCCCCACGGCCAGGTGCCAGGCGACCAGGGGCATTGCCTGCACTCCAAAGCCCTGGGAGGTTATTCAAAGCAGCCAGTCCTAAACCTGCTTAGCCTGCCTGCTCTTCCTGCCTCACTCCTTCCTGCCAAAACCACAACACAGGCTCTCTCTGTGTCCACGTGTCCCCTGGCCCTTTCTGCACCCCTGGCTGACCCTACAGGGTGCGCCCCTCCTCTGGGGAGCTGTGAGTAACTGCCATCTTTCCATGGCAGTCATTTCCTGGCCTCACCGTGCCTGAATAATAATAAGACCTACACTTAAAATCACCCGCCTGTCTTAGGGAACGGATGGCCTAGTCAGAGGGCACCTACAATATCAGGGATTGCTCACGAGGGGCGCCCCCCCACACACCTCCTCCAAGGCCCCCTTCTTCCTGGCGTACCCCCTCCAACTTGGCCCTCCTCGTCTCTGAGTCCTGAGAGAAGTTTCTCAAGATAGTTCGCTACGAGTGTGGGTTCCAGGCCGAGCTGGGCCACGTCCAGGCTGTGCACAGTGTCCCCGTCTGTGAATCAGGAAAAATGATCCCAACCTCATAGTTCTCCTCGTTGCTGCGGGTCCCTTAAGAAGGGAGGAAGGGAAGCAACCTGGGCTAGTACCTCTGAGAAGGACCCTGTGAGGCAGGCATTGGCACCCCCGCTCTGCAGGTGAGGAGTTCTGAGAGAGGCGCGTCTTCCCCAGGTCAGGCGGAGAGGAGCGGCAGAGCCACAGTGCAAGCCTGTTTGGCCGTCTCTCTTCTCCATTGACAGGGCCAGGGCCGGGGTCAGGCGGAGACGCCCCGGGTGCAAAACATGGGGAGGCCCTCACTCCGGGTTCAGGTGCCTCCTTCAATGTGAGGCCCAAGATGCCTTGCTGGCCTCACCCTAGTCCCAGCCCTGCCCATCAAACGTACTCACCAAGGTTTCCGACCTCCCCCAACCCTGCCCCCAACATTGGTCTGGGGTCCTCATCTTAACCAACCCTCGGAGGAAGAGATGGGCTCCGGGGACAACCTCTTAGTACACATGGAAAGCTGGGCCAGGCTTGTGGTGTGTGTGTGTTTAGGGGTTCTGGGGGTCAGGGTGTGGCGGACCTATATGGACTCCCCTCGGAGCTGTCAGAACTCTACCCACCGCAGGGACGGGGCAGGCAGCCTCCAGGGAATTTGCTTCCTGCGCTTCCCCCATTCGAGGTTGGGAAGGCAGCGCTGCTGGCTGAGGTACATGACCCGGATACGACAGCCGCCTCCGCGTTCAGTCTCAGCAATGTCATGGCCGAAGGGCCCCAGCTCAGCAACCGGAAGCCGTTTTTAAACAATTCAGGGTCTTTGTCTGTCTCCAGTGACAGGACGACAGCCCACAGCAGCAATGGGTGATGTACATAGGTCAGCCGTGTGTGGGCCACCCACCCTTGAGACGGGAGCCCCTTTTTTTTTAATTTTAAATTTTATTTTATTGTTAAAGTGGGAGCCCATTTCTTCCAGCCCTGTTCCCGTCACCTCCCTGGTTTTGCACAAGCCATGCCCTCTACTTAAAGGACCATACCCCTGCTTCTCCTCCCTCTCTCCCCAGCCTTTACTTCTTCTGCATCGCCCGCTTCCTAATTTGTGACCCCGGCAAGCTACCTCCATCTGCTTTGATTTCCTTGTCTGAGAAGCAAAGGTAACATTCGAATTTTTGTGGAAGTTAAATGAGAAAATTCACGTACGGAGCCTTAGGACACTTACTGAGCATGCCCAGGTCCCCAAGAGCCAGAATCTGAGCCCATGTCAGGGCCTGGACACCGCCATTCTCAGGCCCACGGTGCAGCAGGAACACGGGGACATATAGAAAATTTGCTATATGATTATTATTATCCATATCATCCTTTAGGTCTGAGTTTGCACATCACTTCCTCCAGGAAGCCCTCCCTGACTACCTCTGCCCAGTGCAGTTACGGTTCTGTGCCCCCACGCATCATGTTTAGGGTGAGAACCCATCAGGTGTAACAACACTTAAGTAACTATTTACTCATCCCTGACAACAGAGGTGACAATTTCTCTCTTGTTTACTCTTGTATCTTCAGTGCCTAACACACAGCCTGCCACATTGTCACAAATAAATAGGCACTTGTGAGGAAGAGAGTGGATAAACAACAGAAAAAGCACGAGCTCTTCGCACCACCTGAGTCCCTGGGCTGTCAGCGGGGTGGGGAGGGTTGTCTTCTGCTCTGAGAGCTTCCTCCTCCCCCATCAGGCCCCTCCCTCCCTCCACCTCTCCCTGCCCCCCCTCGCCTCCTGGTGCACACCGGCCTGGAGTTCAGCCTGAATTCATGGTCTGATTAGCACCATCTCTTCTCTCCAGCCTGCCTTTCAGAGCAGACCCCTTGTCCCTCCCAATCAGCCCTCCCCTGCCACACCTGGACCCCAACAAAGGACTTTGATGTCCCTCCCACAGCTCAAACCCACCAGGCACATTTTGGCTGCCAATGGGGCCTGACCTTTCCTCACCCCCGGGCCCAGCCTGGACAGCACAGCCCCCACCCCAGTCCTTCCAGAACCACGTGCACCATTCACCGGGATGTAGTTAATCCACGTGGGCAGATGGGAATCCAGGCAAAGATAATCCAAAACCAGCGGAGGATCCACAAGTCATTTCTCTTTGGCTTTGAGGTGCACTCGATGAGCTGATTCTTTTTCCCCGCCGCAGGTTTCATTTCTTAATCCTCTTTTACTGCAGCTAATAACCAAATGAGAGCCACACTGCCTGCCCCGCGCACACTGGCGGAGACTCCAGGACGCATCTAACAGTCTCGAGGAGCAGCTCCAGGTTGGAAGTGACCCATGCAAAGAGCCTGGCCCTGAGGGTTCCCGGGGCCCCAGGGGGGCAGCAACCTCACAGTCAGGCCCTGCAAAGGCCTGCAGTGGTGCTGAGTCAGCGGGGCCCCGGCCTGCCGCCTGCCGTTCCAGCCCTCGGGATGAGCACCTGCCTCCAGAGAAACAGAGAGCAGCTCCTTCCACTATCGCACACGTGCACACACGCACACACACACACACACACGCACACACACACACGCACACACACACACACACACACACACACACACACACGCAGGACCACCTTTTCTCAAAAACAACAACAACCCAATTCACTTCTCACGTCCCTGAAGGAACTTCTCAGAACCCTAGAATTCCTAGCACTTCCCAAGGAACGGGAGCTCCCAGCCACACCTCTCATCCTTTCTCCCAGGCCTATGGGAACAATCCCTCCTTCTGGGTAGAAAATGTGGATTCGGAGGCCAAAGTTCATCCATTTTAGTTGGCTTATCTGGAAAAGGGCACTTCACCTCTCTGAGCCTCAACGTTTCTGAAAACGGGGGTGTTAGTACCTGGTCTGCTTACCTCCTCAGGTGGTTGTGGGGAAACCATAGATGGCGGTGGTGATATGAAGTTACCTGTGGGCATCGTCTTAGTCACCCCACTACCATAACGGTAGCGAATGTTAGTTGAGCATTTACTATATACCAGCCCCATTTGTAGAGCTTTGCATACACTAACTCACTGACTCCTTAAACAACCTCCCGAAGCAAGTATTATTACTCTCCTCCTCCTTCACGCAGACATGGAGCCTTCGAACATGTATGAGCATGCCCAGGTCTCCCAGAGCCAGAATTTGAGCCCATGTCAGGGCCTGGACACAGCCATTCTCGGCCCCACAACGCAGCAGGAACACAGGGATAAAAAGAGCAGGACAAGGAGCCATCCGCTAGCAAGAAGCCAGCCCTGCACTTAGGGAATGGAAACAGCCGGAACGCTCAGGCCGGCCAGTGAGGTCCAGAATGAACACAGGGACCCCGGTGCCCAGGCCTGGACAGAAGCAGGAACCGTGCTGACTGTGGATGGCCATTGGGCATCTCTATCTCCCCTCGGTCCTACCTCCATCTGCCTTGGACCTTCTTCAGTCATTGAACAAACCTCCATTAGAGTCAGGCTGTGTGCCAGGCCCTAAGGTAAGCCCTGGGCACTGTCAGCCTCCCCTGAAAATCACCTGTGTCCTCCCCATCACTGCAACCAGGAAACCCCCACGTAGGTAACCAATTCTCCCAAAGGGGCCTGTTGGGTTTCCCTGACCCAGGCCCCAATTTGGGCAAAGCTAGAGGTATGGGGGGCAGGCATCGTGACCCTCAGTGGGTAACCGTTGCTGCCACTCTGTGGTGTCCTCCTAGAAAGGAACTCGCAGCAGGTGAGGGAGTGAGACTGACCGGCAGGGCGTAGCCAGGATGCCCTCCTGGAATGCAGAGGGTTCCCCGCGCAGAGGCAAGAGGAGAAAAGCCTGTCTCCCTGGGACCCCTAGCAGTCGCTCTTCAAAGTCATTCTTTTTGTTGTTGATCCTCACCGGAGGGTAATTCTTCCATTGATTCTTGGAGAGAGTGGAAGGGAGGGAGAGAGACAGAGACAGAGAACATCGATGTGAAAGAGACACATCCATTGGTTGCCTCCTGCACACACCCCAACCGGGGCCGGGGATTGAGCCTGCAACCAAGATATGGGCCCTTGACCGGAACCGAACCGGTGATCCTTCAGTCCTCAGGCCCACGCTCTACCCACAAAGTCATTCTTGGAAAATAAAGGACAGGACCTCTTTTTCCAGCAGATGGGTCTCCTCTCCTGAGAACTCCCTGTTCCTCTTCAACTCCCTACTCAGGCAGGATAACGGAGAGTTTGGGGCAAGAAAGTCAGAAGGAGCGTTTAACATTTGAATACGCCACCTGTTCATTAGCTGTGTGACACTGAGCCAAGTCCTCGTAGGGCCTCAGAGTCCTCCTCTGTGAAATGAGTGAGCAATGGTATACTTCTCCCATTGCTGTTCCCTTGGAAGATATTGCTAAAAGATCATTCATTCATTCATTCATTCATTCAACGAACGTGCTTATCCTCACAGGGTACCACCTATGTAGTAAGTAGGTGGTGTCCTAGGTACTGGAGGTACAATAATTTACAAGATAGAGAAGTTCTCCGCTCTGTGGAACTTGCTCTCATTTTACTCTTACTCACTGAGTTTGGCTGGGGTCTCAGAATCCTTCTTAACACAGTTTTCAAAGCCGCTAACTAATCAGATTAGCATGAGAGATGGACTCTGTGTCGGTTGGGGTTCTCCAGAGAAACAGAACCAGTAAGACATATAGAAGCCTAGATAGCTAGAGGTATGGGTTTATTTTAAAGAACTGGCTTGTGCAATTGTGGGGCTGGCAAGGGTAAAACTTGTGGGGGGAGCCGGCAGGCTGAGAACTCAGGCAGGAGGGGGCGGGGTGCGTGTTATAATCTTGAGGCAGAATTACTTCTCCAAGAAATTTCAGGTTTTGCTGTTAAAGCTTCAGCTGATTGGATGATGCAATCACCCCATTACTGAAGGCAATCTCTTGTACTTAAAGATAACTGATTGTAGCTGGTAATCACGTCTATGAAATGTCTTCACAGTCATACGTAGCCTCTTGTTTGACCCAACAACCGGCACCATGGCCTGGCCTGGTTGACTCATCAAATTAACCATCACAAACCCTGTAACCCACTGGGAGGAATAATCCCTAAGCAAACACTCAGAGCTGACAGCCTAGGACCCAAAGCTTTGATTCTGTGTAGTTCTCGGCAGAGCACATTCAGCCGGCAGTGGATTAAGCAATCAAAGAGTCGAGTAAGCCTCTACAGAGAAGTTAGGAAGGAGTATTTCTGAGAGGACAATTTAGACAATCACCTGCAAAGAACCCTCTGGGGATGTTTTGTTACAACAATCTGTTATTGATTATCAACCAAGAAACCTTTCTTCTTATTTAACCCAGAACTTGGGAATGTACAGCCCCTGGGATTTTCAGAAGGCTCTGTCTCGGGGCCCAAACCATTTCCAGATCAGTGAAATCTTTCTCTCTAATACCTGCCCTTTCTGTATTGGCCTGTGACGTATGCCTACCTGAGTCACTAAGGGAGGGACAAGGGAAAAGCAGGAGCATCTGCCCTGGGCCAGGCCCCGTGCTGGGAGTTGCATTAGTCAGGAATTGTGTAGGTTATGCTGCAGTGACAAATATAACCCTGGAATCCCAGGGACTCGACATAACAAAGGTTTATTTCTCTCTGGTGTTAGATGCATGATGCAGGTAGCAGGTGGCTATGCTCTAGAATCGCACAGAGAGGCAGGTTGATGGAGGTGCCACCTCTTTATGATGCTGCTGTCCCAACATGTGGCTTCCAGAGTCTCCGTGGGAGGGTAAGTGACAGTGTGGAGAATTCACATGTACTTTTAAATGCCTTGGCCTGGAAATGACAAGCTGTATATCTCCTCACACTCAATTGGCTAGAACTAGTCACATGACCATACCTAGCTGCAAGGGGTGCTGGGAAATGTAGTCTCTGTATGCCCAGGAAGGACAAGGGAACTAGGGCAAGAACATTATTCCTCTCGATCACAGTCCATTTTAACCTATTATTATTACCTATTACCATACTTAACCCTCACAGCAATACTCGGCAAGAGAGATGCCTGTTCTACAGATTAGGAAATTGAGGCCCTCTCCTCTGAGCCACATGCAGGAACTGTAGTGTAGGGATTTTCAAGGGTCTTCTGTAATTTCCTGGTTCTCGTCTGTGTTCTGGATTAGCTGTTCTCAATCTGGGCACTGCGACATACGAGGAGGGTTCCCCCAAACTAAGTCTCTTCACAAAGGGTAGGGTGTAAAAAATTGCAAATTATTTGCTTTGTTAAAAAATATATATGAATTAGAGTAAGTTCAAGGTTAACCCTAGAATGGCAACAGTCTCGGAGAGGGTGCCAACAGGAGGGGCATTAGAGTAAGGGCGAACACCCATGATTTGCCCGCTCCCAAACCAAAGGCTGGGAACCACTGCTTTTAGCAGCTGAGTTTTCTAGTCTACTGTCCCCTACGGAGCGGCAGAGTTTTTATGCCACCATCTGCGGGGAGAGGCAGCCGTCCGCTCGTCGGATAGAACCGCGGTCCTCTGGGCCACACTCGGGAGAGAGCAGCATGGGGCACAGAGGAGGCTGGACCAGGGGTCGGGCTGATGTGAGAGTCCTGGCTCCCTCGGCTCCAAGATGAGCTCCAGCCCACGAACCTCCAGGGCCTTGGTTTCCCCACCGTGACACTGGGAGAGCCGTGCCCACCTCCCAAGATTCTTAAGAGACTAAATGGGAAAAGGCCAGGAAGCTCCCGGCACGCGCTGGGCTGTCGCCTCCGCCTTCCCCTTCCCTGCTTGACGGATGGGTAGCGGGAGACAGATGTGTCAGTGTGTCTCATTATAGACCCAGAGGGAGCTGCTGCTCCCACCTTCACCTGTCAGGCGGTGTTTAAAACGCTGTATGGAGAAATAAAATGGAAACGAGTTAAATACCCAAGTACAGGAGACTGGTTAAACAAACTCATTCAGATTGATGAAGATTGTGCCGCCAAATGTTTGCAAGGAACTTGAAGTAGCACAGGGAGTGTTTATGAGACAATTTTGAGAAGAAAAAAAAATAGGGCACAATATGGTATGCGCAAGATGGTATCAACTATGCAAGCACAAGGAGTTCTGTGGCCGAGGAAAAGGTCTAGAAGGGTGGAATCCCCCCAAATGCGGAATGGGTCGTTGGATGGATTATTCATTAGGCTTTCCTTTAAATTGTGTTTGTTTCGTGTTTATTTTATGTTGCTATTTTAATTTTTCTTGCCTTGAATGTCCTATTTTAAAATACAACAAATGATAATGAGTGTGGAATCTCCAGCGGTGCCAGTATGTCAGGGACCTGGCTCTTGGATGTTGGATACGAGCAGGACATGTAAGGCATGGAGTGGGAAGCAGCAAGCAACTCGGGGGCAAGCAGAGCTGAACTTGACCTTTCTAGTTGTGTGACCTGGGGTGAGTCACTTAAATCCTCAGAGCTCCCCCCTCCCCTAGGACCTCCAGAAGCCCCCTAGCAAAATCGTTGACTAATGCTTTTCCTTCTCTACACTCTGTGGGTATTTCTGGGGTGTGGGGGTGCCCCACCACCCAGATCTGGACACTGGCGACTGCTGCGGAGGCCCTAGCACAGGACGGATGGGAAGGATTTCCCTCGCCGTCTCTACCTCAACCAACATGGACCCAGTCCCTGCATCCTGAGCGATTCCCCCAAGGCCCTTGGGCTCCTGAAACTTGATTGCAACTCTCTTTGCAAGTCACAGAGTGTTGCCTCACAGCTTCGTCTTCAAAGGGATGCTGACTTAAGGAGCAGCTGCTTCCTTTGCTGGAAGCCTTTGAAGTGCAGGTCCCAGAAAGCAGGGAGGTGGAGGAGATGACCTTGGAAGATCCCTTCCCACATGAGGGCCTGAGATTCTCTTCTGCTCTTTCTTCGTGTCCTCTGAGAGCCCAAATGGGCTGAGCGGGGCTGGTGCGAGCTCACGCCACAGTCCGGGGTGCTCACACCTCTCCTTTGCTTCTCAACCTCCTGGCTGTCTTCTGAGGCTCCACACCCCCAGAACCCCCTCTGAAGCATCCCCTACCCTCACCGCTCTCCTTCAGGCTGGGCTGGTGCCCTCTCCCTCAGTTCTATTCTACATCCTCAGTAGTATAAGTGAGTTGCAAATGACTGTCACCCTCTTAGACCCCGAGTCCCTGGAGGGTGCAGACTGGGTCTTGTTCATCTTGGTGGGACCTGGCACAGGGCAAGGGCTGAGGAGATGATTGATGAATTAGTTCATTGAATTAGTGAATCACATTATCCCCTCCCCAATAGGATCTCACCAGTGGGGCTGAGGCTGCCTTGTGGCTCCCCTAGAAGGGGCCAGGATGTATAACAAGAACCAATCTCTGTGTTAGGCACCTGCTAAACCTTTCCCTATCCCCTTTGCATTCCCCAAAGTACCTTAGGAGAATAGCTATGGGGGTCCTCACCCAGCCTCTAGGGCCAGCCTTCACCCCTGTAGCCTACCTGTCCAGACAGCTTGATCCCACGGTTTGGGGATGGCAGCCCTGCCTCTGGGCTCTGGCTGCAGCTGCTGTTCTCATGGAGGAGGCCCAGAAGATTTGCCTCCAGCAACCCTTACAGGTCTTCTCCACCCATAGCCTACAGGATCTTCTGTCCCACCGATCCTTATCTCTCCTTGCCCCCTCTCACATGCAGGAACTCCATCTCCTGTTCCTCGAGAATCCTGACATCTCCCTAACTCAGTCCCCAGCCCTGAACCCGGCCACTCTCCTTCCCGCTGCCTCCACCCAACCTGAGGCAATGCACTCCTGCCCCGAGGTCGTCGAGGCCCTCACTCAACCTCAGGCGGGACTCTCAGATTTTCCTCTCTCTAATCCTGACTTAACTAAACTGCACATACCCTATCGCCCACAATCATCGGGTAAGAACGAGAGGATCAACGGCTTCCTTAAAGACCATCTAACTAAACTCTCTCTAGAAATTCGCAGCTCCTGGCCAGACCTCCTGCCCATGGCCCTGACTGGAATCCGGGCTACACCAAGGAACCCCACCTTCTTAAGCCCTTTTGAACTTATCTTCCATACCTGCCCTTACTCAGGCAACTGCTTCGGGAACATGCTAACAGGTTTCTGCTCAGGCCAGAACCATCCAACCAAGACTCCCGAGGACCAGCCCTCCAGCTGGGGGACTCAGTCCTCCTTAAGAATCTAAATCCCAAGGCCTTGGAGCCCAGGTGGACGGGACCTCACACAGTCATCCTCACAACCCCCACCGCGGCCAAACTACTTGGCGATCCATCGTGGCACCACCTCTCCAGACTCAAGAGGACCCCGGAGCAGCATGACTTCTATAAATGTGAGGTGTTGGGCCCCACTAAGGGCCGCCTTAGCCGCCCTCCCCCTCCTCCTTCTCCTCCCGGCCCTGGGCAACCTACACCCACCCCCACCTGCTATGTATGGAGGTCCAAGGTCTGTGAAACCTACGACCAGGACAGCACACAAGTCACCCGGCAGGTAGGATCTCAGGACTGCCCTCTGGTCGGATGCCAGGCAGAGATCCGGATTACTGTCAACCTCCAGTCAGTGTCCAACAGTGGCCAACCATACGTCTGTTTTGCTTACGACCATCAGCAGAACCCAGACAGGTGTAATCAAGATGTCAGCACCTATGGGGGTTGCTGCTGGTCAGGCTGTGTCATCCATGATGCCTACAATGAGGTCAGGTCTGGCCCCTTTTTCTGGAAGGACGGGACCTTCAACATCAGGGTCCGGGACCCCTGAGACCAGCGATGGGTTGCAGGCGTTATGGGAAAACTATATGGGGGTGGTTGGAGCTCGACCGCTTCAGGGACCATCTACATCTCCCGGGAATATGTCATGGCCCAGGAGGCCCAAATCCAGGTCTCCAACAGCATCCTGCAGGCCGAACAGTCCCTTAAAGGGAAGCTGCCTCATTCCCTCGGGTAGAAGTCCTGTCTTCTTGGCTCCAACTTATCCAACACACTCTACTATTCCTCAACGAGACCCGCACCCTGCCCAATGTCTCACACTGCTTTCTATGCGTCCCTCTCCAAAGGCCTTTGCTGGCCGCCGTCCCACTCATGACTCCTCCAGGAACCCAGGGACACGGTGAATGTCAGCCTCCCCTGGCTGGCATTCCCCTCTGGGAACCCGGAACTCCAGAACCCACCTTGCCCCCACGGATATGCTACCAGACCAGCAACCCGGTAACTGGGGGACGGGTCACCTGGAACTGTACCCAAAACCACACTGCAGCCGGTCCCACCAAGGCCAGCCCGGGCACCTTCTTTTGGTGCAATGGCACCTTAAGCAACTGCATCAACTCCTCTGACCCCGGGCCTTGCTTCGGGGTCACAGTAGTTCCCCAACTAACCTTGTATGGAGAGTCGAGCTTGCCTGGCTGCTCCCGTCATCCCACCCCTGGGCCCGCCGGGCCGCCTTCCTCCCTGTCATGTTGGGGGTAAGTATCGCTGCCTCGGTAGGCCTAGCTGGGGGGGGGGGGGGGGGGGGGGCCTCGGGAACAGCATAATCTCTGCTCAGGATTTCAGTGACAAACTCCAGATAGCCCTGGAGTCTACTACCACCTCCTCAGCCTCCCTGCAGCGGCAAGTAACATTGGTAGCCCACATAGCCCTGTAGAACCAACGGGCCCTAGACCTTCTCACTGCGGAAAAAGGGGGAACCTGCATGTTCCTTCAGGAAGAATGCTGCTGCTACATCAACGAGTCCGGAGTGGTGGAGCAGAACGTGCAGACCCTGACTGAGCTGAGTGAAGAGCTACGTGCAAGACACTCCCGGGACAACTCTCTTTTCGACTGGCTCCAAAGCCCTTTAGCTACCTGGATCCTACCCCTGACAGGGCCCCTAATTCTCATCTGTGTCTTTTTTTTTTCCCTAGCTCCGTGCCTCCTCAAATTCATCCGCTCCAGGATCGTGGAAAAGTCTCGGGTGACTGTAAACCAGCTCCTGCCCTCTGACCCGCCTCTGCCTGACCCTGGCCTTTTACATCTCCCACCCTCTTCGCCCCTGGTCAGCAGGAAGTAGCCAGGACAATTTTGGCACCCCCTATCACCAAAAGGCCGGGATGTTAGGTCGAGGCAGGGGGGAAGTCCAGAGCCGATGCATGCATCTGCAAGCCCCTGACCTTGCCCGGACTCTCAATTTTTTTATAATACCACAGAAAGCCTGGAATGTGAGATCCTCCCTTCCCCCAACTGGTGGGCGGAGTTATGACTTTATAGACGTCTGCCGCCAAGACTTTCTGGGACATTGAACCACCAATCAGCGTGCTAGGAGTGCCCTGGGGCCCACCCCTTCCCGTTCCGCCCTGGACCCAACCCCTTCCTGTTCCTTCCCTTAAAAGGACTCTCCACCTATGCACGTGTTACTGTCTCTTCCTTCTGCAGGGGTCAGTCCGGTTGGGTCCCTCCCTCCTTCTCCTCCCGGTTTCCCGGTTTCTCTACCTCCTCCGTAAGGAATCTCACTCTTTACTGCGGAATAAACCTCCCTTTTAATATATCTTGGTTTCCGGCTCCCATTTCCTGCGCCTCGAACCTTACATCGAGGTGGGTGTTGTTGCTCCCACTTTACAGATGAGGACACTGAGGCTGGGAGAGCTTAAGTGACTCGCCAAGCAAGTGGCAGAGTGGGGACCCAGCCTGGGGCTGTGGCCCTGAGATTGGGGCCTGCAGCCCTGCTCTCTGCCACCTCCCTGTCAGAAAGCTGGAGACACTACCCAAGAATTTAACTACTTGCCTTTGAAGACATGCTACAGGCTAAAAATACATCTATTTTTAACAACTTTATTGAAGTATAATTGACACATTACAAAGCTCGCCCATTTTAAGTGCAGAATTCGGTGATTTCTAGTAAATTTTATAGAGTTGTTCAACGATCACCACAATCTAATTTTAGAACATTTCCATCATTCTAAAAAGAAACCACCTGCCCGTTAGCAGTCACTATCCTTCCCACGCCCAGCCCTAGGCAGTCACTCAGCTGCTTCCTGTGTCTTATAGATGTGCTTTTTGGGACATTTCATATCAATGGAATCCTACAACACTGAGTCTTTTGTAGCCGGCTTTTCACTTAGTGTGTTTGAGGTCCCTCCACGCTGTGGTATGCGTGAGTACTATGTCCCTTTTTATTGACAACCAGGATGTCATCCTATGGCTATACCACGTTTCGCTTATCCATTAACCACTTGATGGACACTAGGGCTGTTTCCAGGTTGGGGCTATTATGACTAATGATGCGACCATGAATCTTTGAGTGACCCACATAGAGATAGAGATCTTTGAGTGAAAGTCTTACTTTTCATTTCTCATGAAATTTCTAGGTTATATGGTAAAGTTATGCTTAACTTTTTAAGAAACTGCCAAACCTTTTTCCATTCCCAGCAGCAGTGGCGGGGCAGGGGGGCGCGGGCAGGCAGACTCCAATTCCTCCACATCCTCACCAACACTTGCTAGTGTCCATATTTTGTTATTATAGCCAATGCACTGGGCATGAAGTGGTTTCTCACTGTGGTTTTAATTTGCCTTTAATAACTAATGATGTTGGGCGTCTTTTCATGTGCTTATTGGCCATTTGTGTATCTTCTTTGGTGAAATATAAATTAAAACCTGTTTGGCCCATTTTAATTGGGTTATTTGTCTTCTGCTGGGTTGTCAGAGTCTGGTTTGTTCTACTAAAGCCACATTCTCGTATAGTAATTGCTTTGGGGAGAAGAAGAGAGGAGCTCATTTGGTGGGAAAACAGTCCTGAGTTTAAATCTTGGCTCTGCCACTTTCCAAAGGATCTGAAATGACACACACATGCAACACAGACACATATGCAGATACATGCACATGCATACATCAGGTGCAATAATGCAAACGAAACAGCAGCACGTAGCAGGGGCTCATCTTCTGTTTACTCACAAACATGTGTTGAACCCAGCTCTGTGCTGAGCCCTGTGGCTGGGACCAGGGGTCAAGCAGGAGTCGAGGCAAACAGGCAAGTCCCGCCCTCATGGAGCTCACATTCTAGAGAGAAAGCAGACAATAAATAACAAAACCAACGTATAATATAGTGTCAGGGAGTGATAAGTGAAATATAAAGCAAGGTGAGGGGACAAAGTATGGCCAGGAGCCTTCTTGGATAAGGTGGTTATTAGTTAAATACAGGTTTGTCTGCATGCACCCATGGCCCTACATAACCGTGGCTCAAACAAAAGGAAAGTTTTGTCTGTCTCACTCATCACCTGGTTTGGTGGCTCCATTCTTCAGGGTCAGCCAGGCACCCAGACTCCTTCCACATTGTGGCTCTGAGTTCTCTGGATCATAGCCCTCCCTCCTCTATACCATCTACAGTGGCTGACCATCTTGTCCAGGAATGACACAGGCTGCATGATCTCATTTCACAAAGATCACTCAGGCGAGAGCGTGGACTCTGGCGAAGGCGAAAGGGGGTCAGCGTGGGGTATATTTTGGAGGGAGAGTTGACAGGATTTGTGGAGACAGGTTGGGTGTGGAATATGCAGATACAAGAGGAATCCAGGACGACTCTTATTTTTCTGACCAAGCATTTATTCTCATAGAGGTCTGACCGTGACCAACAGTGATAACACTACAGAATTCAAAAGTCAGACCACACCCCCTCTCTGCTCCACACCTACTCACATGCATTCCCATTTGGTAGAACAAAACCCATACGATGTGCCAGGCCTTCTGTCCATCTCATAGACACGGCTCCCTCGTGTTTCAGATGAAAAGACTAAGCCAGCACCTGGGAGGCGATGCCCAAAGTAGCACAGCCTGTGAGAGGTGGATGCAAGATTTGGAGCTGATTCTAAGGCTACAGTTCTTACTTATTAAACCAAGCTCCATGGGGCCCGTGTTCCCTGCCAGGCCAGGCAGGCACTGATTAAATCACTGTGCTGCTGCCTGCTCTGGCTCAGGTCTTCCCATGTCCCTCCAGCCTCTGCCTACACACACATACACATGCATGCACACACATGCAACACAGACACATATGCAGATACATGCACATGCATACAGATGTGCATGCACAGTCACACACCCATGCATGCACACAAGCACACACACATACATACACACCATCCCAGCCTCTTCCCTCCGCTGCTGCTTCATCTCACATTATGTGTGAGCACAGCAGGGGGTTGGCATGTCAGGCTGAAATAACCACAACTCTCCCGTCTTCAGAGGCACCCTGTGCTGTCCATCTGCACAGTGAGAGCTCCTCTCCCAGCCCCTGGCGGGGGGCTGCAGTGTTCCCACTGGGGAACGGCGGGGCTTTGAGGATCACAGGGGACCCCTTCCTAACACGCCTCGTTGGGTGCCTTGCCACTGGAGATGTACAATAAAGGTGGTTGGTGGTGTGTGTAAATCCTTCCCAGGCTCCCACTTCTGCCTGGTGGTTCTCTCTGCTGGGTAAGGACCCTAGAACCGGAAGTCCCAAGTCCAAATCCCAGCTTAACCACTTACTAGCTGTGTACCATTGGGCAAGAAGGGTAATACCATAAGCCTCCATTTCTTCATCTGCAGACTGCTGGCATAGGAACACCTAGTACAAAGGGTTCTTGAGAGAATTAAATGTTTGGATTGGTGCGGGGCACGTACAGTGTGAGCGCTAGATCGTATCACTGTTACCCGGATGAACCCTTTCTAAGGCTGATCCTGACAAAACCTCCCCCACCTCTATGCAAACCAGAGGGGGGAAAAACAAAACTCCCAGTTTGTGTTCATGTCTGCCGGTTGCCATCATTCTGCTATGAAGCTTACCGTGACCTATTTAAAGTGTGTTTTGCTTTAGGTCCTCAGCTTTAACCATACATCCTGTTTCTTTCTCCTGCCCAGCCACTCTGGCTTTTCAGTCTACATAAATTAGACTTCTGCCTCAGGGCCTTTGCACATCCCTCCAAGTCAGAAACTCTGTGCCCAAGAGTAAGAGGTCTCAAGTGGTCGAGCTAAGATTCGAACCCAGGCCCTCTGGCCCCAGAGACTGAACACTAAGCAACTATACTCATGGCTCCCTCTTCTCTTCTCCCCTCTAGGGTGTATACATATCTGAGGAAGGCCTGTTTCCTCCCAGGGGCTGGTACCAAAGCCTGCCTTTGTGGCAACAGCATTCCCGGAAGAAGCCTATTGTTTTTTATTGTTATTGTTGTTGCTGTTGAGAGTAGTACAGATGAGAAGCCTGTTCTTAGGCAAGGATCTGGAGCTCAAAGAGCAGGAGGGGTGCTCACAGGGGGCTGCAGGTCACATTCTTTCCTCCCAAGGGCGCCAAGTCCACCAGCACCTGCGCTGGGTTATCTACAGGCCCAGCCAGGGCGGGCGGAGGCCTGGAGGTGGATTTCAGAGTCTAATCAGCCTGAGGGGAATGAGTCTTTTCTGCTGAATGAGGGGCAGAGAAGAGGGGGGTGGGGCGCTGCTGGGATCAGGGCTCAGGGAGCGAAATGGGAACAGGAGTGGACATCGCCAGCTGTCTGCTCTCCTAGAAGAAATGAGCCTGGGGTCAAGGGACAGAGCAAATCAGGAGAAACAAAACATGAGCAGCCCAGCCTGGCCCCTCCCTTGACCCTCAGACCCTGCACGACCTCCTTCTGCCTTCTGTGCCAGGCCTGGGGGGTGGGGGGATGCCTTTGCAAGGTGGGGGCTGATCACAGAGAGGCTGGGGCCGCGCTAGGGCCCAGCTCCTTCCCGCATTGCTGTTTCTCTGCACCTCCTCTGTTAGTTTCCCACTGCTGCTGTCCCAGCTACAAAGACAAAGTGGCTCTAAAGGACACAGATGTATGCCCTCTCAGTCCCGGAGATCGGGGTCTGACCCAGGTCTCATGGGCTAAGGCCCAGTGTCAGCAGGGCTGTCTTCCTTTGCGCAGGCACTAGGGGAAACCGTGTCCTTTCACTTTTCTAGAGTTTCGAGGCCGCCCACATTCCTTGGCTGGCAGCCCCATCCTCAGCCACATTCCTTCAGCGGCCCCAATGGCCAGTCAGTCTTTCTCCCATCTCTTCAGTCTGGCACTGCCTCCTGCCTCCCTTGTCCACTTGGGAGGACCTTTGTGCTCACCTTGGGCCCACCCTGAGTCCGGGGTCATCGCCACTCTAAGGGCAGCTGAACAACCTTTATTCCCTTTTGCTCTGTGACCTAATGGTCAAGTTCCAGGGTTAAGATGTGGACATCGTTGGGGGGTCACTGCTCAGCTATCACAGCACTCACCCCAGATCCTCACTATTTGTTTCGGGGGGGAGGCACCTCCTGTGGATGAAATCCTGGGAGAGTTGGGCCACATCTGACTTTGCCTCTTTCATGAAAAGATATTTAAAAGTATGTTGTATGACTTCCTTGGGTGGATACTATTCATTTTTTATTTCTGCTTTTAAAAAGAAGTGAAATCATCTCATGGGCCTCTCAAAGTGTCCCGGGCTCTCCTGTGACCCCTGTGCCTGATGGACAAGTAGACCCTGGGGACCGGCAAAGGGACCACCCAGGGCTCACAGCCAGCAAGAGGCAGAGCCCGGGGCCATAGCCGGACCCCCGGGCTCTGGGACATGCTCAGATCGCCATCACCCTGCCGCTCTCTTACCTTCCAGCCACTCTGCAGAATCAGACTCAGAGCCATAGGCCACCACAGATTATTTGGACTCCGGTTCTTGTTTTGTAGATGGGGGTCCATGTGCCCGGAGAGGGGGTGCAGCACTCTCAGGGACACACAGCAAGTTAGTGCTGTAGCCCGGATGAGGATCTGGTGTCCTGGTTGTCCATCTGGGACTCTTTCCCACCGCCTTCTTCCATGTGCCAACACCTCTGACCTGAGAAAGAGCCAGCTCCTCCCCACCCCGCACACACGTGTGCACACACACACACACACATACACACACACACACACACACACACACACACGCCTCTCCCTCTCCTCGTGCATACAATGTCAGTATAAACCTTGGCCACTACTGCATTGATTGTTCTTTGTGTCTGAGCTGGTTAGGATCTGCACAACGCACTCATTTCACAGATGGGAAAACTGAGGCTGGAACAGGAAGTGCCAGACCCTAAGCCGTTCAGCGATTACCAGCGGAGCCAGCATGCCAGTCCAGTCCTCTGACTCACTCTCCTGTGCTCTCTGCCCGCTGCCACTTACCTGCACATGTCCTCTGCGGCTGATCAGACACCAGGCGCCAACCCTCTGAGCGGCCTCCCTTTGCCCTCACCCAGCCCCTGGAGGGAAAAGAAGGTTGTGGGCCTGGAAGGTTCGGAAAGAGCAGTTTCCAAATCCTCCGAGTCCAGACGTGGCACGGTGCTGCCTCCAGCTCAGAGTCAGAGCAAGAAAAACCAGTTCTAGGAGGCCACCTTCCTGCCCGACCTTAACTCTGCAGCGGGAAAGGCAGGGGTCGGTGCCCAGGTGAGGGGCCCTGGGGTGAGCCTGGGGTCGGGCTCCGAGCTACAGCGTGGCAGCCCCCCTCCCAGACACCTCTGAGCCTCAGCTTTCCCACCTGAGAATCGTTGTTGCTCGGGGTTAAATGAGGTGCTTAGCTCAGTGCACGGCACGTGTTGAAAGCACAGAAAATGTTACGCTATTCGTTGTCCTAATAATGTGATAAGACTTCATTGCAGTACATGGAGGAGCGGATGCTTGAGCTGGATCCTAAAGGCAAGAGGAACTGTCGGGCTGGCAAAGGACTAGCACAGCCCCTCAGGGGAACGGCGCAGGGGCAGGCGCCAAGGCCAGGGAGAATGGGGCCCTGACTGGAGATCCCCGCCGTGGCCTCCAGGACCACAGGGAGGGCTCTGATGGGGCCCCAAGGCTGACAGAATCTTGAATTCTCCACTCACTGCCCTCTGCACGTCCCCACTAGCAGAACATAGTTCCAGGGTCTTGGACCCCTGGGACAAACTTTCAACTCACAGGTGGGGAGACTGAGGCCCAAAGAACGGGAGTCTCTGGCCCAGGAACACAGCTATTTCTTGACTATGCCAGGCCTCAACCTGGGGCCCTGATTCCGGAGGAAATGACCCACCGCGGTGTGTGGATATGACTAGGCTCAGCTGCTCCAGCACCGGTTCTGTTTCTCTCTTTTCTTTCCCATTTCCAAGCCTGAGCTGACATCTAACCCAACACAAGGGACTGGTCCTGGAGCTCTGAGTGTAGCTTCAAGAAAGAATGGATTGCTGAGCTCGGGGACAGCAGCCAGCTCCACTCCCCTGTGTTCCGCATGTCACTGCTCCAGCCACCGTCACTTACCTCCATCCAACGCAGCTCCTCCCACCTCGAGCCTCTGCACACCTGTCCCTCCCCCCAAATGCCCTCCCCGTGACCTCTGCAAACCACACCCCCCTGCCCTCAGCCGCCCTACCGGTTCTTGGCCCTGCGGACATCGGCTCACTGGCCCTGCCCCTCGATATTTAAAGCAATCGAAGGCTCCATCTGTACTCTATTCATTTGCTCTCATTAACATGGATTCACCTCTCGTTCTCATTCATTCATTCGTTTCTTCAACAAATGTTTTCTGAGCACCAACACCGAGCAGACACTCACCGTGTACACAGCCCGCCCGCCGGCCGCTCTCCTTCTTGTGGGGAGGGCGCCCCTGGGGGAGGCATCACGGGCCCCTGGTAGCGGCTGGTGGGTGCTGGGTGACCCTGGGGCTCTGCCTTTGTCTCAGGAGCTGTCCCATCAGGAACCTGGCCAGGTAGGTGAGGGTCTCTCCCCTGTTCTCGGACGCTGCCAGGCGATAGCTCTGGAGGCTTCTGAACCTCCTGCATCCCCCTGGCGGCCCCGGAGTTCCAGTGGACAGCCCCCCAGCTCTGCCACCTCTGAGCCAGGGTCGTGGGCAGCTCCCGTCCTTCTGGGCCTCTGTTTCTCTTTTGTGTAACAGCGCGGGGGGCTCCCAGCTCAGGGGTGTGCTGTGGGATGGGGCAGCGGCCTGCGCACATGGGGTGAGGGTGAGGACCGTGGGAGGCTGTGGGGTCCTGGGCTGAGCTTTTCGTGCCTAAAGCAAAGGCACTGCAGGATGCTCTCCTAGGGATGTGGGGGGTCCCTCCGTTCGCTCTCCACCTGCGGTACGAGAGGACTGGACTGCGCGCCCCGCAAGGCCTCTTTCAGCTCAGATCACTGGGAAAGCCAGCTGGCTGCCTGGACACAGCGGCTATCAAGGCTCTGCCCTGAGAGGCGTAAGCTTCCTTTGCGTGCTCCCTGGCCCCCCCTCGCCCGCCCCCACCACCCCCCGTCCCCGCCGCCCCAGCCCCGGGCTCTCAGACAGCGATGAAGACGGAAACACAACACCTCTGAAGATGGAGGACAAAATAAGCGGCATTCAGCCTTCGCCAGCTCAAGGGCTGTGAACCAAAACCATCAGGCAAAGCGCCCCATCCCCTCCCATCAGGGGCCCAGAGTACAGGGCCGGACTCAGGCCTGAACAGATGGAACTTGGGAAATAAGAACTCGGAACACAGAACACAGAAAAGAACCATGGGGCGTGGGGGACAGGAAGAACGGGGTCACACTGGGGGGCACGGGCCAGGAAACACAGTTTAGGCCGCCCCCTCTCCAGCTTGGAACTGTCACTCCTCCTGTCTCCTGCCAGCTTGGGGTGACTGCTGATGGGGGAGCCTCACACCTGGTGTTAGTTGGAATGTTCCCATCAAGGGAAGTCCTTCCTCAGTTCTTATCTCAGTCTGTCTTGCTTTAAGTCCTAGAGCTCATCTGGTCTCCATGGCATTCCCACCCAGGTGAGGACTCATTCTGGCCACTTCAACATCCTATACGTTTTCGAGTGCTGAGACCCAGTGCGCCCTCTACTTCAGCTGCCCTCTCCCTACCTTGCCCACCTGCCAAATCCCTCAAGACTCAGCGCTGGGAAGCTGCCTCAAAGCCCTGGCTTTGTCCTTCTTGTTTCCATGGCACCCCATGGACCCCCTGTCATGTGTCATCATGATTGGGTCTGATGCGGTCCTGTCCCCATGAGTTTCTGGGGGGCTGGGATGGGTCTCATAGGGCGCCACGCCTGGGCTGAGCCTGCTAGCTGAGTGAGCTGAGCCTCTCTGGACTTCAGTGTTCCCATCTGCAAAATGGGAGCAAGCCCTTCTACCATGAACCTTATACAGGCCAGGGAATTACTCTGGCTTTGGCAACCCACAAACCCTGAACTCTCAGTGGCTTCACCCACTACCAGTTTATTGTTACAGTCTTATGTGGCGGGGGTCCCTCATCCACCTGGGACATGTGGCCTCTGGGGTCACCACGGCGTGGGGATTGAGGAAGCAGGCCACACACTGTCTCTTCACCGCCTCATCCCAAGTGCCACTCGAGTCACTTCTGCTTGCCCTTCCTAGGACACACATGCACACATATGCGCGCGCGCACACACACACACACACACACACACACACACACACATACACAAGTGTGCGCGCACGTGCATGCTGCAGGGGGTCTGGGAAATGCCGTTTTCCTGGGTGCCCAGAAAAGGAAACTGAACCAGGATTTGGTTGAACCACAGCCTTGTCTCTGCCACAGGGTTGTCATGAGGATTAAATGACAAAGAATGCGGAGTTCCTACCCTAGTTGCTGGCACATAGTAGGTGCTCAAAAAAGCTGCTTATTCTCCATTGTTTCCCCATCCCCAGAACCAGCCTGGGTCAGGCTCCTAGCAGAGGTCGCAGGTGCTCGGTGCAGGCCCTCGGGCCCCCAGCCAGGCCTCCCTGGCTGCTCTCCCTCCAGCCTCCCTTTCCTCCTCCCTCCTTCCGTCTCCTCCTTCTTCCCACCTCTCCCCTCCCTCCTCCTCCCTCCTCCCTCTCTCCTCTGGCTCTCTGCAGCTTACCTGGGGCTGCTTTCTCCACCTTCCGCACCTGCGCACCTGTCTCTTTTCAGAGCATTGATTTGCTCTCGGCCAGGGTGGCTCTAATGGGCCAGTGAGGCGGGCTGCGCTGAGTTAGCTCCATTAGAGGCGCAGGACTGTGGAACGCAAACCTGCCCTGCATCTCTGGAGCCAGACAGCTCTCCAGCCTCTGGGAGAAACAAGAGTCAGATCTGGCCTCTCCCAGCAAGGCCCGCGCTCACTTCCTCACACAGCCCTGCCCTGCTGGTTTTGGGAGCAGCTGGGAGCCACAGCCACGCCCACTGTCCACTAGGGGTGGGCAGGAGAGGGTCTCCCCCCTGGTAGTCTCCTGAAAAGAGAACAAGATGAGGGGGCCCAAAGACAGGATGGTCCTCACCTCACCTTAGCTCACCCGATCACCATGACAACTTATACAAAAGCAGGTTTGATTGGCCCCATGTTATAAATAAAAGTAATTGGGGGGTTTGGGTGGGGGGGAATAAAAAAAGAAATCGAGGCTCAGAAGTCACAAAGCAGTATTTTCTAAACTTAACTGCCAGGAAACCTTTTCTGCATGGAGCAAGCCGGGCACACACTGTCACCCTCAGCTGGGCCTGTTTCTCACCCTGTGGCCAGTCTGACACATAACTTCCAAAGGCTCAGCGTGTGCCCTCCCCTAGCGGAGGGGTTCTTAACCAGGACCCCAAGGACCTGGGCCTTCCAGAATTTGCACGTGAAATAGGATGTGTGCGCATTTTTCTAGCTAGAAAGGGTTCGTAACTCCCAGTAGATCCTCAGAGGAGCCCGGGACCAGGCATGAGTGAAGAACCGGGACCAGGCATGAGTGAAGAACCCCTCCCCTGGCCTGAGTCCCTGTAGAGAAGGCACAGTGTTAATCCGGGGGTTTGCAAAAGCGAACAGCACGGCAGAGACGTGGCGAGGAGCAGCGTGAGTGGGAGAAATAGCCCGTGCAGCAGCAGGGACGAGGGGACAGTAAAGCGACGAGCTTGGCTGGAGCAGAACGGGAGTTTGGGAACAGTGACAAATGAGGTCGGGGTGTGGAAGGGACCTTGGAGAACAGGCCCGGCGTTTAGATGGGCTGGGAGAGGCCAAGGGGAGCCCCGCATGTGCTGGAGCCGGCAGTGGGGCTCAGGAAGGGCTTTAAGGAAGAGGAGGGGAGAGGGGCGGGGAGAGGGGAGAGGGGAGAGGGGAGCCCCCTGGATGAGGCTCGGTGGATCCCGGAGCTGGATGGGGGAGCGTGCTGCCCCTGGAAGGGCTCTCAGGGCTGGCGGCTGCAGGGAGGAGACGGCCGGCTGCGAGCAAGGTCTTTAGACCTAGAGGTGCCTGGGTTGAGCCTCGGGCCTGCCATTTCCTGGCTGTGAGGCTTTGGGAGAATAATTGAACACTCCTAGTTTCTTCCTCTTAAAACAGGGCTCACCGTGCCTGCTTGGTAAAGTTGTGAAGATTCCCTTAAGTGAGAAACTGCCTCTGACGCTCTTCACCCAGCGCATGGCACACGGCCAGCCCCCGGCAATGATGGCTTCTCTCACGACCCACCAATTCGTTCCGTAAACACTCATCAGTCCCCGTTATGTACCCGCACGGAGGGCTCTCGGAGGCACCCTAATGTGCTTTCTAACAATAGCCCCATCGGTGGATGGCATCGCGCCTTCATTGGAGAGATAAGGAAGCAGAGGCACAATGGCTGTTTTCATAACCAGAATCAGCAGGGAGGTTGTTGTGGGAAGTCAGATGCCAGGGGGTCAGAGACAAGAGCGTGACCTCTCTCTGACCCAGGGTGAGAGAACATGCATGCTCTTGACCATGTTCAAGGTCACACAGCTGATGGATTCTTGGGTGGGTGGGGTCCTGACCCAGGTGTTCATAGGGCTTCACGTAGGCTTCTGCTTACCGTGAGGATTCTGCTTCTTGAGGCTGGGAGATCCTGCATGCTAACAAACTTCCGGGAAACACTTCTTTAAGTAGCAAGGGTTTCTAGAGAATGGCTTAGGAGTAAAACAGACTGGGCCTTGGGGAAGAGCCTAAGCCTCAGTTTCCCCATCTGTAGAATGGGTCTTACCTCCCCTGCAGGGCTGGTGTGAAGATTTATGGAGATGGTGCCTGCAGCCTCAGCAGAGCACAGGGTCTGACACAGAGTGGGCACCCAGCGAACATCAGCTGCTATTATTAATTATTATTATTACTGTTGGCTCTGAGCCCTCTGTGAGAGCTGTCTCCCTACATGCAGGCAGAGGGTGATGCCACATACTCAAACCTCAGGATTCTTCCTTTGCTTCAACTCATTCCACCCCAGGAGCAAAAAATCAGGATGCACTCTGCCATCTCAAACGGCACCCACGAATCGTTTCACATTCAATTTCCCCATCAAATTCACAGGCACGTATCGCATGCCATTATTCCATTTCTTAATGGCCTGTGCGGTGAAAATTGTAAGTAGGACATTTCTTCATGCCCTTGGCATTTCCAACTCTTTAAAACTCCTTTTCCAGGCCAGACCCTCCCCCTCCCCTTTGCTGGCTGCAGCATGCCTCGCCCTCTCCAAATTCCTCGCCACACCTGCCCCAGGCCACTGCTCATCCCAGGAGGGAAGGGAACAGCAGTGACCTGTCTCCTGGGAGAGCCATGTTGGCCTCCTTTGAGTTTCCGCAGAGGCAGCGGGGTGAGCAGCAGGTGCAGGGTCCAAGGTCAAAGAGGAGACTAGTTTGGAGTCTCACCTGCGTGCCACTCACCAGCAGTGAGACCTCAAGCGAGGTCACCTCGCCTCTGGGGAGCCTCATCTATAAAATGGGGGTGATAATGCAGACCCCACGGGGCAGTAGAGTCAGAAGTACCCAGTCAGGGACTGTGCCCACAACCACCATGGCAGCTATCTGTTGAGCTCGTGTGAATGGAAGCCTTGTTCAGATGCCCTGGCAGGTGTCATTCACCACGGCAGGTCCACCAGGGTCCTGGTTTGACACACCTTTGCAGGCTCTGAATCCCGACTGAGGTGGTGTCCTCAGTCCCAAGCCAGCATCACCCTAGATGCGCGGACTGGGGGGTCTGGGGGGAGGCAGAGCCGGGGTGGGAATATTCGGCATCTGACCTCCTGGCCAGGTGTGGCAGCGCCCGAGCTGAGTGGTGCAGAGTTTGAGGCACTTGCCCTTCCAAGCGCTGACTTGTAGTTCATACATAGTGGGGAGGACAGAGGGAGCTGGGGTGACGGCAGCCAGGCTGGAGGGCTGGGGCAGAATGGAAATAGTTCAGTGTTTTAAGCACCGGTGTGGACATGGCGTGCACCCAGCTGGGGATGCAGCCTCCGGCACTGCCCAACATGTCACCACCACCAAATACTCACTAACTATCCTGCAGACCAGTAGGATTTTAACCTTGACCTCTTCCTCCACCCCTGGACCCAGTGAGACCCCCTGAGTCCTAGTCCCAGCCAGACAGACGCTTTCTCACTCTAGGCCTCAGTCTCCCTATTGGTCAAACTATGACCTGTTTATCGGAGTGTAGACTGAAAGGTCCACACTCCCCTATAAGTGTGTGTGTGTGTGTGTGTGTGCACGCTCATGCATGCATATGTTTGCATGTGAGTGCACACGTGTGCGCATGGGTATATGCATGCGTGTGTGTGCATGTGGGATCGTGTGTGCATGGATGCATGGATGTGCCTCCCTTTCTGACATCTCCAACCCCTCTCTGCACACACACCTCACTTCTCCAGGTGCCCAGGCCCACCTCCTCCCAGTCTCTGCCCACCACTCAGGGCCTCACTTGCCCCACCCACATGATGAGCCTTTGGTAAAGGCAGCCCCAGGCTGAGAAGACCTGGGGGGGCACCGGCCGGATGGAGTCAGAGCTAATCACTGGAAGATGGGCTGTTTATTTGCATGGCACGCATTCGTCTCTGCCTGTTTTATCCACCCTCTGAGTCAACTGAGGAGTTCTCAATTTATCCTGCCCGCACAGAGAGGCCAGATTGGAGGCACGCACGCACGTTCGCAGAAGCCCAATATAGACTTCCAATTATCTTTTAATTTCGCTCCTGTCTTCATTTGTTCATTTCACTTTTTCCAAACGGACTAAAAAAATAAGCTTGAATTTATGGAGTCTGAAGTCAGCCAGTGGGAGTGTTGGGTTCACCTGTCAGAGGAAAGGGACCTCAGGGTAGAGTCGAAAGCTCACTCCAATGGCCCTGCCTCGTAGGGGCCCCAAGTCCTTGCTCCTGTGTCTTCTGACTCTATAGTGACTATATCCTCTTATTCTCTGTTTTCTTTTTTATAATCTTTATTGTTGAAAGCATTACAGGTGTCCCCTCTTATTCCCCATTGACCCCTTCTAGCCCACCCCCCTCCCACCCCAGGCCTCACCACCCTTATTCTCTGTTCCACGGGTTATGCATATATGCATACACGTTCTTTAGCTGATCTCTTCCCATCCACCCCCGCCTTCCCTCTGAGATTCCACAGTCTGCTCCATGCTTCTATGTCCATGGATCTATTTTGCTCATCAGTTTATTTCGTTCTTCACATTCCACATATGTATGAGATCATGTGATACATGTCTTTCTCTGACTGGCTTATTTCTCTTAGCACAATACTCTTCAGGTCCCTCCATGCTGTCTCAAAGGGTAAGAGATCCTTCTTTTTTACTGCTGCATCGTATCCTATGGTATAAATGCACCACAGCTTTTTCATCCACTCATCTACTGATGGGTATGTGGACTGTTTCCAGAGCTTAGCTACTGTAAATTGCACTGCTATGCTCTGACATCCAGGCCTGCTAACCTTAAGTGGGGAGGGACTTCCCCGCCCAGGTTAGCTAGTTCCTAGATAGCCAATGACTCACCTAGGACACATTTCACGTGCAGATGAACCAATCCAAAGCCATTACCCCAACCACCACCTTTCTCAGGTTCTCACAAGGCTCTTACTCACCTGGGCCAACATTCCCTGCCCTTATCACGCACCCCCAGACCAGGCACTGATCAACCACAGGCAGCCTGGAGGCCCCGAAATGACTCAAGTGAGCCAATCCTAACCCTGCTAACCCTGCTGTGTTTGCTCCATCCCAGGAAAACCACAATAAAGGCTTTTAGGCTCCCCCCGCAGCCCCCGCTCTGCCTCCCTACAGCCCCCGGTGCCTCCCAGTGTGGCCCTGTCTGGCGTGGCCTGTTGGAAAAGGGGGAACTCCTCATGGGAACTGGGAGTAACAAACTATCTTTCAACAGCACTCATCTCCTGATGTGTTAGCCTCACCGAACTTGAATAACAATAAAACCTGCATTTTAACACAATCTCGGGTGGCTGTGTTCTCAGAGCTCCACTGGAGGGCGGACAGCGGGAAGCCTCGCTTAATGAAGGCTCCTCTGTGCTCAGCTGTGTCACAGGTGTCACTTCTGCCCTCAGACTAGGGAAGGTCCCAGGAAGCGCCACGCCGGCAGGAGCATCGTCACACTTCACCACCTCACTCAGCACCTTCCTCCCCCAGAGTCGGGCAGACTCCATGGGCACAGGGGCCACCTGTGTTTCTTTTTACATATAGATACTGCTTCTTATTGGTTTCAGAGAGGAAGGGAGAGGGAGAGCGCGATAGGAACACCCATGATGAGAATCACTGATCGGCTGCCTCCTGCACGCCCCCTACAGGGGATTGAGCCCACAACCCGGGCATGTGACCTGACTGGGAATAGAACCATGACCTCCTGGTTCATAGAACAAGGCTCAACCACTGAACCACGCTGGCTGGGCCACGCGTGTTTCTTTAACCTATGTCACTGCATCCCAACACAGGGCCTGGTACATGATAAGCATCTGGTAAATATGGGTTCAAGCAATCCATCAGTCTATGCCCCTGCTTCCTTTATCAATAGTCAATGCTGCCGAAACCGGTTTGGCTCAGTGGATAGAGCGTCGGCCTGCAGACTGAATGGTCCCGGGTTCGATTCCGGTCAAGGGCATGTACCTTGGTTGCAGGCACATCCCCAGTGGGAGGTGTGCAGGAGGCAGCTGATCGATGTTTCTCTCTCATCGATGTTTCTAGCTCTCTATCCCTCTCCCTTCCTCTCTGTAAAATATCAATAAAATATATTTTTTAAAAAATAGTCAATGCTAAGCACCTCTTTCTAGAACCCTTCCCTGGCCTCATTAATTTTCCCTTTGTGATAGATTGTGGCTTGATCATAACTTAGGGGCATGTGCCGTCTTCCCGATCAGGACATCAGTCCCCTGGGGCTGAGGCTGAGTCTATGGTTCCCACGCCCCCCCCCCCCCCCACCGCCTTTCCCTGCTGCCCCAGGGGCTCGGTCTGGCCACACGCAGTGCCCAAGAGCAAGTTCCAGCTGGAAGGGGTGATTGCCTGACTCCATTGGTTTACCCTGGAGCCATTGGGAGAACACTCCGGGCACAGTGGAGCCTTCATTGGGTAGAAAAGCCCACATCAAAAGGGCCCAGACCCTGCTCACCAGGTGGCATCTGAGAGGTCACCACACACCTGGGGTGTGTGCAACAAGTCCCCCCCTCTCCACGGTAGAAGAGTCCCACAGCTGTCCCCACCCCACATCAGCCCCAAAGCCCTGGCTCCACCACTGGACACATCCTTTTTATTGCCATTCACACCCGGTCCTCTCCTTCCCCGGGGAAGACCCATGGGCCATGCAGCTGCAGAGGCCTGGTTATAAATCAAGACCTGCCACTCACCACCAATGTGACATTAACACATCCCTCTGAGCCTCAGTTTCCTCACCTGTTGACAATACCCCCTCTCCAAATTCCTGGGAAACGAAATGACTTTACTTATGCAAAGTGCCCAGGACTTCATCCCCGCCCCCTTGTTCCCTGGGCCTCACCTTGGTGATCTAGGGAGTAACTGCTCGCCCCACCCAGGACAAAGAGGAATTCTCAGCAGGTGGGTAGAAACGCTGACCTAGTACACATCCCTAGACCCACCGAAATCTCCGGAGAGGATTGTGGGAAAATGGGGATTTCCTGGGAGCCACCCCAAACCTCCTGAATCAGTAAGGGATGGGGAGGGGTGGGCTTGGAAAGTGAATTTCTAACACACACCCTCCGTGTCAGTGCCTGTGGAATTCAGAATCACTGCCTTGGCCACGATGGGGAGACAGGGATCCTGCTGCCCGTCACCAGTGGGGCGGGGGGGGGGGTGCCAACTGGATGAACTCAGGTCTGCAAAACTCGGGGGTCTGGAAACAGAGAGGGAAGTCCCTGTTTACAAGCAAAGTGACATAAGTGTGGTGCTGCCATAAAGTCGGGGTGACAGCTGTAGTTTTCTTTAACAAACACTGAGCAGGAGAGGAGATTCGTCCCGCGCCCACCTCCGTCCACGGCGCCTGTAAGACACGGGCTGTTGTCCTTATTGCACCTGGCCCCAATCCAGCACCTGCGAACAGAATGCACTTTGACCCACGGCCCATGATAGAGGCTAAAAGAGGAGAAAAGAACAAGAGACCCAACGAAGGAGAAGATGATGGTGGAAGATGGATTCACCGGGAAGAAGGCACGGGAGGCACAGTCTTTGAGTCGACTCCACAGGGCTGCAGGGATGTGCACCATCAGAGAAGGTCGGGCGGAGCCCCAGCCCTGCGCAGGCACGTGAGGCAGCCAACGGGAAATGAACTTGGGGGCGGGGGCGGGGTGGTAAACCGAGGAGGGAGTGTGAGGGGCTGTGGACACAGGCATGAGTCAGGATTTTCTCCTCGTCAAGGCTTCAGAGACCAATTCCTCACAGAGAGGGGATTATTCTCATTTTTAAATTGATGCCATCATTTAGAAATCACAACGGATCGCATCACTGCCTAGAGTAAGCATCTCTGAACAGTGGGGCCTGGCAGTGCAGGGCCTGCCCGGCTGGCACCATCACGGGGTGAATCCTCGGTTTACCTGCCCAGCCCCTGTGGGGTGCCCGGGTTTGAGATCCCTACCCTGGCCTTTGGGGACCCAGAGAGGACCTCGGTCTACGGAGGACACAATTAGATTTGTGCTACGGAAGGTCCAGCTGAAGCTGATTAACAGAGTGACAAGGACATGGATGAGGAGAAGGAGGAAGAGAAGAGAGGAAAAGAATGGCTGACAGTGACTGAGCTTCTACGAGGCTTTCCCCACATTAACCCATTTTTGCTCTCACCACAACCTGATGAGGTTGGTATGCTATCACCCCCATTTTTCAGATGAAGACATTGAGGCCCAGAGAGGTGAGGTCACTTGCCTATTGTCACACAGCTGGTAAGTGGTAGAGCTGGGTAGTCTGGACCTGGAACCCCTAGCCCTGGTGAGATGGTGCGGGTGAGTCTCCCTCGGCCTCTCATCCCGGGAGCTGTCTGGTTTGGAGGGTGAGACTGTGCCCCACGCTGCCCCTGGCCCGGGCATGAATGCCATGTGTTTTTTCCGAGCTTTCTCAGGAGAACAGAGGCACCAAGAGCCGGGTCAGGTGGCTTGGCAGCACTCCCAGGCTCAGCCTCCCCTGCTGCTCACTGCAGACCCCAACCCCACTGTGGGAACCAGGGGGCCCCCAAGAGGGAGGAAAGGGACCCAGGCGGGTCTCCTGCCACACCTGCCGAGGCTCCACCTGCCCCACACTCGCCACACCCAACCCACCCAGCACAGCTGATTTGCAAAAGAGAAAATAAAGCACGCACACAAATAGTGACCAACCCCATGCGTCTCCTGGCATCGGGTGATGTTTGGTCAAGAGCTTCCTCCCTCTTCACGAGCCTCGGACACTCCTGACATCCTCCAGCTGCTGCGGGCTCAGGTGGCTGATCACAAGTTCAGCCCCGGGGCAGACCCCACCCCCAGGGCAGGCACTGCCGGGTCCCAGGAGGCCAGCGCCAGGATCTGCCGGCCGGCCGGCCGGGCTTGGTGGCCACCCTCCGCCAGCTCAAAGTCACCTTTGCTCTAACTCCTCAGCTGGCCAGAGCTGGCCCAGAACCCCCTCCGCTCAGCTCAGCAGGAACCAGGAGCCGGGCCCCCATTGGGCAATTATTAATCAGATTCTTGACATTCCTCCGCCCCAGGTTGGCTTGGGAAACATGCTCCCTGAAGGAGGAGGCGGAGCCGAGGCCCAGGACTGGCATTTGGACATGCAGCTGACGGGCAAGGTGGTGCTGTCCGCGGCCGCCCTGCTCCTGCTGACCGCAGCCTACAGGCTGTACAAGTCGAGGCCTGCCCAAGCCCCGCTGTGGGGCAGGAGCACCAAGGCCAAGGCCGAGGAGGAGGCAGAGGGCTCCGGGCAGCCCGAAGCCCAGGGGGCTGCTCCTGGGGCACCCCATCGGGGCCTGAGATGCCGGAGCGGAAGCAAGGGACCTGGAGTACCGCTGGGCGGCAGCTGGGAGAATCCGGGGGGCTCCCGGGTCCTGGGAACCCCTTCCAGCGACTTGGAAGCCGGAGAGACTTGGAAGCCCGAGAGGAAAGGAGCTGGTGAGGACGAGGGTGGGCGGTGCCTGGAGTCCGGCCTGGCACCTCCTCGCGGCAGCGGCCAGGACGCCGGAACAGCTGCTGGCAATAAGCCCGAGCTGCCCCACCTCCCCCCTCTGGGCACTGAACCCAAAAGCTCCCCAGCTGTCCTGGCTGCGGTGGACGGCAGCGGTGCGGGGGGTAGGCCTGCTCCATGGCAGGACGGCGGGCTCCCCGAGCAGCCAGGGGATGGGGAGCAGGCGTCCCCCCTCCAGCCCTGGATGGCCCACTCGGAAGGCAAGACTGACGTGAGCCAGAGCTGGGTCCTCGCCCGCGTGCTGGGGGCCTGCAGGGAAGAGGCAGGGGCCCTGCGGGCTGCCTCCGACATGGGCCTGGCCCTGCATCAGCAGGAGGGGGCCACCAACGCCTCCTACACCTTCTCCTCGGTGGCCCGGGTTCGAGTAGAGGAGAGTTTCCTACAGGAGAAGGTGGCGGGGATGCGGCCCAGGCTGCAGGGCAAGGTGTACGAGTACTACGTGCAATCTACCTCCCAGGCCACCTCCAGAGGCAGGCTGGCCCCCAGGACCGCGGCCCTGGCGGAGGCGCCACCTCCCGTGCCAGGCCCCCTGGGAACAGGGACAGTCCCCAGAGGCCTTGCCGATGACAGAGAAGGCGCAGTCGATCCAGCTGCCTCCCCCCAGCCTGTGCTGCCCCCCGCGGGGGGCTTCAGCAGGAAGGAGAGCCTCCTCCAGATCGTGGACAACCCCGAGTTTCAGCTGCAGCTCCACGGTTTCGGGAGCCCCCCTGCATCCTGCACAGACCAGACGGCCCCATCCAGCCCCCCCATATCCGGGGAGCCTCTGGAGTCCAGCGCCACCGGAAGCAGCGGGGACCCCAACCTGCTGCTCGTGGCCGGGACCAATTTCTTCCACTTCCCCCTCACCCCAGGGTCAGCCCCTGATGTCCGCCTGGACCTGGGCAATTGCTACGAGGTGCTGACCTTGGCCAAGAGGCAGAACCTGGAGGCCCTGAAGGAGGCCGCCTACAAGGTGATGAGTGACAACTACCTCCAGGTCCTGCGCAGCCCGGACATCTACGGGCGCCTGAGCGGGGCCGAGCGGGAGCTGGTCCTCCAGAGGCGGCTGAGGGGCCGCAAGCACCTGGTGGTGGCCGACATGTGCCCCCAGGAAGATGCTGGCCGCCTCTGTTGCTATGACGATGAGCAGGACGTCTGGCACCTGCTGGCCCCTCTGCCCCCGGAGGCTGTGTCCCGCGGCTGTGCCATCTGCAGCCTCTTCAATTATGTGTTCGTGGTGTCCGGGTGCCAGGGGTCCGGGTGCCGGCCCTCCAGCCGGGTCTTCTGCTACAACCCTCTGACCGGGATCTGGAGCGAGGTGTGCCCACTGAACCAAGCCCGGCCGCACTGCCGCCTGGTGGCCCTGGACGGCTACCTGTACGCCATTGGGGGCGAGTGTCTGAACACAGTGGAGCGCTACGACCCTCGCGTGGACCGCTGGGCCTTTGCCCCGCCCCTCCCCAACGACACCTTCGCCCTGGCGCACACGGCCACGGCGTGTGCCGGGGACATCTTCGTCACGGGCGGCACCCTGCGCTACCTGCTGCTCCGCTTCTCGGCCCTGGAGCAGCGCTGGCAGGTCGGTCCCACGGGGGGCGGCAAGGACCGCACGGCCGAGATGGTGGCGGTCGATGGCTTCCTCTACCGCTTCGACCTCAACCGCAGCCTGGGCATCAGCGTGTACCGCTGCAGCGCCAGTGCCCGTCTCTGGTACGAGTGCGCCACGTACCGGACGCCCTACCCGGACGCCTTCCAGTGCGCCGTGGTGGACAGCCTCATCTACTGCGTGGGGCGCCGGCGCACGCTCCTCTTCCTGGCTGACAACATCTCGCCCAGGTTTGTGCCCAAGGAGCTGCGCAGCTTCCCCTCCCCGCAGGGCACCCTCCTGCCCACGGTCCTGACCTTGCCCAGCCCCCATGTGCCTCAGACCAGGGTCTAGCTGCCCCCCTGCTGGGCTCCTCCTGCAAAGCTGGAGGCAAAGAGCACCCCCCCTGCCCGCCGCTCCATGGGCCGTTTCTGGGAGACCAGGCGGCCAGGAGTTTGGCTGCAGAAGGTGAATTCCAGTCCTACCTCCGTCAGTGGCTGGGCTCCGAGATGCTTTGGTGCCAGCAGGCTGCAGAGGGCGAGGGTGAAATAGAGCTAGGGCCTGGTGCTCCAGGCCGAGGGCAGCCACATCTCCCGGGATGGCTTCAAGTCTGAATTGGGGGAGGGGGGGTTCCCAGGACCCTAGCACACTTTAGGGGCACAGCCTTATCACAACCACCATTCAGGTGCCAGGTGACCCCCAGTGACCCCTCAAGCTGACCCCGGGCCTCGTTACCGACTAGAGCAGGTGTGCTCTCTCTCTGGAGCTGGGCTCAGGGATGAGAGCGGGCAGGGCCATGGTGACAGGAGGGGATAGTTCAGGGGGCCCTCAATGACCACCTGGGGGCATGATGGTCAGGTTCAGTTACAGAAGGAGAGGCCAGGACTGTTCGTGCCTGCCCTACAGGAGCTCACATTGTAGTGCAGGAGAATGGGCAATTCTGGAAAAGATACATAAATAATAGAACCCATGTCAGATACGAGTCACCGAGCCAGCTAAGCAGGCGAGCGGGATAGTGTGAGCAGGCCTTCCTGATAAGACACACTGAGCAGAGACCTGAGTGCAAACCTGGGGGCCTGCAAAGACGGGGGTGCCTCAGGGCCCAGGAAGCCCGGCCTTGCACCTGAGAGCCTTTGTCACATGGGCGGGAGAGGCGGGTCCTCCTCCTGGGAGCTCCATCTCAGGGGAATGGGGTGAACTGGCCGGAGTCCAGCTCTTCTGCTGCAGCCCTTCACCTAACGGAGAGAATCCTGTCTCGCTGACATTTGTAAGAGAGGTTCCTTGCATGGATAGAAAGTGCATTCCCAGGAGAGAAGCCGTGTTCGCACATTCAGAGAGGAGAGTCCAAATAATTTCCAGGACATCACCGCCGCCACAGCTGGGTGTGTGGCTGGGTGTCAGGCGGCCCACGTGACACCACGGGTTCAGGGTCTAGGATTTCCACCTGACCTGGGTGAATAGCCGGGTTTGCTCACCTGCGGCCCACAGCCTCAGAGTGGCCTGTTTGTCAAATAAAGCTTGTCCCTGGGCCATCTGCTTTCCCAACAAGAGTTCTTTCTCCTTCAGGGGAAAATAAAAAAGAATCTTAAATTTGGGTTGCTTTTTACATTAGGCCAACCATGCCATTATAGAAAAATTGGAAAAGAGAGAAAAGTATGAAAAAAATCTCCCCAATTAACCCCTGCTGTGACACGGTCTCTCCAGCCTGTCTCTTCTGTGTGTGATTTCGGTCGGGCTTGATTCTGGCCTAGGTGTGATTATGCTGAATCAGTTCTGCTTCCTTTTTTTTTTCACCTCACTTTTGAAAATAAGCATTTTCCCGTGTTATTACAAACCCTCGGTAAACATCATTTCAATCGTTGCACAACATTCCACCCAGTGGCTGCACCACGGTTTATTTAAGATCCCCCCACACCCGCCCTGTTGGGCTTGTAGATTTTTTTTCTGTTGGTTTCTTTTTCTATCATAAATAAAACGTCCCTTGTTTTCCTCTTCCTCTCTGTCTGAGGCCTTCATCAATATTTACAAGAGAAGCCCAGCCTAGGTCGTGTCCAGAATAGCAGGGTTGTGAAAGCAGGGCTGGGGCCTGGGCCCCCCTCAGACTGCAGGGCACAGGGCTGCCCTTGGAAATGCCCAGCCTGAAAGGAGAGCTGTCTGGAGGGGCCATCCCAGGTGTCCCACCCTGAGTTGTTCCTGGAGCTGTGAGATGGAGCCCCTGATCTGCACATGCAGGCACTGGACGAGATGCTTCCTGCATAGCAGCATCTCACGGATCCTCACAACAGTCCCATTTTACAGGTGAGAAAACTGAGGCTCAGAGAGTTCAAAAGAACTTGCCCTTCGTGGCGAAGTTCAAAGACCCTCAGTTGCCTTAAGAGCATACTGGACCCGGGCCTACTCCCCGCATAGTGTCTTTCCACTCCCCTCTCAGGGCATCAGCTGTCATCTGAGCTGTCCCCAGTCCCTTCTCCGCCCACACCAATCAGTCACGCTCTATCCTTGAACTTGGAACTCAAACCTTTCTTAAACTCTGACCCTCATTATCTGCACCTGTAAAATGGGTTCGCCACTGCCAGCCCATCGTGGATGTTATAAGAACTAAGAGAATGTGTGTAAAGCACCCAGCCCAGGGACTGCTCCAAAGTGGGTCTGGTGTCTTCCGCAGGGGGCTGCCCGAGCCCGCTCCGGGGAGGCCAGGGTCTGACATTTAAGCTGCAGGGGCGCCATTTGGTCCGACGAGGTCTAGGGTGTGCTCGAGTTATTGATATTTTAGGTCATCTAGGTGTGGAGACCCTGCGCCTCTGCGCCCCTAGTGGGGTGGGTGGTGAAGAACGGACTGGCTGCTGACTTGAGCTTCCCAGGCTCAGCGCATGAAGCATTTTCCCAGGCTGTCTGACCACAGAGGAGCTTCCCACGGACGGAGCTGCTTAGAGCCCCGGTGCCCAAACCTTGGGAAGGTGTGGGGTGGAGGGGCTCCTGCCCTTCACAGACGGGGAGGAAGAGCCACTCAGAGCCACTGGAAGATACTTAGATAGTTAGAGCCCTGACAGGTGCCCAGCACTTCCCCGCCTTCTCCATCCTTCCCTGAAAGGGCCTTGTGGCTCCCGGTAGTTCAGAAGTCCCTGAAGCTTTGCTGGGAGCAGCCCCCTAGGCATCCAGGGGGCCACCACAGAGGAAGGGGGATGAAATACAAGGGAAGGAGGTGCCTCCAGGGAGGGAGATGCGGGGAAGGCAGCGGAAGAAAAGACAGCCCGCAGGGAGTTCCTGCAAACAGCTCCCAGCCTCCGGGGTTTTGAAAAGTGGGATGTGGGTCCAAATAAAACAAGAAGGTAAAAGCGATCAAGTCTGGGTTGCCTTTGTGTGTGCAGGGGGAGGAGGTGGAGACATGGATCTTATACCAATAATAGGAACTCCTGTGGGCCTGCACCAGGCTCTGCAAATCCCTCGCCTCCATCCTCACCTCCACCCGCCACCGGGTCCACAGGGACGAAGACGAGACACCCACAAACATTCAAACTCACTGTTTCATACCTACTGTTACATCTACCGTTTTATTATTAAGAACTGGAAGGGAGAAATGTCATCGTTGTCAATACATGTGTTGAGCACTCCCAGTGCTAACCAGAGCTCTACTTACGTGACCGCATTTTATCCTCAAAACAACCATAGTAGATGGCAAAACTGGCCAAATTCTCTCCAGCCCATCAATTTCCCCACCCCTTCAACCCGGCGGTGCGACTTGCTTTAAAGAGCTAGGCCTCGAGGTTTACTCCCTTGTGGCTCTTAAAAACCCTGCCACTGTCCCCAGCCTGCTGGCCTACTGGCAGATGGGAGACGTGTGGCTCAAACGCTTGTCAAATTACCCAACACTTGTCTTCACGCAGAATTTCAAATCTGTCATCGTCCCATTTCACAGATGAAATAACAGGCTCAGAGACAGCTCACCGCTGTGATGTCAATTCTCATCTGTAGAGAGCACCTGGGAAAGGCCCCTGAGCAGATTGTCATCTCAATCCAGCGGTGCCCGGCAGAGCCATGCCCTGGAAACATACCTTGCCAGAGGCAGGTGTGTTGTCAGCCTGACCTTCAGCTCAGGTGCCAGGGGGTGGGTTTCCTTATCTAAATCCAGCCAAGCACCAGGAACAAACACAATTATCCGGGCCCACCCAGAAGTGACGATTACAAAGAAGCCACAAGAATGCACATAATCTCCTTTGTCTTGGGCTTTAGTAAAACTTCCTGGTATTTTGCTGTATAAAGTAAACACACTGTATCGGTTCTGGGTCACTGTCTCCTGTCTCTCCATCAGAGGACAGCTGTCCCACCCGGCCCCAACTTTTTCCTTCTATCTCTGTGTCTGTCTCTTTCTTTCATTTTCTCAATCACCAGCCACCCCTACTCAGGAACCAGACCGCTCTCTAGCCGCGCTGGACGCAGAAAAGAGAGAAATATTTATACTCATCTTTGGTGATGTGGCCTCAGCTCCTCCCCACCGACACCCCCACTCCTGAATAGGGCGCCCCACACTGGGCCCCTCACTTCTCACTCCGCTGTCCCTAGCGAGTTCCTGTGGGTGCCAGGGATGTCTTGTCCCAGGTGCCAGCACAGAGCGGCCCTACGCAGGGCTCAGAGGAAGCCGCCGCTGAGCTGTGTCCTGTTAGAAAGGTCCCGTGGTTGGGCGTTCGGCACTGCCCAGCTGGGCTGTTTCCGATGTCCAAGAAGGACCGTTTCTTACCTTCTGCCCTTCCTCCAACACCCCCTCCCACATGGCACACAGTATCGGGGCACAGAGCCCCTCGGTTCTCACAGTGCCGAGCTCAACGGCTCCGATGAAGCTGTCAGCACCTGCACGCTAACCAAGAGTCCTTCCTGCTGCCCTGCTGCCCACGCGAGGGGCAGGCTGGCACATCCTGGGGAGGGCACGACCCCGGAGGAGCCTGACCGGCAGACGTACAAATCCCCCGGCTCCCTCCACCCTGGGTGGGTAACTCGGCTCTGCACTGGCTCCTGTGTTACAGAAAACCGAAGAAGAACAAAGCAATACTTAGAGAGATGGAGTTACATTTATTACACGCGGGTCCAGAGGAAAATGTCTCTCAAATTCTGGGCCCCAGCATGCAGGAATTTTCCCTATTTATATGTTTTTTTACCTTCTTTGTCTCCCAAATATGGGGTGTTTCCGGCCCCTTATGCAAGTTCTTAAAGAGCCCGTATGTGCTGGGGCCTTGAGACCTCAACCAGAGGCCTGGCCTGGCGCCAGCACTGATAACCTTGTCTGGGGAAGGTTTAATGGCCTCTCTGAAGTGGGAGTAGTCTTAGCAAGCAAGAATTTACAGAAGCCAAATAGCAGGGTTAAAATTTCAAAGAGCAGTATTTATATAAGATGGATGCTTCACCTGGATAACATCCCTTTAACAGAGTCCCTGCATGTCCCGTCCACGCTCCCCCGCACCCCTCGCCTTTGGGAGATGCCCTCTAAGACTTTTTAGGACTTCACACCAGGGACAACCCTGCTCTGGCACCTACAACACCCTGTTTCCTGGGCGGCTCCCAGCGGTATTCAAATGGGCCCAGGCCTCTCCGCGGTGGGCGAAGAGCCGCGTTCCCAGGATTGCTGATAAAGGGAAGCCTCAACTCCACTTTCGAAGGTTAAAAACACAACACAAATACAATGCATCTTTATTTGTCCCGAGTGCCAAAGCGCTGCAGTGTCTTTGTGTTCCAGGAAACAGTTCATTTTACCCTCTGAAGATTTGTGTTTGTGTCTCCCGCGAGCATGTTCTGACTCTCGCATTCAGCAATCTGTACCTGGTAGAAAATATGAGGGTGAGAGTCACCTGGCCTCAATTTGAATCATAATAAATCCTGAGTAAACTTTAAAAAAAAAAAAAAAGCATCTCATTACGGAAGCCTTTCCCATCTGATCTGGAAGAGTCGAAACTTTGGATTGTACCTGGGTCATTGAAACCCACGCCGGGTAGCTTTCAGCTACCCAGTCTCACTTCCCAGGCCTGGCATCTGGCGGGGGGGTGGGGGGTGGGAGGGGGGGTGGGAGGGGTGCATTGGGGGGTGGAGGACGGTGGCAATTGGGGAAATAGCAACTTCAAGAAAACCCCGGGAAATGATGTCTTCCGTACAAATTGTCTTTTCTCTTTGAAACGTATTTTTATTGTGGAAAAATACACATAACACAAAATTTACCATCGTAACCACTTTAAAGGGCACAGTTCAGTGGTATTGAGTACACTTGCCATGCTGTGTGTGTTTTATCTGATTACAAAAGACATAAACATTTATTGTCAAATATACAATTGGAAAAATGCAGAGAAGCCCAAAGAAGACAGTCGAAATCACCCCATTCGGAAACAATGGGTTATTGTTTTGACGTCTTTATTTCCAGTCTCTTATTTGCTATCCATGATTTGTTAAATAAAAAATGGCGTCTTGCTCTGAACTTGCTGTGTAACCGATCTTTCCTTCTAGCAGGAATATTATGACACTTTCGAGTTTAAAAACATCACTGGGTTTATTTTTATTGCAGTAAAACATGCACAACATAAAATTTACTGTTCTATTTTTTAAAATATATTTTTATTGATTTCAGAGAGAAGGGAGAGGAAGAGAGAGATAGAAACATCAACGATGAGAGAGAATCATTGATCAGCTGCCTCCTACACGCCCCCTACTGGTATCCAGCCCGCAACCCTGGCATGTGCCCTGACGGGGAATCAAACCGTGACCTCCTGGTTCATAGGCTAACGCTCAACCACTGAGCCACACGGGCAGGGCTGTTTTAACTATTTCAAAGTGTGTGGCTCAGTAGCAGTCAGTGCGTTCATTATTGTACAACCGTCACCACCATCCATCTCCCAAACTTGCTCACCGTCCCAAACAGAAACCCATGCCCAACACACACCAACTCCCCATGCCCTCTGCAAGCCCCCACCAGCCCTGGTGAGTAAAAGTTTTCTTTAACTTTGGCAAACATCCTTTACAAGTAGAAGGAAGTTCTCTGCTCCATCAGCACAGATAATTGGGAATGTGCCTTCAGCACAAAGACACATTGGTTTGCATTCATTTTGGAAAGATCCGCAAACAATGCAGAACCCAGCTCAATGGAATGCTTTGGGGCAAGAGAATCAATAGCTTCTTTCTCAAAGATGCTGCCATTCCCTCCTCATTGCCATGGGGAATGACAAAAGGAAAAAACGCGCTCTCTGTTCTCCGGGAGCCTCCTCCATCATCACGCCAAACTAATTACTTCTGGCGCTTTAACAGAAATACAGTTTGGAAGAGGCAGAGGTATAAAGCATGTTAATGACTGTGTTGTATTGTGGGTCCTAATTATGAAATTATGAGCACTTGCAGCAATGTGGAAGCGAGTCCCTGCAATGCCATGGTAATAACCTCTGGGGGGGTGAGGCGGGGTGCAAGCACCCAGGGCAGGGGCTGGATGGAAGGAGCCTCCAGGTGCCATGCGGTCCCCAGGCACTGAGCAGATGGAGCATGGAGGGTTGAAAGACCGGGTCTTGCCGGTAAAAGGACAGGCTCCCCTTCCTGTAGGCAGGGAGGTCGGACAAGGCTAGCAGGTCAGCACAATTGGACAGACCCGAGTTCCACCCTTCCTTCATCCATGTTTATAAACTCCTGCTTCCCACAAGGTGCCAGGGCTGTGCTTGTGAATGGGTTGGGCACATGTCCCTGGGGCAGCCAGGCGTTCGCAGGGGAACAGCTACATAAAACGCTGGCAGATAAGCATAAACTCAGTGCAGGAAACAAACGTAGTGTGAGGGAGAGGGACAGGGACCTGCTTCACAGTCCTCAAGGCGGCTTCTTGGAGGAGGTGACATTTAAGCTGTGATATGAAAAATGAGAAGGACTTGGCTTGAAGGGAAAAAGGCAGAGCATTCTGGGAGGAGGGAACATGAGAGCCAGCATCCTGTGTCTTACCGACCCCAGAGGCCAGTGTGGCCGGAGAGGTGGGGTGAGGCCAGAGAGGTGGGGTGAGGCCAGGGCCAGCCAGGCCACACAGGGCAAGGCCAATGTCACATGTTCAATTGTCAGCCAGTCTGAGAAGTTTGGTTTTATCCTCAGCCCAAGGAGAAGCCCTCCAAGGCATTTTTTGGTTTGTTTGTTAATAAACTTTTTAACAAGCATAGAAAAGTTGCAAGGATCCTGTAGGGAGATCCCGTACACCCCACCCCCAGCTTCCACGGCTGTTAACATCTTATATTAATACTAGAGGGGATTCGTGCACCGCTGGGGTCCCTCAGCCTGGCCTGCGCCCTCTCGCAATTGGGACCTCTCAGGGGATGTAGTAGTGCGAAAAGCGGCAGGCGGCCAGGGAGGAGCCTGAGCCCAGGCCGGTGCCATGCTGCTCCCACTCATCCCGGCCCGTTGTGCCTGCCGCTGCTCTGCTCGGTAGCGCTGCCACGGATGCGATGCGGGAGAAGCTCACACTGCCGCAGCTGAGCCCGTCAGTCAGCTGAGCGGCACTCCTGTTGTGGGAGCGCACTGAGCACCAGGGGACAGCTCCTGCGTTAAGCGTCTATGCACGTCATAGCAACGGTCGACCAGTCATTCAGTCATTCGGTCCTTCTGTCGCTTAGGCTTTTATATATATAGACACATCAGATGAGACATCTGTCACTAAGGAGCCAACACTGATACACTCTCACTAATAAAAGTCCAAACTTGATTCCGATTTCCTAACATTTTACCCGGCGTGCTTTTTCTGTCCCAAGATTCCACTGAGACACTACTTTCCACTCCTCTGTCCCGTCCTGAGGCTCCTCTTGGTGGCGCCGGCTTCCAGACTTCCCCTGTTTTGATGGCCGTGACCATCGTGAGGAGTCCTGGCCAGGTATTCTGCAGACTGTCCCTCAGTTTGGTTTTTTTTTGCTGCTTTTCTCATGGGTTATAGGTTACTCGACTGGGATTACGGAAGGAAGATCGTGGAGGCACAGGGCCATTTGCATCCTGTCCTGTGCAGGGTACATGCCATCAAGGTGACTTTGCTCTGTTGACCTTGACCTTGATCCCCTGGCTGAGGTGGCTTGGTCAGGCTTCTCTGCTGTGAAGTTACTCTTGGTTCCTCTTTTCGGTTTCTTTCCTTCAGAAGGAGTCACCAGTCAGCCCACAGTTAGGGAGCAGGAACCAGGCTTCGCCTCCTCAATGGGGGACGAGCTCCATAAATTACTTGGCATTCTTTGATACCACAGAGTTATCTCTTCCCTGTTTATTTACTTATTCAATGATCTGTTTACTGTTGTTGTTTTTGTTAATCCTCACCTGAGGTTATTTTGTCCATTGGTATTTTTTTTAGAGAGTGGAAGAGTGGGAGGGAGAGAGAGAGACAGAGAAACATTGATGTGAGAGAGACACATCAGTTGGTTGCCTCCTGCACATGCCCAGGGCCGGAGATCAAACCTGCAACCCACCGTACCCTGGACTGGGAATCGAACCTGAGACCCTTCGGTGTGCGGGCCACACCGGCCAGGGCGTTCCACTATCAATTTTTATGAGTACAGACCCATCGATGTTTACTGTGCACTTGGGTGATATTCCAATACTGCGTTGTCTATTTTGTTACATTATTCCAGCTCTGGCTGCTAGGAGCTCCTGTGTCCCTTTGACACACCCCATCATTTTGTTTCTTGAGCATTTCCTTTTATTCTGTCACTTGTATTTCTCTGCCCAGTCCTAGACCCCAGTGTTTCTCCAAGGAGCCCTCGTTCCCCTTATTAGAGAATGGCGTTAGAAACCCAGATTGGAAACTGGGTCTTGGGAGGTGTGCAAGCACAAGGGTGGCGTTACCTGATTTTTGTTCTAAATGTGTCCCTCTGGCTGCTGTGGAGGGAACGCACTAGTGGTGGCCAGAGAGGAAATGGAGATTCCAGTGAGGAGCGTGCTGTGGGCGTGAAGGTGAGAGGTGTGGGGACCACCTGCCCCCCCCCCCCAGGTGATGTGAAGGTTACTTTAAAGACAGTTGATACTAACAGATGCAGAGAGAAGCCTTCTCGGAGCTTCCTTTATCTCACTAAAAACAGAAACTTCTGGGAGTGAAGCTATCGTAAATTTCCGTTTCCACGGGAGTTTTATGGCCAAGAAGAAGATGGAAGAGACCACTTGCACCTGCATAAACAAACATTACCACAAATTCTCTCACCTCCTGTTTGTTCCCCTAGAAACCCATTTGTTCCTCCCATAAAAGCCTCTTCTCTCCCCCTTTTCTTCCCAAACTTCAGCCGTTTAGAAAGCTACTTCTTTTGTAAGTTCCCACATGAATACATTCCGTGGGTGTGGTTTTTTTTCTTTCCTCTTCGTCTATCTTTTGTCAGTTTAACGTCCTTGCTTCCAGGCACTGAGCCTAAGCCGTTCCCCAACCCCCACCCTGACGGAGACAATGGTTTGAACAAGGACACAGGTCACCTAGAGATGAACCCTGGCCATGGCAATATACCCCCCAGATTGTCCCTCTGCCCAGCTCTCCTCAGACCCCCACCCAGCCCACCTCTACCCCCAACCCCTCCAATACATTTCCTTTCTCTTCACTCTCCTGGGTGGACTTCTGTGGCTTACAACCAGGAACCCTAACCAACAGAGTTTAACAACATCACCCTTGACCTCTAAAGTGGACTCCAAAAGGCAGGGTCTGGGCCTGGTTCGCTGCACCGGCCCCCGGCTCTCACACAGAGCCCAGCGCTGGGGCCAGGCTCCAGAAATGCTTGTTGAGCTGGATTTGTGCTGGTCCATGAGCAGAACAGTTGGCTGCACGATGGAGCGCCATCCACGGGGCGACAGGGGGCACCTTGGTAACCCACTTAAGAAAATAAACGGTTGGCAAGTTCTTTCCCCACATTCATTTGCAGGGAAACAATTAGTGTGCTAATTAAAACGGAGTCTTATCTGTTCATTAAAGTCAGCTCAGCAGGACGTCCAGTTGGCAAGATTTTGTTGGCAGAAAGTTGAAGGTTCTCTGGTAGCAGAGAAGCAGCCATTTTCCTTTCTCATCAATTGTTCAATAACTCGAGTGAAGAGTGACGAAGTGACGGTTGAAGTTGGCTGACCCTCCCTTCAATGGGCCCCCATTAGCAAGGTTGGCAGGCACGTGCCAATCAACACCCATATCCCAGCGGCAGGCCTGGCCTGGTTGGAGTGGGCCTTGCTCCCAAAAAGGAAGAGTCTGTTGCTCAAATTAATAGTATAAACAAGATTTCAGAAGGGAAGGCTTAACCTAAGAGGACGCACTGTTTTTAAGCAATTAGCACCGTTTGCACACAATGAGCGGGCTAATTGCAGAAAAGCCTTTTTTCTGCTTTGAAGAGGGATCCAGCAGGACCAGTACTTGGCAACACTTTGCCAACAGTTACTTAGTATAGTTAGCATCACCACATGTTCTTGAAAGGAATAATGAAGCAATTCACTGAGAGCACTCCCCTGCATTCAGATGTCTAAGTAATTCTCGGTAATTCTCACTAGGCCTTAATGTCGGCTTCTATAAAATGGGGGTGCTGCTTATCTCACAGGGTTGTTTGGAGGAGTTAATGAGGGTGTTTATGCCCATATATGGCAGCTAAATTCACTCTGGCCTTCCCCCAAATTTGGTCAAATGAGGAGACAGATTCTGGGCTCAGCTGCTGATGGCGACTACCAGGCCTCCTGCTGACTCCGATTCAGCAGCCACTGCATTCACAGCATGAGGTCGGCCTCAGCCTGTGATCTGGGTTCTGTTACCCACTAGCTGGGCAACTTGGGGTCAAATCTCTTTCCTGCTGTCAAATGAGCCGGGTGAATTAGGTTTTTAGTTTTAAACTTAAAAAAAAAATCATAAGTGTCATTGCTTGCTTATATTCTGTCTGGGAGGAAAAGCGTGTCCCCTACCCTCTTAGGGGAGTGGCAGGGGGCCTGCAAATTAAAATTACAAAAAATGACATTAACCAAAGAAAAGGCACCGAATGGCCAGTCCACCCCGGTCATCAGGCTGCAAGCGTTATTATTCATGTGCCCCAGAACTGTCATTGGGTGAAATCTCAGCAGGACCTTCTGTCTCAGGATAGTTTTTATATAATCAGACAAACACAGTTGAGGTTTCTCTTGGGCACCAAGCACATGAATTTGTTCCTACATGGATTCCACGACAGGAGACACTTTCTCCGATCAAGTAAAGGAAGGAAACACATCTGGCTGACTGTTGACTGTTTTCTGCAAGTAACTCGCAAACAAGGAGAGGGGAAAATCTATGTTTGAACTGACTCCTATACCGTACGGCCAGCTGGGATGCTGGCCACATTTTCTCGGCTAGAAATAAAAAAGGATTCTTTTTCCTCTTGCCTGCGGGAAACGGCACCTTCAGGCCTGTGTATTTCATAAGGATCACGATTGGATCCCACGCATTGTTGGTTTGGAGGAGTCTTGGTCTCATTCCAAATCTTTTTCTCAACACTGCTAACATTGTCTGTATACTAGTAAATGGGAGATTTAGTTTATGTTTCCTGCTGAGATGACCATTCCACAAGACAAGTGCCCCTTACCACTGGGGGGTCTGGGTTTGTGATATATCTTCCCCATTCCCCGCACTCCCCCCCCCCACCCCCCACCCCAGAGAAGCTGACAATCAAGAGGGTAAATGAGTCCAGCTAGTGTGGCTCGGTTGGTTGAGCATCGTCCCTTGCACCAAGAGGTTGCTGTTCGATTCCCGGCCAGAGCACAGGCCCTGGTTTCTGGCTCAATCCCCAGTAGGGGGCGTGCAGGAGGCAACCAAAAAGATGTTTCTCTCATTGATGTTTCTAGCTCTCTTTCCCTGTCCCTTCCCTTCTCTCTCTCTCTCTCTCAAAAAAAAAAAAAAAAAGGGAATATTTGCAATTGGTTTCTCCTATGGCCTTGGTCACACCTGGAAGTTAGACATGGGAGAGTGACAATTTGTTCCCATTCACTCTCCTATTGGCCAGGACAGCTCATGGTGCTTTGGGGATCGGTCTGCATACAAGCCTCTCTGCCCTTCCCTTGGTCAGCTCCCACTTTGGGGCTGCGATAGAACCATAAAGTGTGACCGAGGTGTGGATGTGCCTGGCAATAGGCAAAAAAAGCTTACCTGCTTAGGTGTAATATGAGAAAGGCCAGAAAAGTATGTCACACTTGTTTCTGCATACGCTGTGCGCTCCGCGGCTTGTAGTGAATTCCGTAAGCAAGACCCTCTCCAGATCGTAGTACCCAAACACATTTAGTGTGACCCCTGGGCTCAGAACGCAGCTTGAGCGCCCAGTTAAAGAATCTGCCAACAGTCTGTGCCCTTAGGGAATTCAATCACCATGCCCCGGCCTTCAGTCCAGGCCGATGGTGCAAGGATGGTACAAATTCCATTCCACACCTACTGCCGAAGAGCCTCCGATAGCTGGGGCTGGGTGGGCGGTGTGTGGTGGGTGAGGTACGAGAATAATAAATAAAATACGTGACGATCCTTCAAAACTTACCTCTGGAGACCACAAGGTGCCTTTAAGATCTTCAAGGCTGAGACAACCAACAAATTCACCCCCTGTTCCTCCCTGGCAACCCAGAGGGCCACCTTATGGAAAAACAGGTGGCATGGAGGAAAGAGGACACGTAATTTGGGGGTCTGAGATGTCTTCCACACCCCCCACCTCCTCCTCTACCACTTCCCTATTGCCCTGGAGTAACCAACACATCACCCACAACCCCCAGGGGCCCAGCAGCCAGGCAGCCGGAAGGTCAATGCTAATGAAAGATGCTATCTGGAAAACAAATGCCAGCCAAGCTGACATAATTAGCTATATTTGTGGTCCTTGAGGTTTGGCAAGGGAGGATGGGGTGGGAGGAGAATTGGGGAGGGGGACATGCTCTTCCGAAGCTTCTGGAACAAAGAGAGCAATTTGGATGGCCTCCAGTGAGTGACAGCAATTTTCCAAGCGGCTATCTAATTAGTGCTTGCCCAGCTTCTGAGAGATGGCTGCACATAGCAAATAAATGGGACGCTTGGCTTCCCCTTAGCTCCAGCCCATGGACTTTCAGGATAACAGCTTCAGATTCAGCCTTTAGTGCCGCTATTCCAGTGCCAGAGGGTGTTTTCCCCCCATCCCTCCCTAAAAAGTGCCATTGGCATCACAGCTTAATAATGGTGTTGACATCCCAAATACCCCAGAGCCACTTAAGAAGAGTCATTGTTCTCTGAAGTAGATGAGGAAATGAGAAACAGGTATGTGGTGACAAATAACCTGTTTTACCTGGTTTTTAACTTCCCAGTGAGCCAAGTTTACTGCTGCATGATCTTGAGCAAGGAGATTAACCTGAACTAGCCTTGATTTCCTCATCTATAAAAGAGGGTTAACAACACACACATCCTGAAGGATTGTGGTGTGAATCTATGGCAAGGGCGTAGCTCAGTAGATGTTCAAGAAACGTTATCTAATGATAGTGACAGTAACAATGACAATGATGCTGCTGCTGCTGATGATAATGAAGGTGATGATGAAGAAGAAGATGAGGATGGTGATAGTGATGATGGTGATAGTGATGATGATGATAAAGATGATGGTGAAGATAATGGTAATGATGATGATGATGATAAAGATGATGTTGGTGAAGATGATAGTGATGATGATGATGAAAATAAAGATAATGGTGGTGAAGATGATGATGGTGATAGTGATGATGATGAAGATGGTGATGGTGATATTGATAATGAATTTACTTCCATGATTTGTTTTCCCAGAGCTGGGAGAACTCAACAATATAACATAAAGAGGGACTGTTGGCTGATGAGCTCATGCACTGGTGTTCATTGTACAATGAGGCATAATAACGATAATTACCATGTGTAGAGAAGACGTTCTCAAAGTACTTTCACGTGTGTTACCTTATTTGCACCATTCCACTGCTCAACGAGGAAGTTACCATTTTATCTGAAGTTTACAGATGAAAGCAAAATGAGACTCAAAAGATTAAGAATCTTGCCTAAGCACGCATAATTGTAAGTAAAATAACTGGGTCTTGAACTTGAGCCAGGAGACCACAAATCTGATGTTCTTCCTGTGGCACAAATACTGCCTCCCAAGCATTTCAGGGCATGTGGGGAGAAGCGGAAGACATGGATTGAGGTGGTTCCAGCACATGGAGCTTACCAAAAAGGAACTTGAGACACAGAGACCTGAGACAGAAGGAGTGACCACCTACATCCAACACCCACTTCTTCAAGCTACAGGAGAGATGGACGTTGACATGAGCTCAGTGGAAAGCCAGAATTCCAAAACACATTTAATGAACTTGTTTTTGTTATCCTTGCTGCCTACCAAGCTACTCTGAAATTTAGTGGCTCAAAATAACAACCACTTTATTTTCTCTTGCAATTCTGGTAGTTGAGAGGACATAGGTAGCTCTGCTGCTCCCTGCCATGTAACAGGGCTGCAGTCATCTGGGGGGGAGCTAACTAGAGACGTCAGAAATGGCTCCCTCCGTGCCTGGCTCAGAGCGCGGTGGGGGAGCCTCAGTTCTCCTCCACCTGGCGTCTCCACGTGGCTTGGACTCCTCACAGCTGGGCAACTGGGTTCTGAAAGGGAGGATCTCAAGGGTGAATATTACAAAGAGAGCAAAAAGAAACGCCCAGCATTCTTAAAGCTTGGGCTCAGAAGTCCTGGGACATTCTGTGTACCACAGTCTAAGGATCAGAGCAGTCACAGGGTCAGCCCCCATTTAAAAAGCAAGGAAATAGAGCTCCATCTCCAGGTGTGAGAAGCGGCATGTGCCTGGGGGAGGGGAGGAATTGGCGATGGCCATCTTTGAGACGAGAAGCTGAATTGTGTCATTTTCAAGCATGGATTATACCGAACTTGGCTTTACGTAGTATCATCTTGTTAGAGTAATAAAAACAATAATAGCTACAACATAGTAAGTGGATGCTATGCAAATAGAGGTGACTTACATTTCTATTCTCACCACAGGGAGGGATTATAGAGATTAAGGATTTGTCCACGGCATCGCACCCAGACACAAGGAAAAGGGACATCTCTGCCTGGGTGTCCTTTCTAGAAGACAGACAACTTTTCCTGGCACCCCTCTGGTTCCCCCAGCAGATTTTCTCTCAGTCTTTCTTGGCCAAGATCGAATTGAACATCCAATCCTAAGCAAGTCACAAGTGAGGGGACTGGCGTTATCACTAACTAGTAGCCCTGCGCACGAATCCGTGTGCCAGTAGCTCTCTGTGGGGTCTGGCCACTCCATGCCCACTGCCCAGAGGCTCTCCACAGCCCAGAGGCCCATCCGCTCCCTGGCCTGGCCAGAGGCCCATCCACAGCTGGGCGCAGAACGCTTGCCTCGTCGCCAGGGCGACGACAAAGCAAGCATTCCACCAGGCCGTTCATGCTGCCTGCTCTCAGTGGCTGCCCCCCGGGACTGGGGGACTCCGGCTGGCTGAGAGGACTAGGCGCCGCCATCTTGTGGCTATGGGCGCCACCATCTTTGTGATGGAATGATGGTTAATTTGCATATTACCCTTGTATTAGCTAGGATGCTTACTAGACAACTCCCACATCCTCTAAGATCCACCTCTCCCCCTTCTCTGATAATATCCCCATATTGGGGCATTAGAAATAGGATGTACCCAAACTGTTTGTGTGAGGCCAGAATAACCCTGACACCAAAGCTTGACAAGGTTGGTGAAAGGAATTTTTTAACCAATCTCACACTTATGATCCTGAATGCAAAAATTCTAAATAAAATGCTGGCAAAGGGAATCTAGCTGTATATTTAAAATAGCAATACACCATGACTAAGTAGGCTTTATCCCCGGAATGTGAAGACAGTACTAGTAGCTGGCCTTCATCAAGGGTTTACTACGTGCCAGACACTGTTTTCACTTCCTTTTTAATACTTAGAACCCATGAGAATATACTCCTATATTCTCAACTTTGAAAATGAGGAAATTGAAATACAGAGACGTTAAGTAACTTGTCCTTGAACTCAGCTAGGTACTTTCACATTAGAAAATCTATCAACTAATTTATCACAGTAATAGTTTAAGAAGAAGAATCGCTTTATCACCCCAACAGATGCAGAAAAGCATCTGAAAAAATTTAACTCGTTTGTGATATATATATTTTTAAAAACTGTAGTTCTGACCTCTGAGAATCCAGTCCTCCATAAAAGCAATAGAAATACTGGCAAAAAAATGATCCGAATCAACTTTTTAGAACTGTAAAGTAACCAAAGTCTAATAATAACCCAAGGAGCATTTATTCAAGAAAAAGAGCTGAATCTTGAAAAGATCAGTGAAGTTCGTGGCATTTTAACTTTCTCTATTCCCATTCTTTAATTTCAAGCTCCATGTCCTTGAAAATCAGCAGCCACAGACCAATTGTAGCCACGAAGACCAGTCACTGGAAGGGCCAGACTTGGTTTGGAGCTCCTCAAAAAGCTCCATCCTAAGAGAAGTGTCACTGTTTGACTTGTCTTGAAGACCCCTGCCAAAGCCCTGTTTGCAAGGCTTATCATTCTTTGACCTCAGAGCCTGCTCAGTGGTTAAAGCCCTAAACCAGAGCATTTATTTTTTTAACATTTTAGTGGCAATTTTTGTTTGTTGTTGTTTTCTGTTAATCCTCACCTGAGGATATTTTCCCATTGACTTTTAGAGAGAGTGGAAGGGAGGGGGAGAGACAGAGAGAGAGAGACGCATCGATTAGTTGCCTCCCGCACGCACCATGGCCAGGGCTGGGATCTAGTCTGCAAGCGAGGTACCTGTCCTTGACCGGTGACCCTTCAGTCCACGGGCCAACACTCTATCCACTGAGCCAAACCAGCTAGGGCATCAATTTTAGTTTTTAACATCACAGCTGCCTGAGGTGGTGACACCAATTGAAGCAAATAAGAACCTGGCCAGAAATCTTAAAAGGGAAACCTGAGGAATGGGATGCACATAAGGGGCTTTGAAAGCCTTGAAGATTTTCCTGAGAATCTAGAATACCGCACACACATACGACTGTGCACATGCCCAGAAGGGACCAGACAAGATCCTAATCTCTCACCTATGGATGACCTAGAGACCCCGAATAAGCAGAAATTGAAAGCTAATGCAGAGTTGTAAACTGCTAGAGCATTGAAGGCACACAGAGTCCCTCAGCAAAGGGTAGAAGATGTACTGGTTCAAGGCATTTAAGATCATCTGTGTCTAATCGTTAACTGACCACTAAGCTAAAAAGCAGAGACTTCAGTGACTACACATGACAGGGAACAGATTTTACATAATCAGTCCAGAAAAGTCACTAAACAAACCAAAAAAGAAAAAAAAATGAGAGAGAGAGAGAGAGAGAGAGAGGGTGGGAACAGCAACAACGATAAATTCTGGGAAGGAGGAGAAATCTTATTTCCAGAGTTGCCACATTATGCTATTTAAAATGTCCAGAATTCAATAAAAAATTTCAAGACACACAAAGAAACAGGAAAGTATGGACCATACATGGGGGGGGGGGGAAGGTGGGGGGAGATAAGCAATAGAAACTATCCCTAAGGATATCTAGAAGTACAAGACATATATACTGAAATCTAGGAAGCATTGTTGAAATGAATTAATGAAGTCTTAAATCAATAGAAAGATGTACCATGTTCATGGATTACAAGATTTAATATAGTTAAGATGTCAGTACTCCCCAAATTGATCTGCAATTATTATCCCTATCAAAATTCCAGCTGCTTTTATACAGAAATCAACGAACTGATCCTAAAATTTATATGGCAATACAAGCAATTTTTAAATAGCCAAAACAATCCTGATAAAGAAGAACAAAGTTGGAAGACCTACACATTCCAATGTCAACACTTACTATGAAGCTACAGCAATCAAGACAGTGTGGCACTGGCATAAGGACAGACATATAGATCAATGGAACAGAATGGAGACTCCAGAAATAAACATCTATAGTTAAATTCTTTTTTCTGAGGATGCCATGACAATTCAATGTGGACAAATAGTCTTTCCAACAAATGGTACTGGGATAACTGGGTATCCACATGCAAAAGAATGAATTTGGACTCACACATACGCAAACTTGACTCAAAATTGATCAAAGGCCTAAATATAAAAGCTAAAACTATGCAACTCTCAGGAGTAACAGGTATACAACTTTATGACCTTGGATTAGGCAATGCTTAGATATTACAGCTAATGCACAAGAAAAATAAATAAATGAGACTTCATGAAAAGTAAAGTTCATATGCATTGAAGGATACCAAGAAAGTGAAAAGATAACCCACAGAATAGGAGACAATATTTGCAAATCATATATCTAAGAAGAGATTTACACCCAGGCTATAAGAAAATATACTACTCAACAATAAAAAGACAGGTGAACGGATAAACAAAATGCAATGTATCCCTACAATGCAATATTTTTCAGCAATAAAAAAGAAAGAAGTGTTGATACATGCTATGACATGGGTGAAGCTTGAAAACATTATGCTAAGACAAAAAAAGCTGTCACAAAAGACTATACACATACCATGATTCCATCCATACAAAATGTCCAGAATGGGCAACTCCATAGAGATAGAAAGTAGATTAGTGGTTGCCAGGGGTTGGAGAGAAGGGATGAATGGAATTTCTTTTGGGAGTAATGACAATGTGCTAAGATTAGATAATGGCGATGGTTGTACAACTCTGTGAATATAATAAAATAAAAACCCTGAACTGTAGTCTTTAAAATGGTGGATTTTACATATGGTGAATTTTATCTCAATAAAGCTGTTACTTTAAAAATAATAAACTAGAAATAGAGGAAACTTCCTTAACTTGATAAAAATGTGTCTACCTACATTTTATGATGTTTAGCCTAAAGTAAACATCATAGGTAATGGCAAAACTGTAAAAATATTATAATTCAAGTAAAAAATAAAATACGCATGCCTGCTATAAATTTTTATACAGCATTGTACTAGAGACCCTAGCGAACAATATAGAACAGGAAAATAATCAGGTAAGGAATAGAAAGGAAGGAGGAAGGAGGGAGGAGGGAGGAAGGGAGGAAGAAAAGGAGGGAGGACGGAAGGAATTATTAGTGGATGGTATAACTGTTTGGGGGTTTTGTGTGTGTGTGTGTGTGTGTGTGTGTGTGTGTGTGTGTGTGTGTGTGTATTGTTGTGTTGTTGTTTTTTTGTCAGTCCTTACCGGAGGATATTTTTCCATTGATTTTTAGAGAGAGTGGAAGGGAGGAGGAGACGTAGAGAGAGAGAAACATCGATGTGAGAGAGACACATCAATTGGTTGCCTCCAAAACGGGCCAGGGATCAAGCCTGCAACTGAGGTACATGTCCTTGACCAAACTCGAACTTGGACCCTTCAGTCCGCAGGCCAACGCTCTAGCCACTGAGCCAAACCAGCTAGGGCGTGGTATAATTATTTACATAGAAAATCCAAGATAATCTACAGCCCATTAGAACTAGCAAGATAGTCAGCAGAAATTCCTAGATTCAAAATTCAACAATGTTCTTATATGCCTGCAATAATAAATTAGAAAATATAACTGGAAGAAAGTTCCGAGTCATAAAAGTAAGAAAAACTATGCTACTAGAGAATAAATCTAGCAAAAGATGCGAGAGACCTTTACGGAGAAAATTGTAAAAAGTTACTGAAGGACGTAAGAGAAGACCTGAAAAGATGGAGAGATATAACATGTTCATGCATGGGAAAATTCAGTATTACACAGATGTCAGTTCACCCCAAGATTCATCTATAAATTCATTGTGATTTCGATCCAGATCCCAATGGAGCTTTTCAAAGAGCTGACAAACTGAGTCCCACATTAATCTGATGCAGTTAAGGGCAAAGAAGAGCCAGGATAAAAGAACGTGGGGAAGGAACCTTCCCAAGTAGATGTAAAGACTCACTATAAAGCCACCTGACATTAAAATACGGGAGAGGCATGCAAGACAGATAGATCCATCAGTGGTACAGACTGGGAGCTCAGAGGCCGGCAAGCATTTGTGAGGGCTTGGTCTAAGTCACAGGGGCTGTGTGCCTCAGCAAGGGGGAATGGTGATTATTCAACAAATGGTGTCACAATTGGTACCTCCATGGAGGACATTCCTAATCAGATCCCTACCTATTACCACACCTAAAAATTAATTCCAGAGGCATCTAACACAAAACTTTAAAACTGGGATGAGGAAATGTAGTTGAATACCTTCACGATAAGGCGTTAGGGAAAGAGTTCCTAAACAAATAGCAAAAGATATAAACACAATAGAAAAAAATAAATTTGGCTGCATCACATACTCACATTACTGTACGCTGAAACCATCACAAAACAAATTCAGCGTGCAAGCAACACATTTGGAGAAGATCGCACTGACCGTGCAGAAATAGTATTCAGAATACACAATGACAAGCAACCTGATAAAAAACTGAAGAAAAGAGGAAAGAAATAAACAAGGAAATATAAAAGAACGCTCAAATGGCTTACAAATACATGTTAAATATATTTTATATATTTGGTAGTCAGATAGCAACTTCAGTACTAATCTGAGAAATAACATCCTATATAATAAAAGCGTAGTATGCAAATCGACCGAATGGCCCGAACAGCTGAATGACCATCCGCACAACCATCCAGACAACCTTCCGGACGACCATGCTATGACACCCACTGGTGCCAGGCCAGCCAAGGTGGGTGCGATGCGATTGGTCGGGAGCCCAGCCATCGCCCTATGATCGCCCCACAGAGGGAGGCCCAGGCCACCAGCCAGTGGGGCGATCAATCAGGGGCTCCACAATCGCCCCAAAGAGGGAGGTCCAGGCCACCGACCAGCTCCCTCTCCCTCCCCCTCCCCCTCCCCCTCCTCTTCCCTCTCTTCTTCCCAACCTCTGGGAGGGAAGCCCGGGTCCCAGGTGCCAGAGGGAAGCTGGTGCCGGCAGCCAGGGGAAGGAAGGCCTACTCTTGCATGAATTTCGTGCATCGGGCCTCTAGTTTAAAACAATAAAATTAAAATCTATGTATGTAGATCATGTCAGCCCCCCCCCCCCCATGTAGCCCCGCCCTCCTTGTCCAGCAGGCTCTCTCATGCTGATGGGTTGTGACAGCACATGCCTATTCTCTGGCCCATCACGTCAACTGCTAGGTATACATATATGTCAAAAAATCCACGCCAGCATTGATAGTAATTGAAAAGAAAAGGAAGCATCAATGACCCTCAAAAGGGGAGCATTTCTGTACATACGATGGGCTATTACCAGGAATGAGCGAGACTTGGGAGTGTCAGCAGACAGCTGGCCCCGGAGGTATTGGGTGAATAAAGCAAACTGCAGGTTAAATGCAATGAATCCTTTACACAAAATGTGTGAACACCCAAAAGCCACTCCACAGGGCTTATAGGTACAAGCGCACGTAGTAAAAAGGTAAACTCAGGAACGGAAAGGAGTCAAGCAAATCGATGGTCATGAGTGGGTCTGAGGAAGGAGAATTGGGACTCGGAAGGGGACAAAGGGGCCTCAGCTTTGTTAGGCATTTTTAAACTTTCTTCTTTTACAAAAGGATGTAACTCAAGTGGGACAAATGTTAACATTCATGAATCCGGAGTCTCTGCCTCCCACCTCCTCTGCCTCCCTCCCTCCCTTCCTTCTGTCTTTTCTTTCTAGTCATAAATGATATTTGCCTCTCCTTCCTGGAGGTGGGGGAGGGGCATGAAAAGCTAAAACAAATCCGTATTTTCTGAATTTTTATCATATATATATCTTGGAATAAAGATAATTAAACTCCAAAAAGCCTTCAATGAGGAGGCACTGTATTACTGGGGTTTTGATGGCTAAGTAGACGTCCCCTCTGTGGACTAGGAAGAAAGGTGGAGGACAGACTTGTTCCCGTCAAGGAGAGGAGTGTGTGCCAAAGCTCAGAACCTGAAACAGCAGCATATTCGGGAGTGAGAAGCAAAATGGGCGGGGAGGTGAAGAAGGGAAGCGGGAGATGGCTCCAGGGCTAAGTCATGGGGGCACTGGTGAGCCAGGCTAAGGATCCAGACCTAATCTCGTGGGCACTGGGGACCGAGTTAAAGTGTCCGGCAATGCAGGGCCCCTGGGCTTCCGCCGGCCACGCACCGAGGCGGAGAATGAATTCCACTCCACTTGGAACAGGCTAGGGTGGGGCTGCTGTTCCAGTGGAGGGACCCTCCCCCTGAAAATGCCAGATTGAAAAACCATGTCGGTGGGAGAGACAACAGCCACCTGGTGCCAAGTGGCCCATTGGGGGCCAGCAGCGTGCAAGAGCTGCCCGGAACACACCAGCTGGGCAGTGAGGGAGATCTCAGTGTTCTGGTGGGGGGGGGGGGTGTGTATTGCAGGTCCCTGACCAAGGGGGAACGTGACACCAGTCCCACAGGAAGCTGAGTTTGGGTGCAGATGCCCACTGGGGAGAGTGGGGTGGGAAGGGCTCAGTCCGCCCCGGCTCACTGTCCAGCCAGACTGGAGTCTGTTGCCAGGGTCACGTTGGCCCATTCTGCTCATCACCCTACAAGCAGTGAAGGGACGTGGCCAGGCTTGGATTTTCATTCATTCATTCATTCATTTATTTATTTATTTATTTATTTATTTATTTATTTTTAATATATTTTTATTGATTTAGAGAGGGAGAGAGAGATAGAAACATCAATGATGAGAGAGAATCATTGACGGGCTGCCTCCTACGCACCCCCACTGGGGATCGAGCCTGCAACCCGGGCATGTGCCTTGACCAGGAATTGAACCATGACCTCCTGGTTCATAGGTCAGGTTGACGCTCAACCACTGAGCCATGCCAAGCTGGTCTTGGAGTTTTAAAGCCTAGCATCAGGTAAAAGATGGATTGGGGGTGGGAGCAGGACCAAACCTTGACTTTCACAGGCCCTAGGCATTCTTGCCTTCATGGGCCCCTTCCTCCATTCAAAAAAAAAAAATTAAGAATTCTATGTTACCACTATGCTGTTGGTATAAAGGTAAATATATTAACATTATTTATTAAAACATTGCTTTTTACCTAAAAGTGTATTTTTTCTTCTGACTTTGAAATCAGGTCTCTTCATGGGCCTCCTCAGAGGATTGTGGGCCCTGGGCACTGCGTCTGCTCTGCCTAATGGCGAAGTTAGCCCTGGAGACCAGACAGAGGGTGGCCATGCAGGAGGCATCACAGCCGTCACTGGGATGGGTACTGAGGCCGTTGCCATGGCAACGGAGAGCTGGGGAGCCAGGACCGGAGTGAACACAGACGGTCCTAGTGGGAGGACAAGGATGGAGGGGCGGTGGGAGGAGCCTCTCTCCTCTCTCTCCCACACGTCATGCAGTATAAATGAAGACAGAGAAGGAAGCTCCTTGGAGCCACTTGCAGCCTAAATGGAGCTGCTTCCTCATCTGTCCACTGGGATCAGCCCACTGGGGAAGCGGGCATCAGAACGGTTAGCGGTTAGGAACTTGCTCCGTTCCAAGCCCGCGGCTGCTACATGAGTTCCCGGGAGAGCCCCCCATGCCAGCGTGGGGACCCAGGCACTCCGGAACTCCAGAGCCAGGCAGGAGCCAGTCCCCAGTAAGGATGCTCCTTATGGCTCCATCCATCAGTGGAAAGGCTGCCCAGCTGGCATGGGTGCCCTGCACAGAGCACACGCCGCCAGCAGAGAGGGTACGGTCCTGGCTGCTGTCAGCAGGTCGCTTCCTCGCCGAGCTGAGCCAGCAGCTGAGGAAAAAGAGATATGGATCCCAATTAAGTGCTGCCTCAAGCTGCGGCGTGATGTCAGGGGTCTCTCCAGCTCCCTCTACACACATACACATGTGTGCGTGCGCACACACACACGCACACACACACGCATCCCTTTCTCTTATTCTTTCTTAGAAAGCTGCATCAGCATCCACTGTCTCACGTTCCATCCCAGAACCCTGGGCTCCGCTCCCTCGGCAGCAGAAAGAACTCAGGAATCGGGGCTTCCTGTGTCCCCATTCCACAGACTAACTTAACACCCTCCACATCCTGGTGTGACTTCCTTCCCCCCCCCCCTTTTTTTTAAAAAAAATCCTCATTTGAGGGTATTTTTCCATTGATTTTTAGAGGGAGTAGAAGAGAGAGGGAAAGACAGAGAGATATCGATGTGAGAGAAGCACAGTGATTGGTTGCCTCCTGCACGTGCCCTGACCAGGGCCTGGGCCAGAGAGGAGCCTGTAACCGAGGAGCATGTCCTTGACCGGAATCGAACCCAGGGCCCTTCAGTCCAAAGGCCAACACTCTATCCACTGAGCCAAACCAGCCAGGGTGTGGTGTGACTTCCTTAAATCTCTCCTGCTGCCCCCCACTGGAGACCAGGCACTTTGCGGGGGGGCAGGGAGGGCACTGGGAACCTGCATTCTTTTTTGTTTTGTTGCTTTGTTAATCCTCACCTGAGGATATTTTTCCCATCGCTTTTCAGAGAGAGTGGAAGGGAGGGAGAGAGGGAGAGGGAGAGAGAGAGAGAGAGAAACATCAATGTGAGAGAGACACATTGATTGGTTGCCTCCTGCACTTGCCCCGACCAGGGGCGGAAATCAAACCTGCAACCCAGGTATGTGCCCTACACCAAGAATCAAACCCATGACCCTTCGGTGCACAGTCCGATGCTCTAACCACTGAGCCACCGGCCAGGGCATGGGCACCGCATTCCTATTATGTCCCCAGGTGAGTGCTGCTGTGGATTCTGGGCCCACACATTGAGAACCGCCGCCCTAACCTATCTTCCCATCTTCTCTTGCTCTGATTCTGCCTTTCCTGACTGTCACTCCAGTCCCCTCATGGGCTCTGCTGTTTCTTACAGGTCTCCTAACTCTTTTTTTTTTTTTGTCTCCACTTTTTTTTATATAATTTCTTTATTGATTAAGGTATTACATATGTGTCCTTATTCCCCCATTACCCCCCACCTCCCATTCATGCCCCCGCCCCCCTGTTGTCTGTGTCCATTGATTAGGCTTATATGCATGCATATAAGCCCTTTGGTTGATCTCTCTAGGTCTCCTAACTCTTCACACCCACCCCGCCCAGCACCTGTTAAAGGCGGCACCTGGGGCACGCAAGAGGCTGCGACTTTCCTGGATGGGTCCTCTCTTGCCAAGAGGGAGGCTCCCTCCCCTCGCAGATCCCCCCTCCATCCCACCGGCCAGAACTAGACACGCAGAGAGGACCACAATCCAAGGACAGAGGCAGTGACCGCTGTGGCGCAAGCAGCCGTGACGGTGCGCCACAGCCTCCTTCAGAAATAAACGCCTCCTGCATCCGGAGAGCATCTGAAGGGCCAACACATCCAAGCTACTGGCCTGTGCGACCAATGATCCACGCCCTGTTCCCCGCTCTGTTCTCAGTCTCTAACGCAGTACAACACACATCTGTCCTTTCCCAAGTGCCCGCTGCGGATCACACGCTCTAGCGGGCGCGGAGCCGCACAGCCCAGTGGAAAGAGCTCGGGCCGTGGGCCAGACTATGGTCCCCAATCCCATCGTAGCCCAGCTGTGTGGCCCGGCAAGTCCCTGCACCTCTCTCAGCCTCTCGTGGGTCATTGCAGAGCGGGGATGAAGACTTCAGAAGCTGACGCATGAAAGGCGCGGACACATCGTCACTCAATGAGAACTGATGATAACGGCGCGAAGCCGGCGTGAAGAAGGCGCTGAGCCAGGGGTGGCGAGTGTGTCTGCATGTTTGTCGGCAGCTCTCCCACGTGCTAGCGCAGCCAGCGGCTCAGATCTCACTGCTGAGGAGGCAGGACCAAAGGAGGAACGATCCCTCAGAGCCCGCCTCTTTCCGGAGGCCACTGTCAAAAAAGGAAGGATGTTAAAAACATACATGATGACAACAGCTGCCATTTATCAAATGGCTACTATGCGCCAAGCACGACGCCTGAGCTTTACAAATGTTAACTCTTTAATCCTTATGGAAATCAGAGCAGATAGACATTAACCCATTTTCCAGCTGAAGAAACTGAGGCACAGGGAGGTTACAGACTTGGACCCCAGCCCCTCGCTCTGGAGCCTGAGCTCTCGCTGCTGGGCCTCCCTGCCTCCCTAGGATGGATGAAAAGCATCTTTCCTGCTCATGGTCTCCGTATGGCAAAGCCATTTGCTCACCTGGAAGGTATCCGGATGGAACTGGATTTGGGAATATCCCCACCAAGAGGAGTAGCCGGCAAAGCATGGTCACAGCCCCAGCCCCTCCCCCCAGCCCCTCAGAGGAGGGAAACAGTCCATTCTGCATCTCCAGGCGGCTGTGGGCAGAATGGCATTGGCCTGCATGATGCCAGTGGCCCCCCTGGCATTTGCCAGTCTTGCTTCATTATTGTTGTTGCATCCCGCACCCCCAGGCCATGCTGCAGGACCCTCCGTCCCTTCCCAGCACCTTGCTATGCGAGGCCTTGGTCTGGGTACCAGACACATGCAGAGATGGACCAGACTCAACTTCTCGGCCCCGGAGGGGTCAAGGTCTAGAGGCAGATGCAGAAACAGCCAATCAGGACAGATGCTTGCCAGACCGCCTGCAGAGGGGAGCCTCTTACCCAGCCTTGGGAACGGCGTGGTCAGGGAGATGCTGAGTGCTGGCCGATGGACAGAGACCAGCCGGGTGAAGCATTCAGGAGGGATGATGACAATAGCAGCAAACACTTTTCCACACACTTTAGCCAAGTTAATTCACCGGGACCCGAAAATAACCCAACACCCATCATCCCCATTTCACAGATAGGAAACTGAGGCACAGAGGCTAAAATCTTGCCTGAGATCATAGCGATCATGGCTGGTGGAACCAGCATCTGGTTCCTGCTTGCGGGCTATCCACCACGACACTGAGCGGAACGGTGCTCCCCACCACGGCAGGTGGCACGTGCAAAGGGCCAAGTGCCTGACGGCAAGACCCACCGGAGAGAGCGGATCAAGGCGAGGCCGGAGGGGCCAGCAGAGGGAGCGTTTGTCCACGGAGACAACCCTCGGGCGGGCCCATCATGCAGCTGGAGTGAAAGGGCGGTCAAGCTCTCTCCACATCCTGGATGATTGACAGCTAGGTCCATAGATCCAGTCCCCAAAGGCCTAACCCTCACTCTAACCCCAGCCTTAACCCTAGCCCCCGCCTCACTTTCTCCCACTAATTGGGAGAGTAGAGACCATCCGACCCACTAGGCAGGATTCTAGGAGAATCTCAGAGTCCTAGGATCTCTCGCTCCTCACTCACCGCTCAGACCCCTGCCTGACCTGGTGTCCAGAAGGCATGCGCCTGATTCATGGATGCCCTTTATTGGGATATTTTAAAGTCTGTCCTCAAACCACATCTGGCTGATTTTGCTAAGCACTGGACCCAAAGCCAGACTCGCTCCGCAGATAAATGAAGGGACAACTGTGCCTCTTGCAGGAGGAGGAGCCATAAAACTCTCCACACGGCGGCCTCCTCTTCAATGCCGGCGCACCACAGAAACAGCCTGTTTTTAAATCAATCCCCAAACGTTTGTTCTATTGACTTTGTTGATTTGTTTACATATACACCCTGTCTTACTGCACACACACACACAAAGGAAGGCTTGAGGCAGTTTTCAAAATACATGTAACCAGATATACTAAATCGATGTGGAGTCGGGACAAACCAAAACCAAGCACAGGAAATAAACTATAACAAGGAGTTTTATTCAGGTATAAAATGTCATGCTCTGTACAGTTTGCTTCTGTCGTTTACTTCCTGGGTTTGAGCTTCCGAGTGGCCAACGCAAGAAAGACAAGTATATTTATTAACCAGATTCCCAGGGCTCGTGAAGGAAAAGCAAAACAGTTGCTCAAAGAAGGAGGGGGAGAAGGAAATGGAGGAGGAGGAGGGGAAGGAAGAAGAGGAGGAGCAGCAGCAACCGTTGCAGAGTGATTCTGGTCCTGCGATGCATTTATCAAGCATGCACTGGATTTGGCCAAGGTTCTGTGGGGTACAGACTCCATCTCATCTGGTCTAAGCATCATCCCCACACGATGCGCACAGCTGGATAAAGACCATCTAAAGGTCAGGTCCTGCCCTGGCCAGTGTGGCTCAGTGGATAGAGCATTGGCCTGAGGACTGGAGGGTCCCAGGTTCGATTCCGGTCAAAGGCATGTACCTCGGTTGCGGGCACATCCCCAGTAGGGGGTGTGCAGGAGATGGCTGATCGATGTTTCTCTCTCATCGATGTTTCTAACTCTATCCCTCTCCCTTCCTCTGTGTAAAAAATCAATAAAATGTATTTTTTTAAAAAATAAAGGTCAGGCTCCAACTGGTTTGGCTCAGTGGATAGAGCGTCAGCCTGCGGACTCAAGGGTCCCAGGTTCGATTCCAGTCAAGGGCATGTACCTTGGTTGCGGGCACATACCCGGTGGGGAGTGTGCAGGAGGCAGCTGATCGATGTTTCTCTCTCATTGATGTTTCTAACTCTCTATCCCTCTCCCTTCCTCTCTGTAAAAAAATCAATAAAATATATTTGAAAAAAATAAAAAATAAAGGTCAGGTCCTGGTGCTGCCTGAGACGGCTGGTCCAGGCTGGCCCTGCCCGGGCCACCCCTCCCGAGTGGGCAGGACCAGTAGAGGCGATGGGCAGACATCCTCCTCCTGGTAACCCTGCAAACCCAACTTTTGAGCATCTCTTTCCCCTTGAGCTTCAGTTGGGTTACACTTGAGTCCAATTAGGGCTAAACAAAGTCAAGGTTAATTGAGTCTCCACCATCAGCCCGTGATCCTCCCGGTTCCCCCCGCCCCCTCACAGCAGGGCTGGTTGTCTCTGAGCATGGATGGACAATAAACGGTCCCACAGCCCAGACAGACCACCTCCCTGACCAGTGATGTATCTTCTCCTGAGATCCTGGAAGTTCTCTCTCTTAAGGTCAGAAGGAAGGGCTACACCCTCCTGAGGCCCGCCCAAGTGCCAGGCCTGGTGCAAAACCTCCCTCTTGCCTAACCCTCCCTCTCTGAGGTTTGCATCTCCAGCCCCAACATCTTGAGCCCAGACACTTCCAGAAGCTATTAGGTCCTTCAGTGTCTCAAAGACACCTCCATGTTTCCAGGGTGGCTCACAGTGGTCCCCTCCATCTCCTCATCCAGTCCTCTTCCTGTGTTTCTTGTCTCAGGAATGACACCACGATCCACCTGCTCAGGCAGCTGTCCCTCTCCCCAGTCTCATGCCCCTTAGCAATCCACCCCCAAGTGCTGTCAACTTTACCTCCTCAACCGCTCCTCTGTACTCCATCTTCACCTCCCTGCCTCCACTGGCCACCTCCTCTTGCACGAACCACTTCAAGAATGTCCCATCTCCCATCTCAGCGTCTCACGTCTGGTTCCTAGCACGTCCTTCGCTCTGCAGCCGGAGCAATCTTGTCAAGACACAACACACATCAGACCCTGTCAACCCCATTTGAAATGCTGGCTTCCCCTTGCTCTTAAGATGGAGACCACAGTCCTCCGGGTAGAGAACAAACCTACCCCTGCCCACCTACCACCTCTCCAGCTGCCCTTCGAGTCCCGCCCCTACCCAGCTCTTCTCCACCCTCACGGGCCACCTTCCCATCCCTCCACATGGATAGCTGCCCCCTTTGTCCAGGCCCACCCTGCCTCTGGCCCCCTCCTTCTCTTCCTGCCACTCCCACGGTGGAGCTGTGAAGAGGGACAGTCCTGGGGCCACGCAGAAGACGAAGCCAAAGTGGACATCACCTCGCCAGTCTGACTTGCTAGGAGAAGCTAAGGGGGAGGACATATAGCGGCCTCACCTCATACCAGTCACATGCTACTGTCACATGAACATCTTGGCAAGCCCCACAGTCTCCCTCGCAAGAGACATGGCCCTATTCCCATCTTGCTGTCGGGGAAACTGAAGCTCAGGGATGCAAAGAACTCTGCTCAAGGCGACCCAGCTCGGACGTGGCCAATAGAGATTCAACCAGATCAGCTGATGGTGAATCTAGTGCTGTTCCCGCCCCCCACCTCCTGATCCCCCGTCCTCGCCCAGGAGAGACCGGAGAGACCGTGCCTCTCTTCAGCCTGTCTCCACTCTCTCCTGCCTCAGCTCCACCACACCTCCGGCCCCACCTGAGTCTCCACGTATCCAACCAAAAAATGGAGAGGCCACCCAGACTAGCCCACGCGCTCTCCGCACATATGCGTGCATGTTAACCGCAAGGAGAGACGAGGAGCTGTTTTGAAAGCGAAAGTGTTGTTTCTGGGATTATTATTGTAAATACTCTGCACTCAACTCTTGATTTCCCACACTAATGGGAGGGAGCGGTGGTGCAGATAATTAAAAACGCATTTATATTTGGCTCTTGAACATCTTTTTATCCTCGTGTTTGGATATGTGTGGGGCTGATGTTCTGGGAATTCAGTGTGACTTCATAATCCTTCTGCAAAAACTAGAGGGGGGAAAAAAAAGAATTACAGACACCTGCCTTGAGGGAAACCAGACAGCCACCCCCATGCTCAGCCCCAGCTTGCGCCCTGTCTCTGCTGAAGATGGAGAAGGTCACCTCCAACGTGGATGAAAAGCAGCCAGCCTGGCAGAGCTGCGCCAACGATGATGTTTGTTGTTCGACGCCACTAAGTGTGGGGATGGGGTGTTACGCGGCAATAGGTAACCGATACACCCCCGTTCCAGGTTGCTAGGAGGTCCGCGACTCCCCAAGACTTCTGTGAATTCCTGGTCACTTTGGGGTCACACCTCTCGTTTTGTCCAATCCCGCCATCTGGACCCCATCGTTCCTCCCACACTGTTCCCTTACAGACCTGAAAGCGCTCACCACCACCCCCACCGTCCCCCCCCCACCCCCCGCTGCCATACCCTCCAAATAACTTACACTGAAGGTCTGGAGGTGTGTGTGTGTGGCAGGGGGTGGGGGTCGTATCACAGGATCTCAAACGACTTACACGGAATGCTAGACATGTATCTCTGCTCTTAAAACAAATATGTGGTTCCCCCTCCCCCTCCTCCCTCCACCAACGGCCGTCCTCCTTGGCTTCCTCTGCTGCCAGTTTGCCTCCCCTCGCCCTCTCCCTGTTCTCTTCTCCAAATTCCCATGCAGATCATGGGCTGCTGCTTTCGCTATCTGCCATTTCCAGACACTGCGTGCTCTCTGAATCCTATCTTCCACCCTCAGAAGATTGTCAAAGTATTTTCCAAAACAAAGATCATCCCTCCCCGGGGAGACGGCGATGCCAGGTGTAAGCTAATGGTCACACTTTTCAGTTCTGCTGTGTTAGTGAGGGGGGACACTTCTGGTTACCCACCCAACAGCCATTCCTTTCTTCCCCTCACCTCCTGAGCGCTGGTTTTATTCCCGGCAGTTAATCCTCCAGCCTTCTTCCCAGCCAGGAGTGAACAGGTGACACCATGATGACCCTTGAGATGCAAACAGAAGCCCACAGGGGGTTTAGGGGAAGGGTTAGCCTTTGCTGACGCGGTACTGCCCCATTCTCCTGCCTCTCCCTGCCCAGGATGTGGACACAATGTACCAAGAGGAGGGAAGTCACGTGGGTGGCGGAGCAGAAGGACAGAACCAGGTGGCACGCTGGACGAAGATGAAGATGGAGGGCACCTGGCCTGCTTGGTTCTGGGCTCCACGTTCGCTGTGCACAATAACCCCTCTTGGCTTTTCCGTCTCTTGCACCTGAATGCAATCCTACCCAATTCCATAAGTAATTCCTTTTCGATTTCAAAAACGTTTCCTGTAACTGCTGCCTGCTGCTTCCGGTGAAAGGATGTCGGCCACAGACTAGATATTAAACACACTTGGTAATGATGTCAATTAAAAGTGCTCAAGTCCTATCACCTGCCACGGTGGAGAACTGCCTATAATTGGAAAGGAACAGCTGGGGACCGCAATCTCATCTCCAGATAGTCCTAGCTGAGCCTTCCTGAGGACAGAGGCGCTGCCCCTATGCAGGTCAGTCTCCGCTCTGACATGCCCACCCCGGAGGGGACCCAGCTCAGCCATGGGACAAGAGCGCCATGAACGAACAAAGGGTTCGAGGAGCGAGCGGAGAGCAGGCTGGGAGCTCTGAGCAGTCTCTTTGGCTTGGGGTGGCCCAGAGGAGGTGGGTTCCTCTGGGCCCTTGGCAGACAGGCAGCAGCGTGACGGACCCTGGTCCTCACACCTGGCTTCTGTCCCAGCTCAGGCACCAAGCAGGCAGATAACCTGGAGGGTGTGTGTGTGTGTGGGCGGGGGGGGGGGGGGGTCCACAGTATTTCTTCTACAAACCTCGGCTTTCTCGTTTGTGAAATGATATTAATCACTCCGGCTTACACAGCTAGGAGCGTTGCCTGAGACAATAACCGCCGGCTCACAGTAAGCGCTTAATAAATGCTCGCTTCACCCTCAAGGAGGCTGCGGCAGTGCTAGGAGCGCTAAGGAGACAGAAGCCACATGCATGGAGGCCGCTCGGCAGAGGGAGCCTTCCCCGGGCTCTGCGGGGGGGTGAGTGGCAGCAGGGATGGGGCTGGGGTGGGGCGGGGGGTGTCCCTGCCGGGAGCCCACTGCACTCTGCTCAGTCTCAGGTGTTCCAGTCCCCTGCTCAGACCCTCCTCGTCAACCCGAGGTGTCAGGGTTTGTCTGCGTGCTCAGGGACTGGAGTTCGCCTCTGTACGTCCAGGGTCTGGCACATCGGGCACATTGTGAGTGACAACAAATGTTCATTGAAGGGGGAACGGCCAGACAGCCACATGGGGTGCACCTGGCAGGAACTGGGCAAGTCAGAGCTGCCAGGCTCCCTGCAAAGAGGGCTTCATGGTGGGGGGGGGGGGGGGGGCAAGCTGCAGGGATCTCCTGGAGCCATGGAGAGGGTCATGGCAGTGGGGGCCAGAGGCAGACAGAGGTGGGGGAGTTCTCAGCGAGGAAGGACTGAGACCAGCAGCGAGAGGTGAGTCTGGACATCCCTGGGGCGGGCGTCTGGACCAGAGACAGAGCAGGGTTTGGAGACCGCAGCCTTTGGCACGGCCTCGCTGTGCAGACGGGCAGCCCCGTGCCCTCTCTGGGCCTCCGAAGGCCGTCCAGCTCTGACAGCTGGGATCTGGGGACGGGACCCTCAGGGGCTGGAGCCAGTGACATGGACAGATACTCTCTCTTTTTTTTTTTTTTTTTTAATATATTTTATTGATTTTTTACAGAGAGGAAGGAAGAGGGATAGAGAGTTAGAAACATCAATGAGAGAGAAACATTGATCAGCTGCCTCCTGCACACCCCCTACTGGGGATGTGCCCACAACCAAGTTACGTGCCCTTGACCGGAATTGAACCTGGGACCTTTCAGTCCACAGGCCGACGCTCTATCCACTGAGCCAAACCGGTTTTGGCAGGACAGATACTCTCAAAGCCCACAGTCCAAAAGCAAAACCAACACTGAGCAGTGGGGGCTCCGATGGGGGGTCAGCAGGTGTGTTCTGGAGAGATGAGGGGAGGGAGGGCGGTCCTGCCGAGCCAGGGCCCGTGGCCCAGGTTCCCGGGAGTGCCCCGCTTTGCAGTTGTCCCGGGAAGCTCCTTGGTCCCAGGCGAACTGGGTCAGTGGGTCACCGTCATTGGAGGGGTGCCCCACACCTCAAAGATTGCGGGGGAGGACAGGATGAGGCGGAGGTGACCCCCAAGGGAGGGTTAGAGTGGGGGCAGAGGCAAGATGAGATCATCCTCCTCCCCTCCCCTCCTGGGCTCTGCGGTGGGGTGGGCTCCTCCATCTCAGCAGGCCTGGGAGCTCCCACCTTCTGCATCCGGGCAACTGGAAGGCCTACAGTGTCAGCAAGTGGCAGCTTCTGGACCCAGACACCCCCTGGCCACTGCCCTGGCCCCTCCATCAGCCCTCGTGGGGGTGGTGCTGACCCTGCCTCACCAGCCCCAGGTCCTTTCCTTCCCTTGGGGGGAAGTGGCCCACACTGGCCTCCCGTGCCCGCCGGGGTCCTGCTGCGCTTTGATTCATGGGCCTAACATTCCGGAATTATTTTTGGCTCTGTGTTTTGTTTTCTTGCACGGTCCCTGGGAGGCCTCATTACCTCGCTCCAAGCATGGGCGCCATGTCATCAAGTCTCCCCTGCTAACACAGCGGGCAGGGCCCGAGGATGCGGGGCAGGGCCCTGGGAGGGTACGGACGTGCTCTCTCAGAGCTGCGCCCCCCGGGGAGCCCGGAGCCGGGAGTTTCTGATGCGCACAGTCAAGGCCACACTTCCTGGCCCAGCTCTCAAGACCCTCCGTCTCCCGCTACTTCTCTTGTCCCAGGAGGACCTCCCGCTCCTGCCACAGCGAGGCCTGCTTCCCTCCCTGGGGCCTCAGGAAAGAGGAGGAGGTAGGCCTGCCCCTGTCTCCCGAGCTGGAAGGCAGCTCACACGGTATGGGGGAGACCTGGGGAAAGTGGGGCTCACCAGGACGGGGCTTCTCTCGGAAAGTGGCAGCTTCTCCCAGCTCTGGTGGCTGCCGGCAGTCCTTGGGGTCCCTTGGCTTGTAGCTGCATCACCCCACTGTCTCCAGCCTTGGGCAAACTACGGCCCGCGGGCCGGATCCGGCTGTTCTATCCGGTTCTCTTGCTCTCCCCTCCGCTCCTTTACTTTGAATTTATATTAGTTCACACAAACACTCCATCCATGCTTTTGTTCCGGCCCTCCGGTCCAGTTTAAGAACCCATTGTGGCCCTCGAGTCAAAAAGTTTGCCCACCCCTGCTACCCCCTCACCACGGGGTCTTCCCTGTGTGTGTCTCTGTGTCTGTGTCTCCACAGGACTTTCTTACAAAGACGCCAGCCCCTGGATGAGGGTCTGCCCTAACCCCGTGTGACTTCATCTTAACTCGGTTACATCGCAAAGACACCTCCACGGGAAGTCACATCCTGAGGTTCCAGGGGCTCATGAGTTTTGGGGAGACACGATTCTACCAAATTCAGCAATATCAGCCCCCCGTTTCATAGAAGAGGAAACTGAGGCCCAGGGAGTAACCGGCTCAAGGTCATATGGCCACGCAGGTGGCAGGTCCAGGATCCACGCTCAGGCCTGCTGAGCCCAGACCCGACCCCAGCCACCCCACCACCAGCTCCTCTGAGGACTGAGGTCATGGCTGTCACTTACACTGCCCCTCAACCCCCTTCTAGGGCTGGGCATTATACCCATTTTATAGGTGAGGAAATCAAGGCTTGGGAGGCTAAGTGACTTGCCCAAGGCCACACAGCAAGTTAGGGAGAGAGGCAAAATTAGAACTCACCCCCATGTGCTTAACCCCTCCCTTAAAGCACCTCTATTTGTCCCTTCGCTTTGTGACAGTTTACATCTGGAATCACAGATACCATTCCTGTAACTCAAAGACCTTTTCCCAAAGTCAGAGACGCGCCCCCCCTAATCCTACTCACGCCGACGGGGCTCCCCACCCTAGGGACCTGCGTGTGGGGAATGCAGGAACATACACACACAGAGACACACATGCACACACACACATACACACAGCACAGACACGCTCACACACAGGGACACACACGCTCCTCCCAGAGCCAATTAGCCAGCCCGGAGGCCTCGGAGGAGCCCGCGGGGTGGTGGACTTATTGATCCGCTCGGTGTGAGTGTCGCGTGTCAAGCAGGAGCAAGGAGTCCTTGAAGCCAGCCGCGTTCTCCTCTTCTGAATGCGGCAGGGACTGCGGGGGCGGAGAGTAAGTTGTGTTTACTGTGACTGGTAATTGAAAGGCAGCGGCAGCCACCCCACCTTGTCCCCGCCAATACCTAATTGCTGGACCAAAAACTGCTGGAGAGCCGGGCTGGGGCTGGGGGAGAGGGGAGAAGTTAATACAGCCCAGAATCGATCGCGAAAGCTTTCACAGTGTCAGGCACAATAAATGGAGCTGAACGAGCGGGAGCTGCAGAAGATTAGCCTGCGGGCTGACTGGGTTTGAAAGCTTAAAGCTGGTAAACGCAGACACAAGAAGGGATTCCCGGCCGCCCCTTCTGTTGGCGTGTCTGCTGCTGGTGAGCGGAGGCCCGGTGCCAGCTCAGGCCGCACGGGCTTGCCTGAGAATGGCTCAGACAGGCCCTCATTTGCCCTCCCTCCCCCCCAGGAAAGGACTCAGGGAAGCCCACAGTCGCCCGTGGCCTTGGACCAGTCGTGTCAGCTCACCGAGCTCCCGTGTGCTCATCTGCAGATTGTGCACCTGCTCCGGGGGGAAGCATGTGTGATGGGGAAGACGTGAAGACCTGGGTTTGGACCCCAGGGGGGCCACGTCCCCGCGGAGGGACACTGTACTGGGGTTTCCTTTGCCAAGAATGTAAGCCAACAAGGGCAGGGTTCTTCATTCTGTGTCACTGATGTACTCGGGTGCCTGGAACAGTGCCTGGCACATAGTAAGTGCTCAAGAAATGTGTGTTGAATAACAATGATGCAAAACAATCATAAATAAACTCCTGGCGCCCTAGCCAGCTTGGCTCAGTGGATAGAGCATCAGCCTGCAGACTGAAGGGTCCCAGGTTCGATTCTGGCCAAGGGCACATGCCTGGGTTGCGGGCTTGATCCCCAGTAGGGGGCGTGCAGGAGGCAGCCGATCAATGATTCTCTCTCATCATTGATGTTTCTATCTCTCTCTCCTTCTCCCTTCCTCTCTGAAATCAATAAAGAAATATATTTAAAAAAAATAAACTGGCATATCGGAGGCGCTCTCAAGATGGCTTAGCTGTGGTGCGGTATCTTTCCGCTGGGGGCCTCCAGTTCCTACTCTGGAGACTATGATGATCAGAATAGCACAGCACCCAGACCCCAAGAGGGAGAAGAGAGAGTGGGCATCATCCATCCACCCACCCACCCATCCAACCGCTTAATAAGCACTGGGGTCTTCTCTCCACAGGGCCTTTGCACATGCTGTTCCCACCGGCTGGAACACTTTTCCCTTCAGGTACCCAGAGGGAGAACTCTTCTCATTCACCAGGTAGGTCCTCGCTCAAGTGCTACCTCTTTAAAGAGCTCTTTCCTGCCGATCCGTTTAGAACAGCCCCCCTCCCGCACCGCCGGGTTTGACGGCACTTGCTTGGATTTAACATCATCTTGGGTATTGGGTTTATGACTTGTTGATTGCGGAATTCTCTATCTCCCAATGGAAAGCCAGCATCATACTTCCCGCTGCCTTCCCAAAGCCTAGAAAACTGCTGGGTGCAGAGCAGGCAGGTGGGCGGGTGGGTGAGCGAGAGAAACGTTGCCAAGCACCTACTGTGTGCCCAGCCCTGGGCTGGGAATCCCTAGAAGAAACATCGATCAGCTGCCTCCTGCACACCTCCTACTGGGGATGTGCCCACAACCAAGGTACATGCCCTTGACTGGAATTGAACCTGGGACCTTTCAGTCTGCAGGCTGATGCTCTATCCACTAAACTAATAAGAAAGGTGCATTCCCGTGCCATGGCTCCCAGGCCGTGTTTTGCGAATCCAACTGTGACCTTCTGGTTCCTAGGGGGACACTCAGCCAATGAGCAGTGGCGGGTGCTCTGCCGGTCTGTCTGCATCCCCTCCTTTTCCAGGATCCAGGCTTCCCAAGCAGCCAGCCGTCATGGCGGGGGGGGGGGGGGGGGGGCAAAGGCAATAGTGACAGCCACATACCTCCCCACTTGTTGGCTAGAAGTCAGCCCCAAGGGGGCCAGACATGGCGTCCAGCATATGCCCAGAAGGAGGGGGAGCCGTGGTGTTTGGGGCCTGCACCGATGAGCTCGCAGCCCAGGTCGCTGGGAGCTGGAGAGCTGAGTGCTACCCAAGCGCCCCCATTCGATCCCCACGGCTACAAATAAGCAGCACATTGGGCCCAGCTGACAGTCAGGGGCATCGTGGCTCAGAGAAGTGATGTGTCGTGGCCAAAACCACACACCGGTGGGGGTGGAGCCAGAGTGTGAACCCCGGGTCCCTCCCTTTGGGGGACCAGCGAAGAGGCCCAGCCTTCCTCCCTAACCCCAAGCACAGAGCCGGTCTCCTCTGCGTCCCGCCGTGTTTTTCCTGACCGCCTTGGCCGGCTCCAGCCTGTCTTGGGGAATAGACGGTGAAAGCGAATTTGATCTTAAGGTCTGTCAAGGCGCGTGTGTGGTGAGAAGACAAGTGCCATCCACCTCCCAGGTGTTTTTATTGGAAAGGAAAGGTGTGAAGTCCAGAGTCACACTGACTCCGACAGTGGGAGGAAGCAAGCTGCCCGCTAACATGACAGCTCCCAACCAGCTCCTGGTGTTAATTGCATCACAGCCAGTCCCCTGTGGAGAAACACGGATGCCATTAGCGTGGAGCCTCGACCACCAGGTGCCTGTCTGTCATCACATTTGTCCAGTGGAATTAACACCACCCCACAACCACCACTCCTCACAGAACCAGACCCCCGTGAAAGATAAACTTGTGGCCCGGCCGGCGTGGCTCAGTGGTGGAGCGTCAACCTATGAACCAGGAGGTCACAGTTCAATTCCTGGCCAAGGACACATGCCTGGGTTGCAGGCTCGATCTCCAGTAGGGGGCGTGCAGGAGGCAGCCCATCAATAATTCTCATCATTGGTGTTTCTATCTCTCTCTTCCTTCCTCTCTGAAATCAATAAAAATGCGTTTTTTAAAAAAGATGAACTTGCGGTGCTTTCCGTGTGCCAGGGACTGCGCTCAGCTTTATCTGTGTCACCCTGGTTACCTGCGTGGAGGCCTGTCACCTCTGTTTTGCTTACCTGTATCCCTCGTGCCCAGCAGAGGGTGGGGCGTGCGCTGGGTGCTCCATACATGTCCAGGAAGACATGAATGATGATGTCAAGTCTTCCAGCTTTATGGATTCACCTGTCCTTTAATATTCAAATGACATGGCTCCAGGGACAAGCCAGGGAGTCCTCTCGCTCTGAGTCCTCGTGCTGGGAAAGTGTCGATTCCACGCAAGTGTCCTCTCCCGTGGTCCTCCCCTCCCTGCGTCTCCTCCGCCCAGCTGCGCACACAGAGTCCTGTGCCTTGGTTCCTCCCGGTGCCACTGGGATGAGACATGTGTGTACCCAAAGTCCGCTGAAGCTTTGGGGGTGATTATGGAGGGAGATCCATTACCCGAAGATGGAAAATAAGGTGCCTCTGCTGTGAGTTCTTCCTATCAGAGCAGCCCCTCTGATGGAAGCTGCCACTGGCCAGCCCTCCTCCCCTGGCCCCCCTCCTTAGCACCTGCCTGCACCCCTCCCTCTGCCCCGCCCCCTCCACCTCAACCTCACAGCAGCCCACGGCTCCCCCACCCTTGCTCACTGGCCTCCAACCCCACAATGACCGTCGGAGGGGTGCTGTGATCCTTGCCATTTTAAAGATGCAGAAACGGAGACCCAGAGGAGTGAGGTGACTTGTCCAAGGTCAGCAGGTGTGTAGGTGGAGGATGGAGCAGAGGCAGCTCTGTGTGAGGCTGAGTCTACGCTGGTGCCGTCCCTCACATGCCCACACGGGTGCCCCGTCACCGTGCAAATCCACACCCTGGTTACCTGCGTGCAGACCTGTCACCTCTGCCTGACTGAACATCAATGAGACCGCAAGGAGCAGAAGACTACTCTCAGGCAAACAACACCCTGGGGACCCCGCTGGGCCCAAAGGAAGGGATGCGCTTGGGTTTGGGAAGGTAGGAGGGAGCAAAAGCCAGAGGACAAGGCTTTCCATGTGCCGGGCACCAGCTGACCACCAAGCAGCCCTTTGACCATCATTTTATGAAACTGAGGTCCATGGAAGGTCACAGCTTGTAAAGGGCCAAGCTGGGACTTGAACCAAAGTCTGTTGGACTCTGGGTCTCCAGAGGCACCCAGCTCAGGGCAAGACTGGGGGAGACAGGCAGTCAAATCTTACTGTGGCCAGTCAGCTGACAAACTCCTAAGAGCCCTGTTCTCACACCACGCACGGTGGAGGGAGGGTGGGGCCCAGACAGCGCCAGGCAACTGGTCTACCCGACCCGCCTCCATTCCTGCACGGAGCCCACATGGAACCGTTGCCCTGTGTGCCCTTCCCATCCATCTGTCCCAACAGACAGCTCCAACCCAGGTCCACGGGGCGTCGCACCTGCATGAAAAGTCAAGCGCCAGGTCCCATGGACAGGGCATAGGCTATGGAGTTAGCCCAGGGCGGAATCCCGGTTCTGAAATAGCAGCCTAGGAGAGCGGATGAGTCACCGCCAAACAGAGAACTCGAAGACGATGCTCTGGAGGTTCATAAAATCACACAAGTGTGAGGAGGGGTTAACACTCGTGCACGCACACACACATGCACACATGCACATACATACGCCCACACACATGTGTGCGCACACATAGAAATGGCATCTGTCCAGTCTTCTGTCTCCACTCTGGTAACATTATCCCCATTTTGCAGTCAAGAAAATCGAGGCCCAGAACTCTGCCCTAGCACGTAGCAAAGGGGTGACTACCACCTGTTCCTACCCCAGCGGGCTTCAGAGGGGGCCGGAGGAGCCTGGACTCACAGACGCCTCAGGGTCCCCCCGAGGAAGGAGGGTGAAGCCCAGAGGGCAGCTTCCATCTCGAAACGGCTCTGCTTTTGTCTGTACATGTGTTGAGGCCACGCGCCGGGTTTTATTTGAAGAAATGGTTCGCTGCGGGAGGAAGATCTCAAAGCCACAGCACAGCTGCTCCAGGGAGAGGCAGGGCAGCCTTTGCGGAACGAGGAGGTCACGATGATAGCGGGTAAGCTGGGAAACCGACGACCCAAAAGTGTGCATCTTGTTCACCTACAAAGCGCCTCCTCCTCCCCAAAGACCTAGTCATGCGTCCTCGCCTCCATCTCCTACTCATCATCCCCCCCACCCCACCCCATGCACTCTCCGCGGGCGGCCTTGCCCTGATGTCTCAGAGAATATGGATTAAACGCCCTCATCTTCCCGCCACCCCATCTTTCTCCTGCCCCACAGATTCAAACTCTCTCATCTTCCCGCCACCCCATCTTCCTCCTGCCCCACAGATTCAAACTCTCTCATCTTCCCGCCACCCCATCTTCCTCCTGCCCCACAGATTCAAACTCCCTCATCTTCCCGCCACCCCATCTTCCTCCTGCCCCACAGATTCAAACTCCCTCCTCTTCCCACCACCCCATCTTCCTCCTGCCCCACAGATTCAAACTCTCTCATCTTCCCGCCACCCCATCTTCCTCCTGCCCCACAGATTCAAACTCTCTCCTCTTCCCACCACCCCATCTTCCTCCTGCCCCACAGATTCAAACTCCCTCCTCTTCCCACCACCCCATCTTCCTCCTGCCCCACAGATTCAAACTCTCTCATCTTCTACCACCCCATCTTCCTCCTGCCCCACAGATTCAAACTCTCTCCTCTTCCCACCACCCCATCTTCCTCCTGCCCCACAGATTCAAACTCTCTCATCTTCCCGCCACCCCATCTTTCTCCTGCCCCACAGATTCAAACTCTCTCATTTCCCGCCACCCCATCTTCCTCCTGCCCCACAGATTCAAACTCCCTCATCTTCCCGCCACCCCATCTTCCTCCTGCCCCACAGATTCAAACTCTCTCATCTTCCCGCCACCCCATCTTCCTCCTTCCTCACAGATTAACATTTGGGCTCTGGCAGGAGCTGGGCTCCACTTTCTCTTTAGATGATTTCATTCACGCCTGTGGCTGTAGATGCCACCTGCTTCCTGATGACCCCAAATTTCATCTCTGCTCCCACCTCTCTTCTGAACCACACGCTCTGCCTTCAGCTGCTGCACCTTCTGCCCTGGGTGTGTGGGGTGCCTCAGGCAGGGGGACAGCACGGAGCTCTAGAACCTGTCCCACGGGACATTCTTCCTGCCCCCTCAGACTCCCCTTCTGGAGGGTGACTTCTCCTGCCACCCAGTGCTCTGTCCAGAAACCTGGGGGTCCTGCTTGATGCCCTCATGCCCCACCCAATCCCTCAGCTGGTCCTGCCATCTCTGCCTCCAAAAGCATTCTGGAATCATCCGCCCAATCACTGCTGCCCCCACCCAAGTCCAAACCACCACCAACAGTGGCCACTCAGATACTGAAGGACCCCCACCCCCAGCTGTTCTCCCTGCTTCCCCTCTCGCCCTCCCTCCAATCCATTCTCCACGGAGCAGTCAGAAGGGAGCTATGAAAACAAAATCTAGCCATGCTCTTACCACACCAGTGGCTCCCGACCCCATATCATAGCTTCTAAGACCCTGCCATAGGGGCAGCATCTATACCCCTGGGCTGGTGCTGAATCACACTCCCGTTTGCTGTCTATGCATGGACTCCCTTCAGCCAGACGTTCTCTTGCCCCAGGGCCTTTGCACATGCTAACTTCCTGCCCCAGCTCCAGTTTCACTGGCTCATTGCTACTTATCCTTGGCAGGGAAGGGGGTTCTCAGCTTCAGTTCAATGCCCCTGTCTTGCAACTTCTCCAAGGCTTTTCTCCCCCGTGAGTTAATCCAAGCAATGCCTGCCTTCTTCCCCGGATGGACTGAGAGCTCTGTGAGGTCAAGAGCTCCATCAGTCTTCTCCTCAATATGCTCCCCAGCACTTAGCACATAGTAGGCGCCCAATAAATCCTTGCTGGATGAATAAATGAGTTTAGACCAACGCTCGGGGCTCCCTAGGGGCTGCCTTGGGGCAACCTACATGCCCCATGAAGAAGAAGGCAGGAATGACCTAGTGAAACTGAGGCTCAGAGATGAGCAGCGACTTGCTCAGAGACACAGCTGACATATGCTGGGCCGAGCCTCAGACCCAGATCCAGTCAGCAGGCCCCGGACGCTCCACCAGGCTGCCCGGGCACACGGTATCCTAGCACCTCCTCCTACCTGACTTTGATAACTGGCTCCAATTAGACTGGCATCATACGTAGTGATAGATCCGCAATTGGTTATAGATTTAATTAAGCAAACCATGTCCCCAGCCATCTATTGTGTAATTGGCCGCAGAAGACACATTTCCCTGTGCCAAGCGGTTACAACTTCATTTGCCAGGTCAGCAGTTCTGCCTAAAGTCACAGGCAGCGGCCTGACCATGAATATTAACTCATCCTCCCAGCCCCGCGCCAGGCGACGGCATTCCTCAGCACTTCCCAGGGGCAGGAACTGGACAGAAGAGCAAACTGAGGCCTGCAGAGGGAGGTGACTCGCTCTGGGCCACACAACCAGCAGGTGCTGGGCTAGAATTGGAGGTCAGCCCATGACATCCGACCTCACATCCCACACCTCCCCAGCTGTCCCCCACTGCATCTGACTGATTGCTTCGTTGGTTTGTCTAAAATATAGTGGGACCTCGTTTCTCGAATGTCTCCCATCTCAAACGATGCGCTCCTCAGCCTGACAACCCTTCCATGCTGATACCTGTAGACCAGTCATGCATCTCTCAGGGGGCAAACGAAGGAGAATGTGAGTCCATTTCCCACTGCTAAGATCTCAGGGCCTTGTGCTGTGAATATTTTTGTGGTTTTCTTGCTTTTGTTGCTGCTTATAATTGTTATTACGTTTTCATTCTGACTGTACATTTCCTTTCCTTTTTGTTAAATTTTCACCCACATTTCATGTCCTTGTTGTGTTTAAAGTGTTTATTGATAGGTTAAACAGTACAACAGACATGTGCTGTATAGAAGAAAAGTTAAAACACTTGGGGGTCTGGAATGGATTAATTCCATTTACATGATTTATAATGGGGAAAAAATGGTTCCGTTATGGAACAGCCTTCCGGGTTTAATTAAGTTTGAGAAACAAGGTTCCACTGTGTGTGAGTGTGTGTGTGTGTGTGTGTGTGTGTGTGTGCGTGTGCGTGCGTGTGTGTGTGTGTGTGTGTGTGTGTGTGTGTGTGCGTGCGTGCGTGCGTGTGTGTGGTTTCTCTGAAACTTACCACTTCCCTCCTTCTGGTTCTAGAATACAAGCTTCTGTCTATATATAGCGAGATCCTAGCACTCACTCGCAGGGTGCTGGGAGCTGTTGCTGCGTCTGCCCCTGCGCCCAGCCTCCGGCGCCACTCGTGGGCCGGGACTGCGTTTATCCTGGCATCGGAGGTGCCCTTCACCAGCCTGAACCAAAGGAAGCCAATTCTCCACGGGCGCCTCCCGAATAGAGTTGTTACTTTTGGAGCTGTCACCTTGTACATTATTAATAGATATCGTGTGAAATATTTATGGGTGAGTGATGTGATGATATTTGAGATTTGCTTTAAATTAATAAGGGATGGGGCCGGGGGAGCACAGGAGGTGAGGATGGGTGGGATTGGTGGTTGGTGGGGCTTAGGGCCGGGTACATGGCGGTGCCTTAGACACGCTTGCTGTTCTTTTTCGTGGAAGTTCAGAGTTCTTTATCATTTTAATTAAATACTCCTTTCCAAATAATACTAATCGCGATAGATAAAAGTAGAGGTGACCGTGGTCATCCATCGATCATGCACTCTGTGCAGGTACCGCGCCTCGCCCAATCCCGCACTGCACCTGTGACTAGCATCTATTTCACACCCAGGAGGCAGCTGCTCAGAGACAGAGACCTCTCTGGGCAGCGTCCGGGGTCTCCACGCCCACGCCACGTCACGCACCGTGGGGATGTTGGCAGTGCCCGGGACATCCTAGCCTGTGTTTTGGGAGAGGCCCTGGGGGCTGGCACGTATGGAGACCCATATTCTTCCTCCTCTAAGGAGAGTGATGCTGGCTTTAGCTCGCACAGGACTCACGCAGGAGGGCGGGCAAGGTGGAGAAAGCTGCGTGGGCCAGCGATGAACTGGGGCTCCGCAGCAAGGACTGCCAGCCTCCCGGGCGCCCCGGTTCCCGCCATGCTCCTCCTGAACTTGGCCCCACCTCCTGAGTCCCTGCTCCCACCTCGGTTCAGGCCTCGGCCTCGCTCGCCCAGGTTACCCTTCTCCCTGGCCCACCTGCCTCCCCCGTGTCCCCAGGCTGTCTGACCTCTCCACAGGCACAGGAAGCCTAGTCTAGACCCCACGCCTGACAGGACTCATCCCTTACCACAGGCCTCCCAAGCGCCGAGGGATGAAGTCCAAATCCTCAGCATGGTCCCCAAGGCACTACGTGATCCTCCTGCTCCCACCCTCTCCTGCTCTCCCCAGCTCCCCACCTCCCATGCACTCTCCTTGCAAACCAGCCTGAACAATTTGGGGTCAAACAAAAGCCCCACATTCTCACATCTGGATTTCTTTGCATGTCCTGTGTAGCTTGGACAATACCTGCCCCTCAACTGCTACCTCCCCCAACCAGACAGACTCCTACTCATTCCCCAAGACTCAGCTCCGGTGTCACCTCCTCCAGGAAGCCTTCCCTGATGGCCCAGGCTGGCTTGTGTGTTCCCACAGTGCACTATGCTTGTCTCCAGCCCTGCACACAGCCCACTGGGTTATATGTGTCTGCTGATCTGTTTCCCCACCGCCCAGGAAACTTCTCCAAAGCAGGGACCCTTCTCTGTGCCCCAAAGCCCAGCACACAGTAGGTACTGAATAGATCCTCGAATTGCGATCATGGGCTAGTCATTTCGTTTCCTCATCTGTAAAACAGGACCTGCCCCATCAGCATGTTCATCCGTTCAGCAACTATTTATTGAGTCCCTACCCCGCGCTAGGCTTGAAGCTAGCCTTGGGCTTACAGCTGAGAACAAGCCAGCCACACTGTCGTGGACCTGACATTTCAGCAGCAGGAGGCGGAGTGACCCGTGCAGGCATCTCGGGGAAGCAGTGTAGGTGGCAGGAAGAGCAGGTGCAAAGGCCCTGAGGTGGCAACATGCCCCCTGAGCACCAATGGCAGGGCAGAGATGAGTAGGGGAAGAGGGTGGAGAGGTCACATCGCCATGGCAATGAATCTGCTACTCAGAGTTCAGCGGGAAACCACTCCGAGCAGCCGGGCAGCAGGACCCGATTGCCAGGACGATGGACAGGGAGCAGGCACAGAAGCATGAGCACCATGCCCGGCACCCAGAAATCACTCTATGGGCATCAGGGGGGGTGGGTGGGATACACTCATCATGAGCATCGTTATCACAGCTAGTCTGGTGATGAAGGCGTGAATGTTGTTCGGTTCCCATCACACGTAGCTTCCCATGAACAGCTCTGGGCCAGCAGAAGGGGTTTCTCTGAAGGACTTGGTGTTTCCACGCGAGAGTTCCACACGAGTCTCTTTACCTGTGCATAGGCTGTTCGGGGACAGGGGATCACTGACCAGGGGTATCTACAAGCTGGGGATGAGAGAGTTGAGCAAAGACACCAAAATAGAAAGACGGGAAGGGGGAGGGGGAGAGGGAAGAAAGGGGCTCTTTCTGGTGCGAGATGTGTCTGGTAGTACCCCGAAGAGGAAGAGACACCGAACCTGTCCTGGGGGCTCAATCCAAGGGGGAGGAGGGAGGCCCAGCCCTGCCCTGAGGGCACCAGGTCTGATGGAAGAGGCCCAGCCCTGCCCTGAGGGCACCCAATCTGATGGAAGAGGCCCAGCCCTGCCCTGAGGGCACCCAATCTGATGGAAGAGGCCCAGCCTGCCCTGAAGGCACTGGGTCTGATGGAAGAGGCCCAGCCCTGCCCTGAGGGCACCCAATCTGATGGAAGAGGCCCAGCCCTGCCCTGAGGGCACCCAATCTGATGGAAGAGGCCCAGCCTGCCCTGAGGGCACCGGGTCTGATGGAAGAGGCCCAGCCCTGCCCTGAGGGCACTGGGTCTGATGGAAGAGGCCCAGCCCTGCCCTGAGGGCACCCAATCTGATGGAAGAGGCCCAGCCCTGCCCTGAGGGCACCCAATCTGATGGAAGAGGCCCAGCCCTGCCCTGAGGGCACTGGGTCTGATGGAAGAGGCCCAGCCCTGCCCTGAGGGCACCCAATCTGATGGAAGAGGCCCAGCCTGCCCTGAGGGCACTGGGTCTGATGGAAGAGGCCCAGCCCTGCCCTGAGGGCACTGGGTCTGATGGAAGAGGCCCAGCCTGCCCTGAGGGCACCCAATCTGATGGAAGAGGCCCAGCCCTGCCCTGAGGGCACCGGGTCTGATGGAAGAGGCCCACCACCAGCCGCCTCCTTGCCCCCTGCCCTCCTCCCTGTCCCAGGACCGTCCCGAGTGCGGAGGGCCTCTGAAAATGAACCGCCAGAATGAAATATCTTCTTTCAGAAAGCGAGGCCAAGAAACGAAGCAGAAGTGGAAGGCGGTGGCTGGTTGCCGACTTCTGCAGAAGTCTCTCCTAAGGGGGTGATCGGGGTTTGTGTTTAAATTCCACGGAGAACCATGGGAGCGGAAATAAAATGAGCCCGGCCAAGCCCAACGTGAGGCTGGCCAGCCCGCAGCCGTGCCTCGCCTCCCGAACATCTGGGCTCTTTTCTAATGACTAAATTAAAACACGCCTCCTCCGTCGCCAAGAAGGAGAACACAAAGAGGAGGGAGGAGGAGTCCCGTGACACTGCGGTGCCTTTTCTCCCGTCTTTATTCTGTGCCTTGGCACATAGTTGAGTCCCACGGCCAGCCTTCTTCCCCTTACTCAGTTGACAGCGATTTGCTGAGTGGCTTTTCCCAGCCAGGTGCCTTCTGGGCACGAGGGATGCTGCAGTGAGCAAGACAGTGGACCCCCTGCCCTCATTGAGACGAAGGTCTGTTGAGAGAGAGAGGCAAGTACAAATAGTCACGTACGTAAAGTATTTTCCGTGGGTGATACATGCTACAAAGAAAAGGAAACGTGAGAATGACAGGGTGACTGAGGGGTGTGGAGCAACTTTAGACGGGTGGTCAGGGAAAGAGCCCTCGGAGAGAGGGTACCTGAGCTGACCCCAATCCCAGAAGGGCCAACCAGGAGACCACCCAGGGGAGAGGCGTCCGGGGAGAGGGCACAGCAGAGGGGAAATCCTGGGACTGGCACGCGCTTGGTATTTTCAAGGAAGAGAAGGGATGCCGAGGAAGCTGGAGGTACGTCCCTGTGTTACTAAAAACTCGCCCTAGCTGTTTGGCTCAGTGGATAGACGCAGGGGTCCTCAAACTTTTTAAACAGGGGGCCAGTTCACTGTCCCTCAGACCTTGGAGGGCCAGACTATAGTTTTTAAAAAAAAGCTATGAACAAATTCCTATGCGCACTGCGGGCCCGGGACGAGTGGGCTGCTAGGCAGGACAGGCAGCAGCACCCGATGGGCCGGATAAATGTCCTCGGCGGGCCGCATGTGGCCCGCGGGCCGTAGTTTGAGGACGCCTGGTAGAGCATCAGCCTGCGGACCGAAGGGTCCCGAGTTTGATTCTGGTCAAGGGCACATGCCCGGGTTGTGTGTTCGATCCCCAGTGTGGGGCATGCAGGAGGCAGCCGATCAATGATTCTCTCTCATCATTGATGTTTCTCTCTCTCCCCCTCTCTCTTTCTCCCTGAAAGCAATAAAAATATATTTTAAAAAGAAAAAACTGCCCTAACCGGTTTGGCTCAGTAGATAGAGCGTCGGCCTGCGGACTGAAAGGTCCCAGGTTCGATTCCGGTCAAGGGCATGTACCTTGGTTGCGGGCACATCCCCAGTAGGGGGTGTGCAGGAGGCAGCTGATCGATGTTTCTCTCTCATCGATGTTTCTAACTCTATCCCTCTCCCTTCCTCTCTGTAAAAAAAGCAATAAAATATATTTTAAAAATAAAATAAATAAATAAATAAATAAATAAATAAATAAATAAATAAGAAAAACTCAGGACGAACTTCTCAGACATCAAAGGGCTGTGAGGCTGGATTGGGTGCCTGGGGACATTGTCCTCCGCAGACATGCGCATCCACAAAGCCCGAGCGGGGAGACCAGGGAGGAAGTGTTCAGTCTCCAGATCTTCAAGTGAAGATGAGGTGCCGTGTGCTACGGTGACGACTCTGGCGTGTAGCTGCTGAAGGCTGACTCGCGCCAGGCTCTGTGGTAGTGCTGTGAAAACCTCAACATGTTTCATCCACAGGACAGCCTAGCAAGAAAGGTACCATTATTCTTCCATTTTACGGATGAGGACACTGAGGCTCGGAGCTGAGAAATACTGTCCAGCGACACCCAGCGGTCATGGCAGCTCAGGATTCCAATCCAGGCCGTCTGGTTCCTGCGTCTCATGTAACCTGGTTGCTGTCTCCTCTGATGGAGCCAGAGGACTGAAAAAATGACACTTCTTCCCGGAGCTCCCATTTTGCTTGATGATTTGGGAGAAAGATGCTAAGTAATTCAACCGATAACTTCTCCAAAACATTATTCTTATACCACGGCAGACACGGATTGATGACAGAGTGCCAGGAAAAGGTGCATGCATTGGTTGCTAAGAGGAAACTCAAGACTTTGGGGGGAAAGTTGGCCTCTTCTAATTGCCTGGGAACAACATGCCATTATACAGATGAGCAAACTGAGGCCCAGAGAGCAGAGGTGACTCGTCCCCAGAGCTGTCTCCCAAGGCAGGAGGCAGGCCCCTGGGATCCTGAGACATGGGGATCCAGTGACCAGGAGACTGAAGCTGGAGGGAGACAGTGACGGCAGCCCAGCATAGCCTGCTTGTGGCTCCGATAGCGCACCCAGGACAGGCCCAAGAAGCCAAGTCAACTTCCATTGGCCAGCACCTCATGGTTTACTCAGCAAGACCTCACCCAGAGCCTAGGGATCTGAACCTAAGATTCTTGTAAGGTTCGGGCAACATAAATATGTATGTTTATATACATGAGTGATTTATATTTAGCTGAACCTTATGAAATTGCTGTTATTCCCGTGTGTTGGTCTACCACAAAAAGGCAAGTTCATATGGTTAGATCTGACAGGTACGCTATAAAGGTATGTGTGTTTGCGTGTGATCTGTGTAATAATGAGGAAGCACCTCCAACTGGGTCAGAGAGGAGACGGAGCCCTGAGGTGCAGGAACAATCCTACCGCTTCCATGCTGGGTGACCCCAAGCAAATGGCTTGCTCTCTCTGAGCCTGTTTCCCAGCTGGAAATGTGAGGGCCCTGAGACAGGCCTCCAGGGCTGCTGCGGGGACCGCAGGAAGGGGCAGCCCAGGCCAACCCCGGTGAGGCCTCCAAGAGCTTCTCAGGCCCATGCCAGCCCCACCAGCACATGCCCACATGGGCATCCATGTGGCCCCACCGGGTCTCTGGAGGACTTTGCAGAAACTGACTCTCACATGGGGGAGCATCGCTTTCCCTGATGCCTATCCCTCCCCCACGCCTCCCAGTTCAAAGAGGAATGTGGCACCAGCTGACAGATGGCCCAGCCCCAGCGCCGGGCCCAGTCTGGTTACAGAATGACCTTCAGCCATCAATCAGCACTCATCCCCAAGAGAAGCCACCTTCAGTTCCCCACTCACCCATCCTCCTCCACCGAACGGCCCAGCGAGCCCCCAGGAAGGCGGTGTTTGCACTGGGAGGGGCTCCGGGTCTCGGTGCTGCTGGGTGTCCTCGGGCCGGTCCACACCCCCTCTGGGCCTGGGTTTCTCTTCTGCACATTTAGTCTGAAAGTGTTAAAAACCAACTGAAAAGGAGAAGAAAAACCTGCCGGCCACAGAAAGAAGCCTCTGGGTGGACCCAGGCCTGGGAGGAGAGATGGCAACCAGACCTTTTTAGAAATCGGCTCTCAGATTCCCCCTCGGTGGCTGGTGTTACACTCCAGCTCGGTGCGTCCCCGCTGTGGGGCATTGGGCAAGTTCCTGAACCTCTCTTACTCTCAGTTTCCCCATCAGTCAAAGGAGGAGGATATCCGCTCCTCCGGGCTCTCGTGAGGAATTCTTTTAAATAACACATAAAAATGGTATTTGCCATTTTTAGAGCCTGGGCTACATGCCAAGCTCTGGGCCATGGACTCTATATATCATCTCATTTCTTTCTACAATAACCCAGCGAAGTAGGTACTATCATTCTGCCCATTTTACAGAGGGGCAAAACGAGACTCTGGGAGGTTAAGTGATTTTTGCCCAGGGCATCCAGCTGGCAAGTGGCCAAGTCATGATTGGAACCCAGACAGCCGGGCGCCAGGGGCTATGGGCTCACCCACCATGCTGCATAAGTAATAATATGATCTAATACCTATAAAGTCCGGGCACATTGTAGGGTCTCCATTGGCTAAAAGGACCTTCTGAACTGGGGCATTTCCTCCAGGGCTATGCCTTAGGGCTTTGGGTCAAGACTGTGAGGAGGAATGAGTTCACCCATCTCTTCTGATGTAGATCAAAGCTTTGATGGGAGACAGTCTTGTCCTCTGATCTGCTTAGCCTGAGCCGATTATAGCTCAGCACCCTCGCTGTGTTGGGGACCTTCCAGGCTGTGCAGAGACCCAGGGAGGGAACGGGGCAGCGACAGGTATGCATAGCCTCTGCCTGGCCGCCTGAGCACCCCCTGAGAGGAGAACAAGGGTGAGGGCATCCGAGAGACCTGGGATCAAATCTGGGCTCTTCACTGGCCAGCGGTGTGACCTCGGGCAGGTGCACTGACCTCTGGACCTCTGCTTGAACCCCAGGGAAATGGGGGTGTTGATGCCCACCTTGCAAGTTTTCGCTGCACGAAAGTGCCTGGCACATAGCAGATGCTCAGTAAACAGGAGCTGTCATCGCTTATTCTTTTATTTAGACAAGCCATGGTTGCTGAGCCAATTATAGTCAGCCTGCTTCAAACTTAGCAGCTGTTGGCCAGAATCTGTCCGGCTGGCTTCAACATACCCAGGAGTCTGAACGCAACCAAAGGCTTTTAGGAGAGTTGGTTGAGTTTCACTGCCAGCGATTTGCGAAGTGTCTGGAGGCTCAAACCCAGTCTGGCTGGTTGTCCAGGGACCAGTCTCTACCAGGGGTGGGCAAACTTTTTGATTCGAGGGCCACAATGGGTTCTTAAACTGGACCGGAGGGCCGGAACAAAAGCATGGGTGGAGTGTTTGTATGAACTAATATAAATTCAAAGTAAAGGAGCAGAGGGGAGAGCAAGAGAACCAGATAGAACAGCCGGATCCGGCCCGCGGGCCGTAGTTTGCCCACGGCTGCTCTAGACAGAAGGGTGCGGGCCAGGGGTCGGCAAACTCATGAGTCAACAAACTCACATATCAACAGTACAACGATTGAAATTTCTTTTGAGAGCTAAATTTTTTAAACTTAAACTTCTTCTAACACCACTTCTTCAAAATACACTCGCCCAGGCCGTGGTATTTTGTGGAAGAGCCACACTCAAGGGGCCAAAGAGCCGCATGTGGCTCGCGAGCCGCAGTTTGCCGACCACGGGTATAGGGGGTGTGCCGAAGGTCCAGCTGTTTCTTGCACATCTGCAGAGAGGCCAGGTGTACAATGAATTCTAGCTCTTCCTTTTCAGAACAAGGTTCTGTGGCTGTAGTTGAAACCAAGCCTGGCTTAGCCCCAGAGGCGGCCAGAGTGACACGGCCTGTATTTGCAGAAAGGGCAGGTCCGTGCTAACAGCCTGGGGCCCTGCTCCAAGCCCATTCCTTTAAAAGAGCCATCAGCCAGCCTGGCTGCTGCCACGCTGTGTCTGTAGTGACCACGTGTGGGATGGTACTAAACCCCATCACTGAGACGGACATCACCCTGGATAGGTAGGCAGGGCATCATGGGAAACTGCCAGAGAAGGGCCAGCTCTCAGATCTGAGCAGCCCCCAGCCCACCTGGATGAGCCCCAACTTCTGGCCATCAGCGAAAAGCAAGGATGGAGCAGCAGAACTGGAAGAGGAGATGAAGAGGAGAGCGAGGGGACCCGTGTGTTCGGGGCTCCATGGGGGCAGGGGGACAGAAGTGGCCGATGTGGCTGGGAGAGGGGTGAAGCAGGAGGCCTGAGATACAGTGCAGGCTTTCTTTCCACCTCTGCTGGGGGACCTTGAGGACTCGGTTTGTCCTTTCTGGGCCCTTTCTGCCTAATCTGAGGAACCGAGTGGATGTGACCGAGAGCCACACAAGATGGTTTCCCTGCTGCATCCATAGCCCCGGGCTCAATGCCTGGTACACGGAAAGGAAAGCCCCCATAAGTAATTACTGGATGAAGGTGCCTCTCCCTCCATCCTTTCGCAACGTAATTTTCCCAAAGGCAAGTGTTAGGTTAGAGAAGCAGTCCATGTTGGCACAGGCTGTTCCTGATGCAAGAAACAGTCGGTATGTATCTAATTTTAAAAGGCATTGATCCAGCCTGTTAGATCCTAATGAGGCAGAGACAAGGAGAGAAGCCTTCGTTTCTGCATCAGCTCTGGAATCGCTCTCCCCACGCAGCCACCCTGGGCTGACAGCTCCGCAGCCAGCAAGCACCTGGGGCCCAAAGCCAGGACGGCAGACCCTACCCCCTCCAGCACTGGGCAGGTAACCGGGAGTAGGAGGGGCCAGCTGAGGTTCGGGGTGAACTGCAGCTGACCTCCCCACCCACAGGGCCGCTCCTGTGCGCTCCTGCCAATCATTGCCGAAGGAAATGCAAGGCTGGGCCGCCAAGGCTCACAATATATTGTAAAGACGAATATCTAGATTTTTATGTGAAATCAGTGTTGGTAACGAATTCAACAATTAAAAAGAAAATGTACCGGATGAGGCAAACAGAACATGCTGCAGGCTGGATTCAGAACCCTGGGGGCCAATGTGTCTCGGACCGCGGACCGGAACCTACTGGAAGGGAGAAGATGGGCCCTTGCCCTGAGGCACCGGCATTCTGACGGCGGAGACAGCCCTGACCTTGGGATCCTGGATCCGATGGGAGAAGCGTCCCGTCACTGTTCCAGCATTCCATCCGGAATGTGCAGACGAGGGAGTTCTGTGTGGACCAGACCACAGCCACGGCGGATGACCAGCCTGGAGAAACTTGGGGTGAATGGGGGAGATAGCTCTGACAGCTTTCTGCAAACTCTTAAAGATAAAGTCGCATGGGGCTTGGCAAGGGAGAGCATCCAGGTGGGAAGCAGAAAAAGGAGACGGGGCGGACAAGGTGCTGGGGTAGGAGGCAGGGAGACCTGGTGGCTGAATGGAGGGTGTCCAAGCCACACGGAGGGGCTCCTGGGGACCGCTCGCTCCCCTGGTCCCAATACACAGATGGGGAAATAGAGGTTCGAGGAGGGGAGGAACGTGCCCTGTCCATACAATGAACTGGTGACATAGGAGAGGAATGAAGTCACAGAGAGCAGGCAGGGGATGGGAACGGGCCCCAAAGCCAACCTGAGGGACGGCTGCTTGGCGGTGTCCACGGAGGAGCCGACGCCCCCCCTTCCTGGTCTGTGAGCTGGAGCCAGGTCGGGCGTCATCTCCAACCATGGCTGCCCTTTGAGTTCACCTTTAGACTGTGCAGATTAATAGTTCCATCCATCTTCCTCCCAACAGGCTCCAGAGGTCTGGCAGGGACCGTCTGTGCGGCCCGGGAGGAGCCAGGGCGCAGTGACAACCGGAGGCCGGGCTGGGTCTAAATGGGCCCGTGTCCCAGCCAAGCCGCTCAGATAATTGGGATCCGGCAGAGGCTGTTTCCAGCCGTGTTAATGAAGTTGGGTTTTGTTTGTCACATACCTTTAAAGATGTTTTTCACTGAGGAATAAAATGCATAAGGGTGTGGAACTTAAATGAACAGCTCTATGACAGTCTCACAAGCTATATCCATGTAATTTCCCCCCCACGTCAAGGCACAGGTCATTCCTAGCCCCCTCAGAGCTCCCCATGGGCCCCCTTTCCAGTCAAAATCACCTTCCCCAAGGGTAACTATTCAGACTCCTACCATCATCAGTTCAGTTTTGCCTGTTCTTGGCTTTCATATAAATGGCATTGTAGAGGGTATGGCCCATGGCAGATTGCAATTTGCATTCCTCTTCTCGCCTGTGACATTGACACTCCTCCCATAAGGTAAGTGGGTCCTGTGTCCCCTCCCCTTGAATCAGGTTGGACCTCCCTCTGTGACAGCCTCTACTAACAGAGTACGGTGGCAATGATGCTGTGTGACTTCTGAGTAGGTGACAAACGGGCCACGTACTTTCACCCTGCTCTCTTGTGAGACTTAACCTTAGAACCCGGCCGCCATGCTAGGAGGAAGCTCAAGCAGCTGTGGAGAAGCCCATATGGGAGGAATCCAGGGCCTGGGCTGACCTCCCAGCCAACAGCCAGCAGCCACCTGCCAGCCAGGTGAGTGATCCATCTTGAAAGTGGATCCATCAGTCCCCGTGAAGCCGCCCATTGATGCCTTACTGAGCAAAGACAAACCACCTCCATGCTCCACCTAAATTGTATCTTGTGAGCAAAATAAACAATGGTCCTTGTTTTATGCCACTTGGCCTGGAGTAGTGTGTTAGACAGCAGCGGATCTTTGACATATGGACCACAAAGAGATTTTAAGCAGAACGGTGATGTTCAAATAAGTCTTTTATCCTTGGGTTCAATGAAAGACTCAACACAAATTGGCTTACGGGGAAAAATAAAGATAGGAAAATGATATGTTGGTTTTCATGATGAAAATGTTCAAAGGGGGTTTGCTGGGGCTGCTATAACAACATACCACAGACTTGGGGGCTTAAGCAACAGAAATCTATCACCTCCCAGTTCTGGAAACCAGAAGTCCAAGTTCAAGGTGTCGTCAAGTCAACTCCTTCCGAGGGCCGAGAGGAAGAATCTGGTCCTCTCTCCTTGGCTTGCGGGCGGCCGTCTTCCTCCCATGTCTCCATATCACCTTCCCCCTGTGTCTCCACAGCCCAGTGCCCCCTTTTTACAAGGACACCAATCATACAGCCTCAATTAAGCATCCCCCTTACTCCAGTATGGCCCCAACAAATGGCACCTGCAACAGGCCTATTTCCAAATGAGGTCACATTTGGGGGTTCGGGGGTTAGGACTTCAATATATGAACCGGGGTGGGGGATACGACCCAAACCATAGGGGTGGCCAGGGGCAGGCCTTCCTGGCTGCCACCCGCCTCTCTCCACCTCTCAGCTTTGCTTGTCCACCTTTGAGTCATCCTCAGGCCCCACATGGTGCCTGGAGGCTCCAGCCCCACAGCTCAAGGTCTCAAGTCCCAGCAGAAAAGAGAGCTTCCTCCTTCCAGTACAGAGTCTCCTCCCACCTCATCTCCTCGGATTGGGCCCTGGAGGTCCGTTCCTGCAGCCCAGGAGGGCCGTGCTTTCACGGGTCAAGCCTGAGTCCCTGCGGGTCTCTGGAGCCAGGTGGGCATCAGGGTTGCCACGCCCAGAAGAAGAGCCATGGGGCCCATGAAAGAGCCAAACAACGAGCGCTCACCATGGAGACAGGGGGATGTTTGGGCCCGAGCCGGTTGGTGAGCGGAAACAGAGAGAAGAGCTGAATGGCTCCGGGCTGACCTCCCCACAGCCAGCAGCACCCTTGCAGGGATGGGTCCTGCCACCCTTCATTTCATGCGTCACGTTCCTATTCGAAGAAGGGAGTGCTCAAAAGCCAGCCCTGAAATTATAAGAAGGAAATAATATTTAAAGGCACTTACTAAAGATACACCGAAGGCCCTTCCAATGTCAAACAGCTGTGAGCAAACCTTAATTTGATGATCTACGTGTTAATGAATCCCAGACATGCAGATTAAATTCTCCTTAAATCACACGTGGTTTTAAAATGTATTTCTCTCTGGCGGATCTGGTTCGAAACAAGGTTAACAAAACACCTGCGAGGCAGGTCTGCTGATCGGGGGGCCCTGAGGGTGATCTGGGAGCTGAAGGCGGGCCCTGGCTCCGGCCCCGGGGAGCTTGCAAGCTGGACAAGCAGGGAGACACATGGAGAGACACGTTAACATCCACACGGACCAGCACAAGCAAGGGGAGGCTGTGAGCGCAGCTTGATGTGCGTGGTGCTGTCACTTAGCAAAAACCCAGCCACTGCGGGGTGCTAGGTCCCGCCCGCCCGCCCACGCGAGGGCACTGGGATGCAGTGTGAAGAGGAAAGCCCAGCCTCTGCCCACCCCCCCGCACCCCCGAAGCTCACGTCCCCGTCAAAGTGGGAGCTGGTACCTTCTACACTTCCACAACCTGCTTGAAGGGGACAGACAATAACCAGGGAGGCAGGTTGCTGCTCCGGGCGGTTCCCAAGTCCAGTCGTGCTGGCAAGGGAAGAGCATTGTGACAGGTCCCGGAAGCAGGTTGGGACGGGGAGAGAGGAACAGCCAGTCCTAAGGCTCTGGTGTCAGAACAGGCCTGGCCGGTTCAGAAATCACAGCAGGCCAGGAGGGAGCGGGGATGAGCGCAGGCAGGCAAGCACAGCGGGGACTCCACGGCTTGTGGGTAAGTGTGGTCAGACAGCAACACAGGTGCCCCTGAAACCCAGCGCAGGAAACCCAGGTACGAGACAGGAAGGGAGCTGACGCCCCCACCCCTGGGAGTCAAACACACGCCCGGTCTGGAAGGAAGCATGAAGCATGACCAGGCTGCTGGGTGCTGGTTATTCGCTGCTTCCTGATGGGGGCGGAGGGTGGGGGAGGGGCTGGTCACGTGGGTGAGCCACTGCCGGAAAAGTCCTCAAGCTGCGTGCACAGGACCCGAGTGCATTCCTTCAGGTACATCAGTCCTCCATACGTGTCTCCTGAAGTAGAAACTTCTGTGCACAGGAAAGAGCAAGGCGTTTACTGCAAAGACACATGCCAGTCAAAAGACGGGCCTTAATGTAGCAGGGTGGTTACTTAGGGGGAAGAAGGGTGATGAGAGAATTGGCAAAAAAAAACAAAACAAAACCAAAAAAAAAGCTTCCTGGAGCCCCGGGACACTGTCGCAGGCCGCGGGTGACTTACACGCACGGACCACATTCTCAACAACCTGTGATCTTGGTTAAGCTGACGGTCAAGTGACGAGGACAAACCTGAGACTGGTTCCGTCATCCCTACTCAACAAATGTGTTAATTGAGCTCCTGATAGTGAATGAATAAGTGAGTGAGTGAATGAGTGAGTGAGTGAGTGAGTGAGAACAAAGAAGCCCTGGCCACTGACCTGCAGGTGGAAAGGTGCTGAGGAAAGCGTCAAGGTCAGAGCTGTGGGTTTCCTCGGCCCCTGCAGGTAGAACCTCCCCTGCCTGCCCCCTCCAAGCCCACCTCTGGTCCAGGTAGGATCTGGCCCCTTCTCTCACTTTCACAGCCTGTGCATGGCCAGGGGCAGGCACCCAGCAGCCAGCTGCCCTCCCCCTCAGAGCCTGGTGACAACATGACAGATGGGGAGCTCTGCGGAGCCCGAAGCCCGGCCGCCAGAATGACAAAAGGAAGGAGATGATAACTTTCCCTGTCCCCCATCTATTTTTATTTCTCTCTGAACCTTGAAAGACAAGGGTTCCAGCCAGTCGCTCCCGCTCGCTGATAGAGACTTGACGTGCAATGAGTTGCTTATCAATGTCCCAGCCCTGAGTTATGGGTGAGAGGTGAGAGGTGGGGCTGGGCTGGGCCAGGAAATGACCCAGCCTGGCCTCCAGCCCCTCGGAGCGGGGAGAAGCTCTCCTCTCACAGGGGTGCAGAGGAGGCTGGGGGGGGGGATAGGGTTCCCAGGGCACCCCCACAAGGACCCTGCTGTCATTGGTGACTGTCCGGCCCCAGCAGACCCTCCCAGGGCTTGGTTCCCTCCCCTGTCCTAAAGCAGGGGTCACCCCAGCCCCTCCCCTCACTGGGAGGGGGGAGGTTGTGTGAACCTGCAGCAGATGTGTGGCCAACCACCTGATCAGATGCCCTGAGATAGGATTCCTCCTGGGCATCCTCCCGGGATCTCAGCGCCTTCACTGCCTGGCCACCAGGGTCCCCACTGTGTCGAGGGCAGACCCTCCACATTGGGGGTGAGGCCAGGCTGAAGCTACATCCCAGCGGCTCCATCCTCCAGCATGTGAACCTGATGGGCCATTTCTCCTCTCCGGCCTCAGTCTTCTCTTCTGTCCAGTGGGGACAAGCGGGTCCCATTGCTGGCTTCACTGGTGAGAGCGGATAGCTGTTAAACACTTGCCCCGGGGCATCTGTCACATAACAGGTCAGCAGGTGGGGGTCCCTGTGACCTTGTGGAAGAAAGGATCCTGGGCCGAGGGTGAGCAGGGAAGACCCCTGAGAACGTGCCTCCTCAAATTTTGCTCTGCTTCCCCCTGCCTTAGTCAGATAGTAAACCAGACAGGCCCCACAGGGTGAGCTGAATGATGGCGGGGAAGCTCCTATATTTACTAGGTGCCTCCTGGATGCGAAGGAGGGTCTTAGGGTTTACTGTGACCGGGCATCCTCATGAGAGGAGATGGACCCAGAGGGGCTGCGTCCACCTGCGGCGGAGGTCCCTGGCCTGAGCAGGGCAGTGTCCAGATCTGAGCCAGCTGTCCAGCGGTCCCCAAACCGAGCCTTCCCCATTGTGCCCTCCCGTCTCCTGCACCTGTACTGTCTCGGCTGGTTCTCTCTGGGGCATGTGCAAAGGGGCCCTGGGTTGGGAGTCCCTCTACACACATCGCCATCCCCACCTGCCCCACCTCTGCACTACTGAGGTTCCTGCCCTTGTGCCCCAAGTCCTCCCTACCACTGGGACTGGCCACCCCTCCTTCTGGGCCAGGCCAGGAGAGAAGGCGGGGCTAAGGCCTCAGCGACAGGGGCCGAGGCCATGCCTGTCGCCTGGATGCTGCCCGCCAGGCAGGTGAGCGGATGGGGCTCAGCCTCTGTGGGCTCAGTCGGCTGCTGCCAACCTGATCCGGGGGCAAAGATGGTGAGCTAGCATGGCAGGGGGCTGGGCTCGCCCGTTCGCCCTGCTTCTTTCCTCCCTGGAGCACCCTGTAATCTGAGGTTTTCTTATTTACAAATCGGTGACTTGTTCATTGTCTGTTTCCCGCCAGCCTGTGCGGTCCCGCCTGGTCACACTGCATCCCCAAGGCATAAACCCGCACCTGCCCTGAACTAGAAACTCAGGGACCAGCTGCTGAGTGAGCGCTCATGGCAAGCTCTGCCTCCATGAAGGAGGTAGGGTCTTCCCATTTGCCGACGAGGGGATGGAGGCTTAGGGGAAGAGCATTTGAATCCAGGACTTGGGGACTGTATTGTTCTGCCTCTATGCCAGGCCGCCTCTTGGGGACCTTGCTTGAGAAGAGATGGTGCAATACAAACTGATGTGTGCAAATGGCAGTGCAGATATCACTGGGGCTGCTTATAGGATGCCCCGGCCTGGGGGACAGCTATGGGAGATGCTGTAGGAAGTTCTGTGCAAGCTTGTCCCTCCGGGTGGCAGCTGGAGGTGGCGGTGGGAGACCCCCAGAGGTGGCAGTGGCCAGCCAGGCTGTGCACCTGTGGCCTGAGGTCTTGGGTGGCGCTCACTCTCCTACAGGTCTCCTGGGGAAGGGAAGGAGAGAAAGGAGAAGGCTCTGCTTAAACCCAGGCTCTCTGTCCTGCCATGGGGCACACAGGACTTCCTGGGCCTGGCTGGCTGGGGAGGGGCTCAACCCTCCAGGGACGGGCAGGACCACCAGGGGCCTGAGATAGCTTGTCTGGGAGTTCCTTGTTAAAATCCCATATAATGACAGAGAGAGGCAAGGGAATGGCCCTAGACGTGGGGGAAGCTCGCCTTCTGAGACCAGCGCAGTTCAGAAACTCATCAATCCACCACCTCCCAGTACAAATGAGGAAACTGAGCTCCAGGAGGCCTAGGGCGAGGCAACTTGCCCAAGGTCACAGAGAGAGAAAAGACTGGCACTCGGGTGTCCTGACCCACCCTTGGGGTCACCCTATAATAGAGGGGAGCAGCAGCCAGCTCTGGATGAGTAGCTGGGAGTGTGCAAAGTCTGACAAAAATAGGTCCGTCCCGCTGGCCAGCCTCGCCTTACAGGTGCCCGGCACCTGGGGACCCAGCTTCGCTCAGGCCTTTGGCTCTGCTGCCCCCTGGTGGTCACTGGCTGCAGTCTCCAACTCCAGGTCTCTGACTTGGCTGTTGGCTGGTCCAGGGATGGGAACATGGGAACAACCAGAATATGAGGGACCAGGGAAGGGGGAGACGGTGAGAGGGAGGTGAGAGGGCCACAGAAAGAGACAGAGGCTTGGCCTTCTCCCTTCCACACCCCCACCACACACACACAGATGCTGGGAAGAGATCCCGGGGGGAGGACAGAAGCCACTCCGTGTTGGGGTCAGGAGCACACGGGGCTCCAGCCCACTGTGGTGGATGATAAATGGCAGCAAGTCCTTGGCACTCCTGCCGCCCAGAGGAGGAATCTGCTTCTCTCCCCTTGACCTTGGCCATCGCTGGGCTCATTTTGACCAATAGAATGCAGCCGAAGTAGCACCGAGTCAACCCCAACGCTGGGCCTTAGGAGATCCGCAGCCTTCGCCTTCACCTTCGCCTTCACCTTCACCTTCGCTTTCGCCTTCACCTTCGCCTTCGCCTTTGCTTCTCAGAACCTCCTTGGAACCCAACCACCATGTCACCTGGTAAAGAGGCCAGGTGGCAGGAAACCAAGGCATTTCCTCAGTCAGCCCAGCCGCTGCTGAGCCCTCAGCCGAAATCCAGCACCAACTGCTGCCTTGTGAGGCAGGCACCTGGGCATTCCAGCCCCGGCATAGCACCCAGGCAGCGGCACCCCCGGCCAACGCCGTGTGCAGCAGAACCACCTAACTGAGCCCAGTCAATGCACGATCGTGAGAGACAGCAAACGATGCTGGTTACTTAAAGCCACAGCATCTTGGTTATCTACGCAGAAACGGACAACCAAAGAGCTTCCTCCCTCAGCAGCTGTGTGGCCTCGGGCTTGCCTTGGCCTCGTGGAGCCTCCGTTTCCTTGCAGAGCAACATGCCCAGAATCTGAGGTGGGGTGTGCGCAGCACCGAGTGCCCAGAGCCCACTAATAACTGACAGGTTTTGAGCATCTCCCTGGAGCCAGGCAGTACGCTCAGCACTTTGCACACATCATCCTATTAAATCTCACGGCAGCCATCTGAGGTACTCAATTTTACAGATGGCGAAGCAGGTTTCCCAAACAAACACTCCTAATTCCCAACGAGGGAATTAAGGTATGGAGAAGATAAGTAACTCGCCCAAAGTACTTAGCTGATAAAAAGAGCCAGGATCCAAATTCATATAGCGAACACAAAGTAAAAGAAAGCTATTAGCATTATCACCAGCATCACTAGCATTACTGTCATCATCACTACCATCCTCTCCATCATCATCATCATCATCATCACCATCTCCATCATCACCATCATATCACCATCCTCTTCCACATCTTCATTATCACCATCACCATCTCCATCATCATCACCACCTCCATCATCATCAGCATTATCAGCATTATCATCATCATTACTATCATCATCACCATTACGCTGTGTGTCCACAGGAAACTGGCTGAACCTCTCTCCGCCTGGGAAAACTGTGGGTTGGATCCTCAGCCGAGAAGATGAGGCGCACAAAGCTATCCTCACTCTCTCTAGCTCCCCCTGACAAAAGCCAGCACAGACAGGTGAGTCTTCACCCAACTTCACTTCACTTCTGGGCAAAACTCCCTGAACACCTGGGAATAGAAGCCAAGATCTTAGCCCCTGGGCTTCCTTCCCCACCTCTGAGCTAACCAGAGCCCATGGGCCTCGGGAAGGTGCGTCTGGCCCTTTGGCCCCACCTGTCTCCCCAGCAGGCCCTAGACAAAGACTAAGCCGCATATGACCAACACATATTCTCCAATTATTGGTTCCTCACATGTATTTCCTGAACCCCCAGGGAGGCCATGTACTCTGGTGGCCCACACCTACTCAAACAACTAGATGAGAATAAGCTGGGACTCAGACAGGCTTAGACCAAAGCAGATCTCTTTAATCCCCAGGCATGTGACTGTGGGCAAGTCATTAGCCTTTCTGTCCCCACATAACGACTATGTCCCCAGGTGTGCACAGACCCTCCCAAGGCACCTCCCAGACCTCTTCTGCACCCCTCTCCCTGGGCACTGGCATCAAACTGAGTCTGGTGTGGACAGAACAGTGGGGCTGACCTCAGGACCCTGTGGACTCAGGTGGCCTGCCCTCCAGCTCCATGGCCAATAGGCTGGGCAGGTGCCTTCAGCCATGGAAGAGCCTAAGACTCTGGTCCTTGTTTTCCCCAGCTCTGAGCTGCCAGTCAGGGGTCTGTCAGTCAGGGGTCACCGGGAAATGGACCTGCCTTTGGATCCCTGGGACGCAGCCTTTGCTCATCATTGATGCCTTTGCCGGGTGGCCGCCTACACAGGCCATTTAAAACCCATAGGAGCGGTCATCGCAGGCCCATGACGTCTCAGTGTCGGGCTCCACAGCTTCACTCCAAACCACTCCATCTCTCAGGATCCCTAACGACAATGCTACCACCTCTCAACAGCCCACTCTGTCCCAGCACTGGTCTAGGAACTTTCCACTTTTCTCCTTTGAGCACCTACTACGCGCTGGGCAAGCTTCTGAGCACGTAGGAGAGAGCAATGACAAAAACAAAGATCCCTGCCATTGTAGAGCTGATAAATGCTACGGAATAAGGAAAACCACATGGGCAAAGGGATCGATATTGCTAGGAGAATTTCGTTTTCCACAGGCTGGTCAGGATGGGCCGCGTTGAAAGGTGACGCTGAGCGGAGACTTGAAGGAGATGAGGGGATGAACCAGCAACGGAGCTGGTACAGCCTGTGCGAAGGCCCTGAGGCAGGAAGGAGCTGCCATGTTCCAGAACAGCAAGAAGGCCAGCGCGGCTGGACGGGGAGGGGTAGCAGGAGACAGGACCCCGTGACTGAGGCTCTGCGCGGGGCCACTGCAGGGTGCTGAGCAGAGCTGTATCAGGCCCGCCTCCCGTTTTCCAAAGCTCCCTCTGACTGTGGTGCGAGAGCAGCCTTGTCCGGTGGCCGCGGGGAGACCGTGAGGAGGCTTCCCAGTGATGCAGGGGCAAGACTGTGGTGGCTGAGGCCAGGGTGGTCCCAGCGGAGGTGGGAGAGGTGGTCGGAGCCTGGGTGTGTTTGGAAGGCAGAGCCCTGGTAGGACTCCTGACAGATTGGATGTGACTTTATTTCAGCTCCACAGCCCCTCTGAGAGGTGGGCGGATTGTTCCCATTTTACAGTTCAGCCAACTGAGGCTGAGAACTTAAGTTGCTCGCTCCCAGCTGGCTCCGGGCCTTGGCAACTCAGGGTAGCTCTGCGGTGAGTGACACTGTTGGGGCCCAGAAGCCACCAGAGATGAACTTGGGGCCTTGAGCAGAGGGTGGTTAAGGGGGCTGACACCTGCCCGCCCAGCACCCCATAAAGTGAGCTGGAGCATGATTTGATGGCCCATTAATGGCCCAGAGCTCAGAGCAGCCATGTCCTCGCAGTTTATAAGCTCATAACGACACTGTGGTCTCGGCCACACATCCCTGCCTCCTTTAGCTGAGAATGAATGGGCTTTCCTGGGGCTCAGGCAACAGGCTGCTGGGTGTTTCTGAGTTGGGGCATCTCTGGACCACCCCCAACCCCTTCCCCATTCCCCTTTAGCCTCCCCCCCACTCCCCACTCCAAGGGCTCAGCCTGTGGCAATGCCCCCACTTCCCCTCCCTGCCTCATGGCTCCGACCCCGTTCCTCACCCCCAGGAAAGCCCCCCGTTGGGTGCAGGAGAGGACCTACAGATGCCAGGCATTCCCTGTGACCACCAAGCACCCCCATAAGGTCAAGGTCACAGCCCCCACTGAACAGACGGATAAACTAAAGGGACTTACCCAGGCTTCTGTGCGATGCCCTTAGCCCTGCCCTCTGAGCCGCGTGTGGTCCCCAGCCCATGTGTGTCAGTGCATGGCCCCCAGATGCCATCCTGCCCTGGCATGACTGGCACACCTGCTACAGGGACACCCTGCACGTGGGCCCGGAATCCCGATGGCACTTGCTACCTGCTTTCCCACTGGCTTCTCCTCTGCACCACGCGGCAGCCAGGGCTCCATGCAGCCCCGAGCGCTCCCTCGCACCCGGCACAGGTCCAAGCCCCCTTCACCAGCAATGCTATGAGAGGTGCATTTGCCCCCTGACAAGTGAGGAAACCGAGGCACAAGAAGGCTGAGTGGCTTGCCCAAGGTCACATGGACGGAAAGGCTTTGAACTCAAGTCTTTCCAGCCGGAACCCACACACTGCAGGCTTCCCTCCTGGCAGGTTTGGGCTGCTCTCCCCCAACCCCCCCCACACACACAGACACGCGCACACACACACACACACACACACACACACACTCCTGAGCATGAGATGCCTGTAGCGGCTGGGGTAGAGGTGGCTGGGTCATCCCCACCCCCATGTACAGGGTCTAGAGAGCCTCTACCCACCCCCAGGCAACTACCAGGGGCTGGTGGAGCCCCCAACCCTCAGGGGCTCACCACAGGTACCTGGAGGGACTTTGCAAGGGACTCAGGCATCCAGGCCAGAGGAGGCACGATTCAGCCCACACCTGTGACAGGTGGGGCCCTGGCGCCACCTTGTGTCCTCCTGCAGCCCTGCAGCTGGCCGCCCCGCCGGTTTGAACACCGGCTGAGCTTTTTTTTTTTTTAATACATTTTTATTGATTTCAGAGAGGAAGGGAGAGGAAAAGAGAGACAGGAACATCCATGATGAGAGATTGATCAGCTGCCTCCTGCACACCCGCTCCTGGGGATCGAGCCTGCAACCCAGGCAGGTGCCCTTGGCCGGAATCGTCCGGGCTGGGCGTTTAAACCCAGACCTCAGGCCCTGTTGCGCCACCTTCGGTTCTTGCCCGCTACATCCGCATCCCACCTGGACTACCATTTAGCCCCTAGGTTGTGCTTTACCGTCACTCAGCGACTTTCAGTGGGTGCGCCGCGAGAGGCACTGGGAGCCGCGAGAATGTCTCAAACACGCAGCACCTGACTAGTCAGGGGCCCTGACCTCTCCTCCCTCAGATCGTCAGATAAAAAAATGACGGCAGCCAACACCACAGCAGCTGTCCAGTGTGAGTGAACCAAAACTACAACTGTTTCTTGTCAGCTCAGCAAAATCGTGATGTACTTCAGTCATTAGTTTACACGTGCGGTGAGATGCAAAGGTTGAACATCGCTGCACTAGCTCATGTTTTACTTAGCTTCGTCGCGGGCAACGTTTCTGTGAAACCCCAAGCCTGATGTGCCATGTGCATTTTTTCTTAAATAAATACTAAATGCACAATTTCAGTATCCGTGTGCCCGGGAAAACTGCCTCCCCATACACTGCTCCTTCCAAGCTTGCCCCCCGCCGAAGGAGGCAGGCCCGGTCCCCATCCTCACCCAACTCAGCGCCCGGGGCAGACATCACCCAAAGAACCACAAAAGTAAATATAGAATTACAACTCAACAAGGTTATTGAGTTATAAACCTGGCTTGCTATGAGGAAGTAGAAAATGCTGGATGAGCCCACGGTAAGGGGATTTGACTGGTTGGGGAAGAATACGGGAGGGCTTCCTGGAGACGGTGGTGCTTGAGCTAAGATCTAAAGGAAGAGCCTGGCTGGTGTGGCTTGGTGCTTGAGCATCGACCTATGAACCAGGAGGTCGAGGTTTGATTCCCAGTCAGGACACAGCCTGGGTTATGGGCTCAGTCCCCAGTAGGGGGCGTGCAGGAGGCAGCCAATGGATGATTCCTCTCATCATTGATGTTTCAATCTCTCTTTCCTTCTTGTTTCCTCTCTGACATCAATAAAAAAACATTAAAAAAAAAAGATGTAAAGGAAGACCAAAGTTAAGTAGGTAGAGAGAGAAGGGAAGGGTAGTCTGGGCAGAAGAAAAAACAAACGAACAACGAAACAGCTTCCAAGATCCCTGAGGCAGGAGGGCCCTTTCTCGGGAGCTCTGAGCCTGTGTCTTGGAACTTGACCTGCTGCCGGGGCCAGGCTGGGCCTCCTGGCTGTGCAGCCCCCTTCTTTGTCCTCCTTGTCCCCACTGCAGCCTCACTCCTCACCGAGATCCCCAGCCCTGCCTGCGGCTCTTGGCCTATTTCCTTCTCGTCCCCGGAACCCTGCAGTGTTGCTCTCATTTCCGAATGAAGGAAGCGGAAGTTCAGAGCTGTCCAGTGGCTTTCCTGAGGTCACACAGCTTGGCAAAGCCAGGGTTTGCCCCTCCGCCCAGGGGCTGTGCTCTCTGGCTGTACCAGGCTGCCTCTCAACTGTGTCCCAACTCTTACTTCTGCAGACCTCACACCAGGAGACCCGGGAGCCATGCCTGACTTGGCCCGAGCCCGCTGGCAATCCGGGCAGGGTCCTGCCCTCTGAACCTTCGTCTCCTCGGTGGTAACATAAGAAGGGTCGAGGGTAGCTGAGTCAGAAACCACTGTCAGCGTTTGGATTATTAAATGTGTCGGAGAGGGTACATTTGAGAATAGAAACCAGTGTATGGAGCGTAATGTGTATCCTTGGGCAGTTTTACTTTAAATTTTATTTCATTTTAATTTCTGAATAGCTCATACATTCACATGCTTCACAAACCAAAAGACATAAAAATGTACACAGTGAAGCGCTCCCTCATCTGCCAATTCCCAGCACCCTCCTGAACAGGTACCCTCCCGAACAGGTAACCACGGCCCAGTCTCGTGTATGTCTTCCCAGCACTTCTCCTGCATTATCCACGCAAATGAGAATATAGATTCTTGCCCAGCCAGCGTGGCTCAGTGGTTGAGCATCAGCCTACAAACCAGGAAGTCACGGTTGGATTCCCAGTCAGGGCACATGATCAGGTTGTGGGCTCGATCCCCAGTGCAGGAGGCAGCTGATTGATGATTCTCTCTCATCATTGATGCTTCTATCTCTCTCTCCCTCTCCCTACCTCTCTGAATAAGAATAAGAATATTTAAAACAAAAGCATACGTAGTTTCTTAGTCATCCCCTTTTGACACGAAATGTAAAATACTAAACACAGTCTTTCCCCTTAATTTTTTTTATGATGGTGTTCCACTACATGGATGGGCCATAACTGAACCAGCCCCTCATTGCTGGGCCTGGGTTGTGTACCAATCACTTGTTATTATAAGCAATGCAGTTGATAGACGAATCACCTTGTATACGGTTGTCATGTCAAGCATGTGTGTGCACGTATTTCCATAGGATAAATCCCCAGAAGGGAATTGCTGGGTCAGCCAGGAGATGCATTTGAAATGGTGATGATATCGCTAAGTGGCCCTCCACTGGGTGGGCACCAGGCCCAGGTGCTCTGAGACCTTGTCCCACTGGCCAAGTAGGAGACTGCCAGGGTTCTTGTTCCAGCATTAAGAAGGGTTCAGCAATCTGGAGAAAGGCTGTGTGTAACTTAAGTAAGAGTCCAGAGATGAAAGATCACTTTGAAAGGCATTGGGGGTCAGAGGAGCCTGGCTGAAGAAACCAAGTTCTCCTTGTCTCAGGACCCCTTGCTTTTTATTAACACAAATTGTCCTAAGGCTAGGTGGAGATATACAGTTCAATTGGTAGGGTTTCATACAGAAGCATTGTCAGATTGGGGAATAGCCTATGGCTGTTCAGGTGTTTGGCCAGTAGGAGGCAATAACATGTAGATTCAGATGCCCTGAGCTGTCTGGCAGCAAACAATCAATGTAATGCATCCTTTTCAGGTTTGGGGAAATGCCTTTAGCCATTCCCGACAGGTGATCACATTTGTGACTCAGCCCTTGTTGAGTCCCCAAGTTCCATCAACCTTTCGATGAAACTCTTGCAGTTATGACATGCTGGAACTGGCTTCCGGCAGGAGACTATTTCTCCCACAGACTCGACAGCAGGAGGTGTCCTCTCACCTTCAGGGTTCGGCCAGTTTTCTAAGGGACATGGCACGTGGCTATAGCTTTGAGGAACTGATCTTACTAGGAATGAGCTGAACTGCTCTTCATGTGCTTAAGTATAGCAGCAATTCCTTTTCTGTCAGCTGTTCACAGCCACTGTGAGGTTGGGTTGCCTGGCTTCCTCATCCATTTCTATAGGTTCTGGGTGGGGAGTTTGGTCCTTTGCCTCTGATGTGAATTACAAATAATTTCCCCCAAGTTTGTCATTTGTCTTTTGACTTTGTTCATGATGGGTTTCTTTTTTCAGCATGCAAAGTATTTTCTGTTTTTAACTAAGTAAATGTATACATTTTAATATGTTTTCATTGATTTTTAGAGAAAGAGGACAGGAGAGGGAGAGAGAGATAGAAACATCAATGATGAGAGAGAATCCTTGATCAGCTACCTCCTACATGCCCCACACTGGGGATGGAGCCCGCAACCTGGGCATGTGCCCTGACCAGGAATCAAACCAGGGACCTCATGATCCACGGGTGGACGCTCAGCCACTGAGCAACACTGGCTCGGTTATCCATCTTTTTTAATGGCTTCTAGATTTGGGGGTTGTAATGAAAAAGTCCCACACTTTAAAGTCACCCAGAAACTCTCCCCGTTTCCTTTGAACACATGCATGGGTTCATTTTCACCTTTAAATCTCTGGTTCCTTTGGCATTTGTTTGGGGTATAAAGTAGGATCCCAGCATTATTTTTCCAGGTGGCCATACAGTGGTCCCAGCACCATTTACTGAATAATTTGACTTTTCTTCACTGGCTGAGGTGGCAACTTTATCAAATACTAACTTCCTATCTGAATGTAGGTCTACCTCTGGGGTTTCTGTCCCATTTCATTGGTCTGTCCCAGAATTTGTGGTCAAAAGCACATCGTTCGAATGACCGAAGCTTCATGATGTGGCTGGTCCTCCTGCGTTTCCCTGGCTGCTCTCGCTGGTTCACTTTCCACAGGAACTTTAGGGTCCACATACCTAGTGCAACAAACACTGTGGATATTTTTGCCCGAATCAAAGTATACTTATCAATTAGCTTAGAGAGAATTAAAATTTCGTGGGGTTGAGTCTCCTTCCTGAAACATGAAGAATCTTTCTACTTGTCCACATCCTTCTGTCTTTCAGTCGTTCGGTTAGTTAACGTCTTTCTTGAAATAGAACGTGTCTACAGAAAAGCCACACATCGTGAAGGGTAGAGCTCAATGAATTTTCACAAAGGGAATGCCCCGTGAAATTTCCACCCAGATTGAGAAGCCGAAAATGACCAGCACCCTGGAAGCCCCCTAGGACCCCCATCTCCAAACCCACCCTTCCCAGAGAAGCCCCTCTCCCCACTTCTGTTCCCGTGAGTGTTTCCTGGTTTGGAGCAGCCTGATTTGAGCCACCCCGTCTGGATTCTTTGCTACCCGGCTTCTTTCACTGAACACTGTGTTGGTGGACCTCATCCACGCTGTCAGGCACTGCAGTCCATTGCTCATGACTAGAGTTTTCCTTGTGTGACTATATCACGTGTGTTCAAGCATTCTACTTCTGGTGGATAGTTGGGTTGTTTCTAGTTCAGGACTATTAGGAACTGTGCTGCTGTGCACATTCTAGGCCACGCCGTTTCATTAAAAAATGGGCTCATTTTTGTTGGACCCTCCTACAAGTAGCATGGCTGGGTCACAGGAGATGTGTATTTGAACTTCGGCAGATGCTACCAAATGGTTTTCCAGAGTACTGGTACTCATTTCCACTCCACCAGTGGTCTGCTCAGACCTGGTCTTCCCTTCTTCCTGGGCACATAGTGGAACTACATTTCCCAGACTCCCTTGCAGCTAGATAAGGCCACAGGATGCTGATCCCTCATCAATGGCCTGCGATGGAAGTCTAGGAGGGCCTCCTCCACACTCCCTTCCCTTTCCCTCTCTCTGGAACCCACAGTGACCCGGCCTCAACCGAACAAACATGTCAGTGCCCTGTGGGGGAGCCGAGAAAGGAGCTGGAAGTGATCTGGCTTCCCTATCCACTCACTAAGCAGCTCACCTCACCACGTCTACATGTAAGAGAGCGAGACTCTCTGTGTCTTCTTGTTATGAGTGAGACCTTTTACCCTCAAGAATACAGGAATTGGTACCAGAAGTGGGGTACCAAGTGGTCACATTGTCTTACCAGTCAGGCAGTGGATGAGTTATTAATCGTGTTATGATGATTTTCTATATCCTTTATCTGTCATGTAATAAGGAAAGGGAAGTGTGCTTCTCCTGGGATCTCATGTAACTTCTCCTTTATAAAGGCATCCACTGTATTATCTAAGCCATCTATGTCTGGAGCACTTCTTATCCATAATACTCTCATGTATTCTAAAATGCCTTTCTTTGGCTCATTCAATACTTTTTTAGTGGTAACTCCTCACTGTGTAATATTAAGATTATGCTATAGTATTGAGATTTCTATTTGCATTCGCCTAGTATTCCTTTGCTGAGCTTTTATTTTCCGCCATCCTGAATTACGGTTTAGGAATGCCTCTCATGTAGAGCATAGGGTTGGATTTGGTTTGCAAATTTAATCTGATATTGTCTCCTTTTACTCAGCAAATTAAGCCTATTTACTCGTATTAACATTTCAGTACCTGTGGTCTGTCACATCCTTTTATGTAACTTTTCCTGTTTTTATGGATTTTCGTTGTTGTTGTTGTTGTTGTTGTTAATCCTCACCCCAGGATATGTTTTCCATTGAGGTTTAGAGAGAGTTGAAGGCAGAGGGAGGGGAGGAGAAAGAAAGGCATCCATGTGAGAGAGGTCCATGGATTGGTTGCTTCAAGCATGCTTGGGGGGGGGGGCGTGTGCAGGGGGGACACCAGGGCCAAGGAACAAACCTGCAATCCCAGGTGCGTGCCCAGAGCAGGAGCTGATGTTCTAACGCTGAGCCACGCCAGCCAGGGCTGTTTCTGTTGATTTTTAAAGTCCTTCACTATGTGGTTTTTCTCTTTGCTTTTGTATGTGTTTCTTCTACTAAACAAGGAGTTTAATGCTTTGACTTAAACTTTATATGCTTTTTGTTATTGCTTCACTAGAGGCCCAGTGCATGGATTCGTGCACATTGAAAGTAAACTAATTAGAAGGTGGTCAGCGGGGCAGGACTAGGCGAGAAGGGCTGGACACGCCCTGGAGCCAACCTCTCGTGGTCTCTCCCCAGCCAACCGAACCTGGGGCTGTGCAGGGGCTCACAGGGCATCTGTGGAGTGAGGGGGGTCCCTCCGGCAGGTGTGGTTCCTCAGCCTGGCCTGCAGGGATTGGGCTGAAACCGGCAGTCCCACATCCCCCAAGGGGTCCTGGAGTGCGAGAGGGCACTCTGCAAAGTTGCTGTCACTTGACAGCTCCTGCATTGAGCGTCTGCCCCCTGGTGGCCAGTGAATGTCATAGCTACCAGTCGGATAGTTGCTGAGCCTTATCGGATGTAATAAAAGGGTAATATGCAAATTAACCATCACTTCGTCACAAAGATGACGACACCCATAGCCACAAGATGGCGGCGCCCAGTCCTCTCAACCCCGCCGGAGTCCCCTGGTCCTGGGGGGGCGGCCACTGAGAGCGGGCAGGGTGAGCAGCCTGGCAGAATGCTTGCAAGGCAAGTGTTCGGCGCCTAGCCACGGATGGGCCTCTGGGCTGCGGAGAGCCTCGGGGCAGTGGGCGTGGAGCGGCCAGGCCCCGCAGAGAGCTACTGGTGCACGAATTCATGCGCAGGGCTACTAGTATATATTCTATCTAATAAAGAGGGAATATGCTAATTGACCATCACTCCATCACAAAGATGGCTGCACCCACAGCTGAGGCCAACTTCCCATAAGGAGCCTTAACAGGCAATCCCCAGGGACCTGAGGCTATGCCCTCCCCCGCCCCCATGGGGCTTGACAGGGGACCTCAGCCCGCCTTCCATACCCAGCAGGGCTTGACAGGGGACCTCAAGGTGTGCTTCCTGTCCCGGTGCTGGGCTAGGGGACCTCAGGCTGCTCCCCCCGCCCCAGCGCCAGGCCGGGGGACCTCAGGTCATGCCCCCCACCAGACGGGACTTGACAGGGGACCTCAGGCCGCACCCCCGCCCCAGCACTGAGCCAGGGGACCTGAGGCTGCGCCCCCCTGCCTGGCGGGGCTTGACAGGGAAACTCAAGGTGCACCCCCAGTGCTGGGTCGGGGGAACTCAGGCCACACCCCCCACCCAGGAGGAACCTGAGGCTGCACCCCCTTGCCGATGAGGCTTGACAGGGGACCTGAGGCTACGTTCTCTGCCCTGCAGAGCTTGACAAGGGTGGGACTAGCCAGGTCTGGATCTAGCCCAATGTGGGGGGGCTGCCGGGTCTGGGTCTCATGTGATTTTGAGGCACATGTGGGTGGACAGGACTTGACTCTGGGTCCCGTGGTGTGCCCCAGACTCTGACAGGAGGAAGGTTTTCATATACATTTTACTAATTTTCTTTCATCTCTGACACTTCTATTATAGAGAAAGGGCAAATAGCAATATTAAATTATTTCCTCTAATTAAACCCCTTTTAATGTGCACGAATTTCGTGCACCGGGCCACTAGTATAGATATAATATTCTTGCTCCACCACTTCCCAGAAAATGAGAAAAATTAAGGTGTTCCTTATTCTTGCCCATCCCTCTGCTCTCCTCCACCATCCCTCTTGCAGGCATTAACGTTCTTCTTGGTGGTTTCCTGTGTTCAGTTACATGTGCTTACACTTCTTTTTTGATTTGTCAACTTGGAATGATGTTCTTTGATTCCCAGCTGCAATGGTTGGGGCTCGGCAAACACACTCCTCCTTCTCCCATTTCTCCTGACGCATCGTTTTCTTTAACATCATCACGAGAACTGTAGTCCACACCTCTACGGGCCTCTGGACTCCCCACCCTTGTGTTAGTCTTCCTTCCAAACGTAATCGCAACCAACGCGCCACCAGTCACCGCCTGTGAGTCCATCGCCGCTGGAGTCCATCTTCATCCCGAGTTTCCTGAGCCAGGCTCCCTGGGACCAATACTCGCTGAGTTCTGCGATGGTCAGGATTGCTGTTGGGACGTCCTGGCCCTTGAAGGACACTCAGTATAAGCTCCTGCCTCGCACTTTCTTTCCTCGGTTGGATCTCCTGGGCACTGCTCTGCCCTCTGGCGACACCTCAATATCGCTGGTGTCCAGGCCCCTCTGTGCCAGGCCGGGGAGAGAGCTAGGCTCTCCTGGTCTGATTATTTCCAGGCAATGCCTTCTGCTCCCACGATATCCAAGAGGCAGGGGTGTCATCGCCTCACGGGCTCCCCTTGCTGACGGTAAGTATGTTTTTGCTGATGTGTTCTGAGCCCCCTGTGTGTTCTCCCCATCACCGCCTCCTGCATGATGTGTGGGACCCTTCGCCCCACGTGGCTTTTACACCCGTCCAGCTCTGTGGGCAGCCTCTGGGCATTGTTGGTGAGTTCGCATTGTCTGAATTGCTCTGCTGCCGAAGGTGGAGTCTGTGGGGGTTTCCATCACCTTTTGTATGAAACCCGGTAGGAAAACAGAAACATCACTGCCTGGTGCTGCCCGCTCCCATCGGCTTTCCGGTGGGTCGTTCCAGCAGCTGCCGCCCTGTGGCTGGACTCCAGGTGCCATGCCCGAGGGGTGACGGCTCCCACCTTCCCCGGTGCCGTCAGCTTCCTGTCAGGTAGGAGACCCCCAAAGGCAGAAGCTGCTTCTCCCATCAGACTGGGAATTCTTTTTTTTATTAACATATTTATTGATTTTTTACAGAGAGGAAGGGAGAGGGAGAGAGAGTTAGAAACATCGATGAGAGAGAAACATCGATCAGCTGCCTCCTGCACACCTCCTACTGGGGATGTGCCCGCAACCAAGGTACATGCCCTTGACCGGAATCGAACCCGGGACCCTTCAGTCTGCAGGCCAACACTCTATCCACTGAGCCAAACCAGTTAGGGCCAGACTGGGAATTCTTAAAGGGCCTGAGCAATGTCTCCCCATCAGACCAGAAAACTTCTGAAGGTGGAGGCTGTATCTTCTCCGGTGGCCCCACATCAACGGACAAGTGTAACATACAGTGTGAGTCCTATGGAGAAAGCCAAGTAGGGAAGGGGAAGAAATGTGATGGAGGCTACTATTTAGTCTGGGTGGATGTCTCTGAGCAAGTGACTTTTAAACAGAGCGCTGAGCGACGCTAGGGGCAGGCCAGGTGGATGTCTGGGGCAAGAGCATTCCGAGAAGAAGGGAACCACAGGTGCAAAGGCCCTGGGGTAGACGGTGGGCACCACTGTTTAAGGAATGGCAAGGGGGCCGGTCAGTGTGCTGGAGGGGAATGAGCAAGGGGCAGGTGAGGTCTGAGAGGCAAGCAAGGGCAGGGGGGTCATCGTAGGCCACGACGCTGTCTCTAACGTCACTCTGAGTGGAATGGAAGTCACTGTAGGATCTGGGGTGGAGTGGGCATAATCTGACTTCCTTTCAAACGGATCATGCTGAAGGCCGTGTAAAGAACAGACCACAGGAAGACAGGAAGCAGAAACAGAGCAGGCTCACAGGAGTGAGTGTCTTGCCTTTGCTGAGAACCGACATTCAGCACTGGAGCTTTTGGAGGGGGTGGGGAAGTAGAGTTTGTAAAGAGTCTCCTGGGGGCGGATCTCCAGTCAGGCTGAGCCCCGCTTCCAGAAGAGAAATGCATACGATGACCACCAGGTGGCAGCATTGCTCTACTGAGAAGGCGGCGCCGCACTTCCTGGAGCTGGGAATTTCGGTCCCACCCAGAAGGAAGCAGACCCTGTCCCCTGCCCCTCCTGCCAAGGGACCCTCACTGATGGGATGATGGCAGTGAGTGTGGCGACTATTCCAGGCGTTTCCAAGACATTAATACCTTTCACAGCAATGGCTTCACCCGTCCCTCTCGGCAAGTTCTGTGAGGCCACCCTATGGGAGTCCTTTTCACAGGCGAGAACGAAGGCCCAAAGAGGGGCGCAGGGCTGGCCCCAAATGCTCCAATGGCTGATCTTGCCTCTCCTCCATGAACCTGAAACAGTGGCAGGGCGAGGGGGCGGGAATGTGCCTTCACCTGCCCTGGTTTATGGGTCCAGGTGACAAGCCCTCCTGAGGATGAGAAGGGAGGAGACTGAGAGTCGTGTACATACTTGGGGACCCTTTTAGGGGCCACCAGAACCCCATCACATCAGCGGGTGGAGAGGTATCTAAAGTCAGCCCACATAACATAAACACGGGATTAAAAGCGATGGCAAAGGAGAAGGAGTTAGGTTTGTATTTGCCTGTCTTTATAAACACTCGATTCAGGGAATTACTATTCGTTGTTATCACTCCAAAAGAGCGGGAGTGGCTCCCCATGGCCTCCCCGCACAGACCAAGTCAAGCCCCCAGGTTGTAAGGCACCCAGTGCCCCTTCTTTCACACGGAGCTAAAGGAAAGCTGTTTAACCTTCTCCTAAGTAACTACTGGATTCCCTCATCTGTCTCCCCCGCACCAGGCTGTTAGCCCCGAAAAGAACAGCAACAGGTCTCCTTACGCTCCAAAGTGTATCCTCAGCTCCCACCACCGGTGTGTGGCGCACCGAGGAGCCAGTAAAGGTGAATGAATGAATGAATGAATGAATGAATGAATGAATGCCTTGGCCTAATTCCGTGGCCTCCACAAGGTCCCTCCTGCCCTGAGCTTTGCACAGCCCACAGGGAGGGAGCAATTAGCCACTGCTTCAGGGACCACTGCGTTCCATGAACCCCAAACTGGAGTTGGTTCCATGCCAAAAGCTCCCGCCGTCGGGTTGGGGTCTGTTCCCCCCGCTGATGGGCAGAGAGAGCAGAATGTGAGGTCAGCCCCCTTCCCCACTCCTGCCTCCCCCCGCCCCACCCCTGCTGGGTGGGCAGCTGGGAGTCCTGCCCAGGCTGCAGGATGGAGAAGCGGGAGAGCCTTGCTCATAAATGACATGTCAGCAGTCTGCTGGGAGATTGGGGTCACACTGGTTTGGAGCCGGGGCTTTCCCGGGTCTCCCTGCAGGAAAAGGGGTTCAGGGGTAAACAGAGCCAGCAGTGAAAGGGAAGGAGAGAGGGAGGGGGAAGTGGGAGGGGGAGGGGGAGAGAGATGGACCAGGAGACAAAAGAGAGACAGAGACAAGAGACAGAGCCCCTGGGGAGGTGGAGACAGAAGTCACAGAGGACTCGGGAGAGAGACGTGGACTGAGGGACAGTTAGGACAGCTGCACAGGCAGGTCAGTGAGTGCAGCCTCCGGCTTCAGCATCTCTTTTCCGGCCCCCGGTGCTGAGAGTATGTCCCCTGTCTTTCCTGATGGCCTCACTGACCCTGACGGCCAGGGCGGGGAAGGTCTTCCCACCCAGGCCCAGCCCGGGGAAGACGTGTGCCCCAGGTCACACCGCAAAGCTGTGCCCATCCAGGGGTCAGCACAGCACTCCTGGGCTGGGGCGACATGCTGTCCTCAGGGCGCCCTGTGGGAGTGGGAGCCTCTGACCCTCCAAGACAGGCGTGCAGAAGTCACCTCCCCACTTCACTCCCCACCCCCCGCTTTCTCTTCTGTTTCCACTTGTTCTGCATTCATCTTGTTCTCGTCCCCTGAGACGTGTCAGTTTCCCCACCGTGCTGTAATGCCTCCAGCGGAATGAACTTTGGCCTCCGGAAAGAAATGTTTACGTTAAATTTCAGGCCCATATGGAGGGGCAAACGCCTGCACGGGGATTCGGGAGACCTGGCTTCGGACCCCGGTCCACCAGGAACCCCCTGCGTGGCCTGAGGGAGCCACAGGGCATTCCTGGGCCCTGTTTTCCAGGAGAAGGAGAAGACGAGTGATGATCCTCCAGTGCTAAGACTCCATAACAATCCTCAGCTTCTTTGGCGCAAACCCCAGGGGAGCGAGCACTGGGTTGGGAGTCCTGCCCCAGCAGACTAAGCTCCCACTGCACCTGGCAGGTTCATTCGGGGCCAGCAACACGGGTTAAGGCACAAGCATGTCGCTCAGCCACTGTTGCCTTTGAGCTCCCCAGCAACCCTGTGGGATAGGCTTTCTGATTGTGCCCATTCTACAGATGAGAAAACTGAGGGTTGGACAGAAGGGACTCGGCTCAGAAGCAGCAGAGCCTGGAGTCAGATAGCCCCAGCTCGTGTGAACCAGGACTGGCGGAAATTCAGAGTGGGGAGAAGAAGCCAATGGTCACAGCACCCCCAAGGAACCCCTGGCTGCTTTTGGAGATCCCTAATCTCTATTAGGGAAAAAGATCCCTTGGACAGACAGGGAAACTGAGGCCCAGAAGAGGCCCCATAACTCTGGCATTCTTTCTGCCCCACCCGTGGGATTAGCGTTGCCAGCTTGCATACAAGACAACATTTGGGACACGTTTATACTGAACAATGATGCACTGTTTATCTGAAATTCGAATTTAACTGGGCATCCTGCCTTTTTTTTTTTTTTTTTTTTTTGCTAAATCTGGCCACCCTACGTGGGACACACCCACCCGCCACATCCGCCATCCTTTAGCGTTAAAATAGGTGGAGGTGACGGGAACCCAGACTCTGTGTCTCCCAGCCCAAGCTCTAGTCACTTGGAATCCCAGGCTCAGCAATGAACCAACATTTGAACAAACACTCAGGACCCGATTCTTTTCCAAGGAGTGTGGAACCCAGCCGCAGGGAATGCACACCCACTCCCTGGGGTCCCCCGAGGAGAAGGCACACGGCCCCTCCCAACCCCTGCAGGGCTGGCCTCCACGATGGGGCAGCCCGTGGCTCCAGACACAGTGGAGGCCTGACCTTGTGACCTTGAGCCAGTCCTGTCAGCCCTCTGGGCCTCAGTTTCCACATCTGTGAAATGGGAGCCGGTTCCTCCTTTCCTGTAGCCCTGGCCCAGAAGACCACAGCCCCCCAAGGTAGGGCTCTGTGCCTCCGGCTCAGCCCTCCTCCTCTGGGTCAGGTGGAGCGGGGGCAGGAGCGCCCACCCACCTGCCACAGGAGACGCAGCTCTGCCTGGCTCTCTGGTGGGCAGGGGGCCTCTGACGGTCACACTGACCACGCACCATGCGTGCCCCAGCTGTGTGCCTCCCAGGTCCCCAGCCCCCAGCGTAGGGCGGGCCCAGCGCCTCGCAATCCCCGCGAACGCTAATTAAACACGGTTCGTGCGCCAAGCCCCACGTGGAGCGTTCCATGCGGATTATCTGCTCTGATCCCCACAACCCTCTCACACCCCGTGAGCACGTCCATCTCCCCGTGGCCCTGGACTGTGTGCCCTCTGCCTCCCCCCAGGCCGCACGGGCCTTGCAGCCAGGTGTCCCGCCTGCCTTGTTCCCGGCTGCATCCCAGGCTGGGAGCAGGGCCCGGCTCAGGGCAGGCGCTCAGCGGAACCTACCCATGAGTGACACCAGATGGAGGGTGCTGTCACTGTCCCCCGCTCACAGAGGAGGAAACAGGTGGAGCCAGTTGCCCAACATCACAAAGGACGTATGTTTGAACCCCGGCAGCCTGACTCCAGAGTCTACCCTGTTAGCCTCTACCCTGTGCAGTGGGAGCACAAAGGACAATTGATGAATGAATGGATGGATGGACGAATGAATGGATGGATGAATGAATGAATGAATGGACGAATGAATGGATGAATGGATGAATGAATGAATGAATGGATGAATGGATGAATGGATGAATGGATGAATGGATGAATGAATGGATGAATGGACAAATGAATGGATGGATGGATGAATGAATGAATGGACGAATGAATGGATGAATGGATGAATGAATGAATGAATGAATGGATGGATGAATGGATGAATAAAGCATGCACAAATGTGTGTGCCACCCTCCTCGCACCCAGTCCCCTCAAAGGCCTGTATTTCTCTGACATGTGGGGCAGGCGGAGCAGCCCCTTCAAGTCTGGAAGCAAGCACTAAACCTAAGACCTTGACCCTTGACCTGAAGCATCATTGGAGGCCCCCTCAGAGACGGGCAGTGGCGGCCCTGAGTTCCACAGCCCTGCTCCCTTCAGGGACCACCCTGGCCTGGGGACAGGGCAGCACTGGGGTTAATCCCAGCCTTGCCCTGGGCTTGCTGTGTGACCCACTGTGAGTCGAGTTGCCTCTCTGCGTCTCTGCTATAAGATGGGAGTCTTGCTCCCGAACCCGCAGGCCGGTGCTGGAAATCAGGCAGTGAAACTGTGGGGCGACCAGCTCAGTGGGAGAACATAGCTCTACACAGCAAACCCCGCAGGCCAGCCCCTCCTGCCTCCCGCAAACCCCAGAGCCACCTGACTGGAGGTCTGAACCAGAGGGAAGAACTGAGGTTAGCCCTGACCAGTTTGGCTCAGTGGATAGTGTCAGCCTGTGGATTCAAGGGTCCCAGGTTCGATTCCAGTCAAGGGCATGTACCTTGGTTGCGGGCACATCCCCAGTAGGGGATGTGCAGGAGGCAGCTGACCGATGTTTCTCTCTCATCGATGTTTCTAACTCTCTATCCCTCTCCCTTCCTCTCTGTAAAAAATCAATAAAATATATTAAAAAAAAAAAAAAAGAACTGAGGTTAATCCCCCAGCACCTTGCACTGCCACGCCTCTCCTTCCAGCAGGAGGGAGAGGGTGTATGAGTTAACGGCGGCATTGTCCTCTAAAGGACTTTGCGATCCTTGCACAGAGAGCCCTGGGGACGCGGGAAGTATGAAATGAGAGGCATGATGGTCTCAGCACCCCATGACTCTGGCATGACCACTCTGGCTCCCCTGAAGCTATAACCACAGAGGCTCCTCTCCCTGGGACCCCTTCCACTCGCCCCTGCTGGGACCAGCCTGGGGCAGGCAGCGCCATCGGCTCTGGCTGTGTGTCCTCGGGAAGTCCACACACCCTCTCTGGGCAGCTTGCCTCATTAGCTGTTCCGAGAGTCGCTGCAAATCCCCAGACCAATGATGCCCCACGCCTGCCCCTCCTCCCCAGCGTGGCCCTACAGCTGCCACTCAAATATGTGTGGCCATTACCTAGGTGTCTACCCAGGAGGAGGCCAGGGACCTAACTCCCAGCCTAAGCTCCTCCCGCCCCATCTCAGCCGCACACGGAGGCCCCGGACACAGGGTCCAATGGGTGTCAGACTCTTCCATAAGGACTGTCCCCACTTAATTCAATGCAGTTGAGCACCTTCCGTAGTAACCCTTTCATTCTCCCCGCAGCGCTCTGGCGCAGCTGCTAATATCACCCCCATCTCGGGATGAGGACCTGAGGCCGAGGGCCAGTCCTTGCCCCGGGCCCACAGCTCGGAAGCAGGCGGCCAGGGTCTAACCCAGGAGGTCAGCGCCAGGCCGTCCTCCCAGGTGCTAACTTGTCAATATTAGTTGAGCACCTGCTCTGTGCCTGGTGCCCAGCGGGGTGTCGGCGGGGCCAGATGACGCCCACTAAAACCGGGTTCAGGCTTATGATCAGCCAGGAAGAGTGAGAGGCTGGAGGGACTCTCCTGGGGAGGTGCTGAGTGGGCACCCTGCAGCATCACGCAGGAGGGAGCGGGGTTTATCCTTCGGGTTGTCTCCTTCCCCGGTTCCCACTAACATTGACAAATAAGGGCTGGGAGGCAGGGAGTTGGAGAGCCCTCTGCACGAGGTGGGAAGCACAGGGAGGGAGGCTGGGAAGGGATGGATGGAAGCTGCCCAAGCTCCTTCGTCCCAGCCACATGCCCGCAGGCCGTCTGGCACAATTGGCACCCAGAGGGAGAGCTCAGATGCCCTCCCTCAGGCAACTGGGCATCCCTAGGTCCCCATGGGCGCGGCCAGCCCACCTGTCTTCCCCATTCAGAGCAACATAGCCTTCTGGATACATGCAAGGCCTCCCTCCTTCCTCGGAGGCAGCTGGCATTCTCCTGTCCCCACCCAGCTCCTCACCTTCCTCCTCCCGCCCCTCCCTCTCCCTGCCCTCCCACCGCCTCCACCCAGCAGAAGTTAATTCCTCTGGAAACTTTCCTTGGGAGCAATTTCCACTTCTTATTAAGCTGGCTGCGCGGCCAGCTCGGTGCTATCTGGCTCCCCGCAGAAGGGTGGCCGGCTGACTCTTGCCTGGAATAGCAGAGGTGACAGGGGTGGGGGTGGGGGCCGCTCCTGGGACGAAGATAAGGGCTCACAGGCCGTTTGGTATGCCAGCCCCTGCCACACGTGCTCCCTTCCTCATTGGGGTGATAAAGATGATTCTCCATGCTGGTCCCTATCTCCTATCAAGTCCAAACATTCAAATGCAGCCCCCGTCTTAAGCCCCGCCTCCCTCCTGGGAGACGCTGCCACCTCCGAAGGAAATGGAACCTGATGATTTAAAAGTGGGAAAAAAATTTAATTGAAGTAGCCAGGTCATTCCCTCCGTATGACTCCGGGATTTAATGAAAAAATGGAGCGGGTTTGGAAGCCCGGGTGTGCTTGTGGGGTGTGGGGAGAGAGGGGGGGCTGGGAGGTGTTTATCTAGTTGGCTCTACAGGGTTCTCCATCTATCGGGAGGGCTCAGGACCAGGGCTCCGGGTCCGACCCACTGGCCAGGGGATCTGATCTTCCCTCTGTGGGGAAATCAGAAACGAGTCCTCAGCTCAGGAGGAAGATCCTGACCCAAAAGAGAGACAGGGGTGGGGGAGGAGCGTGACTTCGCTTCCCATCTTAATAAAATTTCACCGAAGGAGAAAGCGGCTCGGGGAAGGGTTGGGTTCTTCCTCTTTATTACGATTATTTCTTAGTGTTTCGGAATTGTTCCCTGGGTTTGGAGTTTGTCAGCAGAATATTTATTGTACTTCATGGTGCATTAGTAACGAGATTGTCTTCTCTTTGCACGCGCACTTCAAACCCCCGGCTCTCTGCAAGGAGGGATATTAAGTAGGAGGATTTCTTTTCTGCCAAAGTCAGCAGCTGTGCCAGAGACGCCCCAACTCCCGGAACTCCGGCTGCGGTGGCATCGCCCACGGGGCCTTGGGGAGGGAGTGGGGAGGCGCCCTGGCTGGGCCTGGCACCCACCTCTGTCCTCATTCATCCCAGCCACCGTCCCCACGGCACCTCCCGAATTCTTCTGAATTCCTCAGATGGCCTGGGAGCCCCTGCCTCTGTGTCTTCCCGCCTCCCCCAGCGGACACCACACCCAGAATGGCCCGGGCACCAGCCGCAAATTACAGCCTAGACAAGCGTGGATTACGGGCCAGCAGGAAAGGGCTGGGGGGCCGGGGTGGGAAGGTGGCCCATCTTCCCCCTCCCGCGGGAGCCAAGCGACAAAGGGGCCGGAACCCAGAGGCTGGCCGCCCACAGCAGCTCCTCATACAGGTTTCGCAGGTCTGCCACGGAGGGAGGGAGGCGGAGAAACGTGGCCACAGGCCAGTAATTACTAATTGGTTCAGGGAGGGAAAGGCTGGAGAGGGAGTCTTCAGCCTCAGGTGGAAATTCCTGCTCTGTCCAGGTCGGCCCAGAGCAGGCTCCAGGCTGGGAGGGGGCCTGAACCTCCTCTCATTCACAGGGTGATGGCGAGTGGGCGGCTGCCTCTCTGAGCCTCACTTTCCCCATCTGTCAACCAAGGGTTCGGGCTAGATCCCCATCTAGAGCTATTCCTGATTCTGACAATCTATATATATAAAAGGCTAATATGCAACATGTCAGGAGTTTGGCTGGCAGACCGGGAGTTCGATTGCTCGCTATGACGTGCGCTGACCACCAGGGGGCTGTGCGGAATGAAGGAAGGCCCTGGCCAGCTAGGGACCCTTCCCATGCATGAATTTTGTGCACTGGGCCTCTAGTAATAATGATAATAATAATGACAATAATGACAAGAGTTAACATGGGGTGAGAGCGGACTGGTGGCCAGTGCCACGCTGTCATGGATATTATCTCATTGAGTCCTCCCAACAACACCGTGGGCTGGGTACCATTACTGTTCTCCTGGTAAGGGTGCGGGAGCAGGCATCAGGCAGTGCCTGCCCCCATCCTGCCTGACCCAAGGCCCCCAGTGACTCTGGCTAAAACCATCCCGGAGGTTCTGCAGGTCTAGGATTATCCACTTACCTTCCAACTTTTCCTCCCCAACTGAAAAGAAAGAAAGGACTGTGCCCAGAATCTTAAAGACTTCTGGAGTAGTCCACACCTACTGACTACTCCAGCTGAAATATGGACAAATCCAAGTCTAACCTCTCTAAAGCTGTCTCCTCATCTGTAAAATGGGGGTGATAATGCTAAGAAAGGCCATGATCTACGGATTCCTTTTCATTTTAATGTTTATTGATCGATTTTTAGACAGAGAAAATGAACGATAGAAACATCGACTTGTTATTCCACTTATTTTTGCATCCATTGGTTGATTCTTGCCCTGGGGATCGAACCAGAAACCTTGGCATATCGAATTGATGCTCTAACCAACCGAACTACCCAGCCAGTGCCCAAGGTTGGGTCTTCATTCCAAGAGGTAGAGGCCAGTGGAGAAGGCTGCCAGTGGGGACCCCACCTGCCCATCAACTCTGTTATCACAGTCACCCTCATCCCTCCTCCTCCAGAAACCCCCATCCCACCGGCTCATCTCCCTCCTACTAGACCACCAGCTGGGGCAGCAGCTCCATCGACACGTTGGGCTGATAATTCTGGGTTGTAGAACTGTCCTGCGCCCGGTGGGATGTTTAGCGGCATCCTTGGCCCCTCCCCGCCAGAGGGTAAAAAGCACAGGGACCAGGGTACCCTGGTGCGAACACCCCTTCTGCCACGCAGAGCAAGCTCAGTCTCCTCATCTGTAAAATGGGGGTGATAGTGATAAGAAAGGACATGACCTACGGACTCCAGGAGATAAAGTCTGTGAGGCCAGCACCTGACACAGGAGCTTCACTCAGGAAGTGGTCACGGGCTGGGGGGACCACTAGGTCCCCCGGAGACGATTAGCACAGCAATGGAAGCCACCGGAGCTGGGTCTGCTGTCTTCGTGGACTGGGAACAGCACTGGCTACAAATGTGTCTGTGAACTCTAAGACCTGATCCTGAAGGCCTTGGCGGTCACACTGCCCAGTCCTTCATCCAAAGACCTCATGTCCAGGTTTGCTTCTTTTCATTAAATAATCAGTTCCCAACCAGGACAGCTTTCACCCCCAGAGGATACTGGGTAATATCCAGAGACATTTTTTAATATTACAACTGAGAAGGAGAGGAGGGGGGTGCTTTGGCATCTAGGGGACAGAAGCCGGGGATGCTGCTAAATATCCTGCAGTGCACAGGACAGCCCCACAACAAGGATTATCCAGCCTAACACGTCAGTGGTACCTAGATTGAGAGACCGTGCATCAGATTGATTAAACTTGCTTGCTTTCCCTTTTTGCCTTGGTTACTAGGAAGCTCAGACAAAGTTTTATACTCAACTACCGTAGCTTCTCTCAGCCTATGTTTCTGATTTTACTCCTTCCCCCAAGTCCTATATTCAATTACTCTATATCTCCTTTTTTAATTCCTTTCCTCAGTAACATTTTTGTCTATTTTAATCATATCACAATCATTATTGTTATAAAATAAGTGGATATATAAACCAAACACAATCTAACCCCTGTTGGTAAGTGATGGTTAAGGTTTTGAGTGATTTGCAGTTTTGTTTATAGTTTATTCCATCCTCTCAGCAGCCGTAGAAGACAAGCAGGTGAGGAAACTGGTTCAGCCAGGGGACCCGGGAGGAAGCAGGGAAGCGGGGACTCACTGTGAGTTCAATGAAATGTCGACGAGGAAACAAATCATATTGATCTGCTCAGCTGGGGAATAACAGCAACTCCCACTTCACTGTCTGAATGAGCCAATTCATCCTCAGCTCCCCTTGGAAATGGACTGCGTTTCTTTTTTAAAGATGAGGAAAGCCAACATCCCCAACCAGTTTCAATGACCCACTTAGGTGTCCTCACCCAAAAGCCAATTTGGTTAATTCTGTGGCCGACACAGGCCACGTGACCCAGATGATTGGCCCACGTGATGCTGCCTGCCTACTTCTTCAGCATCCTCACCACCGCGCGCCCCTTCCATCCGCTCCGCCACCGCCTCACGGCAACGCTGGGTTCCATGCGTCAGACACGGGCATGTCCTTACCATGGAATAGCACCCAGCCACGAAAAGGGAGGCAGTCGATCCAGGCCACAGCAGGACAAGCTGGGAAAATGTTAAGCGGAGTGAGAGAAGCCAGACGATCTATAGAGACAGAGAGGAAGTTAGGGGCTGCTTAAGGCTGGGGTGGGGAGAATGGGGTCACAGTTCCCTTAGGATGGGTACCACGCTCTAGAGCTAGATGGTGGCGATGGTTGCACACGATGTGAACGTGCAAATGCCACTGTTTGTACAGTTTAAGGCGGTATGTTTTATGTATGCATATTTTACCGCACATTTTTAAAATGTAAAAAAAATGAAAGAAAGGAAGGAAGAAGGGAGAGAGTGGAAGAGAGAGAAAGGAAAGAGAGAAAGAATGAAGAATGAAGGAGGAAGGGAGGTATGGGAGGAGGGAAGGAGAGGAAGGGGGCGGGAGGGAGGAAGGAAAGAAGGAAGGAAGGTAGGAATGGAGGAAGGATGGAAGGGAGGGAGGGAGGCAGGCAGGCAGAACCAGTCTGACTCTTCTGGGCCCGGGTGGATGAGCTTCTTTTTCTTCCTTTTCATTCCACCTAATATTGGAGTACTGTTTGCACAACAAACCAGCAAGGAGGGGGAGGGGAGGGGGGAGGGGAGGGGGGAGGGGAGGGGAGGGGGGAGGAGGGGGGGAGGAGGAGGAGGAAACAAAAGCCCAAACCCCTGGAACAGCTGAAGCCTCGCTGACGTTGGTAAGAACCCACGCTCACAAAGCTGATCCCCGTCGGTCTGTCAGAGGTTATTTTGTCTACACAGCACGGCACAGCTGGTTCGCAGTTTGGGGGGGTTTGTTTTCCTCTCTCTCGCTTCAACAGGCTGCCCTCGCTCGGTGAACAGGCCGTTTGAGAAGGACTGGGGGGAAATGATATTTTCACTCGAGCCCAGGTTTCCGAATTGCCCAGCTCACAGGAGAGGGAGCGTGCTGGCTTGGAAGGACCTGGCCGCAGGCACTGGGACCCAAAGTGAACTTGGTGCCACTCCAGGGGCCGGGAGGACAATGCCCACTGGGCGCCACTCCTCCTGGGCTGGGAGGGGAGGCCTTTACGTGGCAGGTGCGCCAGGCCATCACTGCAGCCACAGCAGCGTCCTGTGGGGGGTGGTTAATGAAACCCTCTATGGCCACACCATGGAACGTTGTGCAGCCATAGCATGTGCTATCTGCAAACCAACAAGCATCAGCGAAGGACATGAAGCCCTGTTTTCAGGTAGAGTTGAGTAAAATGGCACTTGAACCCACAGTGTGGCTGCAGATGTGGGGACGGGGAAATCCTGGCGGCTTCGCGTGAAAATGTGGGAAGGACTCTGTGGTGGGCAGTCTTCGTTGGTGCCACATACGTTGCAAAGAGTGAGTATTGCTTTTAGAAACCAAACCCTTGTTTTCTTTCGAATATTTTCAGGGAGTAGATCAAGGACCATCCTTCCCTTTGAAATGGCTTCCAGCTTGCCAACGGCCTAAACACTTCTTCGCTCCACGCCTGTCGCCGGCCGCAGTGGGGAAATTCAGATCAGAGGCAGGGATGCTCTGGGCTGCAGGCTGCCCCTGGCCGGCTCCCAGCGATGCAGCCTCTGCGAGCAGCAGAGAAAGCCGGCTCTAGAGAGGCCGTGGAGCTGGGGCGGGGACAGGGCCGCCCTGCAGGAGAGCCGTGCCCCCTCGGCTGCCTGGTTCCCCCCAGGATGGGTTTGTCTGAGTCAGGAGCTTCCTTTAGACCTAAGTGCAGACAGCTGTCCCCGACCCAGTTCTCACTGATGCTTCCACACCTGCTCCTGCCACTTGCCTGGCGGGTGTCCTTGGGCAAGTCATTCGAATCACCGGTGAAATCAGCTAGTTGTGCCTGGGCCGGTGATGCTAAATGGTTAGAGCATTGGCCCATGGACCAAAGGGTCACAGATTCGATTCCCAGTCAAGGGCATGGGCCTGGGTTGCGCTTGTGGGAGGCAGCAAATCGATGTCTTTCTCACATCGATGTTTCCCTCTCTCCTTCCTCCCCTCCCTCCCGTCCACTCTCTCTAAAAAACAAACACACAAACAAACAAACACAAACCAGATGGTTGTGCCCGTGAGATTCACATAGCGAGTCCTCAGGGCTCCTGGCCCCGCCTGGGATCTCACCCCGCGTGCAGGTCCCTCCGGCCTGATTGTCTGTGGCTCCGGACAACCCTCGAGGCAGATGCAACTCTACCAGCCAGGAGACGGAGGTGAACCCTCCTGCCCAGAGTCTCACAGCTGGAAAATGCAGGGTCAGGATTCGAACCCCAGCCCCTTTGAATTGTTTCTCATTTTTTTTAAATATATTTTTATTGATTTCAGAGTGAAAGGGAGAGGGAGAGAAAGAGATAGAAACATCAATGATGAGAGAGAATCATTCATTGGTCGGCTGCCTCCTGCACGCCCCCCATTGGGGATCAAGCTCACAACCCTGGCATGTGCCCTTGACCGGAATCAAACCCAGGACCCTTCAGTCTGCAGGCAGACGCTCTAATCATTGAACCAAACCAGCCAGGGCTAATTGTTTCTCGTTTCTGTGTCCACATTGTCCCATCGGATTCAGTAAACATTTGTGAAGACGCTGTAGTAACAATGAACATTTACTATACAACTGCTAAGTTTCGGCCAGCAGGCTAAGTGCTTTTCACACATTACATCTTTTCATCTTCCATCCATCACTCCCTAAGAGGTGGGCCTTGTTATAAACCCATTGTTACAGATGAAGAGATGAAAGCCTGGGAGGTAAACTGAGTCCACCCAATAGCACACAGCTTGAGTGTCGGGGGTCTGAACCCTAGAGTGTCAGAGCTGCTGACGATGAAGATCAATAGCTCCATGGTGTGAGAATTACAGTTGGTGTCTACATGGGACCACAGGTGATGAATCCCACACTGACTGGGCCCTGGCAGTAGCTCAGCTGGTCGAGCATCGTCCTGATGCCCCAAGGTTGTGGGTTCAATTCCCGGTTAGGGCACGAACAAGAAGCAACTCATGAATGCATAAGTAAGTGGAACGGCAAATTGATGTTTCTCTCTCTCTCTCTCTCTCTCTCTCTCTCTCTCTCTCTCTCTTTCTCTCAATAAGAAAAATTTTAATTAAATAAAAATGAAAAGATAAACTTACTGTTTGCACTGGGCGGATTCAGCCACAGGAAACCTTGATTCCTGGCTCCGGCTCAGGCTGGGCAGCCACGCCTGGGCCCAAGCTGGCAGCACCCTGAGTCTCCCCTTACCGGGCAGAGACCATGGGAGCCGTGAACCAGAGCCAGCTGTGAGCTGATGGACACCTGACCCAGCTGTAGGTCAGAGGTCACTGGCCAGCTGAGGGGGTCAAGGTAAGATGCCTTTTCCCTTGCAGACTGTGGATGGGGCCCACTGAGAGTGTGGGTGCTCACTGCCCAACCTCTGACATATCGTGGCGTTTGAGATAAATAGATGAGACCACTTGCAATTG